>NC_092377.1:71159193-71787734 GCF_030028105.1 Mobula birostris | reverse complement strand
AAGAATGCACAATGAAAGTGATTGAACACTGATGGTACAAGATTGCCAGCTACATGGATTGATACGAAGCCAATTAGTGCCTGCTAAGAATCTGTTTGTATACGACATGGACCATCTTTGCAATGAGGAGGCCATTTGCTCTATACTTACTGCTTTGGACGATGCCATGAGTTACACAGGGGATGTGTCCAATACATTCAACACGAGGCTGTTGACTGTATATACTCCATCCTTACGCTGAATGTGTGGACACACCAATAGTATTTGCCGTAGAGACCCGAGTTACACAGGCCAAAGCCCAGCATAGTATCCCTCATGAAAGCTCACCTTGTTGCTATAGTGAGTTTGAGGTCTAAAATTCGAAGAAAAAATTCCAACATAGACTCCCTGGAGGGTTGTTGCAGCCAACCATGAGAGTTTCCAAGATCAATAAGCATTATGATGAGGTGCCCTCTGCCAACAGCATATGAAGAGCAATATAACATGGCTGGTAGGGCCTCACATCAATGCCTGCCCCACAGATGTATGGTGTTCTGAAATAATGGAGTCCAATAAAACAGCAGCACAACAGATCCCTGGTAATAATGTAAGTCATCAGGACTAGGCATCCAGGAACTAGTATGCCTGCAGCTTTCTGGTTAGATATGCTGCTATCCAACAGAGCTACCCAGGGACAAACTTAATCATACACACAGATGATGAATACAAAGGTGTAATGAGTTTCACACTTCTCTCTTTCTTCTGGTGATAACTTTTGAATCTTTCTCCTCTCAAAATGAATAGTGATCATTTTAACTCAATCCACTGAAGTGAATAAAACACAAGTTGAAGTTTGTACTGAGAGTAAACTGGGTATGTAAATTCCTCATGTTTCCTTACCATCCCACTCCCAAAAATAGCAGTACCTGGAGTAAAACACTATTGCAGCTCACTGTTCAGATATAGATTACTGATGGGTTCAAACTACCTTCATAAGGTCTTCAAAAGCAAAACAAGTTTCTCATTAATTTTCACGATTGCTCAGAGAATACTCAGAGGTTCTAAACATAGTCAAAGGGAAGTTAATGCTTTCTACCAGAATTACCACAACTTTTCCCAACATTACAAAAGATTGACAGGTTTCTTCCCTTAACTGCTAAAAAGAGGAAGTCACATACTCTGAGTACACTCAGATTTCTTTAGCATTCTACATCTTATCCCATTTAATAGCCAATGCAACAAAGGTGATCTTTACTAATAACAAGTTATATGGACTAAATTCATCTAAAGCTACTCTATATCCACAGCCACTTAGGTCTGAGAATCCCAAAGATTCTCAGTGAAAAACAAAGACTCTACACCTGGGCCATACATTGCCAATCTCTTCTGAAATGGCAGACAGCAGTGTGGAGATACATCTCTACCAAAGGAGGTGTAAGGTTCTCATTCTCTCTGCTAGATTGAGGGTCACCCTTGGGCAAGTTGTATCACCTGCTTAGTCCCCCACACCAGTCAGGATCAGGTGAAGCCATGGAGCAGGAGGTGGATGGTCGTATGAGCAGCTGGTGCATATCACAAATCCTAGTCACGCGACCTCTGATGCCAGGCAGACAATGCTGGTAACTCCTGGGGTTACCTGTCTTGTAAAGACACTGGCCCGAAGAAAGCAACAGCAAACCACTCCTGTAGAAAAATTTATCAAGAACAATCACGGTCATGGAAAGACCATGAATGCCCATGTCCTATGATACGGCACATAACAAACAAACTTCTGAGATGGTGACCTCTAGTCTTAGTCCTCCAGAAAGGTGGAAACAGATTCTCACCTCTTAGACTTCAAAATTCCGAACGATAAATCTGCCCAAGTGAGATTTATAAGGCAAATTTCAAGCACCTAGATGAGAATAGCAGGCGCAAGGATTTTTCAGGACATATGCTCCAAATGCATAGACTAGAAGCAAACCTTGTCCAACAATGCTCACAATATTGAATAAGCAAAGGTAGATCAGCTTCTACAGAAGTTACCCAAAGAACAGTTTGTAAAACAATATTCCCTACACGTGCAACATAGCCGGTGGTTGAAGAGAAACTGTAGAAGTGAGAGCTTGTGCTCGTAGAAATCTGGGACTAGACATGCACCCATTCACCCCTTCCACTACCACTGCAAACTTGGACACAGTCAGCACTGGGAGGTAATGTTGACTACATGTCCAACATAACTAACAGGATACAAACCTTTTACGTTATGAGAACAAGACACAAGTCATACAAAGGAAATCATTTGCAGACAGCCTCTGCACTATCATCTTATAAACAAACACGCATTAGATTAGCTGCAGGAATTCTAATTATCAGTTCAGGTCTGCTGGAAAAGCTCTCACAGTGAAGGTGTTGGCTTAAAACTTTTTAGTTTTAAACCCTTCTAAGGGTATAGTGCATTTTTGGAGCCAATATCTCTCATCTTATTTCCCTGTTTCTCAATCTCAGCTCATCACAGCTCACCCCTATCATCTCAAGGACAGTTCCAGAAAGACCACAAATTCTGGCCTTGCCAGCAGTGCTTGTAACCTTATAAATTAATGTTTGGGGGAAAAAAATTATTTCAACAACACCTTTCAAACCATAACTCCTACCTTTTGGAAGATGGGCAGCTGGATAGGAACATCAATAACTCACCACTGACTTCCAGTCACCATCATGACTTGGAAATATACTGACAACCTTCTGTCAACAGCAGATCTGCTGACGCTCCCTATCTAACTTCATGGAAGAGCATGGAGTGCTTCAGGAAGGTAGCTCACCATTAACTCCTCAAGGCCATTTGTGATCGTCAACAAAGACAAGGCTTGCCAGCCATATCCAAATCCCATGAATGAATAAGACCCCACAGCAGTACTTAAAGAGCCACAAAATCTTCAGATATTCTGGTAAGTGTTGCTCCCTCAAGCAGCATCACCAAAAACTCTGCTTTTTCCATTTAAATAAAAAGCAATTGTGCAATTATTTGCCTATGAAGTCCTATGAACTCATCCAAAATTACTAATTCGTTCTTTAAAATGACTAATACACCTATTACTAAAAAACAGTCAGGAATGTTCTCTTTGTCTCAGGATGTCATTGTGCTTATAGTTATGTAAAAATGCTTACTTTTATAATTACATACAATTTGCAATTGCATCCACAAAGTAGCAAACTTTCCATGACACTAAAAGTTGGATGGAAAAGGGGCACTAACAAATACAACTTAAAACAATGGTCTTCTCATGGAGGTAGCACTGAGAAAAGGCAATGTATTCGGTTGATGTGAGTGATCATTTGGATCCATGGAGTGGACAGGAAAAACAAGAAAGGGTAATGGGAATCACAAAGACTGCTACTAGTGAGTTTTGACCAAGACAACAGCCTTATTATGGGTAGTGGATATGGTATCAGGAACGATCAGTAGTAGAGCAGTGGAGGAGTCAGGGAGCAGAAAGAAGAACTCATACAGAAGACGTAACATTGACCAGCTGTACCAGGTTATTAATGTAATATATTTAGAATATGTGCACTATTAAATATAATATTGAGGATGTCTTATAATCCAAATCGATCTGCCTTATCATACTCAACACCTAATGACATTTGTTTGCAAATCTGAGAAACATAATAACCCTATAAGTAGCACAAACATTCAGAGCTTCTACTTTCAATAACCCAAAGGTAATGTGTTTTGACTGATGTATGCAGTTTCACATCATATAAAAAATGAAGGCTTATTATATAAAGCATAAAATGACAACTATATCTAGCGAATCATCTTCAGCCATTTCAGAGCCTGTCCAGTAATCAGAAAAAAACATTGGATCTATTGTATTTTCCTTGATTTGCTTTCTACAATTACACTTTGATACACGTCACCTTGCACGTGCAATCTGCTTCCTTTGTTATTAATATACTATTCCACCACATTTCCATCCTCAACTAAACTTTTTTAAAAAATCCAGTGAGGTACAAAAAAAACCTGTTTGCCAGCAAGAAAGATTTCTGAAGAAAAAGGTTAATTATTGCCCTTTTCAAGAAGTGATTGCTGACTTAGGGAGAGGCAATATTGTTTAACACAGTGCCATCTACCTTAATCTACCTGTAGTTGTACCAGTTATACTGACAAAGCAAATGGAACACTTAAACCTAGAATGGGAAGAACAGGAGAAGCCTATTATGGCTGTCATGCATATTCCATTATTCATATACAGTACTGTAAATCATGGCTCTTCTGTGTCCAACTCCTTTATTCATACACCTGTCCAGTAGATTACCCATTAGATTTTAAATTAACAAATGACCTATCATCAAATACCATTTGTAGAAGCAAGTTCTAAACTTCACAACCATAGACAGGCTTCCCAACTTCACTCCTCGAAAGCCTGGGACTAATTTATAGACCACCTTCCAAACCAACACGAACAGTTTTTTTTGTCTCTAGCTATCACTTCAGCTCATCTTTGTATATTGAAAACTACAATCACATGAGTTCTACAATGATGTAAACATTTGCTTCCTAAAGTTTCCTATGTTTCACTATATTCCTACTAGGTTATTTGGCAAACATTTCTAATTTAAATGAAAGCACGTAACTCTGTAAAAATGAAAAGACTAGTAGAGGTCATATCCAAGTCAGGTTTTCACTCTACATAAGCTTGTTATAAGCTAACTGAGAATAATACACCAAAATATTATTTTAATTGCTGCGAATCTTAGTTCAAAATTACATACGCAGATAAAATATTTTGTTTAACCTGTAATTCACTATGACCTTTACCATGTTCCTAACATACTCATTTGGCTTGGTAAAAATGATAAATATGAATCTGAAATTATTTTGATTATTTTTGTTGGGTATTAAACAATGACAGATAATAAATTACATAGCAAAAGTGTGATCTATTTATTGTATTGTCAGCAGAATTAGAGCATTTTGAAAACTAGATCATTGTTATGAAGAGTGGTGCAGGAACATACAAGCTACTTGGTCTGAAAACTTGTCATAACTTTCTATACAGTATGCATACTTTATGAGTCAAAAGAAGTAGAACAATCACACTGAATGTCAAAATACTAATAAACCATCCTGAACATTAATTGGCAAAGAGGCACAAACATGTAATTCTGTACAGCATATAAAATGTTTGTATCACACAGATACATACCTATTCATCTTCACATACCTGTAAGTGAAGACAGCATTTCCTTCAATAAAGTTAAATATATAACAAACACATTTCCAAATATCAGTTTAACATTATAAAGACACAATCCCTTACATGGACAAATACAATTGCCACAACTATTGCACAAGACTCCTATCAACTAAGTTTAATCAGTACATATAAAGTCCATACAATTGTGCAGTTCCAGTTTCCTGGCCAAGTTCAATTATGTGACAAAAATTTCATGAACCACCATCCTGATGAAGAAATCTAATTCAATCTTCTAAACTGTTTCATGAATTTTCTAATATATCCATTATTAACCGATGCCTTAAAAGCTACACTAAATTTCATCTGAACAGAGTAATCTGCTGATGTCTAAGACTTAAAGAAACAACACACGATAACGTTTCTATTTTGTAGCTAAAGCCATATGCAGTGCAGGTAGGCTCAAGTGGAAAACATATTGATTAAGATCTTTAACTAGCAACTGACCAATGGTAATAATTCCATGATGTTTTTTAAAGCTGTGCAAGTTATAATGTGCCCCGCTGCTACTACAGTGTTGTCTCAAGAACGTGTTGGATCACTGTTATCAAATTAGACAAATTTTACACAAGCTTTTGAAAACCACATCAGATGAAAGCGGGATATTAAGAAAGGAGGTTTGGGTTATTGGAAGCAAGCCCTCTTAGACCTGACTCTAGGATGGTCCCCTCTCTGGGGCAGATTACTTTCCAAAATGCAGCCTGAAGCTATTTTCCTTGTCATATGCTGCTATGTAAGCTTTACATATACAACATAAATTGTTTTTTTTCACTTTCTGTTATTTTAATTATCACCAGTATTTTCAACATGTACCTGATAATAACCAGATGTGTTCAGTGTACCATGAAGCAATGTGCTCTATGCTACCTTCCACAGTGTGTGACAAATTTAGAAACATTGTGCAAACTAGGTCTTCTGGATAATGCTACAGAGAGCAAGTTCTATTAAACATAAAGCAATACTTATTGGTAATCATACATCATGGCAACTCCCCAATTTTACCTTCCATCCAAACATACTGTACCTTAATGGCATCCAATGATAGAATTGAAGGAATCTTAAAGTATTGGGATTTGATCTCTTAAGAATGAAGAAAATTTACATGATTTTAACTGAACATGTCTAATTAAGAACTGCACTTGGTTCTCTTTTTTGTAAGGTTAAAGCTAAACATCTTTTCTTAACTTTTTTTGCTTTAAAATTAAACATTTAGAATCTAGATTTACTATTTTTGAGTTCACAAGTCATGAGTCAACCTTAAAAAGTAAGAACTTAAGTACAAATGGCACCAGTCACCAAATAGATAATACACTTCAACAGAAATAAATACTGTACAACTGAAGATTTTCGATCAATAGCTTTAATTTAATAAGGTACAACTCAGTTTAAATGTAAGGCAGCCTGCAATAAGAAATTAGCAATTATCTCTTTGAGGGTGTACTTTTCAATACACTACATACAATTAACACTACCATAGAGTCTGTCTAAATTACTTAACTTCCTGAAAGTGAACAACCACAGGTAAAACCTCTACGGCCCACAATGGCATTTAAACTAAAATAAAATATCAGTCTTGCAATAAGACATATATCATTCAATGCAGAGCTGTATAATGAGATACAAGACCAGCACTGGCCAGAATGTAGCTTTTACATCACAAGTTAATTAATTTCCAATAAATCTTTGCAAAATTAAAGACACAATTATGCAAATTTGGATTTAAAAGAACACTCTATTTTACTTCCCAGTTAGTCTATGAATTTAAAATTAAATTGCATAGTGCTTTAAATGTAAAATACACAATTTTAAAATTCTGGTATGGATCATTTTTATTTGTTGCACCTACGTGATTGCAATGTAACCTTTTTTTACAATTCAGATTTACCTTCACAAAACATCATAGGATAATTGCATTAGCAAAGATTATTATGAAGAAATAAAGTCCTTTGCTTTGAAATGTACAGCCTGTAAAAACTAAATAATTCTGTGGTACTGATGGCAGAATATCTTACATTAGAAAATAACCAAGAAACTGCAAACCATCCAGCAAGAAACATCCTGCTTTGGATTATAAACTGTTGCAAGTACAAAGTCTGTCCTACAAATGTCATACTGAAGTTTCTTAATTTTGTAATCTACATATGAAAGTTTAAAATTTAAAAAAAATAAGCTGAGGTTTTGGCCCATGTTACAAAGCACCAATTATCATGTGTGAATGTGTACGTTCAACTCTGAACAAGATCAGATCACCATAAAAAATGGAAAAACAAGCAAGCATGAAAATGACTACTGAGAAGTGGCACAAGCTCAGCAAGAAAAGAATGGCTAGGTTTGATACCATGAAACAATATATGAAAAATAGAAAAATAATCTGAGGAATAAACTTTGTAGCAAATTAAATAACAAATGAACAAAGATGTAGAATGAGCACAGTTTATGCAAACTGCTGACTCCACTGTGAAAATTAGCAGCCGAACACCACATTTTCAAAATGCTTCCCAACACTGCAAGCTGCCCTACAACTCCTTCTCCTTTAGACAAACATCCAGAAAAACTAATGCAAACTTACAAATACAAATACACCAGCACACGAAACAAACATTTTTATGCATATTTAACACTGAGATATCTTATATATAAACCAAGATCCTCTGAAATATACAACCAAACCGAACTATTGGCAAATCAGTCGAATCAGAACATACAACGATATTTACCCATTAAAAAAGTGTAGAAATACAAGGCAGATCCAGAACTGATTCTATTCAAAATCAGTTTTAATTTCAGGCTTTTAACATATAATACAGTTCTCTGATTAGAATTCAAACATGTATATACCTGTTTCAAAACCTTCTGGGTTATATAATGAGATCCACACACTGTTTAAGTATGGAATCACATGATAACTCCACGTGGAACTCTCCAATTAATATGCAAAGACAGTACTTGACAAAGCTCTAAATACTTCACAAATCATCATCCTTCTTGCTCTGATTACAACCTCATATCTGCAGCCTGAAGCTAATGATTACATGAAACTTTTAAAATTTTATTTCTCAAAATAATATCAAACATTGGCACAAATTTTATATAAAACAAACATTATAACATTGTTAGACAAACCTATATTTGATTACCAATATTTTAAGTTAACACTCAAATCCTATACCAACTCCACAAAATGTAAAATGTAAGCACTTTCAAAGCAGGAAAACATTATAGTGAAACAAACAATTTTCATAATATTTAGCCACTGGAGTAAATATGTTTAATTATAAGTTTACAGTTAACTTCCCTATTAAACCCAAAAAATGATTGTCCAACACAAATGGAAGTGGAATCTCAGCTTCTAACTGATACTAACTGTAATGGAAAAACTTATAGTTTCAACAAAATTTTTGGTGGATTTTATAAAATAAATTAAATCAGGAAATGAACAAAACAGAATAATAATAATAATAATTTGCAATAAAATGGCCACTGGAGATAGAGTTAAGAACCATTTGAAATTACTTGTTACCTGATAGACTTGGAATACAGATTATTCCACGTATACGAGGTGATATGTTTTTACAAGGGTTATTCTATGCTTTTCTTCAAACATACATGGACTGGGTAAACTAGATTAAAGATATTTGTAACATTCTCAAGTTTCAGCTTGAGAATTTTGCACAAAATCTGAAGAGTACAAATGCATACTTGTTCAATAACTCACTGGGAAAATAAATATTAATTAATCCAAAGCACAGCTTATGAATTTATCCAGTTATCCCTGAACAAAACTATAACCACAAAGTCACAAGAAAACTTCATAAATATGTGACAACAATGTATTTAGGTACACAGAGTAATTCTCATTAAAATTAACTAAAAACCTTCATCACAACTTTAATTATCTTATACCATTGAAGTTATCATTGTGCACTTCATTAGTAAAATTAATTGCCGAGACATCCATACATCCATTTCCCCTTGTGTGCTATTCTAATTTCCTCATGGATAAATTACTATTGGGTATTCAAATGTTACATAATATAGACACATTAGAAAATTTGGAACTTCATTTCAAGCCATCTACAAATATGGATGTACTCTGTCACATGAATCAAGAGATTTTACATACATTCAATTCCATGTTCGGTAGATCTTAACTCTCTCTAATACATTGCACTATGCTACAAAACACAGGAAGTTGCTACATTGGAAAATATGGGAAAAAAATCAAGAAAATTTAAATTACCATAAGTATATTATCTGCACAAATTCTGGCTCAAGCCCCCGCTAACCTTCTTAAGCAACATGAGTTCTATTCTTGTGATTTATGTCATCATTAGAACTGCTAGATTGAATTATTCAATATCTAAAACATATTATGTAAATTCAATTCATGCTAAATGTTAAAAGTTTATTAACTGACATTACAGAATGAGGCCTACTGAATTATATTTTGCTCTGTAGACTTGTGTTTCTCTTCTCTATATAACCCAAAGAAAAGTTTTTGCAGGTACATGCCACACAATGCAATAATGAACATTATCAAAATACATATAATCACTGAAAACCATTATTTTTATTTTTGAGGAAGTACAGCATGCCATGCCAAGACAGTAACTTCAAAAAAGATTGGAGCATGTTGCTGAAGGCCAAGTGTGAAAGCACATAGGGAGAATGGAAAACTTCAAAACTCCAGGGATAAGTGTGAGAACAAATCTGGAGACAGAGTCAGATCTAGGCAGTGGACACTGTGACCACAGTCAACTAACTGACCTTTGTCCTAAAAGCACGAAATGGGCATTGGACAGTGTGATGTCTCCTGACAATTCAGACAATGCAACAACTGGACAAATGGAGGTCATCAGGTAGCGTCAATAATTGCAATAATGCGCAAGGTAGGTCAAATTATGGTGCCAATCGTGTACCAATGAGCAAGGTGTGTCACGTGGCAGTACCAGTCGCTGCATCAACAGGTAGGATGGGACTCCCATGCCTGACTGGCCGTGACTGGTGCAGGAACCTGAAAGCAAGGAGTAAAAAATGCAATGGGAAATGCCCAGAAAGAAGGATCTAAAACTGAAGCAGAACTAATTGAATCAAGTAAAATTTCTGAAGATTTGAGGGTTTTTTTTGTTTTATCCGTGACTTTTTGTGCAAAGGTGGAAAGAAAATACTGAAACAAAATCTGAGTATCCAGTTCCAATGCAGAGGCGACCCAGTTTTCCTTTTTATACCATCCTTTCCAAACAAGCGCAGAAGCTATATTGGGCAGTAATGGCCACCCAATCGTACGCGAAATGCAACAAAGCTCAAATCTGGGTGTGTAGGTGAGTGTGCGGAGACGGGGGGGGGGGGGTGGAATCTCACTTAAGCACATCTATCTGGAGCATTTTTGCTGTTTTCCTCCAGGTAGGCAAGCGACCTCAGCTCACGTGATCCTTGACTGAGCAAATGTTTTGTTGGAAGTTTACATCGAAACCGAGGTCAGAAACCGGATCAGCCACATTCAGGAGTAGTGTGGCGTTTCTCACTTCGTCGCTTCCTACCCCAACCCAACGATAGTTCAAACCAACGTGGAAAGGTCCTCGGGGGCGCATATGCCATGCCCTCCACTCCAGTCAGGAATGCAAACGAAACGTGCGTGTTTACCAAATACCTTCCCGTCTCTTGGCGTTGTTGGGAACAACACAACTGATTATATTCCCCCCCCCAGTAACAGCCAGAGGTCAGATAATAAAAAATACATATGGGGCGGTGACACATCAATAAAGTCACGAATCACTACTGAAGTCACAAAGACATGAGTCTTTCACGAAAAACACGCAGGAAAGTGAGCAGCGAGGGATGGAGGTGCCACAACCATCGCCTTTAAACTTTTCTCATGACCTGCTCTTATTTTTACATAGTACATAAAAACTTTCCTTAAGAAATGCGCCCTCGTGAAATCGAAACCGCAGCTACAAATAAGCCTGATTTCTGCTGTGTGCAGAGTCGGGGCAGAACATTAATAATTATTCGCTGTAGAAAACGAGTATAAATCTTAATTTTCGAGGCAATTAACGTGTTGATTTCACTCATGGCCTCCGGCAATCCGTGTATTTTTTTTCCGTAGGTAGCTCTCATGCTTAGCAAGGTCTCGACCCTTAACCAGCAATTTTTTAACAGAATGTATATGGCGATTTAAACAGAACGTAGTATACAACGTATTTTTAAAATTTCTTTCTAAAGCAACCTAGCAATATCAAGCGGGTCCCAGATAACTCGTTTGTGAATAATGTTTTTTCTCATCATTTAGAAAGCTGCAGAATAGTATATTTCATTTCAAAGCAACGCATTATTTTTAGAAAGCTTCCAATTACCTTCCCTTCTCGGAAGACGGACTATAAGAAATGATTAGGCGTCCTAACACATTCTAATTATATGGTTAGTCTGACTTGACCATTCATTTCCCTAGATTTTGTCTATTAAGCGTCAGAGCTAAGCCAGTTCCTAATTGTTTTAATAATATTGCAAAGCGATATCAGCCCAGCTTTTCAAGCTGCTTTGTGAAATTTACTGTCTCACTTAAGGACATACTCCTTGGAAAAGTAGGGTGTTCGATTTAAACACATACGGTAGAAAGTCAAGCACATTCGCAAACAGTGCAGCACAGAGGGGAGAAGGGGTGGCGTGGATGCGATCAAAATCAAAATAAAATAAATCTGATCTGAAATGGCTAGGGTGAGGGCAGCGAGCAGTTGGCTGCGTCGCAAGCGGGAGCTTTTTTTTTATTTTCCCCTGCATCAGACCACTGGGCAGCATCGAATTTGATGCGTTCTCTGTGGTCGCTGCTGCCCCATCAAAGGCTTCCATTTGTAGAGCCATGGCCCGGGCGGCGGTGAACGTTACAAATAGCTGCGTTCCCATGGCACTGGCCCTTCGCTCACACTCTCGCCGGTTCCGCTGCGCCCCGGCGTTGCAACAGACACCCGGCCCCCTACCCTTCATTTCAGAGAAGCCTCCGGGGAGGGTGCGAAAATTAAAAACGAATCAGATCGGCTGCAGCGGGTCTTTCAGACCATGGGCTTCTATCTACTTATTTTGGCCAGCGTCTCATCGGGCGTCTAGCTTATAACAAAGTGCGACGGTTCTCTCTCGCTCTCTTGTGCACTGGGGCAGCGTCCCGTACACCGCCTGCAAAACGTGGCTCTGCACGGCGAGTGCAAACCGGCAACCCGCAAGGCAAAGAGGCAGAGGAGAAACTTCCCAACTCGCTCTCTCCATTCAGCTAGCTAGCTTCAATACAGCATTAAAAAAAACCGCGTCTCCTTCCCCCTGCAGTCTCGGCCGCAACAATTGCTTCCCTTTTATTTTAGTTTGCAAAGAAAGGAACAAAAATTAAAAGCGACGAGGAGAGGTTCAACTTTCCAGCTTTCTCTCTTGAAGACACTGTCGCATTCCCGACTGAGAGCCATGCTTAAGGAACACATAGTAGTAAGGGGGGTGGGGGGGATATTCATTTCCATGGGAATTCATATAACAGGGCTTGATAATATGCGAATAATACAGAGACATATCACTATAGTAGGCATTCCAAATGCAAATACAATGGTTCCATACCTGGTCTGTAATGTTAACTGAGGACGATCGAGTGATTTCCTCGCTGTCTGATTTCGAGCCGCCTTCTCTTTCATCAATAACCAAATCGATGGGCATTTTCCCTTTCAAACAGCTTATATACCGATGGCAAAAATTGTCACATAATTCGTGTACCTACAATTGGAGGGAGCGAAAAATAATAAGGCGAAAACAGAAAGATCCAAATGGAAGTGACAAGTGCACGTTCGGCCTATGACATGAGCTTCAAAATAGTTGCAAACACTCGGGAACGTTACAATTATCCTCCGGAGACATACGCATCAAGAATTTGGAATAACTTCTGCAAAATAGAGATATCGCTGAAAATTGACAGTGACAAGATGATTCACAGCTACAACATATTCAACACCCGTGTTAAATTCATCTGCTCCCGGGCTGTGGCCATTAGAGGATTGACCTGCATGAGTGACATTTAAGGTAAACAGTTTAATTTCATCTAGTTATTTCATTATAACCTTTGAGGAACTCTGAACGCACAAAGATGAGCAGAATTTGAATATGGCCCAGATGTCTCTCACTGGTGAGTCCTCATATACACTGCCAGAGTCTTCAAAGAATTATATTTATTTCAAAGAATTATATTCATTGTGGCGAGGCAGATCAGATTTTAAGCATAGTAAAATAAACACGGTGCTCGCAGTTTCCGTCACACGTGTATGATATCTCCTTTTATATTTCATTAAAATATTCCCCGTGGACTAATGGGACAAAATATTATGATTTGCCATCTAATTAGTCATAATCGGCAGATTGTTTTCGCCTTTAGACTGTTCAAAATGTTTAAGCTCAACAAGAAAAAAGAGGATTTATGCTAAAAGATGATCAAAATTAAATCCCACCGTGAGATTAGAAATGAACAAAACGCCGGGGCGTTTGTGGTCAGGGTTTTAGTGGCATAAATTGTAATTAAACAGCAAGAGAAATGTGCACTAGCATTGACTTTGACACTAATTACAATGGGGCAGAAACCAAGACACTTATGCAAATCTACTCGCACTAAGAACTACTTGGAACACATTCTTAAAAAAAAGGAACATGAAAAAGTACCTTCTCTAATTCCAAAAGGTGAAACCTTAATACTTGTATGGCTTGAATCATCTGAAAGCAAAGATGTATACATCCATTAGCGCCCACGGCACAAAAAATGTTGACATTGTTTGCTAGTTCTACTAGTTGAACTTAATATTTCAAAATGCGTGTGTGTGTGTGTGTGTGTGTGTGTGTGTGTGTGTGTGTGTGTGTGTGTGTGTGTGTGTGTGTGTGTGTGTGTGTGTGTGCGTGTGTCTGTATGCGTGTGTCTGTGGGTCTTTAGGGAAGGAGAGAGCACGGTAGTCAGATATGCCGCAAAAGCAGTATAAGATTATTATTGCCTGCTCAGCCTTTTTCATCCTTTCTAGGTAGTGATTTTAATGTCAAAAGTTTACACGGAACGCACACACAGCTGTCAGAAAATACCACCAGGTACAAGTGCCAGACATTCGACAAGCGTACTTTTATTCCCTTTATCTGCAACCTTCCAAAAATTATATAAACTTTATTTTCTAGGGCACTGGAAATCAGCAAGGGCTTGGGAAGTACCTACATTTTTAAAAAATTACTCTAAATTCTTTGGTACATTGAGTCAATCGCGATTTATGTTGGTAGACTTCGAGTTTTAAGGGAGTGGTAATAAACCGGGAGCTTCTTACTATTTCCCGTGACTTTGGACAGAAACAGTCACAACTCACACAGACACTGACACACACTTACATACACAGAAATGTATGTACATGCGCGCGCTAGCGCGCGCGCGCACAAACACTAAATAAATAAAAATCGCGCATCATCTTAAATGGGGTGACAGCCGTACAATAACTAAACGCGATGGTTATCGCCTGTGACAGTCAAAGCTATCATAAAATCAAAAGCACAGATTCGCAATGGATTGTAACGATCATTGTCCTTGTTTACTGACTCCCCAAAACATTGGACTGTGTTAAACTGAACGTATCACGGTGCATGTCGCAATTATTTCCAAAGGGGCACATGTAGTTTGTTGATTTTTTTTTTGGTTTGGTTTAATGGAACACGCTTACAAATACGTCTGCATCTCTTTCCCCTTTAGAAAAAAATAACCAGCCTTACCAAATTATCCAGCTCAGGATTGGAAGAGAAAAGAGGTTTCTCTGCTCGGATCTAAAGTGAGAAGATAATAACAATGATCCCCCTACTCAATGTAGCATTTGTCACCATCAATGTGTTCAAACAGATTTCTAAACTTTTCTTTGCACTTAATCCACTTTACCATTACATATTCACAGTAGGCTACATAAAAGATGTATTTTGTTTATCCAGTATTAGGAATAAATTATTTTGTTTGGATAGTGATTAAGTTACTGTTATTTTTAAAAGAAACACTTTAAGACATGAATCGTTTTTAATATCAAACATTTTTTAAAATAAAGCTAAATTGGCCATGTTTCCACTGGCATTTGCAGACTTGGTCTCAACACGCTCCGCTTGTAACTACTTTGGAGAATTGTTCATTTCACTGTTTTATCCTGATCAAACGTTCTGAGGTAGTTAAATTTTATATGACTGCAATTTCTTTAATTATTTTGCTCATCATGTAACAATTTTTTGTGTGTGTTTGGCTGTAAGTTTCATAAGACATGCTGCCGTCCAGGGGAAACATTAGTTTAGCCATTTAAATTACTGGTAGTTGTTTTTAAACGGTCTTAAGATTGAAGTTGACATGCGTGCTGGCTGACCTGCTTAGCGAACACTGCTATATCTTCATTGAAAGACTCGGAGGAGCAGACATCACCGCCTGCTACCCCCGGTTCTCGTGGAGTACAAGTTGCTAATTCACATTTCTCAAAAATCAGAGCTAAAAGAGGAAACAGCGGATGTCTGCAAGAGAGGATTGAACGTCAAAACAGTATAAAAAGTAGAGGGAGAGTTTCTCTTTTTTATCTCTTGTAAGCGAGCGAAAAACTTCAGCGAGAAATACTTGTTGATTTCTGGCTTTACATAAATTACAATCGTAAATGGTGGCAAAAATAGTTACTGGAGATTCGCCGCAACCCTTTCTCACTACTGAATTTTTCAGCAGTACTGTACTAAACGTATCGATCAACGCAAACAAAAACCACTGAAAATTTGGTAGTTAAATGCCCCAGAAGTAAACTTTAAGCAGCCATTTTGGACGCCAATTTTCAGGATGCTTTCAGTGGGGGAAAACACTTGCAAAGATATTTATCAACATCATCAGCAATGAGCCATTTTTTTATTAACAATTTCAAATTAAATTAAACCGGCTCATTATTCGAAAACATCGGCTCTAAATATCTTCCATAAAAATAAATTAAATCTCAAAGACCCTTTAGGTCCACAAGTTAAATAAAGTTTCTTCTAAAATAAAAAAGAATCGTTTCACACATCCTCTGCCGCAGATTAGAAATAATTTTAATAATAATGATAAAATTTGCCAGCAACCCACCCGTAAATGGAATCTTTATCTCTCTTTAACGCATCGTTTACTGAGGATCCCATGCTTGGCGGCATTGTATTCGCATGGTTTGTGTGCGGGTATTGGTGACTGTGTAACGGCGGCCCGTGATTGAGGTGGTGGACGGGCTGCATAGACCTGGGGGCGTGAGGATCACCATACATAGTTGTCGGTATCCCTACTCCATCCATACCACCGTAATGTGAGATTTCATCGTACTGCACGGCAACAGAGAGAGGGGGAGAGAGAGAAAGAAAACGTAAGGGGAGGGAAATCAGCATTTCGACAAACTTAAAACTACGAATCGCACCGTACAACTTTATTCTCGAAGTTCTTGACAGAACAGGGCATACAATATTACTTGAACGGTTTGAAGAGCCAGTAAGTACCGCGCCGTGTTGTCGAAGCAACCCGCAATTCAGTTTCATCGCGTTTGGCAATTGTTTTACAAACTGCATCATAAATACTTACCCTCTGCGCCATCGGCCTGCCTCGAAGCCTCTCTCTGTGGCACTTTCAGCTCTACTCTACAGGACCAATATTAAAAAGAAACAAACACGCCACTCCAAAGCCAGATCAAGATCCCAGTAGTCCTTGTGGATGAGCAGCTCCAGAGTCTTCGGCTTAACTTGGATGCACTCACAGAAAATATTTCTGATCAGCGAAAAATATATATATATATCGATATGTAAGATATTGTTTTCACACAGCAACTCGGCGGATAGAGAATCTCGTCCCCCAAAAGCGAGCAAAAGCGCCCCTCAAACAAAACTGCCGAGTCTCATGGCTTTTTGCCACTCTAGCTGTCAATCAAGGCAAGGTTGTCAAGGTAGTGAATGAATGATGATCCGCCGTGCACTTCCACTGGTCGGGGGACACCTCAGTGATGGCAGCGGGATCTGCCCGTGGGAGTCCAGCTCCGGATCGCCTTTATGTGTGCGCTAAAGCTGCGAGCGCTCTGTGCTTCGAAGAGATGCTGCACCGTGAATCTCACTCTCCCCGGAGTTTGGAGCTCTTTAAAGGGCTCGGTGCCGCTGCCCCAGTGTTGCAAAGCCAGAGGTGGATTTGGAGAGAATGCTGGAACCCGGAAGCAGTGGTGGCCATAACAGGTCGCGTCTTACACAATGCGCACCGGACTACCTCATCTCTCATACACAGGAGGGGTGGGGGGGTGGGGGGGAGAAAGAGGGAGCTATCCATATACACTCATATAGACATCCGAGAAAAGGCAATGCAAACCACGCCATCCGGCAGGTATACATTCTGCACTCTCGCTAGTAGGCTGCGCAGTTTATATTTTCCTTCCTTTGTTTGAAAACTGAATAGCTGAAAGCTGATTGTCCACAGCGAACTCTTGACTTCCCACACTGTCTTCAAAACAACGTGCGGCTATGTTTTATCTTCTTTCACTCCATGGCAAACTTTAAAATACTCATCCTGTTATTTATTTATTTATTGCAGCTCCGTAGAAGTGGAGAAAACATTTGGAATTGATGGCAATAAAATAGGGAAAAAGGTAATTTATTCAGCATAGACTTACTTTTTGGTTTTTGCTAAATTAACTAGGGCAACCCGCGGTGCTTTAAATTTCCTCTACTTTTGTCTTGTGCTTTATTTAGAGCTTAAATATTTCGAGTAAGATAATATTATTGTATGTCATATTTTGGTGCAAAGGTTGTTGCAGAATTTTCCGCGGTGTGGTTTACGACAAGCGTAGAAGTGAACCACCAGTTTCCCAGAATGGGATGTTCATTTTGCTCAAATTTTAGTTTAATACGTTTTACTATTCCTTGTTGTCACTTTCAATTGTCATTGTTATGCCTAATTATAGATCAAGTCAATAATTACGCGCACATCCTGTGGCTTGAATTGGCTCGTATTACTTTACAAAGGGGATCGCAAATGTATGCCTGATGCAAAAAGTTGTGGTCACTCACGCTCTGCATTTCTCTCTCTCTGTCTCCCCCCACCCCTTGTCTAACAGGGAAATGAGCTAGCCCGGAGCTCTGTGGGCGCTGAAGCTGGAACCAACGTCCAATCAAAGAGTGGCGTGGAAGCGCTGTAACTCTATTGGATTTAAGAGTGATCAATCATCACTGCACGCAGAAGTCGCCTGGTTGATTGGGTTAAATTGATGAAAGGGGCGGATCCATATTTCAGTATTAACTGAATCCCACCAGCTTCACTTCGGTCCAAAAAAAACCCTCTTCGGTTCTTTAGAGCAACCCTTCTTCGGCATATCTATTAGAATAACTTTCTTCTGCAAAGGATAGTTTTCTTTGTCCTTTGTTGTGCTACACCTGATTGTTTAAACTGGTTAAATCCTCACTTTAAGTTGCTTTTAAAACGTGTTTGTAGGGAAAAAAAGACATGTCCAAGAAAGACCCCAGTCAAATAGCAGGGGGAGGGGGACACATGAAATAAAACAATATTGACTCATAAGCTCGAAGGTCCATTTTTAAAACTGGCGGAGATATTGCTAATGTCAAAAATTGCAACAAGTTGTGAACAATAACTGCATGAGACAATGAGCTAGATATGCGATGGCCCTTCCACTTCCAAACAATAAACCAGAAACACGTATTTGTTTAAAAACAATCAAAAACATTCCAGCGATAACATGCAATCTACATAATTCTGACGGACTCCTGCATACGACCGGAAAATGATTACAGATCCCAATCCGACTCTCGCAAGTATTAAAAGAAATCGAGTGTCTCAGGTAGGAAGTTATTTTTTCTTATAGTTCTTAAAAAGAATAAAACCATTTATTCGAAATCAAAAGACCCGTGCATCATAGAAGAAACACGCGTCTTTAAAAATCTAATTCAAATATTCACCAGAACCTATCCCTTAAATGCACCCCCTTTACCCGAGATAGGAAGTGACTTGCTTTTAGAGTGAAATGTTAGGTAATATGAAATTGTTTACTTGAATTTTATTTGCAGATCATTTTAAAAGTTAGTATGCAGTATTTTACGGAGAGGAGACGAGGCGACGGGTAAGGGCAGGGGCTGGGGAACATTGCGTGCCTGGGCTCTCCGACAGTCGCAGTACATTGACCATAAAACCACTGCTCGCTGTAACAATCAACCTTCATTAAAAAGGATGAAGCAATAAAGTCTTACAACTAGCAACACGTTGACCAAGTTCCACTAAATCCTACACAATCAGATAGCAGTCCGCAAAACTTTGGGGCAGTTCAATCGTAACACCACTGCTTATTGCATGAAATCACAGTGTAAAATGGGAGAGGGAGCGACAATTAAACCAGAATGAAAATGTTGGATATCACTTCTTTGTATAAGCAACAATATCGCACCCCGATAACGCAGCTGGCCACTTGAACGTGTGCCGAATACGGTGAGCAATATTCGACGTGGTTCATTCATATATATTAAGCTATATGTAGAAGACGTTTTAGTTAAGTTCTATAATGTCTGATTTGTAAAGTATACCCTTTAAATTTATCTTTTGGAAATCATAGCAACCATTTCAATATTTGGCAGGTAATGGTGACTTTTATAACAGGTTACTGATCTATTTACGCAGGTCGTATTAAAGTCACTGCGCGTGTACATGCAATTCAGAGACTGATAACCTTCATAAAATTATATTCTTAGCAGTAATTTTCATATGATATAGACATAACCCTTTTCAAAATATTATGTCCCTTCATCTGTTTATCCAATCGGTGATAAACCTGGTTTAAAAATCCATGAATGGCTAATTTCTCAATCTTATTTCTTAATAATCGTTGCCATTTGATAAACCTGTAGCCATTGAAACCGACAAGCTCGATGGATAAGTATTAGTTTTCCTATCTTCGGCACATTGGCATTTTGATTATGTGATGTGATGTACTGAAAGCTCTCTCTCTCCCCCCCCCCCCTCTCTCTCTCTCTCTCTGTCTCTGGTGATTATGCGATGGGTTAGGAAAAAGATGGGGTTGCTTTTTCCGCGCCGAGCAGTACAGCGCGTACCCGCCGAGGGGGCAGAAGCTCACTGGCGTTATCCCGCTCACATACCCCCAACCTGCCAATGTGACAATATTTGTTGGCAATCGAAAAGGTAAAGTAGAAAGCCGGGAGGCGAAGCGTACAGACGAGGAGAAGGGAGGAGGGAGAGGGAGGGGGTGGGGATACTAGA
This sequence comes from Mobula birostris, assembly GCF_030028105.1. Lineage (NCBI taxonomy): Eukaryota > Metazoa > Chordata > Chondrichthyes > Myliobatiformes > Myliobatidae > Mobula > Mobula birostris. The sequence goes on along the minus strand of NC_092377.1, from coordinate 71,767,247 downwards.
AAGAGAAAATCAAGTGAAGTTAATCAAGGTCATTAGTTCAGGGGATAATGTGGCCAGGGCTTCGAGCAGGTTTAGAGAATTCACACTGTGAAACATTGTTAAAGGTTTCCTCTCCCTTGGTCGTGTTTCAATTGTGCCCGAGGTTTGCTTTCCAGCAAGCAACCTTGACAAACGGGTATATATAAAACCTCCGCACGTCAGCGTAAAGTTTGATCCCGTTTAGATCTCCAGTGATATCGGGCACGGTTCGTGTCTGTCCCTTTTATTGATAATCTTCTTTTCCGTTTAACGTGGAAGCGAGATTTAAACAAACTTTTGGCCGGCTAGGTTAACGCGACACACTTTTTTATTTGGTAGATTTTGAAAGGCTGAGTTGCGCTTTGTATTTGTTTGACGGAGACTCTCTAGATGGGTTGGGGGTGGAGGTTGAAACAGAGGACTCCCTTGTCCACTCCCTGTGTCATCTGGAGGTCAGCCTGGGTTACAAGACAGCTAAGATTCTGCAGCTCCAGTCCGAAATGATTTCAGGAACCGGGGGCGACTTTTTCCAAAAAAAATCCATGTCTCGGCTGTATCCCCAAGGATGGCGGTAACTCAACATTCAGCGCCGCCGCCTTTCGCTTAACGTCCCATCACTATTTGAAAAATAAAAAAAGAGGACATCGTAATCCAGGAATAATAACAATTTGAAACAAAAATATATCTTTGAAACAAAGTTAACAATTGGCGAATAATCCGTGTCTCCAAATTGTGAGTTGCTGGAGGGTCAAGATGTCGATTAATTTATTAATCTAAAATCGTACTGCGATTGTAATAAATGCAACTTTTACGGGGTAATGTTGATTGTGTGTTCATAACATCGTAACATTATTGAATTCTGACCTTTACCTTAAAAGGTTAACAAAAGTCAAAATAGTTCGTGGCAGGTTGGCAGCATGGTGGTCTTTTGCTATAATATTTTGATAACTACAATTTACAGCACAGTTATATACTGTACAACAAAAATGACAATATCCCTTAAACGTGCAGATTATCATTAACTACACATAAGAATATTTTAACCTGCAATATGTTAAAATATGTTACAAGCGCCTCAGTGAGGGTTGCGTTTTACTCTGTGAGGAACATTCCTTTAGGCAACACAATATTAAGGATTCCTGACTGTTTCCAGTAAGATAACAAATAAATGGTTTTCTCTTTTTTTTCTGAAGACGTTTTATTTTACGCCTCGCGTTAACTGGGATAAGTTTGTCGGCTCGATCGCATTCCTGATGATGGAGTGAAGTGTACACAACGTAATACTTTGTACTTTTATTTCGCTTAAGCTTAAGTATTTAAGAACAGCCAAGGCAGAAGTCAGTTCTATGGAAGGGCATGTAAACAAAATTGGTTAAAATTGCCATCAACAAAATTGACGGGCTGCCATATAAAGTGTCCGATCTCGGGTCTAGCAACAGTGGAGATGGATCCTTATCGTTTCCCTCATCCTCTCTGAAGCTGAATCTCTTGCGCCGTCTGCAGGGCATCGGCACACCACCACCAACCCCGAACAGTTCCAACCCCGTCGGCAGGTTCCAAAAAAAAGAGTGAGAGCCGGCCGTGAGATTCAACATCATGCCCGTTCTATGTAATACCGCTGACTGGGTTTACACCCCACATTCTTTTACTTACAGAATCTCTTCTGAGTAAGGAACTTTACAATGATATTTTTAAACTGTACGACCTGTTCCTATTTCTGACCGATTTCGATAATGAAAGCGTTAAAAAAAAACGTTAACGAGGGCGGACTGGCGGAGTTGCAGATTTGTAACTTGTCACGTTTTAAACTTTTAGCACCGTCTCGCGGTTACTCTTCGCTACCTGTCGCTGCACTGAGCTCTTCGCCGTGAAATGATTGAAGGTGCGATATACGTTTAAAAACAAATATCACGAAATCACCAAAATATTAAAACAAAGACACGGGGAGATCTTTAGCAACAGTTCGAATCCCCACTGTAGTTATTAGGAATTCAAAGCGACAGTATCCATCGAATCACTAGCTGTTTAGTTTACATTTAATTTCATTGGCGCTTATTATTTTTGTTAAAACAAACTCTTTTCATCAATCGATATTAATGCGATTTGGCATTGAATTTACAATATAAGTTCAGTTTTTGCATTTGTAATTTTTATGTATCAATTCGTTTAATCAATATCTATACAAAACATTGATTATCGATTAATTGTGGTCACTTGTTTTAGTTCCGGCGCTGTAAGTATTGGTGCAAACATAACCAACAATGATCTGCAGAGTTTTCTTTGCCTTCCTGTCTTGTACAGGTGCTGGAAATTCATTGTAAATGGCGCATTAATTGAAAATCTTTCACATTAATTAATTGACGAGTTTCTGAAGTATTATAGACCAAAGGATAATTACGGGCAGCAATTTTCATGATTTATAATCACTTTCCAACTATCAGTTTGCATTGCTCAAATGAGTTCATAAGCTCAAATTTGCAAAATGCGTCAATATACATTTTAATATCTGTACCTGAATGGTTTAAAATAATAATCACTAATAAAGTTTTAAATGTACAGATATTGCCTCCCTGGTTCTTGTCCTGTTCCCGCACGTATATAAATACAAAACATAATTAATTTTAAAACATGTGTAACACATAATATTTTAGATATTCAAATGAATCAGATTTCTGTTCTTAAAGGACTTTTACATGGGGTCAATACATTCATTTAAAAATTAATCTTTACTATATGGTGTTGGGAGACCATCTGCAGACTTCCTGCCATCCCGCAGTTGCTTCTAAACAGAACAGTGCAGGCCCAGACAACCCCCTGACTGCATTTAGTCATGGATTTTTGACGTTCCGTCGAGATATTGCAGTCGAATGCTGGTTAAGTATTCAAAAGCTGCTCGGGTTGTACAGTCCGGCAACAGTAACAATCTCCCCAACAGGGAAAGTAAAAGAAGACGCTACAATACCTGACTTTTCGGAATGCTTGACGCACTGCAAAATGTTTTCTACCGGAGATTAAAAATCTTTTCCAACATTAGTAAACTTTTATAGGCACGGCAATACGCTTCTAAAATAATTATTTTTGCATGTGAATGAACTACAGGCAGGATCTATTTCAGTAACATAATCTAATCACCCCATCTCTTCGCATTTGTACAAGCTTCTAGCGAGAGTTTTTCCAGATGAGTTTATTACTGTGAAATGTAGTCGAGAACAATACTCAAAGGGGGTTTGTTCTGGAGACAATACCAACCGCAGAAATATTTTACATGAATCTAAACACTACCTTGTTTTGTTCTGAAACGTGTCTTTTATTTGGAAGAATGTTGATATTCAGAAAAGGTTTTAATTACAAAATTCATGTAATTAAAATATAAGATAGATTTGTTTAATTCTTTGAATTGCTGGCTGAAAAGAAAATCAGTGTCCACAACATCAAAGATAATTAAATGTTCTAATAATATCTTCATTGTATATAACGTGATATTGATCTTCGGGGTATGTTTAACTCTTTCAGTGCTAGCACTGTCTCATGTATGTCAAACTGTGAAATTTACAGAATAAAACATGACTGGCTAAGATATACCGAACACAATAACAAACACCTTATTATAAGTGTGTTGACATATCTCTTGATATTTTGTTAAAATTGTTGATTTTAACATGTACAAATTTATTATATTTTGCAAATGAACAATTGCATTAATCTATTTACATATCTAATTGCACAGATTTTACAGATTCAACACGTCCTTTTGAATTTACTTCCTCAAATAGATTAAATAATCCTTCTTACATTACCAAAACCATTAAAACAATTACCATTTAATTTAAATAGGTTGCTGATGTAGTGTGGTAAAATATCCGGGTTAGAGACATCAAACTCATTTGTAAACTATGATATATATTTGACACATATTTATGTTCAAATAACATCCTTATGTCCACACAGCAATGTATCAGAATAGATTTAAGCCTAAAAATCTGCAGTTCAATTTTGCACTATGGATTGTGCTGCCAGTCAACAAAGATATTAAATAGACAGCATTCATGGTTTTTAAGAATTAAATGTCATATCCATTTCACTTTCAAAATTCATTCTTTTTATTGTGATAGAAAATTTAATTAGAGTTTTCATATACAGTTTAAATATTTTTACTTCAAACAAAAGTGCTCAATAGATTACTTGGTATCATTAGTAGTATTGAACACATTCCTTGCAAGTGGCCACCGTTAAAATAATACAAACTTCTTACAAATAAAATGCAGCTACCACTGTCCCCAGCTAGTGTTGCACTGTACTGAACTAAAACTTGCTTCAGAAGCAACCCATGGATTATTTTGCTTCTCTGTTTCTTTATGATTCTTTTTCTCCATGGTTAAGTTGTGATCCTAAAATTACCAATGACATAATATTTATCCATCATACTTTAGTTACTTTATTTCATCCTAGTGAGGTGAATGCCACTGAGAAGGCCAGCATTTATCACCCATCCTTAATTGCCCCTTCGGAAGGTGGCAGTGAGCTGCTTTATAAATCAGTGTCGTGCCTATGGATAAACTACTCCGGCAATGTGTAGCAATTCTGAGGCAGCTGAGTGGCCATTTCATGAGCAGTTAAACATCGGCTACATTTCCATGAGTCTGTAGCCCCATTCAGGCCAGGTCGGGTAAGAACATCATGATTGAACCACTAAGGGATTTGCAACAATTCTGCAGTTTAAGGCTCAGAATTATTAATCCCAGTTTTTCATTTCAGTTTTATTAAATTATTTAACTAAAGTTAGATTTTTCGTCTGTTGTGGTGGGATTTGAACTCAAGTTTCCAGATCATTAATCTAGTCTGCTACCATATACCAGAATATAAGAATAATTGTTTAGAAATAGATTTTTAGGTCATGAAAATATTGATTAGATTTTGTCCATGTATGTATAAAAATATAATGCGTTAATTTACACCTATTAGCCTATTGGATACTTGCAGAGAACAGTTCAAAACATTCAGTTTCAATGTCTATCACGTAAAATATTAGTCTTTCATTATGCTTCAATATATATGATGAGATAGAAATGAAAGTGCTCTTTGTGTCAAATTTTCCTGCAACATACCTTTCTGAGGTGATAATACAGATTAAATACATATGATCAACAGTTCTTGCATAAGCATTCAGACTGAAAATTACATTTAAAGGAAATTTAAAACGGTTAAACTGACAATCACAGATAGAAATAAAAGTTAGCATGGTACACAGTTAGCTCATTTATTATGATCAAAATGGTGGTAATTCAGCCTATCAGCACCATGTCAGTTCTTGGCAGTGCAAACCTATCTGTTCCATTTTTGTTATTTTCCCTCTAATGCTGAAACTTGTTCTCCCTCACACGCCCATCACTCCCCTTGTATTCTACTTAATTTCAGAATAATAAATAGCAAAATATCGTATCAATGGTCCAAAGGAGGCCGATGTGATATGACGATATGCCCATTGTTCATCATTTATGAAAACCAGATAACTCAAGGCTGAATCTTAGCTTCCATCAATTTCACAACTTATAACTCAGGGTGGACATTTGAGTAATAGCACTAATTGTACGGATAATGCTAATTCAAGCTGAGAGCTAAAGTGTGACAGCAATGTTATGTGAACAGGCGTCAGTAACTGCTTCACTGCTAATAAATGGGGTCATAGAGTCATGGAGCAAAACAGAATGAAAACAAGCCCTTTAGCCCAACTGGTCCATGATGACCACAGCATTGAGAATGCCACTGCTGTGAATAGTCTTGTTCAGAGATGTGAGCGGAATGCACAATCAGTGACTAAAAATGGGATTTGCAGCAAGATTTGAAGTCAATAGTTTCCATTTCTGTATTGGATATCTCACAAGCAGTATGACAACATAATGACCACAAAAACAGGGCTGGGTTTCATTTGCACATCTAACACTAACATGAAAACATCACTGCAAGGAAGTCCGACCAATTCCTCACAAGGCATTTAGAGTGGTCAATATATTTGGCTTTGCCATGATCTCATTCTGGAAATCAAAAGAATGAGGCTTTTCTTTTTGGACCACGGCAACTGGTCTGTGCTGGACAAAATCCATCTCACTCCTTCACAGAGCAAGGAAACATTGAAGAGACTTGGAGAAACCAGGGTTGTTCTCTTTGGAGCAAAGATGATTAAAAGGAGATTTGATGAAAATTCTCAAGACCATGAAGTCTTTAGACAGGGTGAACAAAAAGAAACTCTTCCTCATGGTTGTTAAAGTGATGGTTAAAATACATTGGTGTGTGTAGGCTGTTAGGACAATAAGAGAAAAATATTTTTTACATATAATGTAATGCTGAATTTGAACTCACCTGATGCAGATTGTTGGAAATAAAGTTAGTCAATTTTTCCGAAAGGAAATTGAATAAGATTTAAGGTGAAGTTTTCTGCACAGATTGTGGTGTGTATATAGGACAAGCTGTCAAAGAAAGGGATAGAGGAAGGTACAATTGCAACGTTTAAAAAACATTTGGATGGGAAAGGTTTAGAGGAGTCTGGGCCAAATGCAGGCAAATAGTAGCTCAGATTGGCATGGACGAAATGGGCCAAGGTGTCTGATTCCACACTGATGTGCAAAAGTCTTAGGCACATGTAAAAAAATTCTGTAAAGCCAAGATGCTTTCAAAAGAAACTTGAAAAGTTTATAAATATCAAAAATATACTATAAAGAGCAGTAAACTGGAAAATGAATTGAATCAAATCAATATTTGGCGTGACCACCCTTTGCTTTTAAAACTGCATCATTCTTCTTAGGTGCACTGTCATGCAGTTTTGCAAGAAACTTGACTGGTGGGTTGTTCCAAACATTTCGGAAAACTTGCTACAGTTCCTCTGCATACTTTGGCTGTTGCGCTTGCTTCCGTCTTTCCAGGTAATCCCAGACAACCTTGATGAGATCAGGTCTCTGTAGAAGCAATACCATCCGAAACCATATTAAAATCTAGCGTGCCAAAGACTTTTGCACAGTGCTATAGGGTGTGTAACTGTATGAGTCCATCAGAAGGTAGATGAGTTGCCAAGCTTCAGGTGATGGGACTACTGAGGTATTGCCTACATGATGAAGTGTTGATCTCAAAGAGCTGGCATGGACTCATTTGGCTGAATTGTTCCTCTGTGCTATAGTTTCTTCTAAGATTCTAAAAAAATACTCTTGTAATTTACCCTACAGTGTTTGTGCTAGTGACTTTTATGCTATAAAAGCAAACTTGGGAACATAAAAGCTCTTATCTGCTACTGATAAAGATTTCAGTGAAAACAATCGGTAAGACCAAGTAATCCATCCTTTTTCAATACCTAATGTTCTACCCTCAATTATGAAGTCAGCATTTTTGAAAGAAAGGGGACTATTTTGTTCCAATGGGGTATTCGTCAGTTTGTTTAGGATAATCAGCAGTCTGATAATGCACAGTAGTCAGTTAAACACGAGTTCCAATGTTACGAAAGAGAAGGACCAAAATTTTGCCGATGTTAAGTGAAGTGGATCTGTGTTCTTGTCTAGATAAGTAATATTTAAATATTGGTTAATTTTTTGGGGGATGTATTATCCAGTAGACAACGTTCTGCTTTTTAATCAATCAGAGTGTTGTGTTGCCAAATGCAAAACCAAAAGCACGACATACACCCATAGTAATCATATGAACAGACCACATGACTGAAATTACAATGATATTGAAGAAAAGAACTCAGATTTCCATCTCAGCTTTCACTACTCCAGGATGGTCAAGGGGTTTTATAGCTAATGGATATTTTTGAAGTGGTAATATCGGCAATATCATAGAATTCCTATTGTAATAGATGTTAAGACAAAGGCTGTGGTGATATAAACATTCTATTCATTGAAGTTCACATGAAATATAATTTATATTTGCTATCAGTAGCTATTAGGCCACTGAACTGAAAAGAAACACACCCATGTCTATTTTGCAAACCCGTTTTAATAAAAACAATTGTTTCGTGGAGAGGGTGGAGTGCATTTGCTAAGACTTTTGCAAACAAAATTGCTGTATCTTAGAGATTTTAGTTTTTAACCTGTAACATCCTCTTAAAGATTTTTGTGGTGTTTAAATAGAAATATGCAGATTTAATTTTTGATAATAAGCATCCACCCAAAAGAACAAGGGGCAAATTATCTCTTAATAACCCATGTGATATAATTTTTGTCCACAATTATATTAACATTCAGTGTCAATTCTCACATCCTTGCCCAAAGCTTGGAGAACGCTATCCAGTTCAGTTGTAGCTGAGAATTCATGATTTGCAGGTGCTTTGAAACACCGTTTTATATGGAAATCAAGAAGCATGGTGCATTACCAATCATAAAACGGAATAACAACACAACAGAAGAGAGAAATAAAGAGGGGATTTGTCATGGAAGCTATTATTCAGGTGTGTTGATGGAATTGGGGAAGTGTGAAAAGTCCACAGATTAGTGCAGTTCCATCTGGTAGGTACCTGCAGCATCTGTTGACTGCGGCACTTGAATATAGCTGGGAGGTGAAAAGTGAACGTAGGCATTGTGATGCGCCAGGACAGGGAGCTGCCGGAAAGCAGCAGAGAGTGTCACATGCAGGCCAGTTGTGAAGTGCAGGGGCAAGTTTCACGTCTCAGCGTGAGCCTGTTAATTGATCATCACCTGAGAAGCAGAGGGAGAGAGTGGGAGAAAGGGGCATGTGTGTAGGTGCGAAGAAGTGTATTTCCAACTGAGATGAGACAAAGGGGCAGCACACCACAGCATCAGCCACACTGTACTTCCTGTTTACAGTTAGTCAGAATTGCCCATAAAACAGGTATGCTAATGAAAAACAGAATTTTCATTGTTATTTCCCTACCACACTGCCCTGCCATTGATTATCGATTCAAAATTTGAAACTTAAAGGATACAGCTTTTAGTAAAAAAGTAATTCAGCTCAATCACAGGTTACTTAGACTTTTTTTTACTCAGGAACCACTCGAACTTAAGTTTTCTCTCCTGTGCTCCAGTATGAAGACCTTCTTTAAAAGCAAAAAAAATGTTGTAAATCTGAAATAAAAACAGAAAAATGTAGTGTAGTGCAGTTTCTCTCTCCAAAGGTGGTGCCTGACCTGGTGATTATTTCAAACATTTTCTGTTTTTATCTCTTATTTCCCTCTACCTTGACTTATTGTTGTTGATACCTTTATGCCCCCTTTTGTTTACTTTGGAAATAATTATGTCCACAGTCTCTTTGCCAGCCTACCATCATCCAGACACCATAAACCAGAAACTTCTCTGTGTCCTGTCTTGGGCACCCATCACCCTTTTTTTTGGTATATACCTGCCCAGCAGCACCTCAGCTTTAAAAGCCTCATCCTTGTTTTTCGGTCCCTCAGTGGCCTTACCCCTTCACAGCTGGCAACCTTCTCCAGTCCAAAAGCTTTCAGAGATTTCAATGCTCCCTTAACTCAACCATTAGTTGTTGATATGGCCATGTGCTCTAGAATTCCATTCCCAATCCTCACACTCTTTAGCCTCTCTCTGCTTCTTTCAATACTAAAAATTTAAGTTAAGCATTTGGTTACCTGACTTTTCAAATCACTGGGTAGTTCAGCGAAAATTTGCCAGTGGATTGCCTCTGTGAAATGCAGTGGGAGATTTCACCATATTATCTCTTGCTTTCATGAATGAATGTTGTTTCTTTTGTTGAAGTGGTCAAGTAACCTCCTTCTTTGAAGAGGCCCTGGCCAGTTCTAAAATCAGATCAGTGCCTAATGCATGGGATATTGAAGAAAGGAGTAAGAACTAAGAGAAGGAAAATTCTTACATGCACTCAATTCAGATGCCTGTGATTTGCAGCTGTTTTTAAAAGGGGTGGCATGAGGTGTTCCTTTTTACTGCAGTAAGGGTAAACAAATTTGTGACATTTACACGATGCATTTTAATGAGGAACAGCTGCAAACTGGATACAAAAACTGAATTAGTTGCTGCTGTGTAAATGGCTCTTTAATACCCCTATTTTACTGATTAAGTGCTAACTCCCCTAAGGATATAATTTCACATTAATAGTTGTGGGACATTCTTCAAGGTAACCAAATTTGTGTAAAAAACACAATCTTGGGAAAAGTATTTCATTTTATTCATCTATTGAACAAACATTTTAGTGAATAAAATATTTACTGAATACCCTGCCTTTTAAAGCTATTATTTTTACTTCACCATTTTTCAGTCTTGCTGCTGAATGTTTGGAAATATTTGACATAATTGTTGGAAACAATATTGAACTTCTGATTTAGGGACATTACTGAAGCTGACAATGTAAGGAGTCGCTCGGGAAGCAATGCAGTTTTTCAAGGCAGTTGGAGCAGCTACATAGGCATATTATTTTCTTTGTCATACAACCATGCTTTCTTGACTAAAGAGATACCTTTACATAAGAAGGCCTTTACCAAACACTTTAATAACATGACATTTCTTTTAATTTAGATATTCCCTATTTAATTTTCTCCCTTCCCCCTCTGCAAAAGAGTGTGAATCTCCGCATGCCCTTGATGCAGCCAACTTCAAAAGCTGCTTTACAAAGAATGATTATCAAATGAAATTTGGCACCAAGACAGGTAAAGAGTTATGAGAAAACAAGACTAGAAGGAGATAGCTTTTGGGAAGTACCTTAAATGGGGAGGAATAGAGGAGGCAGTTAAGAGATTAAGGTCCAGGCACAATTGGCAGAGGTGCAGTGACTGAAACCGAGAGAGACCGGAATTGGAATGGATCAGAATTGGAAAGCTATAGGTAGCAGGCACCACCTTACTTAAGCAGCCATTCATCATTCTCGATTCTAAGTCATCAGCAGCAAATGACTGAACTGTAATAGGCATTCTGCCAAGACTCAACCTTTCCTTCCCTGATGTCCACAAATTATACTGTTTCCAGGCAGTCTTTGCACAGTAAATTCTGATCTGTGTCTCTCCCCCTACTCAATGGTTCTGAGATCAATCATAAAGCTCTGTTATCACCTGAATTCGACTGAATGTTTAGCGCTCAGTGAGCAAAGTCCAACAGTTTGTGGTTTCTATGGTTTAACCACAGACCACTTCCACCAGCCGAAGCAGATTCTTTTCTTTCAAATACTCTTAACTCCCTTGTAGTGACTCATTGAAATTTCCAGCTGAGATTATCAGCAGTTACTGCTTAAATCAAGCTATTAAAAACATTCCCATAAAAAGGCGCTACGTTGATGGGAAGGTTTCCATCGCTTGTTAGTTTAGCAAAGCTGTAAACACATTCTTTATACTTTTACGATTTTGTTACAAATAGTCAAAAAAAAGAATCTTTCCTTAAGTGTTTTGTAACTGCCAATCATTTTTAAAAGCCGCACTATGGATACAAAGGATACAAATCTGAAGTAAGTTCTTTACTATTTTTACGAAAAGGATTTATTTAACACCCAATCTCTGCTCTTAATACAGATTTGCTTTGTTGAATTTGCTTAGAAAATTAGAAAGTTACATCAGAAATGTCCAATTTAAATTAAGCTATAGATAGAGACAAGCTGTTGTCATTCTATATAAGAAATGGTAAAGATTTCTCATTGCTTATGTTAGATGCACAAATAGCAGGGGCTACGCTTAGCACTCCACTCCCACGATTTGAAGAAAATATTGTGGATGATTTGGCTTCAGTTAAAAAGGGGTCCACTTGGCATGCTGAATTGGCTCCATTAAGGAAGTGAAACAAACAGATTGCTAATTTTAAAATTCTTTTCCTTGCTTTTAGACTTTTCCATGGCCTCAATGTTCCATTTTTCTGTGACCTCCTTAGACTCCGCAACTTTCCGTGGCCTTTGCACTCCTTATCTGCAGCTTCAACTTTTGTCACTCCATCATTGCCAAATTTGGCCACAGATGCCTTGGATCCTAAGATCTCAGGTTCTTCCCTATCTATTTCCCTGTCTACATTTTTATTTAAGATACCCAGCAAGACCTATATAATTCATATCTATTAACATCTCTTTATGTTGCCCATATTAAATTCAATAACTGCTCCCGTGAAGGCCCTTTTGTCGACCTGTAAAAATTCAGTAAAAATGTGAGTTTGATTAAAATGGGTTATCACAAAAAATGTATTTTTAACATGTCACTCTATCACATGAGAAAGCTGAATATTATTCTTATAGATGGTATAGTATTATTTGCCAGCAGTGTTAGAATAGATTTTAAAGCTTTTAAAATGTTGCATTTGGACTGCTCACACTAAAAGAGCAGCTTCATTTGAGAGTCTCCTCGAATATCAGCAAATGTGAACGTCTGCCTGAAGGTGAACAATTCCACCTCAGGCATAGTCATTTTTGGGGATAAACCCATTTCCACCGAAATGTTATTTACACTGCTGCAAGATATGAAAACGTGCTGTGCATCTAGCATAATTTTTGCAGGATATGCTGATTTTAAATGACTGTACCTTAAACATCAGTTCACTAAGAATTCATTATTGTAATGCTTGACAGCCATTTCTACTACACAACACTGGGATTGCGATTCATATTTCAATCTGAAAATAAATTTCTGCACCATTCTTTGGAAGTGCAGAGATGCTTTAAATGTTCATGTTGAGAGGGCTTCAGGGATTTCAGAGTAAAGTACAATCTGAAGTACCGGCTGCTAACACTTTGCCATGCATTTATAATCTTGCATGCCCAAAGACATTCAATGCTTCGGATTTCACTCTAGCTGCAGATTTACTTTAAAGTAATAGATCATTGAAAGCACAAATTTCACTCTGAAATTTGTGTAGCATCATTTATCTCTGACAGCAGTACAATTCCATGCTGAAATCAGAACTGCACAGATTTCTCACATCCCTTTGATTCGGAAAATCCTTTGAACTTTCATATCGACTCCAGACTTTTTCACAGAAAGATATTCCCTATGAAGAATAAGGCATAAGCAGAGAAGTGCACAGGACTTTAATATTTTTATGATATTCAAAATAGCTAATTAAATAATTAGAGATATAACAGTAAGTGCAAAAATAAAAATAGCAAATGATGGAACTATCCAAATCACAGGCTAGTCTTAGAAAATGAGAGAGATGGGTACTGTATTATGAGGATTCGTTTCAGATAAGGTAGTTGTGCCATAAGGGCTGGATGATTTTCCTCTACTCAGAATCCCCTGCAATTTCACCAGTTATCAAATCAGAAAGAAATGGCATCAAGATACCTCAACGTCATGATGTAATCACTGAGAACTGCTTTGCAATACTGGAGAGTGTGGTGGAGGCAGGTGGTGGTTGCGCAGTCTTACCCCAGAGAAACGGCCATTCGGCCCAGTGAGGCCATACTGTTCATCAAGCACCACCTCAACTTTATTCTCCCCGCATTCCCAGAACTCTCCCCAGATTCTTCTGTTGGGGCTCAGTTTACAGAGGTCAATTAACTGACCAACCCAAGGGTGGGGGCAAAACTGGAACCTCAGAATCAGAATCGGGTCTATTATCACTGACATATCCAAAGTTACAAAAGTTTCAAGATCGGTTAATATCACTTCTGGTCCACAATTGTAAAGGAGAGTGATGTGTAAAGGAGAAGGATGTCAGGAAATTATATGTTTTGTGGCAACAGTAAGACATAAAAAATTACCATAAGTTACAAAAAATAAATAATTACTGCAAAAGAGGAATAGTGAGGTAGTGTTCATGAACTGGTCAGAAATCTGGTGGTGGAGGGAAAGAATTATTCCTAAAACATTGAATTCGATTCTTCCTGTACCTCCTCTCTGATGATAGTAATGAAGAGAGAATAGGGGAAACTCGCAGGGATGGGGGAATATAAAGACTCTATACAGATAGCACCCAAGGCTATCCACTGCATCACTGGGGCCCCTGGGTGGTGGACATATTGGTGCAAGTAGGGCACATTACCTCCCAAAAGGTGACATACAAATCATGTGAGGTTTTGCATGCACTCACACATTTCTGCCCTTCAACGGTATGACTACATCCAGTCTGTGTCACTTTACTGGGTACACCTTGGAACCCAGTGTGGTCTTCCGCTGCTGTAGCCCATCTACTTCAAAGTTCAACGTGCTGTGCATTCGGATATGCTCTTCAGCACTCCAGTGTTGGAATGCATGGATAGTTGAGCTGCTGTCACCTTCTGCCGGGTTGGACAAGGCTGGCCATCCTTCTCTGACCTCTCTCATTAACAAGGCATGTTTGAACACAGAACTGCCACTCACTGGGTGTTTTTTTTTGTTTCTTGCCCCATTCTCTGTAAACTCTGAAGACTGTTGTGCATGAAAATCCCAGGAGATGAGCAGTTTCTGAGATACTCCAACCACTTGCTTTGGCATCCACAATCGTTCCAAAGTCCAAGTCACTTAGATCACTTTTCACTCCCATTCTGATGCTTACTGTACAACAACTGAACCTTTTGACTATGCATGCTGTTAATGCATTGAGTTGCTGTCATGATTGGCTGAGTAGATATTTGCAGGAGTACAGGTGTACCTAATAAAGTGGCCTCTGAGTGTATGTCAGTACATTATTAGTTTTGTGGCAATGGTAGAGTACAAGAAGCTACAAATAAATAAAAAATAGTGCAAAAGAGGAATAGTAATATTGTGTTCATAGACCATTCAGAAATCTGATAGTGGACGGGAAGAAATTGTTCCCGAAAATTGAGTGTGGGTCTTCAAACTCCTGGTATCTCCTCACTGATGGGAGTAATGAGAAGAGGCTGGTGGAAACTCACAGAGACAGGGAGAAATGAAAGACTCTATACCGACATCAGCTGAGATCAGGAATGAATCTGTGTCACGGGCACTATGAGGCAGCAGCTCTACACACTGTACCATTGTGGCCACTGCGTGGGGGGCATATTGGTGGAAGTAGGGCACATTACTTCCCAAAAAGTGATATATCAGTCATATGAGGTTTTGTGTTCCCTCTCGCATCTCTGCTCTCCAACAGTATGAATACATATATTTGCCCTTTCAAATCCCGGGGGACTTGAATTCCTGCCACTGTGCCTGGAATATCAGAACAGAGAGAAGCTATTCACTCCCCTGAGCCTGTGCCGCCATTTTCTTAGACAATGACTGATCGAAACCCCAACTCAGTCTAACCAGTGGAACTCACTCTACCGCTCATGTGAAGTGTGATCAATACCTGGCACTATTTACACAAAGGTTAGCCTTCAATATATTTTTTGATTCAGCACTTGTTCCAGTTGGTTATACGTTGAGAGGAACTGGAGAATTAATGCACATTTGGAATAGATTGTAAATTAGAGTCTAGAATTAGAAAAGGGTGATATGAAGAATCCTCTGTTACAGATAGGTAGTGAGATTTCTAATTTCTATTTTAAGGATACATTTCTTTCCTTGATAGTCTCATCAGAATGGTGCCATTAGGGGGGTTGATCAGACTGATTTCCTCTGGGAGATTCCAGTGAGCGATGAAATTTCCTCCCTTACCCTTCTAGCAACTAGTTAGTACATTTAGTTAATATTTTCCAGTAGACAATGGTGAACTCCTACACCAGAAGCTAACAACAATGTGAGTGCAGCTTCAGATGTTTCGGTAGGTTTCATATCCCTGTTTGGAGAATAGGTCCATGCATCGATTACACTTCACATGGACCCTCCTGGATAGATTGAGTCGGGACACAGATCAGCCATTGTTGAAGTAAGTGGTTGCACAGTCTCAAGGCAGTGAGTGGCTTCCTTCTTTTCCTACACTCCAGTGACATTGACGGACTTTAACTTCCAAGAATTGGTCTTGCTTTTGCTTTTCTTGCCAGCCCTGGTTCCTATTCAACCTGCCGTGAACATAGTCTGTGTTTATTTCTGTTTTTTTTTAAATCATCCTAGTTTCCAAGTCAATTCAGTGAAAACTGGAACAAACAAAGCCTCAGCTAGTGAGGAGGAATGTGTGAGGAACCAAACCTCAAATCTGGTATCATGTTTGTGGTCCATAGATCTAAACCCTTTTGCACTCTACCCTACTCAAAACACTAGAAGCCTTATCAATACTACATCATTCAAATTTATTGGAAGGGTATATTAATATCAAAGTCGTTTACCAGGTCAGCACC
Source organism: Mobula birostris (assembly GCF_030028105.1). Classification (NCBI taxonomy): domain Eukaryota; kingdom Metazoa; phylum Chordata; class Chondrichthyes; order Myliobatiformes; family Myliobatidae; genus Mobula; species Mobula birostris. The sequence goes on along the minus strand of NC_092377.1, from coordinate 71,751,134 downwards.
TTCAACACTGATTGTACCCAAGTGGCACCAGTGGGTGGGCTACAATGTCTGCATTGCCCTGAAACAAGCAACCTACTCAGAGTTCTGTCCTGGCAGTGACTCAGGCAGGGAAGAAAAGCTCACATGCTGTTCTCAGAATCATCCATGAAGATATGTGAGATTGTTACTAGCACCCCAGTCTGTGACTTCTTAAATTGGCGAAGAGCATGTGAGAAGATACTGATCACCTTGATTCTCTACAACATGAGCATGAGTAGGCCAAAGAAAGGTGACGGCCTTGTTCCATGTGTGCCAGACTCTGTGTGCCCTGTGTTGGACTCTTCAGCACTTTAGACCTTACAGAATTGGAATGGAAACACTGTAACAGGCCCCTCCGGCCCAACAAGCCCACGCCATCCAATTACACCCATGTAACCTACTAACAAATACACCTTCGGAACGTGGGAAGAGACCAGAGCACCCAGAGGAAACCCACATGGTCAGGTAGAGAGCATACAAGCTCCTTACAGACAGCAGCAGGAACTGGACCCGCGTTGATGATGTTTTAGTGCCGTTACACTAACTGCTAGGCCGCTGCTGCCCTGATTAACTTCAAGTCCAAGAGATTGTCTACCAAGAAAACCTTTGCAATGACATGAAAGTGCCTCCTACAATGCAGCAGTGTAAAAATAGGGACGGACTGCAATTTATTAAAAAGGTTTGAGTACTTTATCCATATGTTTATTTATTAATTGCGATTCAGCACAGAATGGGCCCTTCTGGCCCTGAGAACCGCACCACCCAACAACCCCAGATTTTATCCTAGCCTAATCAGGATAACTTACAATGACCAATTAACCTACCAACCGGCGTGCCGTTGGACTGTAGGAGGAAACCCTAGTAGTCATGGGGAGAACGTACAAACACCTTACAGAGAACAGCGGAAATTGAACCTGGATCATCGGTACTGTAAAGGGTTGTGCTAACCACCACACTACCATGCCACATGCCACACTATCATGTCATAGAAGACAGAGCTACAGCACGGAACCAGTACCTTTGGCCCTTCGAGTTTATGCCGAACTATTATGCTGCCTCGTCCCATTGACTTGCGCCCAGTCCATACTCCATACGCCTCCCATCCATGTACCTATCCAAATTTCTCTTGTGTTGAAATCAAACCCATATCCATCACTTCAGCAGACAACTCATTCCACACTCTCGCCACTCTTTGAGTGAAGAAGCTCCCCCTAATGATCCGCTTAAACATTTCACCCTTCACGACCTCCGTTTGTGGTCTCGCCCAACCTCAGAGGAAAAGGCCTGCTTGCATTTACCCTTCCTATACCTTTCATAATTTTGTATATCTTTATCAAATTTCCCCTCATTTTCTAATGCTCCAGGGATGAAGTCCTATCCTATTTAACCTTTCCCTGTAACTCAGATACTCAAGTCCCGGCAGCATCCTTGTAAATTTCCTGTGAACTCTTTGAACCCAAAGCAGTGCTGTGCACATTTCAGACAGAGCTCAGAAATCCATTTGACCCACAGGGGGAAGTCCACATTGTTTCAATATTCTTAAAAGCCACAGGTGATTCGATGCATTAAAAACAATCTACTGTACCAGCAGTGATGTGGATATCTGTACACAGAACTAAGAAGATTAGCAGAGAGCTGTGTATTGCATCAAGATGTCAGATTTACATTTTGGCACAATGCAGCTCAACAGCAATTAATACATCAATTATACCAATTATAACCATCTATGAAATTTAATTTTAATCACTTCCTTTTAAGACTGAAAGCCGCAATTCCCCACCTCCCCACCCTCCCAACCTCTATCATTGCTTCTGGAAATGCTATTAGTGGGCTCCTCTGACTGGCTGCTATAAGTTTGTGGTTTGTATTGATCTTCTGCTGAAGTTACAGTATTTTAAAGACAATATGCTTAGGAAATTTTGGGGCTAGGTAGACCAGTGAGGCTTAGATCACTGTTTCACTCCACGTCCAAAACTCAGCATGTTCTCCTTGTGACACAGTGACCCAAGAGAGACTTGGAGTTCAAGCCTGGATTTCTTTGCTGCATTCTGTGTTGTTTAGAACTCTTGTTTCATTCCCAGATGCTGGTACTTACAGATTAGACCTGTAAACTATAGCAGCTAAATGCCAAGTCTCCTTTTTTCATGTGGATTTCAGTGGTGAGATTCTCACTCAGGTATTGGACTTGCACCATGTTTGGAGGAGCAGGGAAATTGGGACATAAATTAACTTGTTCCAGTGTTGAACTGGTCAGATGTACTTGCTGAAATTGTCTTATTTGCCCAATAATAGAAGTAAAAGCAGTCAGACTTTCTGTTACTTTAATCATGGAAATGAGCCATTGGGTCTAGAGTAGGAATAGGGCACCTGTCAGCCCATTTTTCCCTGTGTAAGTAGCAAATATCATCCCATTCTGTTCCACACTACAGACTACATACAGCTGATGAAGATTTTCTTAAGTATTATGTCACTCAGTTAACACATTTGGAAAAGCTCTTTGTCCTTTACGATTACACTGCAGCATTTGATTTAAAACATTAAAAAATATATAGCCACATGAGGCAGTTAAGTATGTTATCTAGGTAATGGATTGAAACTGCATTGTCCTTTTAAGATTTTTTTAAAATTTATGTAAGTTTCTTCATTTTCGTCACTTCTTAATTCTAATTAATCAACTTTACCCTTTTACTGTCACCAGAATACGCTCTTTTTACAATATTCAGCATTTTTGGTGACAATTATCCCAGTGGACAAGACACAAGCTCATTCCATTAATATGGCATTGATTAAGCATCTTTGTCTCCATATCTCTAATCTTATTCACTGCCCTATGAATCAATCTGAGAACAACACCAGTTCCAACAGGGCGAAACCAACCAATACAGTTAACTACTTGCTTAATATTCAGAACTAGAAATGACCATCCTTATTTCTCCAGGTTTATGTTGTTCATTTGTGATGATTATGAACTAGAAATGCATCCAACTAGTGTTCCTATACTTGCATGCGTTGATATGCACTCTCATTCACTTTCATCGACCTGTAACAAACAGAGCAGATTTTAAGTGACCAATAGCCCAGAATATATTTTGTATTCCCGACCTGGAGGAATCTCAATCCCTGCAGTGTCTGTATAAATCAGCAACTCTCTAAAACCACCCTAACTGCCAGGCATTATGAATGGAGCACTTTAAGTTTCTTTTTCCCCTTTTATTCAGCGACTGAATGCTTATTCATGTTCCATTCTGGCCCCTTTCTCAATTCCCATCTACTCACACAGATTGTTACAACAGGTGATATTAAGCATGAATAGGCCAGTTGAACTTCAGCTTCTTCAACTCAGACCAAGTGAGTTCACATCTCGTCATAGATCATAACAACCAGGAATTGTTGGTCCGTCCAGTCTAACATTGAATGAGGGGTGTCTTCTGTTATAAAGGCATGGCAAGAAGAAGGAAATTAATTGTTATTACTCCCACTGCATAAGGGACAGAGTGGTTGCAGGACATTGGTAGAGTAGTTGAAATTTATACATCGAGCACGGCTGCTAAATGTAGCGCGTGACTTTAGCATAACTCATTCAGTTTGACTTGCAGTTACTGTTCTGCGTGGTAAAATTTTGCATTTGGTATTTTGACATCTACACCTGTTCCTGAGGAGCGAAAAAAATTGGCAGATTATAAGGTCATTGTCAGATTAATGTTTTAGAGAGGACCTCATATTTAGTTATAGTAACTGTAAACTCTGTTTTGCATTCTCTTAGGAGAGATGTGAAATCGGTTGCTGATTTGCTAAGTTCTATGGTACACTTACACACAGAATGAAAATGGTCCCTGCTTGCTTCATGGAGCAGAGAGCAATCTATAAAAAATACAATCTGTTGTACAACTTTCAAATAAATCTAGTCCTCTAGTGTAGAGTAGCTGACAGGAAATGCTGAGTGAAATTTTGACATGGACAAGAAACTTTAATCTACCAAGAGGCTGCTTCTTACAGGTAGTTTTGTTAGAAACTGCCGTTGATCTTATTGCTCTCAGAAGTGTATTATAACAGGAACATTACTTTAAAAATATTCTTGAACCTCTTCCTGACTTTGAATTCTTTTCGAACTAGTTTCCTTACAACACACATTCAATGTACAGTACTTATGCCTTTATTAAATATGAATTAAGAGAAATGTTGCAGAGTAACTTTGGCCACATTCAATAGGAAAGTAGGCTTGCATCTGGTACCTTGTTGCTAAAGTTAGAATGCATGAAATATACAGCAAAAATAGTACACTAATGCAAAAATAAGCTTATTTGAGTATGGTTAAATTCTCATCCAGAATTACTGCAGCTAATATTAAATACCTTACATAAAAGTGCTTTAAGTTTTAGGATGCAGTTAATTTCTAGGTCATCACCTCGTTTCTTTTTATAAAGATAGAAAAATGATAGTGTCAGCTCTTGAACATGTCATAGTTTGGAATACAATAATCATTTTAACGATCATTGAAAAAGCATCTCTATTTTAATTTAGCCTGATCTTTGCTTTTCTTCCTACTGTCCTGAAGATGGTGGCAGGTGCTGAATTTCTGGTATGAAATTGTGTCAGTTACTTGATAGCTTACTCAAACACTGATTCCTGAATGTAGAAACTGGATCGATAATGTCTTCCTTTTATGTGCAAATTGTGATTAAATCGGCGTAAGCTTGATGTAGATTGCTAGAGTGATCATTTTCTGGTGAAATTAGCCCATGGCTATAAATGGTACCGTGCCTGATTCAGGTGACTACACCTGATCGTTTTCCAGCAGCAGGCATTCTGTGTCCCTTTACTCACCATTAACATACATTAGAAGTCAAAGGCTCAAGTTATGACCGTTGTGCAGCAGTCTCAGTTGAAAAGGGGAAGCACACTCACTACTTGGTTGCTTTCCTCAAAGGGACATTTTGTTGACATTGGGAGACCTGGACAAGCACTCAATCAACTTCTAACATCCAGAGATCATGCTGAAACTGATATGGGGTGTTCCAAATATATTTGACCATCTTACATTTATTTTAAGAGACCCAAACAGGCTATGGCGATACACACAAATACACTGTAGCAAAAGAAAGAAATTCCAATTTTAATGCAGAATCCTCATTTAAAAATTGTTTCTATTTGCTGATACAGTTTGCAGTTTTAGATGGTAAAAAGGCATTGTGTGACATTGGCAGCTCCTTTGTTTAATCTTCTTTTTCTTAAGCCTCATCACCCCTACTGGGACATAGGCTGCCGAAAGCAGCTCGCCAGAGTCCTCTATCCTGGGCCAGTCTTTCAAGTTGTCCCCAGGCGTAACCCATCTTCAAAAATCTTTCCCCTCCCAGGGATGAGGTCTTTAGAGGTTTTTTTTGGTGTTTCTGTAGCTCTGGGTTTTTTCACTGGATGGGGTTGCTTGCCACATGCCCAACCCGCCTTGCACTTTTCGGCTTGGGACAATCCATGGTGGAGTTCCTTTATTTAATGTCTGCTATAATTGCATATACTATAATAATGGTAAGTCCCTTTCTTGAAATTCTGTACTGCATGTGATGATGGTTCTTATATAATGCTATTTGGTAAAGTAAGAAATTCCAAGATTTTTATTTCATGGTAATGAAGGTATCAGGATTCAATGTGCCTTGGATGGGAATTCAGAAGCGAATCTTGTGTGTCCACTATTGTTATTTTTCTAGCTAGTAAAGGGATTGAGTGTCAATGTAAAAGGAACCTTAGGTGTCAGCATTTTTAGAGAATCTATCCTGAACCGAACAATTATGAAGAAGGCACGCCAGAAGTTATTTGAGATTTGGTATGCCACCAAAGACTCTAGCAAACTTCGACGGTCCTTCCACTGGAGAATACAATGGAGAACATTCTGACTTATGGAGGACCCAGTGCACAGGAGCAGAAAACTGCAGAGGGTTGTAAACTCAGCCAGTCCCATTGTGGGCACTGGCTTCCCCACATCTTTGGAAGGCAGTGCCTCAGAAGGGGAGTATCCATTATTAACAATCCTCCCCATCATGGACATGCCCTCTTCTTATTCCTACTATCGGGGAGTTAGTACAGGGGCCTGAAGACACACACTCAATGCTTTAGGGACAGCTTCTTTCCCGCCACCATCAGGTTTCTGAATGGTTCATAAACCCATAAGCACAACTCACTATTTTATTATCTTTTTGCACTTTCTCACTGTAACCCATAATAATTTTTTTATGTTTTGTACTGTACTGCTGCTTTAAAACAACAAAGTTCAGTGATAATAAACCTGATTCTGATTCTGATCCCTAATCCTCTTGGTGGACAGCAGGCAAAGCCCTCACAAAATGTTGGTGACTGAAGGGCAAATTTTGGATGGTGCGTGCCAGTCAATCAGGTCGCCCTCCTTTGGACAGTGTCAAATTTCATGTTGGAGCTGTACTTGTTCAGACATGTGGGTAGCATCCCATCATATGCTGGATTTAAGTCTTTTAATCAGTAGGAAGCTTGAAAGAATCTCTAGAGGTGACCCAGCCTCTGACCTGCTCCTGGAGCTATTGTTTTGAGTCGGTCAATTAAATTTCTAACTTCCAGGATGCTGATTGTGAGAAATTAATCAATGTTAATTTCATTTGATGCTTAATATCAAAGAGGCCAGAATTTCACTTCTTGGAAATGACCAATACCTGTCACTTCAGGAGCATGAATGACACTTGGCAATGTATCTGCCCTGCTTTTATTGCACATGTGTGAGGTATCATTATCTGAGTGCTTAGAAGTGAAATAGAACGCTATGCAAACTTTCCCATTTAGGATTGTTTAGGGGTACAGAAGAAGGGTGCAGCCCATAAATCCATGCCAGCCTCAAGCAACAGTGCCTTTTGTCAGCCCTGCTCTCCCAATCTTTCTCCAGAGCTCTGTAAATTATTATCCCTCAAGTACTTATCCAATTTCCTCTTGAAAGCCCTTATTGGCTTTGCTTAAGGATACTGGCATGAAAACCTCCCTTGTGCCTCCATCTCATCCAAGCACTAATAAAGATAATTTCCCTGCATTTAAACTGCATAAATTAGTCATGATTTTTTACACATCTATCAAATTTATGCTTAATCCTTTAGCTCTATGGAGAACAATTCTAACTTCCAGATCTTACAGCTGAAATTTTAATCTTTTTAACCAAAACCCTAACCTTTGATCTGAAATACTGATCTTCTGTTCTTATGGTGCAAGGAAGATCTTTCCTCGTGTTGCTAGGCTGGACCTAGGACACTGCTCGGAGGAGCTCCTACAGTGAAATCTTGGGGTTGGGATGTTTCGTCTCCATTAGTCACAAGTATTTTCCTCTCTGTTAGGTGTGATTCTAAATCGAGGAGAGCTTTCTCATTGATTTACATTGACTTCAGATTTTCTGGGCCATGATGTCACGCTTTGTCATGGACTTAGCCAAAGAGGGATGTACATAATCAGCCTTCTTCTTTAGCACGCAAGCATAAAGTTGGGATGCATCTACACTGAAGACAGGGTTGTCTTTGTGTGTTCTTTTCCTTCTTTGAATCATTCGGTAAAACGTATTGAAGATCGATTAATCGAACAAATAAAACATCTTCAAACATGTAAATAAACAAGATGAAGTAACAAACTAATACAGTTTCTTGAGAATTGTCAGAACTTCATGCTCAGCTGCTCAACAATAATGAGTTCAGTATCAGAACAATATTAGGAAATGGCAGATTAAAATCTGCCATCAAATCCAATAACCACATATTTACAGAACTGCTAGCTGTTCCTTGTAAAGATCCATGTCAGCAATAATGTTTCATGACAATTGTCTTCCTTTGGAACATGATACATCCATGAGCCTTTGATCTGAGATGTTGTCTTTGTCTTCCTGTCCACCATACTGCCTGGCCTCCCGTGTTCCCTGAACCGATACTGCCTGGCCTGCTGTGTTCCCTGAACCGATACTGCTTGGCCTCCTGTGTTCCCTGAACCGATGCTGCCTGGCCTCCTGTGTTCCTGGCATTGATACTGCCTGGCCTCCCGTGTTCCCTGGACCGATACTGCCTGGCTTCCTGTGTTCCCTGAACCGATACTGCCTGGCCTCCTGTGTTCCCTGAACCGATACTGCCTGGCCTCCTGTGTTCCCTGAACCGATACTGCCTGGCCTCCTGTGTTCCCTACACCGATATTCCCTGACCTCCTGTGTTCCCTACACCGATATTCCCTGACCTCCTATGTTCCCGGCATTGATACTGCCTGGCCTCCCGTGTTCCCTGAACCGATACTGCCTGGCCTGCTGTGTTCCCTGAACCGATACTGCCTGGCCTCCTGTGTTCCCTGAACCGATACTGCCTGGCCTCCTGTGTTCCCTACACCGATATTCCCTGACCTCCTGTGTTCCCTGCTCTCTCCAGTCTTATTACAGATTTGCACCATTACCTCGCACTTCATTTTTCCATTTGCCCAGAGCAGAAAATGGTGCAAGTTTTGTGTTGCAAAAGTGGATGAAAGCTATGCATTCCCTTCAGCTTTACTCCCTAATCTCTACCTACTTCAACCCTTTCAGCAGGCAGTGATTCATCTTTCACTGGGGTATTTTCCACTGTACATGCCTGTGTGGCAACAGTACTAAAAATGAATGGCTAAAGGTTTGGTTGTAAGCATGAGTATTTACGGATGTTGTTAAGTCAACAAAAAATTGGCCCCAATACCTCAGTCAAGGGCTTTGAAACATGTGAGTGAATATTGACCGACTCTTGAACAATGCTAACTTTCTGTAGAAAATTCCAGTCCTCATCCAACATCCTTGCTTTTGCAATCCAGCAGAGTTCATTGGACAGTAATCTACTGCATGGACCTTCACCAGATTGTTTTGTTTGTTCTCTGAGTCTCTGAGTAACACACTCACTTTCGCACTGCCTCAAATAAATAAGGACAGTTCAGTGTAGGCATTAAATATTGAGCCTACCTGGTCTGTGTGGCATAGTGCCACAATATACACTTTATTTTCTTATTCAGAAAGGAGTTTGGTTATCGCCTCTGCATCTTTATACCATTACTTCAGAACATCCTTTCCTTCATTTTGAACTTGCTGAAATTCACTACATAATTCATAGTTATTTAACATATACAACGTAGTCAGTTTTCCAGAAGAGTTATAAAATTAACTGAAATCCCCTGACCTTACATATATTATTAATATTTGGAAAGAAAATGAAAAAAATCTTGGAACGTTGTTTTACAAGTGCCATTCAGTAAAGACACTGAAAACGTTAACCTTGTCACATTTAAGTAGGGACAGATTATCTTTCATTAATTTCTCAATAGGATAATATATTCTTATGCTAAATTGTGCATTAGCTAAAAGCATTTCTATAAATCTTTTCTGCTCTAAAACTGTTTCATCACTTCATTAATTTATAGTACTCTGATAGTCATGAGTGACATCATTTTAAACATTATTGTATGATTAGATTTTAAACTGCAGCAATCATGTGTGGCCACTTTTGGAATTTATTAGACAAGATCTTGAACATTTCAGGTTATTTGCAACTTTAAATATGAACATCTGAGACTAAAAATTGCAATTGTGTTTATTAGAGTTTGAATATTTAAAATGTTGGTGTAAATTTCCTCTCTTCACTGTTTTAAAGGAAACATGAGTTCATTCGTTTTAAATGATAAACATCTAGATATTAATCCCTGGACAGTGGTGCTAAATGCACTGACGCTACCAGCTGTGCCACTCCTTAAATTGAAGTCAGTTTTGTACTTGGGATAGAATACACAGCCACTATTACTCTATAAGGTTTGGCACTAATAACTGAGGATGAATATCTGGATTAGTGGTTCTCAACCTGAGATCCACAAACCCCTTGCTGAATGGATTTGGTCCATGGAATAAAAAAGGTTGGGAAACCCTGGTCTAGATGATAATTCTTTCCCACAAGTATTGGAGGAAGGAGATTATCGCTAGTAATTTCCCATTGTTTCTTCCTTCATTATTTTAAACTGATTTCAGCAGTTACATAGAGAGTCAGTAACGAATAATGAAAAATACTTCCAAATTCAAAATACTATCTTGACTAACTTTAAGCTCTTTTATAAATTGGAACTATCATACAATAGGTTTAATTGGGAAAGAGAGCAAAACTTGAAGTCTAAACTGTTTTTAAGCTCTTTTTTGAAATTTCTGCATAATAACCAGAACTGACTGTTTTCATGAGTTCTTTTGAAGAAAGGGAGGTAATAGTTGATCAGAATATCAGTGGATATGGATGTACAATCAATTATCGATATTTGTAGGAATCTGTTAGTTTTGAAGAAGCAGGAAAGGCTTTAAATAAGAGATGTTTGCCTTTCTAAGCTGGAAACAGTTAATATTTGGGTAATAAGATTATGATCTATGCACAAACCATACGCAATCTGCATCTCTAATGTTACATGTTTGCATAATAGGATACATTAGAATCAATTTTCAAAGCAACTAGTACTTGTCGACTTGGAAACAACAATAGCTTTCCAAACTGCTGCGATCATGTTATTCAATCTGTCTGGAGAGAAATTTGGGATGCTGGGAATTTGGCAAACATTAAAACAGTCTCCACTCTACATATGTTCTAAGGAAACACAGGTGTGGGAGACAAACAAAGAGAAGTTGCTTGTCTGAAAGGCTTTCAAAGTGTTTTGCTTTTACCTTTGCCATTTTAACAACTGACCTCAAAGATTGACAGGAGTCAATAAGTCACAAGAAAGAGGGTTGATGATCACTTGCAGCTCAGTTCTCAATCAAATGCAAATGGCTTGCACTGGCACCATGTTGTGGATGCTTTTATCCACAACAAACTTTTTTTATTTACCTGTTACTCTTAAAGTTGAAGCTGGCAAAAGAAATGAAAATAGGGAATTTCACAGGTTAGTTTCATGGTGCTACAGTAATTAACAGTAGCAGTGAGTTGAAAACAAAAGTTACATTCAAAAAGTACATCAGCTCTGCTCATGCATCTTAAATTATGAAATAACTGAGCAAAGATAAGTTAATTTGAAACACTGCCTTATTTTCTGAGAATCAGTAAAACAGAGCTGCTACACGATATGTGAGGGTTATGGATTCTAAGGTGATAATATTTTAGGGTTTGCAGGTGGAATTTTTCAATGATCTCATGGCATTTGTCTACACAGTACTTCTTGAATATCTTGACTTCCGTTAGACATCTAAGAAGCACAAAATCTAATTTACAAAGAACAATGCATTACTTTTACTTTGAATGAAACACTCAGATTGTGCTTAAACAACAGAGACATGTAAAGTTGAATTCCATTGTCACAGTTTTGGAAACCTTTAGGAACTCATTAATCTCTCTTGCTGATTGTGATGCAGAATTCCCAAGATCAAAGAGGAAGAGAATTCTAATTAAGTTGATAGTCATGGAACTTACGTTTAAATATGTGGATTTAAAAAAAAGGATGCTCTGGGTAAGATGATTGCTTGGACGTAGAAAGTACGTCTTTTCAGTGTGAGCTTAGATGGTAAGCTTTGGTCCATTATTCCAAAGCATTGTCCACACACAATTATGCATGTAATTGGACTCAAGTGACTGCAATTAGTAACAAAACCCAGCTACCACTCAGCTTCAACTTTCTTCCTGACATTTCCACTTAAAATCCTTACTGCTAACTTTAGGAGCTTGATCAAATACTCTCCATGTAACCAGGATGAGTGTAAATTTAACAGCCTTAATGTCACTTCTATATTGACATCCTTTCTGCCTTCTCAGTCTTTACACTCTGACTGTCAGTCCAATTGCAATATGGTTATTGCTGACTCTACCTTAACAACCCCACTGTCACCCAGTTGTCATCTCAATCTTCACACGCTTCCATTTCCCACAATTCAAACATCCTTAGTATCACCTCAAATTCAATACCTTTATTTCCAGCCTAATTTTGCCAACATCTGGCTAACATTTTGCCACACTGTCACACTAACTGAATTCAGCTAATATATTGTAAATGGATAACCATGCCTGTCAGCCTCTGGTCTTTTTGTTGGCTCAATATATTTTGCCATTAACAGCTAGGGAAGTGTTTCTGCCAGAAAGGATTATTATTGCAAGCAAAATCCTATGCCAACAAAACAACCATGGAGAAAAATAAAACCATCGCTACAAAACCTTGTTTTGAATAATGACTAGGTAATATCAGACTATTAACTAATACAGAAACCAACAAGAAGTGATGGGGGTGATCAAGCCCCTATAACTTGTGGGGTATAATGAAAGGAGGCTGGAGTGCAATAGCTGCAGTTTGATAGAGAGCACAGCATCACTGAAGCTTCTGACTTTATCATCGTGACTTTATTTCTTTTAAGCTCATCTAACCACGGCAGCATTCAGGCACACAACAGCTTCAATGAGAGTCGGCCTACAATTAATTCACCGTTGCTTCTATTGAATTATATATGGTTCTACTTGATCCATTTTTCAGGATGTGGGTGGGACATTTATTACTTCCTAAACTGCCCTTGAGGAGGAGGTGGCAAACCAGATTTGAACCACAGCAGTCCTTCTGATGTTCTTGGAAAAGGAGTTCCAGGATTTAGACCCAGTGAGGATGAAGGATTCAGACTCTGACTCAATTTCAGATTCATTAAGCTATCACAGGTACATCAGGACATACAGTGAAATGCAACCCTGAGGATGTGCTAGGGGCAGCTGGCAGGCATTGCCACACATTCTGGGATGAACATAGCATGCCCATAATATTCAGCACAAGCAACGCATTGACAACCAAATAAAACAAAGGCAACACGAGCTCTTTCCCACTCGTCTACCCACCCACCCACCTACACATACGTAGAGACCTCGAGCTACAGGACAGGCTGCCTCTGGGCTTCTGACTTCTAGCTCTTGGTCTGGGACTCTCAGATTCACAGACATTGGGCTGGTGAACGCAGCAGGCCAGGCAGCATCTCTAGGAAGAGCTACAGTCGACGTTTCAGGCCGAGACCCTTCGTCAGGACTAACTGAAGGAAGAGTGAGTAAGGGATTTGAAAGTGGGAGGGGGAGAGGGAGATCCAAAATGATAGGAGAAGACAGGAGGGGGAGGGATGGAGCCAAGAGCTGGACAGTTGATTGGCAAAAGGGACATGAGAGGATCATGAGACAGGAGGCCCGGGGAGAAAGACAAGGGGGGGGGAACCCAGAAGATGGGCAAGGGGTATAGTCAGAGGGACAGAGGGAGAAAAAAGAGAGAGAGAGAAAGAATGTGTGTATATAAATAAGTAACGGATGGGGTACAAGGGGGAGGTGGGGCATTAGCGGACATTTGAGAAGTCAATGTTCTCAAACTTCCGCTAACATTGACTTCTCAAACTTCCGCTTTCAGGCTTTTGTATCTTCTGCCCGTTGAGAGAGAGAGAAGGTGCAGTGAAGATGGGGACTGATGATGCTGACTGCTTTACTGAGGCAGTGAGAAGTATAGGCAGAGTCCATAGAAGGGAGGCTGGTTCCTGTGATGTGCCTTGCTACGTCCACAACTCTCTGCTCTTTCTTGCGGTCATAACGGAGCAGTTGCCAGAGCAAGCCGTTATGTATCCAGACAGAATGCTTTCTACGGTGCATCATTAAAAATTGGTAAGAATTGATAGTGACATGCCAAATTTCTTTGGCCTCCTGAGGAAGCAGAGGCACTGGTGAGCTTTTCTGGCTGTGACATCAAGAACAGGCCATTGGTGATGTTCACACCTTCCTTTCTGCCACCCTTCAGTCTTGCTCAAGCTCCATCCTGCTGCTCTTTGCATGTCTCCCTTCTCCCCCACCTGAAGACAATTATTCTGCTCTTTTCCAACTAAATTTAGTAAACTTGGATTGGATTACTTGTGGAGATAGGGGTGGCTGAAGGTATTATGATTATGATGAGATTCAACCAGGCTATCTTAGCAATGACATTGGATCTACAAGCATCAGAAGTGCAACATACAGTATCTGTCACTACCAATTTTGAGTGAGATTTTTCATTTTGTTTCACTGGCAGATAGCTCATAGCAGTTCAATGTTTGTATATTGCTTTGAATTCTGCCCGGTAAGGCATTAGAACCACAACTGTAACATAAGCTGGCTGGTTGACTCGAAGGGGACTGAGGAGTAAAGTGGAGGTAGTTGCACAGCACTGTTGTTTCAATGCGAAGGAATAGAAGTGCTCCTGCTTTTGTCTCTTGTCAGTGACAGGAGAAGAAAGTAAAAATTTAACTGCAATTCCTTTACTGCCAGACTTTATGAGTTCCTAATAGTTCAATCATTATCTGAGCAATTTCCATAGCCAACAACCACAGTGTAGACAGGTTCATTCCTTTCATATTGATTGTCCTTTAATGATGTTTGCAAAAAGCATTCATAGGAAATAATACATTCAGAAAATTGTGCATACTATAATATACCAATATATACCTTCAGAAACACAAGGCGCCATGAGAAATAGCTCAAAGCATTCAGTAACCCACAACTTCCAAAACAAATGGTGTTCTACAATGGGCAGAGGATTGGACTGTACTTGCAGTAAACTGCATTTTGATTGTTCAACAGTCAGAGGTGGGTGACGATGACTCGGCTGCCCATCTTGCATCAATCATCATCTTATCTCCATGTGAAGACGAGATAAAAATCAAGATCTGTTCCCTTCACAATATGTAGTAGGAAAATAATTCTCATCAGCCAAAGGCCAGTAATACCTCATGCTCTACATGGTAATAAAGCTATTCAGTCACTGAAGTTATTCTGAGCTACCACTTGTTAGCATTCCAACAGTCTGTATGGTTTCATCCAGGTTTTGGAAACTCCTTGACGTATAATATACAGGTTAACCCTGGGATCTGCTGAAACAGTGACACTTGCCAAAGTTCTTAGATGCTTCTATTGCTTTGAGATTGCCCCAATATCTTGGGTTTACATAGGATCAGGAGCAGCCATTCAATGCCTTCAGTTGTTTAAGCCATTCCAAGTGATCTGAAACTGAACATCACTTACCTGCTTTTGACCCATTTCACTTGATTCACTCACCTGTTAAATTATCCTGTCGAAGTCAGTTTTGAAGATTTTAATTGGCCCTCAGCATTTTCAACTTGTTGTGGGGCTGTCTCTGCTGGTCATGGAAAGAATGGCAGTAACATATTTCAGAGGCGACGAATGGAGATCGCCATCATCTCATTCACATTCCCTCTTACCCCAATCTTATTTCTCAATGGCTGCCTGCTATTTTCCATTGTACAAATTTGCCTACTTCTGTCTTCTCAAAAATTACACATCTTTATGCTGCCTCAGATCAGCTGCAGAGGAAATTTTCATCTGTCCTTTTGTTATCTCTTAAAAATAATTTTCAAATGCTTCGCCACTGACTTCCAACTCCCAACTTCCATTAACACATGTTCATCCAAAGCTCAGCGCCCAGGTACCAACTAGCATCCAGTCCCATTCATTGCTTCCCTTGCTCTGACTGATGACACTGGTTCCCAGTCCAAAAAAGCCCACATTTGAATTATTCGGCCACCTGATATTTTTGAAACTTTGAGGTTTTCAGGAGATACTTTTGGCAAATGCTTGTTGAACACCTAGCTGCATTGTGCTGTAGCACACACACGCACACACACACATAATGCAGGAGGAACTCAGCAGATCAAGCAGCATCTTTGGAAGGAAATAAACAGTTGACACTTCAGGCCAAGACTCTTCATCAAGACTGGAAAGGAAGGGGGCAGAAGCCAGAATAAGAAGGTTGGGGAGTGGAAGGAGTACAAGCTGGCAGGTGATAGGTGAAACCAGGTGAGGGAGTTGGTGGGTGGGGTGGGAGGATAAAGTAAGACAATGGGAGTGATAGGTGGGAAAGGTAAAGAACTGAATAAGAAGGAAGCTGATGAGAGAATACATACTCACTTCCTACTGAATTTCTCCAGGATTTTGAATGTGTTGTTTAAGATTTTCTAGAGTCTTTATTGCATTGCAACAATATCCACATTACTCAATGGATGTTGCTTTCTCTCGCAAGATGTTACATGCTTGTGTACTGGGCATGGCTTAGTGGGTTGCACCCTGAGTCAGGAGCTTGACTTGAAATCCCACCCATGATATTTTAGCACAAAGTCATCCGCAGTCCAGTCCAGCACTGGGAGTGTTCTGCTTGTCCAGTGACGCATCATTCAGTTGAAATGGAAACCAAAGTCCTGTTTGCTTTCCAAGTTAAAAAAAAGTGCCATGATACTTCTTTGACATGGAACAACATAGACATCTTCAGTGACGTTGGAGATGTGTGCCTCTCAATAGCACAAAAGCTAATATTTTGTTCTTTGCCATGGCTTTTTGATGGTTGTAACACACATTGTATATTCTGCCATTAGGAATGGCTCTATTTAATTGTAAGTCTTACTTTTTCTTTAAATCCATGTACCTACTATATCTTAGGTTATCGTAATATTTTTAAAAAATCACACTATTAATACTTGTGAGGATGAACTTGATCATGCGCTATTGCCAGCAAGCCTGCAGATCCACATTTATCATAAACATTGTTAACACCCTTTGTGAATAATTACAGAAATAGCTGAGAAAAAATAGCATTGAACCTGTGAGAAAGATGCACACTGGACAGATAGATTACAGGTTCCAGGTAATACAAACAGAGCACGTTTGAAAAGAAAAATGTGGTTGGTTTTGAAATGAGAGAAACCTTCAAAGCAGCAATAATAATACATCACCAAGGTATTCTCACTATTCCATCCCACCTAAAGATAAAATTATCACATATTTTCCAAAGTTAAAACTGCCTCCAAGAATCTCAGTTATGTCTTCTATGCCAAGCAATTTATTTCCCCCAGCATCTAAGCATTTGGGATGCCTGTTTCTGCCCAAGATTGAAAACATCTTCCAAAATTTCTGGTGTGCTTATAGTTCTCCTGCACTCGTGGACAGAAAACAAAATAAAAAGATGACTTTTTGATGAGTGAACCTTCCAGGCTGTTTGCAGAACATAGAACCTCTGAAGAACAAACTTTGGGCCATCCACAAGGAGATGTCCGTTGCCTGTATTTAGTTTCTGCAGCATATCATGCAGGAACCGCGCTGCAACACATCAACACAGAGAGATCAAGAGGAATATTTTTAAGCAACAAACATTTATAGGAAATTATCTGAGATGCACAGCTTCTAAGGAAGGAACAGGTCATTTGAATTCACTTTTCAGAAAACCAGAAGTTATAATGGGCTAAAAGGCATCCTGTGCTATAACGTTCTGATTTTTCATCAAACAGAATAAACTGTTGATAATAACATATCACTATTTGGAATGCATAACAGACCCAAAATCTTAAATGTAGTATATACAAGGAGAGATACAGTGGATCTTATATCCAAAGTCTCTACACTTTACCCTTTATCTCCTGATGAATCATTAGCTTCATCCACCCTCCACAAACTGAGCACGCACTAAAGAATGTAACACACTCCTCAGCACCAGCGACTTTATTCAGAAATGTTAGTAATGCCACAGGCAAATTATAGGGGGTGACTTTAAATTTAGATAAACATGTATATGGAAACATTAATTGTGTTAAATTTCCATCATTGGCAGAACCTCAGATGGAGACAAGCGGGCGTACAGGAGCGAGATATACCAGCTAGTTGAGTGGTGTCACAACAACAACCTTGCACTCAGTGTCAGTAAGACCAAGGAACTGATTGTGGACTTCAGAAAGGGTAGGACGAGGGAACATGAACCAACCGTCGTAGAGGGATCAGAAGTGGAGAAAGTGAGCAAATTCAAGTTCCTGGATGTCAAGATCTTGGAGGATCTAACCTGGTCCCAACATATCCATGCAGTGATAAAGGAGGCAAGACAGCAACTATATTTCATTTGGAGTTTCAGAAGATTTGGTTTGTCACCTGAAACACTTTGGAACTTCTATAGATATACCGTGGAGAGCATACTGTCTGGCTGCATCACTGTCTGGTATGGGGTGTGGGGAGCGGTTCCTACTGCACAGTACCAGAAGCTACGGAAAGTTGTAAAATTTGTCAGCTCCATCCTAGGTATTAGCCTGTGTAGTATCTAAGACATCTGTAAGGAGTGGTGCCGCAGAAAGGCGGTGTCCATTATCAGGGACTCCCATCACTCAAGATGTGCCCTCTTCTCATTGTTACCATCAGGTAGGAGGTACAGAAGCATGAAGGCACACACTCAGTGACTCAGGAACAGCTTCTTCCCCTCTGCCATCCAATTCCTAAAAGGACATTGAACCCATGAACACTACCTCACTATTTTATTATTTGTGTTTTTGCACCACAGTACTTTTAATTCAACCATTTAATATACATATATATTTATTGTAATAAATTTACTTTTCTTCTATATTATCATGTATTTCTTAATACTGCTGCTGCAAAGTTAGCAAATTTCATGACATATGTCAGTGATAACAAACCTGATTCTGATTCTGATTTCTACTGATAATTGTCTGTTTGTTTTGATATTTGAGTCAGTTTCAAAATGACGAGAAATCTCAAAATTGGCAATGCCTCTGACAGGAGGCACAATTGGTAAGTTCTGCTGCTGGGATGGCATGGTGGCGTAGTGGTTAGCACCAGCTGTAAAATTGAGATTTGATTCCTGCTGCTGTCTGCATGTTTTCCCGTGTCTGCGTGGGTTTCCTCTGGGTGCTCTGGTTTCCTCCCACATTCCAAAGGTGTACAGTTAGAGTTAATGGGGTGCATGCTATGTTGATGCTGGAAGCATAGCAATACCTGCATTCTGCCCAGCACATTCCTCACTGACTTGATGCAAGACAACACATTTCATTGTATGCTTCAATGTACATATGCCAAATAGAGCTAGGTGCAATCTTATCTTTAATTTTTATCTTATATTTTCACTCTCTTTTATTTTCCAGGTATGACAAACGCTGTTTATCTAATGCTGGATGTACTTCTGACTTTCAAATTGTCCCCAGGAATACCTCAAAAACAATATTGAGACACAATGCCAAGTAATCTCTTCTGGGACTTTGGTCACGAAGAAACCCCACTCTTCTGTAAAATCTATCCAGTTCACCTGGTAAATAGCATTTGTTGTCAATTATACTCCTTGCTTGAGATCAGGAATGCAATGTTGCAACCATCTGAATGTGTGGGTAGGATTTGAGTGGCTGGACAAACAACCGACTCTGAGTTATATAATGTGATATGAGAAAAGGTGGCTGAAATCAAATCCAATCTGCTGCCTCTTTAGGAGCAAAACAGGAAAGGGAGGCACAAAGCTGAGAGGTTTATGGAGGAGTTTCAAGGGCTCAGCATCATTGGTAGTTTTGGCCCAGTTCTCAATAATGGAGCAATTAACATCAGAAGCGTGTACAAGCCCAGGTCAGGCTGAGCAAGATAACTAATGGAGCTGGTGGGTGACACTGGTAAAGAGAGTTGAGGAAATGGAGTGATTTCAAAGCAAGTTTAGGAACTATTAAGCCCAGGTATAGCCAGGCTTGGAGCTGTTGGTAAGTCAGCAGGGACAGGGATGATGCATGAGCGCCTGCTGTGTAAGTTGCAGGTTAGAGCCTCCTGCTCATCTATTTCAAACAGGCTGGTAGTTAATGAGACCCTACCATCAAAGTGGAGTGTATCTCCCACTGCTGCCTTTGGTGCTGGAAGCTTACATATTTACAGATGTCCTGCTCAGGAACTAAAGATCCCCCTCACAGCCTTGTCACAGTGGGAGCCACAGTGGAAGGTGATACAGTTCCTAATCAACTGTGTGATATATGTGTTGAAACAGTACAGAGTGCATGTCACTTGGGTGGAAATTTCTACAGTTTATGTTAACATTCATTTTGTTTTAAAAAAGCAAATTAGAATGCACCTTATTCAACAGCTCGGTGCAGCATATATTTGAGCACTACTTGTAAGGTTGGATGTTTCGTTTTATTTATCAACTAGGTAGATTTGCTTATCTGCTAAATTTGTACCTTGGCCCACAGAAGTTGACATACAGGTAGATTGAGGTCTTGAGTTGGTAAACTGCACTTTTAGTCTGTCCATGCATCAGTTGTGAGCCCATGGTGAGTAACAGCAAACTATGCCAAGCAGTCCCAAACTCAGTCTAGCTAGTGAATGGTCCAGAGCTCAGTTCATTTGCTTCCTTCTCACTAGGCTGGAACTGTTAGGGTCAAATGCCTTGTTCTAAGCGGCCTGAAATCCAAGTGACAAGCTAAAGATTGGAGATATAATTGGTGGATATGGTTGTGCATTACAGCTACAAGGTACATTCACTGACTGAGATTCAAGACCAGAATGGAGTCAAGACGAGAAATGATTGATTGCATTTCTTGCCGATTGAATTATCGAGGAGGTTTGAAACATCGAGGCGAATGCAGAGGAGGTGGGGTTGGCGCTTGTTCTTAATGGGTTGGGCTGGGGGTTGAAAGGTCACTCTCACCGGAAGCCGTGTGGGGCTGAAAATTGCTCTCCTTGGGACGTTGCTTCGGGCTGGAGGTCACTCCCCACAGGAGGTCGCGTGGGGCCAGAGGTTGTGAGGCCACTTCTCTGCGGATGAACATCCCACAGAAGGACTGAGTTAGAGCTGTTGCTCTCCTCAGTGTTGACGGAGGACGTTTTCAAAGTTTTATGCAATTATTGTTGCAGTTTATATTGGTCTCCTGCAGTTTTTCAGTGTTTTCTTCTTTCTTGTTGCTGATTGGCAGGCGGGCAATACGTTACTTTTGTGGGTGAGGGAGGGGTTGGGTGTTTGATGTTATTTTGCGTGGGGGGCATGGGGGTTAGGGGTTTGATGTTTTAGCTGCAGTGTCTGGGTGGGCAGTCTGTCAGTTTTTGTGTGAGGGAGAGGTTAGGGTGTTTGGGGTTTGATGCTTTAGCTGCTGTGTCCTGGTGGGCGATCTGTTAGCTTTTGAACAAGGGAGAGTTGAGGGGGTGAGGGGTTTGATGTTTTAGCTGTCATGTCCGAGTGGGCGATCTATCAGTTTTTGTGCAAGAGACAGGTTGGGAGGGGTTTTTGAGGTTTGTGAATTTTATTTCTTTTTCTTTGTCATGCGGTTGTGGGGGGGGGGGGGTGCTCAATGACTTCCATGGTTTTTCTGTATTTTATGGCTATCTAGAGAAGACAAATCTTGGAGTTGTGTTCCGTGTACATATTTTGAATATAGACTGAACCTTTGAACCTGTAGAAATGGGGCTTAAAGTTAGGAAGCCTGAGGAATGGTGTATGGGAGTTAGAGAGGTGCTTTAGAAAGCAGTACTCCAGGGTTCTGGAGATGTTTTAGTGGAGTGGCTTGGAATCAGGAATGTTGGCTTGTGAGTAGGGTCAGGAATCAAGAGGAAGCTACAAGTTTGACTGAGGAGTGCAACTGCCTTTGGATGGCACCAATAAGTTCCAGGGGAGATGGTGATTGTAGTTGTCTGATCTTAGTTTTGAGTTGACAGCATATCTGTTGGAGTCATGTGCATGTTAGTTGTCTCAGTGTTGTGGAGGTACAAGGAGTTTGGTTTTAATTTCCATGTTATTGAAATTTAAATTTATTTGCAAAGTCACGAGCAACAACTATCTATCAATTATCATAAACCTTTTTTAACCACTAGATGTGTTTTGGAGGATTTAGAAACAATGAATTAATTTGTAGATTTAATAAAATTTTAACTGTTAAAAAAGCATTTTATTAAAGCTGTGATATATCATAGCTTTAATAAAAAACTGTGTTAGTGCCGGAAGGATGGAGACACTTGTGGGCTTCCCCCAGCACATCTTGGACTGTGTTGGACATTGAGGCAAAACAACACATTTCACTGTATGTTTCGATGATTCAATGTACATGTGACAAAAAAACTAATCTTTCATCTTTAATCTTAAAATCCTGAAATTTAGACAGAAGTTTAATAAAAGCTATTAAATGATTCAGTAATATTTCTTCAATGAAGAAGAATTTTTCAGATCTCTTCCCTAGCTAAAGAGGCTCTGTCAGTTTGAGTGAGGTCTTTTCTTTTGCAAGCTCTCTGTAATTAAAACTTATGAGTGTCTTCGTGACTACAGGCCACATTTGGTCTTGTTGCTGGGGTCTTGACAGTTCTTTGCAAAGACCAATAAGATTACAATGCATCTCCTTTCTTAGCACTAAACCAATTGAAATCTGTTCACCCTGTGTGAAGGGAGGAAAAGATTCATTAATGGCACTTCATTAGGAAGCTGAAATAGAGTGCAGTGAATGTGACTCTTCTGACAGAAATGTCGGCCTGTCTATTAGGAAAGGAACAAAGACAGTTTAGGAAACTAAACTCTGTCTCCACTGCTGAGGATTAGGAAGGGTGATAGGATTAGTGTTTAATGACTAGAGGCAGGAGACAAAGGGAGTTGCTGCAAAGAGGCTTAGATATGGAAGAATTAACACTGTCTATCCCAGCAATATCTTTGATGACTTCTAACATTCTCGTCTTTTTTTGAAATGAAAGTCCAAAGACCAAACTATCTCTCCTTTTTTTTAAAGAAAAAGGATTAAACCCTTGCTCGTCCTTTATTATCTCAGTAACATTACTTTTCCTGAATTATCTGGCAGGAATATAAAGTTCACGAAAGAAATCTTGAGAGCCACCTTTTGCTTCAAGCATGTAAAGCAAGGTGCTGTTTGTGCCTTTTAGGGAATGATGGTATTCCACAATGAGATGGAAGAAAACAAACTACCGTTCATTTAATGTGACTGTAGTGGCCCACTGAAAATGCTGTCTGACGGACTGACTGATTTGTGACCATTTTGGCGCTGCATTAAAAATCAAAGCAGTGTTCAGGAACAGCCTTTCAATAAAGTAGCCCTTTTCCGAAAATTTCCATAATGTGCTTCGGAAACTCAAGCTAAGTTAAATGGGTTTACATTATTTTTTTACCCTTCAGAAAGAAAGAGCAAAATCATGCTAATATTTACCTTATTAGCAAGCACAAACTGGTAAGAGGATCTGTAAGATGATCTCTATGGGCATCCAGATCAATCAACCTTCAGACTTATTGCATGCTTGGGAAACTTGTTTGCTTTTTAGTGGAGTAAGAGCTGTAGGTTATTGCACTTATTTCTGGGAGAAATGCACAGCAAATAAATTGATAGTCTCACGGCAAGTGAAGGCACATTGATCAGATCAGTGCGTAAGATAAAATTAAGGCAGAAGTTTGCTATGGAAAATTTGACAAAGCAGTAATGAAATCAAGATTCTTGGTTTCAAACATAATAAAAGACAAAATTTCTGAATTTATAAAAAGCCTTGGAAATCTGAGGCGATCTTTTTTTCGCTCCTTCAGTGGTAGACATTTCAGTCACTGGTTGCTACTTAGTTTTGGTACACAGAGTATATCCTACTCTTTATTGTACAAGTGTGAAAATGGCAGCCCCCTGCTGTAATCCTTTCAGGGGCAATACCATCAGTCAGTGTGAAATTAAATACATTACAGGGTTAGGGATTAAAGTGTTTTATAGGCAGTTCTTCAGCCACATCAAACTCTAGTTTTTTTAAATCCCAACATTTGATCCTGAGATGGCAACCGTGGCTTGAGAATATGGGATCGGCTCATTTTGCGCTGCCAGCGGGGCAGAAAAGTCATTCCACAGTCTTCAGCTCAGAGCACAGCCTTGCCGGGGAGAAAATATGCAGGAGTGATGAGTCCGGTTCTCGGAGAAGTTCACAAGCTGCGTTGTTTACAATCGCATATCACAGGCATGCAAAGTCAATGTGCACTATCAAGATCCTTTACCAACTCAAGACTGTTTCAATCATCATATCAAGGAAACATCCAAGATTATATTTTGTAGAACATCGCTGCCAATTCTTTGAAGTCTATCTTGTGGAGGCTACTGAAGCAACAGGGGATTCTACAGTATACAATTTTTATTTTGTTGTTTGATACTTTAGACTTTTTGAAATACATGCCACATTCCAGAAATAACCTATTTCTTCAATATTTCAAATTAAGTGTAACTGTGTCTTTAACTTTTTAAACCAACCACTTTCCTCAATTGGCATCCTTAAAGAGGGATTGGGATTAGCAGAGATAATTTAGCTTGATTAATACGGGTTCTGTGATTGGAATCGGCCAAAATTTGTTTAGTGACAGGTGCTTCCCAAAAACTGAAAACACGTGGATGACCTAGCATAGCGAATGCAATGGAGGTGGCTGCACGGGCAAGTCAGCCTATAACAACAGATGTGTTGTTATAGGCTGCTGCGGACATCAAATATGCAGGCCAAAATGAAATAAAACTTGTTGCTAATTTTATGAAAAAGTAACCTGATCATTTCTAAATTTGGATAACTTAGATTGCAAACGTTGATCCTATAGTAGCTCTTACTGGAATGTTTAAATTTCATTTGAGTCTTTCTTATTGTGTTAGTATCCAATTTGGGCATTCTTAATGCTCAGGAAATACATAAGTCGCTACACACTGCTTTATCTTAGATACATGGTGTAAGACAGTGGCAAACACCCACATCTGCATCTGCCATTTTTCATTTTGTATTAGTCGTTTAAATTAGCTCTTAAAGAAACTCAGTTGGAGAGAAGGAAAATAGGAAAACTATATGCCACCTATTTTGAATCATAATGTCTGATGAAGTTTAAGCTTCATTTTGGAATTTTGGACTGATGTGACAAAGTGGAACATCCAATATTGAAACAGACAGTCAGATAAAATCTAACATGGAGCTATGTATAAAGAAGGTAGACAAACCTGGGTCTGGATATACAGGACTCAGTTCAGGAATTAAGATTCAGTTGCTCACATATATTAAGCCATAACACTAGTTTTCAGGTAACGTGAATCCTCGAAAAGAATGCAGGGGCACCATAAAGTTATGTGTTGTGCAACTCCTCTAGCAAGTAATTTATGTTTAATTTATGTCTTTTTGTGAATGCTGTTATCCGATGCTATGTGCCTGTGTTTGCTGCTGCAGTTAAGTTTGTCATTGTACCTGTGCACCTGTACTTGCACATATGACAATAAACTCGACTTTGCCTTTGGATTTTAAGTGCCACAGTAATGATCACTAGAGGAGCAATATTTACAATCTATAGAAAATAATTTGAAAATAATTAGCAGGTCCTTTCATAAAATAATAACACCAGGTTATTTGCTTTTGTCCCATGTATTTGATTTCTGGGTGGCCTCAGAACCATGCACCTGTGACAATTATTTCCTTAGTGACTGAGGTTTTTTTCCCAGCAAGTGAATAATCAGCTATGGGAGGTTATCTGTCAGGCTTTCGTGTTTTAACCTGTCAGAGTTAGATATTTAATTTCCTCTCTACCATTCACACAAATGCCAAGACAATAGTAACTCAGTTGCACCACTCTCATCAAGAAAACTAGAACATTATTGCAGAATTTGGGAATCTAAAAACTTGATGTCCAATTAAGGATTGATAGAAGTAAAACAAGCAATGATTGTATGTAACACAAGGCGACTCCATCAACAATGGAGCAATCTATCAAAATGACCCCCAATCAGTGGGAATAGCAGATACTGAACTTTCAAAGATGGTGCTGGCGAGACCTGGCGACACTCTACAGGCAGCAAACAAAACTACGAACTGGTCTATTAATTATACTTTTTATAGACTACGATCTTTCAATCTGCAGCGTGTAATTTTCCTTTCAGAGTTGGAACTGTTTGTACAACCTGGTGTGCTTTCAGTATTTTGAAGGAATCCATGAACTGGGCTCTCGAGAATGCATGTACAACTGGGGCAGCCATTCCTGGAGCAGACTTGAGGCCAGACTGAAGTGGTGAGGCATGGGTTTGCGACCAGCAAATGAACCAATGGTTGGCTATTGCGGCGGTGGATTTGGGGCTGGATTAAAGCAGTAGGGCCCAAGCCCGAGAGCAAAACATGAACCTTTGTTTGGCCACTGTCGGAGTGGACTTGGGGCCAGATTGAGATGGTGATTGAGAGGAAAATGAATTGATGTATGGCCGATTGAAGCACCAATCCAAATTAAAAAGATCAAGGTGTCAAGGCCAAGAGCAAAAGATGATCCAGTGTTCATCCCACTAATCCATAAGGTTTACTTGCTTCATCATTGAACAGATTCTGCTGCTGTGGCCTGCAAACATCAGCACTTGCCTGAGTGCTGAACTGGCTCCATGGCTGTGGACTCACTTTCAGGGACTCTGCAGTTCATGTTCTGAGTGTTTCATTTACTTCTTTATTGTTTGCCTGATTTGTTCTTTTTCACACTTTGGATGCTCGGCACTCTTTGTTTTGTGGGTTTTTAAATTTGGTTCTATTGTATTTCCTTGTTTTGTGGTTGCCTGCAAGAAGACAGATCTCAAGGCTGTATATAGTACACATTGTTGATCAATTTCACGCCTTGTGCTACATCAGGTGGCAGTTTTGCTGTTTCCATAGCATTTGACTGTCGACACTCAACCCAGCATAGATGGAAAGTGTAAGAAGCTGGCCAGATTCAAACTCAGGACCATTCACCTCGAATTCTAGTGCTAATACCAGTACACAACTGACCAGCATACATTGTATACATAACTTTGATAATAAATAGACTTTGAACTTTGAAATTGCCCTGAGTGCTATGTATTGAAAAAGTGAGAACGAGAGAGAGAAAGAGAGAAAGAGAGAAAGAGAAACAAAGATAGAAAGAGAACAAGAGCAGGGGATGGATGGATGAACAGGTACACACAGTGGATTCCAGTTAACTGACCATCAGTTAATTGGGGCAGCTGCTTATTTGGGACAACTTTCAAAGAACAAAAACTAATTGAGAAAATAACCGGGATCCCTTTCACTTATTTGGGACACAATGCCACTTAATTGGGGCAGGAGACTGTTGCCAAACAGTTTCTAACTAGCGCCAGACATGCACATTTGTGTGGTTATTAGACTCTACACTGTACTTAGAGTGACCAGTTTTTTAAATAGCATCGGTTACGTGTGCTTGTTTTCAAAACCACTGATTTTTGTCACCGATATTTGGCGAGAAATAAGCAGTAAGGCAATTCAGAACTGTTTTGCTCACTGTGGTTTCAAGCATTCTGGCTTGGATGTGCCAGAAATGGCCAGGAGTGAAAATGAAACAATTTCAGTCCTTGACAGTCATCTTGAATGTTACAGTGAAAATGAGAATGTATTGCAAGAAAGCACTCCATTATCCACACTAGCTGTCCACACTGATTTTTTTGTCATTTACAGTCAATCAAAAGAACGTGGCAGTGTACACTGTATCCCTCTCTTGATAGCTATTAGGAGCTAATACACAGTTTTATAGTACTGTAGAGGTACTAATAGTGTTCTGATTTATGCTGTATTTCATTTAAATACATAATTTGTTACTCAGTTAAATGGTAATTTGTCCTATGTATCTCTTTTTAACTAATTCAACGAAACTTCAGCTTTGGGCCGGCTGCTTAACTGGGCCAATGTGCATTGGTCCCAGTGTGTTCCAATTAAATGGAATCCACTGAATTTCCTGAGCTGCTGACTTTTACAAGATACTGCCCAAGTTGACATTTCACTGCCTTCAATAAAGGATGTTCTGTTGATAGCTTTATCTGTGTTATTGTCTCGGCAACATCACAGAGCTGGCAGACTCTGCACTTGGGTTGAGACTGGGATTTTATTGCTTGGGAAAGGAGGATGAGAGAGAGCTGGAGGAGAGCCAGATTTTCAGAGGAGACTTTGGATGTGCAGAGGGAGAGAGAATTTAAATTAAGTGGGCACAGTCAGCACATCTTGTGTGCCACAGCTTCCAAGGAGACCTTGGATCGTGCATAATTGGCACTTGGGAAGGTCCAATAAAAACAAGTTAGGTTTACGTGGAGCGGGCATTTTGTGAGTATACCAGTGTTAGAGCGGAGAGTTGAGGCTTTGGCTCATTGAGGCTTCAGAGAGAAGGAGGTGTAGGCTAGAGATAAGTGTTTTTTTGTTATTTATTTTTTCCTTTTTTATTGCACATTCAGAACAGTGGGGATGCCAGGTAGGATAGTGGAATGCTCTCTTTAGAACATAAGAACATAAGAAATAGGAGCAGAAGTAGGCCATCCGGCCCATCGAGCCTGCCCCACCATTCAATAAAATTATGGCTGATCTGTCCGTAAACTCAGCTCCATCTACTTGCCTTTCTCCCATAACCCTTAATTCCCTTACTATGTAAAAACCGATCTGTTTCTTAAATACATTTAGTGAAGAAGCCTCAACTGCTTCCCTGGGCAGAGAATTCCACAGATTCACCATTCTCTAGGAACAATAGTTTCTCCTCATCTCTGTAATAAATCTTCTCCCCTGAATCTTGAGGCAATGTCCCCTAGTTCTAGTCTCACCTACCAATGGAAACAACTTTCCTACTTCTATTTTATCTATCCCTTTCAAAATTTTGTATATTTCTATAAGATCCCCTCTCATTCTTCTGAACTCCAGAGAGTGTAGTCCCAGGCAACCTAATCTCTCTTCATAGGTTAACACCTTCATCCCTGGAATCAACCTGGTGAACCTCCGCTGCACTGCCTCCAAAGCCAGTATGTCCTTCCTCAAGTATGGAGACCAGAACTGCGCATAGTACTCCAGGTGTGGCCTCACCAGTACCCTGTATAGTTGCAGCATGACCTCCCTGCCCTTGAATTCAATCCCTCTAGCAATGAAGGCCAACATTCCGTTTGCCTTCTTAATAACCTGTTGTACCTGCAAGCCAACTTTTTGTGATCCATGTACAAGCACTCCCAAGTCCCTCTGCACAGCAGCATGCTGCAATCTTTCACAATTTAAATAATAATCTGCTCTTCTATTATTCCTTCCAAAGTGGATGATCTCACATTTACCAATGTTGTATTCCATCTGCCAGACCTTGTCCCACTCGCTGAACTTATCTACATCCCTCTGCAGACTCTCCACATCCTCTGTACAATTCACTTTTCCACTCAGTTTAGTGTCATCAGCAAATTTTGCTATGCTACACTCAGTCCCCTCTTCCAAATCATCAATGTAAATGGTAAACAACTGCGGGCCCAGCACCGACCCCTGCAACACCCCACTCTCCACTGACTGCCAACCGGAGAAACACCCATTTATACTAACTCTCTGCCTTCTATCGGTTAACCAATCCACTATCCATGCCAATACACTTCCTCCAACTCCATGCATCCGAACCTTATTTATAAGTCTCTTGTGCAGCACCTTATCGAATTTCTTCTGGATATCCAAGTATACCACATCCACCTGTTCCCCTCTATCCACTGCATTCATTATGTCCTCAAAGAACTCCAGTAAATTTGGCAAACAGGACCTGCCCTTTCTGAATCCATGCTGCATCTGTCTAATGGAACCACTCCTTTCTAAATGTTTTGCTATTTCTTCCTTAATGACAGCTTCAAGCATTTTCCCAATTACAGATGTTAAGCTAACTGGCCTATTGTTGCCCGTCTTTTGCCTACATCCTCTTTTAAAAAGTGGCATGACATTTGCTGTCTTTAATCCGCCGGGACCTGCCCAGAGTCTAGAGAGATTTGATAAATGATTACCAACGCATCTACTATAACCTCCGCCAATTCCTTCAGCACCCTGGGATGCATCCCATCAGGACCAGGGGACTTATCTACCTTCAGGCCCTTCAGTTTGTTCATCATTATCTCTTTAGTGACAGTGATTTTATCAAGGTCCTCACCTCCCATTTCATCCATAACATCATTCTTTGGCATATTAGATAAGTCCTCCACCGTGAAGACCGACACAAAATAGTCGTTCAATGCCTCAGCCATTTCCTTATCACCCAATACCAATTTCCCCTTCTCGTCTTCCAAAGGACCTACGTTGACTTTAGCCACCTCTTCCGCTTTATATATTTATAAAAACTTCTGCTATCTGTTTTTATATTTTGTGCTAATTTACTTTCTTACTCTATCTTCCCTTTCCTTATTTTTTGTTTAGTTGTTCTCTGTTGCTTTTTAAAGTTTTCCTAATCCTCCAGTCTCCCACTACTCTTTGCAACTTTGTACACCTGAGCTTTTAATTTGATGCTATCTTTTATTTCCTTAGTTATCCAAGGCTGGCTCTCTCCACACTTAATGTTCTTACTTTTGATTGGAATATACTTCTGTTGAGCACTGTGAAAAATCTCTTTGAAAGTATTCCACTGTTCCTCAACTGTCCTACCAAATAGCCTGTGCTCCCAATCCACATTAGCCAACTCCTTCCTCATCCCATTGTAGTTTCCCTTGTTCAAGCATAATACACTAGTTTTAGATCTAACTATTTCATCCTCCATCTGAATGTGAACTTCAATCATATGATGATCACTCTTTCCAAGAGGATCTTTGACTACAAGATTGTTAATCTTACCTGTCTCATTGCACAGTACTGGATCTAAGATAGTATTTTCCCTTGTAGGTTCACTAACATGCTGCTTAAGAAAGCCATCAAGGATGCATTCTATGAAGTCCTCCTTAAGACTTCCTTGACCAACCTGATTCACTCAATCTATGTGGAAGTTAAAATTCCCCATGACAACTGCCATTCCGTGCTTACAAGCCTCAGTTATTTCTTAGTTAATTAGATTAGATTAGATTAGATTATGAGGACACGCAGTCCTCTTTTATTGTCATTTAGTAATGCATTCAAGAAATGATACAAAATTCCTCCAGTGTGATATCACAAAACACAGGACAGACCAAGACTGAAAAAACGAACAAAACCACATAATTATAACATATAACTACAACAGTGCCATAACTTGATGAAGAACAGGCCATGGCACAGTAAAAGAGTTCAAAGTTTCTCGAAAGTCCCACATCTCACGCAGACGGGAGAAGGAAGAAAACTCTCCCTGCCGTGCCCGACCACAGTCTGACTCTGAGTTGTCCGAAAACTTCGAGCCTCCGATCAGCCCTCCGACACCAAGTACCGAGCACCATCTCTATCCGAACGATTCGACCTCAGTCTCGGTCGCCAGCAGCAGGCAAAGCCGGGGATTTTGAGGCCTTCCCTCCGGAAGATTCTCGATCGCGCAGTAACAGCAGCAGCGAACCGGCGTTTCAGAGATTTCTCCAGATATTCCTCTGTGCTTTCACGTCTGTCTCCATCAAACCAGAATCGTCCAAGGCCCCTATTTAACGGATATGATATCATTTTCACTGGAGAGCTGCGCGCGCGCGGCGCGCAGCTATCTTCTCCGCCTGCCAGAAATTGCCTCTGCCACTGCAATATTTTTATTAGGTGGCCTATAGACAAGACTCACCAGTGATTTTTTCCCTTTACTATTCTTAATCTCTACCTAGACGGACTCAACATTCTGCCCCGTAGATCTTACATTGTCTCTCACAGTCATCCTGATCTCATCCTTAATCATGATGGGATGTGGGAAGGCCGTGAGGTCTCCAGTGTTCCCGACGACTACACCTGAAAGAAGTGCATCCAGCTACAGCTTCTAACGGATCGTGTTAAGGAGTTGGAGCCTGAAATGGGTGAACTCTAGATCATTCGGAAGTCTTGAGGGGGTGATAGACACAAGGTGGTGACACCAAAGGTGCAGGGCTCGAAACAGGGTGACCAACAGGGAGGGTAAAAGAGATAGGCAGCCAGTGCAGAATACCCCTGTGGTTGCTGCCCTCAACAACAAGTATACTGCTTTGGATACTGTTTGGGGGAGGTGGGTTTACCCAGCAGAAGAAAGCCAGAGAGGTCAGGTCTCTGGCACTGTGGCTCATAAAGGAAGGGGGCTGAAGAGACAAGCTGTAGTGATAAGGGATTTATTGGTAAGGGGAACAGAAAGGAGTTTCCGTAGACTAGACTGAAATTCCCAGATGGTACATTGCCTCCTGATTGCCTGGTCAGGGACACCTCAGATCAAGTCCATGGCATCCTTAAGTGGGAGGGTGAGCAGCCAGAAATCATGGTCCACATCAGTATTAATGACATAGGTAGGAGTGGTAATGAGGTCCTGCAAAGTTGGTTCAGGGAGCTAGTTGTTGAGTTGTCCAAGATCTCCAGGTTTGAGATCTTAGGATTGCTACCTGTGTCACGTGCTAGTGAGGCCAGAAAAAGGAAAGTCATAAATTTAACACTTGACAAAGGATATGGTGTAGGACGGAGGGCTTCATATTTTTGAATCATTGCGCTCTCTTCCAGGGAAGGTGGGACCTGTACAAAAAGGATATTTTGCAACTGAACAGGTGGGGGACTAATATCTTAGCGAGAAGCTTTGCTAGTGCTGCACGTGGGGTAGGAGCGGGGTGGGGGGGGGAAGGGTTCAAAACTAGAGTTGCAAAGAGGTGGGAAGAAGAGTGCCAGGACAGATGGTGGAGTGGTTGTGGAAAAAGATTTATTAAGCCTACATACAAAGCTAGGAACCAAAAAGATTAGCATGGTGGGACTAATATTCTGAGCTGCATATATTTCAATGCAAGGAGTACTGAAGGAAAGGTAGGTGAGCTTAGGGCATGGATCAGAAAGCAGAATTATGATGTAGCCATTAGCGAGACCTCGCTGAGGAGGGGCAGGACGGGTAGCTCAATGTTCTGTGGTTCTGTTGCTTTAGATCTGACAGAACGGGAGGGATTAAAGGGGAAAGGTAGCACTACTAGTCAGTGAAAATGTCACAGTAGTGCTCAGTCAGGACAGACTGGAGAGTACATCTAAGTGAGCCTTTGTGGGTAGAACTGAGGAATAAGAAAGGTATGACCACGTTCATGGAATTATATTATAGACCACCCAGCAGTGCACAGGATTTAGAAGAGCAAATTCGTAGCAAGATTGCAGACTGCTGCAAGAAATATAAGGTTGTGATAGTAGGTGATTTTAACTTTTCACATATTGATTGGGACTCCCATACTGTAAACAGGCTGATCGGGAAAGATTTTGTCAAATGTGTTCAGGAAAGATCCCTTAATCAGTACATAGAAGTCCCAACTAGAGAGAGTGTGATACTACATCTCCTGTTAGGGAATGAGACAGGGCAGGTGACAGAAATTTGTGTAGGGGAACACTTTGCATCTAGTGATCATAATGTCATTAGTTTCAAGGTAATTATGGAAAAGGGTAGGTTTGGTCCTCGGATTGAGATTCTAAATTAGAGGAAGGATAATCTTGATGGTATCAGAAAGGATTTGGGAACAGGTTGTTTCTGGCAAAGGTGTACTTGGCTTTCAGAAGTGAAGTCTTGAGAGGACAGAGATTGTATGTTGTTGGCAGAATAAAAGGCAAGGAAAAC
This sequence comes from Mobula birostris, assembly GCF_030028105.1. NCBI lineage: Eukaryota > Metazoa > Chordata > Chondrichthyes > Myliobatiformes > Myliobatidae > Mobula > Mobula birostris. The sequence continues at coordinate 71,717,903 of NC_092377.1, read as the reverse complement.
AGGTTTTGCAAACCTTGGTGTTCTAGAGATATTGAGGACTTGATTATGAAAAAAGAGGTGCACAACAGGTATAGGCAGGTAGGAACAAATGAGGTGCTTGAAGAAAATAGGAATTGCAAGAGAACACTTAAGAAGGAAGTTAAGAAGGATTCAAAATACATTTGTTATTATACATTCTTGAGATTCACCTGCTTACAGACAGCCATAAAGCAAGAAACCCAAAAGAACACAATTAAAGAAAAGATCAACACCAAATGCGCAGAGAAAGAGAGAAAAAAACACAAATTATTCAAACAATAAAAGCAAGCAATAGCAGTCCGAACCAGATTGAGTCCGTAGACCTGAATCCCAGAGCAGCCGCCTAGGCCCATAGCCTTGGTCTCAGCTCATCATATAGTGGGGCAAATTGTCGCAAAGCTCACAGGCACAAAGCGTGTAAGAGCCTGAGCAGCCTCAGTCCAAGCGCTGAGGAGAGCAGAACCAACTCGACTCTTGTCTCCAGTACTGACACCTGCCTTTTCAGCCCATGGCCCAGTGTTGAAATTGGCCAAAATTAGACATGAGGGTGCTCTGGCAGACAAGGTGAGGAGAATCCTAAGTGCTTCGAAAGATATATAAAGAGCAAAAGCATAGCAAGCGACCAATCATAGTCTGCTAACCAATGCATGAAACCAAAATAGACAGGGGAGATTTTAAGTAGATTTTTGCATCTGTATTGACACAGGAGATGGATTCAGTCTATAGAAGTGGACTGTGAGGCGCTGTGAGGTCATGGTCCTATCCATATTACAGAAGAGGACTTGCTTGCTGTTTTGAGGTACATTAGGGTGGATAAATCCCCAGGGACTGACAGGGTGTTCTCTTGGACCCTGTGGGAGGCTAGTGTATAAATTGCAAGGGCCCTGGCAGAGATATTTAAAATAGTCTTTGTCATGGATGAGGCCTGAAGGATTGAAGGGTAACTAATAACGCCATAAGACCACAAGGTATAGGAGCAGAAGTAGGCCATTCAGCCCATCGAGACTGCTCTGCCATTCAATCATGGGCTGATCCAATTCTTCCAGTCATCCCCACTCCCCTGCCTTCTCCCCATATCCTTTGATGCCCTGGCTAATCAAGAACCTATCTATCTCTGCCTTAAATGCACCCAATGACTTGGCCTCCACAGCCACTTGTGGCAACAAACTCCACAGATTTACCACCCTCTGACTAAAGTAATTTCTCCGCATCTCTGTTCTAAATGGATGTCCTTCAATCTTGAAGTCGTGCCCTTTTGTCCTAGACTCCCCTACCATGGGAAATAACTTTGCCATAGCTAATCTGTTCAGGCCTTTCAACATTTGGAATGCTTCTGTGAGGATTAGGATTATTAGAAGGAAACTGAGATGAATTTCAAAACCAGGCCTTTAGAATTAGAGTGTTCCTTAACTGAGAACCAGCATGAAGTAATGAGCAGCTGAGTTGTTAATAAACGGAATTTGGTGTGAGTTAGGATCCAGATAGCTGGGTTTGGGGTAATTTCAATTTGTCAAGTGTAGAATAGTGTACTATTTTTGTGTAAAATGCTTTTCTTGGAGACAAAATAATTGTATGCTTTATCTAAAACAGGGGTTCCCAGCCCCCTCACTTAATGGTAAGGGTCCATGGCATAAAAAAGGTTGGGAACCCCTGATCTCGAGACTCATCACAGTTGGGCAAGATGCTTGTTAATGGGGAAACATGTCTTTTGTACCCAAGGGGAGGTACAAAATCTCCTAAGCTTTTTTGAACATCATAAGTGGTTTTGTTCTGTTGGATTAATTTTTGACAAAAACCTCTGCCTGCATCCTAAAGAGAGGATACTGAGCCTGTAATGCAAAGTCCAAATCCACCTTTATCTCTTTTCAGATACTGGGTTACCAATGTCTGTCACTAAAACAGTTTCAGAATACTTGCAGTTCTACTTCCCTCTTTCCTATATTTTATTGTTTAAATTTTTTATTTTCAGAATTAGAAATACTTATTGGAATTGCAGATGTACTCTGGCTAATGTGCAAAAACTGCATGTGGTACAATGCATTGCACAATGGACTGAATATCTTGGCCTCTCACTGAAAGAAAAACCCTGTATTACCTTACTATCAATCACGTCATTATTTTTAATTCTTGATGTGGTTGTGTCATTAAGGGGTAGGTTTTCAAAGCACTGGGCTTAACTATATTACAGTCAGGAAATTTCTAAATGCATATTTCACTGTCAGACCATTAATGCTGGAATCTACTATATCCTGAAGCTAAGTAAAAACGTTGGTTAAATTTATTCTTGTTTATTTCTATAAAAATTGGACAACAGCCATTACTTAAATGAAAATCAGCATGATTTACAAGAGCATATTTTCCAGCTTGGATGTTTTGATCATCAGAAATTCATTGTAAACTGCATTGCATTTGATGTTCCAATATGCACTTGTCAGAGCTACCAGTTTGAGCCAGGTTCAATGCTGAAGTCTAGTCTATAAGAGGATGCTTTTGAGGTCGCTGTAGAATCCCTTTGGTGCCAACCACCACTTGGTTGGTCAAAGTCAGACCGTTATGATTTCAAGCGTCATTCCAGGTAAAAGTAAGAAGGGAATTTTGCATGGGCAGAGGGATAATACTGGGTGAGTGTTATATCATTGCAGGGACAGGTTAAATGTGTTGCTGTTTTGTAGGATTAGTCCTTAGGGATCACTTGCACTGTTGGAGGGTAGATGAGGAGATGCTGCACTTGGAAGGACAGCCTTGAGGGAGTCCGAGAGGCCACAGTAAGATAGCTCAGAAGGAACACTACTGTTGGAGTTGCAGTGATGTGAGGATGCCGAACAACTAGAGGTTCTCCCTTTAGGGTGAAACGTTAACCATTTGCATATTTGTGACAAGAAATTTTGCCAACAAAATGAGGCAGAGAGAACGGAATTTACATTGTTTGATGAAAAGTTGGTGAGTTGATTAAACGCAAATCTAGAATCATGTGTAGTAGGGATATTATGGATTTGCGTGATTTAACAAAGTGTGTAGAGCAGAGCAATATGACGGGAGTACAAAATTTAAACAAATTAGAGATAGAAAGCAGAAATTATTTCCCACAAAATACTTGAAATGTATAATTTAGTCCAACCCATACTACATTCAGAAATTAGTGTGTGTTGAAATATTGCTTGCCTTGGTCTAGTCTCATGAGTTTGCAAAAAGCCATCACACAAAATTCTTGACATAACATATGAAATAGGCAACTGTTGACCTCTTAAGAGTGTTTAGTCCTGTAAATTTTATGTTGTGTAAAACTAGCCTGCAGCTTTGGATCGTTTAAAACGGAATTAAACAGTTCCAATCCATCTGTGGTATTTTGTGCTTTAAAGTTAGAATAATATTTTTTTCTCTCTGGCTGCATTTTGTTGAACTCTTTAGAGAGGTTGCATTTGAAGTCCTGCAGGGGTTGACTTCACAGGTGGGTTGCAAGGCTGCTTCTGCGAGGGTGGCCTGCAGGTGGCGCCCGTCTCTCCAATGAGACTGAAACTTCAAGAGGTGGCATCGGGGTGTGTTGCACATTGTGAGACACACATGTGCATGCCCAAGCATCACGCAATTCAACACAAACCAGCAGTGCATGGGAATCCCAAGCTCCCGATCCAAGTGGATTGCACAGGTACACAAAAGCATGGGACCATTGCAAACTTCTTTGAGGACAGCTAATTTCTGTGTAAGACAAAGGTCACAAAAATTGGTATGACTTAGATGAGTAATCTGGAGGTACTGGTTGAACGAATTATGGATATGCACTTGTATTTCTGGGAACAGCATTACAATTTTAACAAAAACTTGCATTAGTGCGGCTGAATTGAATGTACTAAAATGTCTCAAAATACATCACAGAGGCAGTTAACAAATAAAGTTTAGAAGATGAGCCTAAAGATACAGAGAGAATTAGAAAAAGCAAAGTAGTGAAGACACTTACATAGGCAATAAACATGAAGGGGACCAATTTTTTTAGCTAGGAGTTAATCTCTCCTTTTATAACCGGGCAGTGCCTTTCTCTCTGTTAAAATCTGGCCAAATAATTGATGGGACTATTTTTCTTGGTTCCGTTTTTAAACAAGAGATGCTTATTGCCAATCTATTAAATTGTTATTTAGTGGACCAACTGCATAACTGAAGATTTCTTAAGGTTATGATAGCTGGGGATGGTAGTGGGTATAAGCTCCCACTATCTATTAAATGCTCCCAATGGCGTGCGCCTTAAATAGCCTCTGACTACCAAGTCCAGCACTTGGCCTTCAAGTGTGGCTTATCTACTAAGCTTAGCGAAACTATTTCTACTGACAAGAGAAGGAGTAAAGGTGGGTTACTGCTACCTTAAAACCAATCGCTTCAGGCAGACGGGGCTCGTCAACCATGGTTGGAAGCTCATCTAGGAGAAGGAAAACTCTGATCTCACACCTCCACTGCCTTGCAGCTCTATCCACTCAAGGGGAAGGCTTCTGGAGTAAACGCGATGGAAAAATCCAGAGCTGAAGTCCCTAAGACAATCCTACATTGACTTCAGTGATGACTGGCAACTCTTGGGACGCTGCTGGTGCCAAATTGTATCAGTCTCTGCTATTTCTTCGGATTCATCAGCTGCGTGGAGGGGGGTGGGGGGAGCCTGCTGCATGACCAACAGCTTGCTCTCCACATCGTACTGCCCTGGCTTGCATTTCACCATCACACAGACAGCCATGACCATAGTTGACCCTGACCAACAGAGGGCCTCATGTGCAACACAAGTTTGTAATGCTGGCATTCCAGAAAGTTTGTAATGTTGGCATTCCAGAAAGTTTGGAGCTGATTACAGGGTTGCAGCTTGGTGTTGGTGAGTTAAATTTTTTTTGTGTTTTACTTGTAAAATTATGAGTAAAAAAGTGACCCCAGCAGCACAGTTAACTCGTGTACAGTATGTATCATAAATGATAGGTAGCTAGTCCATAAAAAATACCAAGATATTTTAGCAATGATACATAGCAAGTCCTTACCAATACCCAGATATCTCAGCAATGATAGGGAGCAAATCCTTACCAATATCCATGCTATGTGGCACGCATTGATCATGTGATAATGGTTGAAATGTTTGCCATTCTAGTGTATTGCTTCATTAAAAATGAAATGGTTGCACTGCTGTAGTCTGCGACCATGAGTCAATGGCAGATAGGCAGGATATAATTTTGTGACCTTGCTCAGGTTGCGATCTTATGAGTCATGTGTGGAAAACAGAAGGGAGAAGGATCACAAAATACGACATAGTTCAAGTATGTAAGTAAGAAAACATGGTACACACACGTCTAGTTGTGGACAAAACAAGCTGTGCTCATTGTGTAAGGCTCTTTCATTGTGGCAACATCTGCCATGTTCAATGTTCACTTCATAATGTGAATTGAATACCCTGGACACAGCCACTTGTGAAAATCCATTTCCTTAGGGAATGTGGACATTGCTGGCATTTATCATCCAACTTTTGTTGCACCCATTAGCCCTTTCAAACTGCACTAAAGAGTCTACAACCTTCTTCCTCTTCTTGGACACCCTGCTTTAGATGTGCAGAGCAGATATGGAAAGGATGTTTCCCATGGTGGGAGAGTCTAGGACAAGAGAACACAGTATCAGGATAGAGGGACGCCCTTTCAAAACAGAGATACAGGACCAATTTCTTTAGCCAAAGGGTGGTGAATTTGTGGAATTTGTTGTCACATGCAGCTGTGGAGGTCAGGTCATTGGGTGTATTTAAGGCAGAGATTGATAGGTTCTTGATTGGGCATGGCATCAAAGGTTATGGGGAGAAGGCCGAGATCGGGGGTTGAGGAGGAGAAAAAAAAAAGGATCAGCCATGATTGAATGGCAGAGCAGACTCAATGGGCCAGATGGCCTAATTCTGCTCCTATTGTCTTATGGTCTTATGGTCTTTAGTTCCTTGCCTGCTCTGGATCTCTTCATCTTGAAACATTGACGGGACATCAACCTGTGCGCACTGCCCTCCATACAAATCCCAATCTTACCATCAAACCTGAAGTTGAAGGTGGTGCTATTATAGTGTGGTGAACTGACCTCTACGTTGCTGAGGCCAGGCAGCAAGTCTCAGACACCTCCTCTTCAAGACACTTGAAAAGGGCCCCACTTGCACCATCACTGACTTTATCAAATCTCCCATCCATTCCCACCAACCTCATAGTTCCCTCACCCAGCACTGCTCAATCCTATCTCCTACCCCTGATCCACAAACCTGACTCACCAGTTAGGCCTATTGTCTCTGCCTGCTCCTGCCCCACTGAACTCATGTCCACATACCATGACTCCATTCTATCCCTCTTGGTTCAGTCCCTTCCCTGTTACATCTGCAATACTTCACATGCTCTCAATCTCAACAACTTTCAGTTCCCTGGCCCTGACTGCTTCATTTTTACTATGGATGTCCAGTCTCTATACACTTCTATCCCCTATCAAGAAGGATTTAAAGCTGTCTGCTTCTTTCTCGGCAATAGCCCCAACCAATACCCCTTCACCATCACCCTTCTCCATCTAGCAGAACTGGTCCTCACCCTCAACAACTTGTCCTTCAGCTCCTCCCTCTTTCTTGAAACTCAGGGGATATCCATGGGCACCCGGATGAGTCCCTGCTATGCCTGCCTTTTTATTGGCTATGTGTAATATGTTCAAGCCTTCCCTAGTAATGTTCTCCAACTCTACATTGATGGCTGCACCCATGCTGAGCTTGTCAATTTCATCAACTTTGCCTCCAACTTCCACCCTACCTTTAATTTCACTTGGTCCGTTTCTGACACTTCTCTCCCCTTTTTTGATCTCTCTGTCTCCATCTCTGGAGACAAACTGTCTACTGACATTTTTAATCAACCTACTAATTCCTGTGGTATCTTAACGAAATTTCTTCCCACCACATTTGTTCCCAGGATGAGGTTTTCCTTTTCAACACATCAGAGATGTCCTCCTTCTTCAAACAATTGGGTTTTCCTTTCTCCACCATCGATGCTGCCCTCACGCACATCTCCTCCATTTCCTGGACATCCTCACTCACTCCTTCTTCCTGCCACCTTAACAAGGATAGAGTTCTTCTTGTTCTCACTTACAATCCATGAGCCCCTGCATCCAATATATCGTTCTCCACAACTTCCGTTATATTCAGTGGGATCCTATCACCAAATACATCTTTACTTCACCCTGCTTTCCACAGGGATCACTCCTTCCATGATTCCATTGTCCATGTACCCCCCCTACTAATTTCGCTCCTGGTACATATCCCTGCAAGCAAGAGAAATGCTCTTACCTCCATTCAGGGTCCCCAAATAGTCCCTCCAGGTGAGGCAACACATCACCTACCGATCTGTTGGGGGTCATCTATGGTATCCAGTGCTCCCGATGTGTCCTCCTCTAAATTGGAGAGATCCATTATAGTTAGATGGTCCACTTTATTGAACACCTCTGCCCTATCCATCAAAAGTGCTCTATTTCCCATAGCCAAGCACCTTAATTCTCATCCCCATTTCCATTCATGGCCTCCTTTTTTGCTATGATGAAGCCTCTCCCAAGGTTGGGGAGCAGCACCCTATATTCTGTCTAGGTAGCCTCCAACCTGATGGTATGAACAATAATTTCTCCTTCCAGTACTTTTTTTCTTGTTTTTCTTTCCTCCCCGCCCCCGCCTTTTCTTCTATTTCCCACTCTGGACTGTTACCTCTTCTCCTCACCTGCCTATTACTTTCCACTAGTGCCCCTCCTTCTTCCCTTTCTCCTATGGTCCACTCTCTTCTCCTATTGGATTCCTTCTTCTCCAGTCCTTTGCCTTTCCCACCCACCTATCTTGACCCATCTCCTTCTAGCTTGTCCTCCTTGTCCTCTTTACCCTACCCCACCCTCCATCTTTTTATTCTGGCATCTTCACCCTTCCTTTCCAGTCCTGATGAAGAATCTCAGACTGAAACGTTGATTTTTTAAATTCATTTTCAAAGATGCTGCCTGATATGCTGAGTTACTCCAGCATTTTGTTTGTGTTGCTCTAGGTTTCTAGCTTCTGCACAGTCTTTTCTATTGAAGTCAATCTCTTTAGTGAGTCTGATGTCACATATAAATCAGACAGATGGTACCTTTCTTTCTCTCCTCGATATTTCTGCAGGTATTGAATGAATACTGATCGACTCTTTTCACATTCCCCATCACCACTCTCCAAGACTCCGGTAGTCCAGTTTCACTACCTATCTCTCTCTCTGCATACTAATATTGCATCTCCAACTGCAGGAAATATGTCTGGGGCACCACTATAAAGACAAGCATATGTCACCCTATTTTTCAGTCAACTAATTATATGCAGTTACATGCTTTAACTCATTGACCATAACCATGGAAATTTACTCAGTGATAAGTGAATAAAATTCAATCAAGCATTGAGAAAAGAGGCCATTGTGGTAAAGTGGTCCATCTTGGAATTTATGTCCTGCAGAAGTGATTTTCCTTTGCATTGGCAAACTCCATCAGCATATCCTTCCATTTCTTTACCCTTCAGCTGTCTATTTAGTTCTTCTTCAGGGTTGTGCCTCCACTGATGCTACTCAACCGGTTGAGTTCCTCCACCATTTTGTTTTTTGCATCAAAAATACTTTGTGCACAAAGTGACTGCAAAAATGCTTAGAATGTTGGTTTTTCAAAATAATTTACTGTTTGCTGAATGGGGATGTTTTTGAGATTTGAAAAACATTGCACACTCACTATCTTATTGTTTATATAAATGAATATTTTACTTTTAAAACATAATTTCAAATTGTTAATGTTGTACTTTTCTCATGGTTTTCCTGATAGCCAATTCTCTGACAACATTGTAAATGATTGTGGAAGAAAAGATCATCAGCATCTTCAAGTCTGAAATGTGCTGAGGTGTTTCCATCATATTTCATTCCATTTAACTTCAAGACCCCAGCGCCTATGAATGCTGTTCACTCTGTGGAATCCTTTCTGCAGACTCACACTTCCCAGGGAAATGTTCACCCAGGGAAAAGTGAATCTGCTAACTGATGATCAGTTATAGAGCAACCAACTCCACATAACAAACTTCCAGATGTAAAGCAGAGCTAACCCTAAAGATCCTACATACTTTGGGTTTGAACAGCATTCCTTACAAGATGGGGGGTGCAGAGGAGCCAAAAATAGAGAAATAATCAAAACTAAGAAATCAAGAAGCTTGGCAAGGCTAAGTTGTCTTTTAAACCATCACTGAAGGAATTTTGAGATTTAGTCAAACGAGATATGACAGAATTTCTATAATCAAGTAGAAAAGTGGCCAATAAACTGAATTGCTAAGGTAACTGAATTTGTGGTGGTCATATTTTAATTAACTATTTGTTTCATATGCTGTTTACATAAGTAATGAAGAATTCAGCTGTTAAAGCAAAGCCTCTGCATTTTCTTATGAGACCTTTGCTTTGCATTGTACTCTCATAGTTTGTTCGTGTTGATTACTTCACCTTCATTAAGTCAATTCAACCATGTTTTTTTTCAAGTTTACGTTACTAAAAATTCAAAGAGAAATATGTTTCTGGTGTCAGTGCTCTTTATCCAAAAATGAATCATGGCTTCTTGCGATCTGAATTCCAGTGGGAGAGAAGTTGTAAAAGGGAAGGGATTTACACTGGATTTACACGTATACAATTTCAGTTAAGTAGCCAAGGTCAATTTAACAGCCCTGCTCCTTCAGGTCACATTTACCACCCAGCTTTCGAAGCCACATGCAGTGTGCATACTGGTGAGTTTGTGGAGTGTGGATGTATCTCACTAAGAAGGCCTGATTTACATTCCTCAGCAGTTGCTGGGATTTGATTTAATGAGGTCTGTCGTTTAGTCAGAAAAATCAGCTCCTGTGTGTGTGGAAGAAAGAGGAATGGAGCAGCTGCCTGTTTCTACCAGGATTTCTGTAGCTTTTTCCCCCCTTGCTTGTGGCTGTGCTGATCACAATCTGTATCAGCTGTTTCTTAATATGGGGAGCAGAGCAGGTTCCGAGGTGACAGCTTGAAAAGGTACGAAAAAGCCCATAGCGGTTCTGAACCCACTGCATTTATTGAGCAAGTCATTACGGGGTGGTTTCTTTTTCTTTCCACCAGCTACAAAGGCAAACAATCCTTAAAATCATAATTTTAGGAAGTATCACCTCCCTAGTTCAGTGGGCGATTTTGTTATCAAGGTATTTCTCAAAGATAGTTGGCTAACAATCTATATATGTATTATTAATGTAAGTTCACCAACAGAGGATTCAGTCAGTTTTTGTCACTGAAGTTCAATGTGAAACAATATACATTCTTAAAGACCTTTACTACTATAAAAGATGTTAAATGAATTTCAATCATATAACAGAAGATGAAGAATTAATATGCTCATCTAAGACCATATATGTGGGAAGTCAGTAAAAGAAATATTGAAGTTCATTTGCAACGATCAACTGTAATAACTTTGAGGCTCTAGCTGCCCTGATTTTTCTTTAGAGTCTTTTCATTTTTCTTTCGTGATCCCAATAAAGTGGCAAAGGTTGAGAGTAAGCTACCTCAGGAACTTACTCAAGACCGTAAGAGATGATCCCATATGATAGGCTTCTCTGTGAGGCCCCCTATTCAAGAATGAAGGAATTAAAGGTGATGGAGAAAAGGCAGGTAGGTAGAGATGAGTCCATGGCCAGATCAGCCATGATGTTATTGAATGGCGGAGCAGGCTTAACAGGCCAGATGGTCTATTCCTGCTCCTATTCCTTATGTTCTAATGAATTAAAATGATCAGAAAACTGCATTTTCCAGAAAGAAATAGCTGTGGTTATTTTGGTATTTTAGCGAGTTCGATGTCTGACTGGAAAGTTTCAAATATAGCAATTAGCAAAACAGGGCACAGATTATTAAGGAACAACGTTAAGGACTTTAGAGAAGGACAGGGAAATTGAGTTGGGCAATAGTTTGCTGAGAGAGTTGAAGGTCAATATTATGAAGGTGGTTGATGGTTGTACTTTTGCTTTTTTTATTCATTTTTTTAATGTGTTTCTACAATATAGCTACAGGTAAAACCCATCAACAAAATGGAGATTTATACAGTGAAAAACAAACATTTCCAATACATAATTCATAACAATAAAGAAAAAGCACCCAAAATAAAATCATGTAAGATTAGTATCCTCCCCAGCTTCCCACTAAAAAAAGACCCAGGCCAACCATTTCTGTGTATGAAAGAAAAAATTAATCGGAGCATTCAACCCCACAGACCTGTAAATATATATAGAAAGAAAGAAAATATAATGCCGATTGCCAAAGCTATAATGTAATTCACAACAAAAAACTGTAAAACTTACAGGAAAAAAAGCTGAAATTAAGGGACTGTAGTACAACAAAAAGGATAAACTTAATCGAAATAGGAGTTATGAAAATATTCAGGAAAAGGTCCCCACACCTTATGAAACTTTATGTCCGAATTAAGAAGTGAATAATGAATCTTTTCAAGGTCTAAACAGGACATAATATCACTAAGCCATTGAGCGTGAGTGGGTGGGGCAGCATCTCTCCACCTAAGAAGAACCAACCGTCTAGCCAAGAGAGAGGCAAAAAATAATGTTCGACGTTTCGTTGGACTCAAGTGCATGTCTACTTTACCCAAGGTGCCAAGAATAGCAATCAGAGGGTTAAGTTCTAAGTGGCAATTAAGAATATGAGATTTATTATTTTTTTAATCTCACAATTAAGAATATGAGATTTTTAAAATATGTTTTTTTATTTTATTTTCTATTTTTTTAAAAAAAATTTAAAAAAAATTTTAAAAATTAAGAATATGAGATAGGGTTGGAAAACTTCTCTCCAAAATTTCTCTAGACTAGGACAGGCCCAGTACACATGGATAAAAGAAGCCTCACCCCCTTTACACTTATCACAAACAGGACTAATGTCAGGGTAAAACCACGATAATTTAGTTTTAGACATATGAGCCCTGTGTATAAACTCAAACTGCAAAAGGCAGTGGCGAGCACATAAAGAGGTTGAGTTAACTGACTTAAGAATTGAAGCCCAAACCGCATCAGATAAGGAGATAGTTAAATCATGTTCCCAAGCAGTCTAACACTTTTGAAAGAGAATTAATAATTGATTAATTAAGTTACATGTTAACAATAAATGGCTGTCATCCTAATGCCTATTTACACCAAGTTACAGACCTTGGGGAAAATGCCAAATGGCCAGTCAAGGAGGGTTTGCAGAAGGCTCTTAAAAGCAAGGGAAGATGTTGTGCATGATAATTTAATGCTGCCTTTTTTTAGCATTTCACTGGCAAATTTCTAAGACCCTCTCCCACAATTTTACTAACTAAAATCCACCAAATTCAGATTTAATGAAGATCTTGAAGGTCCAGCTCTAATTTTAAGTTTACACTTTCTTGTTCTGAAAATTGGAACCAATACTCCATCAATACCCCAACCCTGATACTTTCTTTCTATCTGTTCATTTTTTTAATCATCTTATTTATAACCAGCATATTTACTGGTAACAAAGTTCCTGCAATCTTGTCCTGCTTTTCTCATTTGCTTCTCTTCAACATCTATGTGTCCTGGGCATCTTACCACTTATTGAGCTGTTTCTATATCTCCTCAAGTGCCTTTTGCTGGGAAAATTCTTCTTGCTTCTAGAACAGTCAATGCTAAAAGGAGAGAGATGGATCTGTAACTATGGAGATGTTGCAGGCTACAATTGGATGAGATGATAGCAGGGAACACTTAGTCCATTAAACACTTTAGTCAGCAAGACAGTAAGGCACCTTTTAAGAAACTTTACAAAATTTCATCAGCTGTCTGCCCAAGGAAGCAAAGGGACAATTTCAGAATCTATCTTGTGAAATATTACTTATTCACTAAGTCTTTTTAATCTCCCTGATAACTTTGAGTGCGTAAGGCATTTATAAATCTCTTGCTGCCTTCCATTATTTGTGGCATATTCAGTTTTCGCCATGATCTTAAGAAGGCTGAATTAATTTCAATCTGCTTCAATGTAATGAGCTCAGACAGATATATCACCATTGAACCTTCCTCCTTGGTCATCCGATTGAAACAGTGACGATCAGGCATGCATCAATTACTTGACATAAACCAATTCTATTTTATACTGTTGAACAAAATTGAGTCCCTCTTTCATTCCTCTTCATGCATTTACACCAGTGTGTGTGTGTGTGTGTGTGTGTGTGTGTGTGTGTGTGTGTGTGTGTGTGTGTTTTGTATTTGATTACTTGCATCCACACCCATGATCTGAGGATACTTGGAGAGGAAACGGCTAAACTTGTTATGAACACATGAAAATTACAACGCTTTTTTTAATCCTTCGGCATGGTAACCTAAGAATGGAGTTTGTCAAGAGTTTATATCTTGTTTTGGACTGAGAGTTATTAAATCTCTTACATAGCCAATAAGTTAAACTTCAATAACTTTTCAGCTCAAAATGCATTTCCTGGAAATACTCATCAAAGTTGCTGGTGAACGCAGCAGGCCAGGCAGCATCTGTAGGAAGAGGTGCAGTCGACGTTTCAGGCCGAGACCCTTCGTCAGGACTAACTGAAGGAAGAGTGAGTAAGGGATTTGAAAGTTGGAGGGGGAGGGGGAGATCCAAAATGATAGGAGAAGACAGGAGGGGGAGGGATAGAGCCAAGAGCTGGACAGGTGATAGGCAAAAGGGGATACGAGAGGATCATGGGACAGGAGGTCCGGGAAGAAAGACAAGGGGGGGGGGACCCAGAGGATGGGCAAGAGGTACATTCAGAGGGACAGAGGGAGAAAAAGTAGAGTGAGAGAAAGAATGTGTGCATAAAATAAGTAACAGATGGGGTACGAGGGGGAGGTGGGGCCTTAGCGGAAGTTAGAGAAGTCGATGTTCATGCTATCAGGCTGGAGGCTACCCAGACGGAATATAGGGTGTTGTTCCTCCAACCTGAGTGTGGCTTCATCTTTACAGTAGAGGAGGCCGTGGATAGACATGTCAGAATGGGAATGGGATGTGGAATTAAAATGTGTGGCCACTGGGAGATCCTGCTTTCTCTGCCGGACAGAGCGTAGATGTTCAGCAAAGCGGTCTCCCAGTCTGTGTCGGGTCTCGGCAATATATAAAAGGCCACATCGGGAGCACCGGACGCAGTATATCACCCCAGTCGACTCACAAGTGAAGTGTTGCCTCACCTGGAAGGACTGTTTGGGGCCCTGAATGGTGGTAAGGGAGGAAGTGTAAGGGCATGTGTAGCACTTGTTCCGCTTACATGGACAAGTGCCAGGAGGGAGATCAGTGGGGAGAGATGGGGGGAACGAATGGACAAGGGAGTTGCGTAGGGAGCAATCCCTGCGGAATGCAGAGAGGGGGGGGAGGGAAAGATGTGCTTAGTGGTGGGATCCCGTTGGAGGTGGCGGAAGTTACGGAGAATAATATGTTGGACCCGGAGGCTGGTGGGGTGGTAGGTGAGGACCAGGGGAACCCTATTCCTAATGGGGTGGCGGGAGGATAGAGTGAGAGCAGATGTACGTGAAATGGGGGAGATGCGTTTAAGAGCAGAGTTGATAGTGGAGGAAGGGAAGCCCCTTTCTTTAAAGAAGGAAGACATTTCCCTCGTCCTAGAATGAAAATTCTCATCCTGAGAGCAGATACGGCGGAGACGGAGGAATTGCGAGAAGGGGATGGCGTTTTTGCAAGAGACAGGGTGAGAAGTGGAATAGTCCAGATAGCTGTGAGAGTCAGTAGGCTTATAGTAGACATCAGTGGATAAGCTGTCTCCAGAGACAGAGACAGAAAGATCTAGAAAGGGGAGGGAGGTGTCGGAAATGGACCAGGTAAACTTGAGGGCAGGGTGAAAGTTGGAGGCAAAGTTAATAAAGTCAACGAGTTCTGTATGCGTGCAGGAAGCAGCGCCAATGCAGTCGTCGATGTAGCGAAGGAAAAGTGGGGGACAGATACCAAAATAGGCACGGAACATAGATTGTTCCACAAACCCAACAAAAAGGCAGGCATAGCTAGGACCCATACGGGTGCCCATAGCTACACCTTTAGTTTGGAGGAAGTGGGAGGAGCCAAAGGAGAAATTATTAAGAGTAAGGACTAATTCCGCTAGACGGAGCAGAGTGGTGAATTTCCAGCATCTGCAGAATTCCTGTTGTTTCCTGGAAATACTCAGCAGGTTAGGCAGCATTTGTGGAAAGACAAAGTGTGTGAACGTTTCAAGTCAAAGACCCTTCATCAAAACTTGAAAGGAGGGAAAGCAAATCTGATTTAAGTTTCTGAAAATATGGTGAGGAGCAGCTTAGGGCAAAAGGAATATCTCTGAATATCTCAAGAGTGGATGGGGAGAGGATGTTGTCACTAGTGGGAGAGTCCAGGACCAGAGGCCCAGCCTCAGAATAAAAGCAGGTTCCTTTAGAACAGAGATGAAGAGGAATTTCTTCAGATAGAGTTTGGTGAATCATTGCCACAGACAGTTGTAGAAGCCAAGGCAATGAATATATTTAAAATGGAAGCTGGCAGGTTCTTGATTAGTAAGGGTGTCAAATTTACGGGGAGAAGGCAGAAGAATGAGGTTGAGAAGGAGTAATGGATCAGTCATGATCAAATGGTGGATCAGATTGAATGCGCCAAGTAGCCTAATTCTGCTCCTATGTATATGGTCTTAAGGGTGAGACCAGGGTTTTCATAGGGATAAGATTCAGTGGTCATTCAGTTAATGGGGGAAACTAGAGAAGAAGAAAATGACCAAAAGCTATAAAATGAAGACACCTATAGTTGGTGAGAATAGAATCACTGGAATGTGAAAGGTGCAAAATGCAAGGATTTAAAATAAGCCCAGTAGGTCAGTCTATGTGATAGAGAGAGAAAAGCCAAGCCATTATCACAGGTGGATGACATACTGCAGAAATGGACAGTTCAGATAAAGGGAAAGTTAGTTACCTGAAATTGTAGGGTTCAAGATAGAGTGTAGCAAGATACAATTTGCCTGTATGGAAGGTGCGGTTCCTGAAGCTTATATTAGACATCATGATAACAGAGCAGGAGGACATGGAAAGATATCGAGAGTGCATTGGGATGGAGCATTAAAGTGGCAGGCAAATGCAAATTTTGTTGAGCAGCTTGGTTCAGGGGACCTTTAATGTTGTTTCAGAGCTAGGTGTCTGGTGCTGCAAGGTAACAAAGGCTTGGAATGGGATAAAATGTTGCAAAATCTATCAATTTGCTATAATTTGAGTGAATTTCACCCGCCGTCAGAGTAATGTCAACAGTTTTATAGAATCATAGAGTAATAATGATGTATTGCTGAAGCTTTTTGAGGCATTGTGCAGACTGAAGTTGGAATATTGTGAACAATTTTGAGCCCCGTATCTAAGCAAAGATGTGCTGGCCTGGGAAAAGATCCAGTGAAGGTTCTCAAGAACGATGCCAGAGATGAAAGGCTTTACATACGGAGTTCAAAAGGGTGAGAGGGAGATTGCATTAAGCTATGCCAGATACTGAAAAGTCTGCATAGAATGGACGCAGAGAGAATATTTCCATTAGTGGAAGAGTCTAGGATCTAAAGGCTCAGTCTCAGAATTTAAAACTGAAATGAGGAGGAATTTCTTTAGGGGGATGAATCTGTGGAATTTGTTGCCACAGAGCACTGTGGAGGCCAAGTCTTTGAGTGCATTTAGGCCGAGATTGACAGGTTCTTGATTAGTAAGGGGGTTAAGGGTTATGGAGAGAAGGTAGGCGAATGATGTTACAAATAAATCAACCATGATTAAATGGCAGAGCAGACTAGATGGGCCAAATGGCCTGATGCTGTGCCTGTATTTTGGGGTCTTAGTAATAAAGCATAGAAAGAGCCCATTTAGTTCATTGTGCATATGCTGATATTTCAGTGAAGCTACCCCATTAATCCCAAGCAATGGTTTTCCCCGTAGACGGGTACATTATGAACACGGTTTCCATTACGCGATCAGGCAGCATAGTCCAAATTGCAGCATCTTGCATTCATATAACACATTTAGCATATAAACTATATCAATGAGCTCAGAAGAAGGTAAAAATAAAGTAAATACATTTTGTAAGCATAAGGAAGGACCTGGAGGAGACTTAACAAAGGCAGCTGAGTGTTTGGACAAATTGCATTTAAGTATGGAAAACAAAGATGCAAAAAAGTACTCAGCAGTCCTGGAGAGTGGGACAAAGGCAGAATGGGGCCAGTAGGAATGAACAGAATAACAGTTTCAAAGCATGGCCGCTTGTCAGATGTGGCATGAGATGAAGGAGGTCACAGATGCAGAAAGTCCATTGATGTCACCAAAGGGGACAAGATGGGGATAAGGATAATCAAGACACTTCAATACAAACAAATTTTAGAGGAGGTGACATAGACGGTCAATGATAATGATGCTGTTAGCCTAGAGTTTTTCTATGTTCTTTACAAGGTCTGAAATAACAGACTGATCTGATAAATAAGAGATTATGACACCTGAGGGAAAGCAACAAGTTAGACTGAAAATTTGTTCAGTGGCAGAATGGGAAAGATAATAATTCATAGGTGTTTCTGTGACCAGAAGGATGTTCACACTGAAGTTTCATGAAGGCTCAAAGCCTTAAATGTAGGAGACTAATTAAGAATTTTGCAAGTGATTTAAAATTATCCATGTGATTGACAGAGAGGAAGAAAGCTGTGGACTGCAAGAAGACATCAGTGGTCTGATCAGGTGGGTAGAAAAGTGGCAAATGGAATTCAGTCAGGGAAGGGTGAGGTAATGCAGTAGGGGAGAACAAAACTGGTAAGGACTACGTAATAATTAGTAGGATGCAGGGATAAATAGAGATCAGAGGGAAACTGAAGTGCTCATCTACAGATCTCCAAAAGGAACAGGACCAGAAGATAAGGTAGATAAAAGGACAGATGTCATTTTCCATAATTAGAATGTAGAATCAGGGAAATCAATCAGGAAGTATTCATATACAAGTTAGGACATAGACACTGTATACAATTCTGGTCACATTACAGGTGAACATCTTGTACAGATGAGGTTTAGAGAGTCATTACTAAGACTGGAGAAAAGTTTTGAACAAAGAGTTGCAATTTTCCTTTAGAATTGAAGTGATGGGGGGGATTTTAAATGAGGTACATGGAATTAAAGAAGTCAGTAATCGGATAACTGGTAGTGAGATTGGGGAAAAGAGAAAAATATTTTCATTTAGAATATAGTGCAGCCTTAAATTCAATAACAGAGAGGATGTGAAGGCAGGAATCCTTAAGCTTAAAAATAAAATTGTATGTTCTAAGTACAAAAACCAGAAGCTGGGAAATGGGTCAGGCAAGATAGCTTTTCAGCTGGCTGGTGTGGACAGAGTGCACTGGGTGGCCTTCTTCTGAGAAATACATTTCTTTGACACAAAATTTGCATCTGTGCAGCCAGAATTTTGAATTGGTGAGCTGAAGTTAACTTGATAAAAGTTGGGATACTTGACATTCGTAACAAAAGCAGAGAGTGCTAGAAATATTCTGTATCTATAGAGTTAACAATTCTGATCAATACCACTTGTTCAGAACTACAGAAATGAGAAAACTAATATGTTTTAATCTGCAGAGAGGGAAAGGAAAGGAAGAAGAGGCACATTTGTATTGAGGTGAAGAACACAGGTGTCCGGGTAATCCAAGCGCCATGGTAGCATCGCAGTGTTGGAGTTACAGCTTGTGGTGTCAGAGTTCAGAGTTCAATTCAGGCACCATTTCTAAGGAGTAGGTACATTCTTCCTGTGAGTGCATGGGTTTCCTTCTGCTGCTCCAGGCTTCTCACACAGTCCAAAGACGTATTGGTTAGTCGGTTAATTTGTCATTTTAAATTGTCCTGTGATTAGGCTAGTGTGAAATAGGTGAGTTGCAGGACAGTATTGCTTGTTGGACGGGAAGAGTCTGTTCTGTGCTGTATCCTAAGTAAATAAACAATGTTTTCAGAGGTATCCAATTAGTAGAGCAATAGAAGTGAAATCAGAAACAAAAAAAAACATAATGTTAAAAATAAACAACAAATAACTTCACATCTGTAAAGGAAGAAACTTTGTCTTAAGGCATTTAGACCTAATATTAGAACAGGCCAGTTCTAACAGAAACTGGGAAACTGATTGTCTGAAATTGCTGAATTGAGCAATCTTCCAGTCCAGTGTATTGCAGTCAGTGCTCACAATATGGTCAGACTGGGTGATGACTTTGCAGAATGGCTCCATTCTGTTTGCAAGTCTGACATTGAGATTCCAGTTCCCTGGCACTTTATTACTTCATCCTACTCCCACTCTGGATTCTCCATCTTTGGTCTCCTGCCCTATTCCAATGAAATCCACAAAAAGCCAAAGGAATAGCATCTCATCCTCCATCACTGCATATTGTAGTTCTCAGGACTCGGTGTTACATTCAATGATTTCTGAAAACTAGATTCTTCTGTTGATGTCAGATCTGATCACATATAACTTCTGGCATTCGATTCTTCCTTGATCATTGGGGTGTCTTCCATGGAAGATCATTCTCTTCTATTGGTTAACCTTTTCTTCTGTAGTAATAATTTCTTCATTTTTCTGGGTTGTGCTTTCATTTGGGTTTAGTGGTGTATACTTCTTATCAAAATTAAATATGCTCAAATGAAGTGCTGAATCCTGTTTTCGTTGATGAAAGTATATCCTTAGAAATTTTATCTGACTGTCATGTAAATTTTTTATGATGTTATTCCTCTTCCTCCTTCTGTCCTAGTTAGTGATAATCTAAGTGTGTTCGAGTGTACATATTGTTTTCTAAAATCTGTTGTTTTTCTTTGTACATTTTCCAGATCAGTTTCGGAGCAAGATATTATGCCAAAAGAATACATTAATATAGTCGTAGCGAAAGCATTTATTGCTTTTGTTATATTTTTACTATTGAACTTTGCTTGGCAGATTTTCTTAAGCCTTGAAGTAAACTCTGTTGAAAGTTTTCCCTTTATCACCACGATGATTTATTTTCTTTGTTTGTTGCTATCCCAAATACTTTTATGTCTCATATTCATCCATTGGTTGTATTGTATAATACTGCAGTAGTTTTGTATTCGACTAACTCTATTTCATCTATCTTTATGTTTAATAGTTCTACTATTTGAATTAATTGCTTTAGCTTTACTGATGAGGGAGCATATAATTTCAAATCATCCATGCATGGAAGGTATAATTTGTTTGGTTGTTTCTGATTTTTATACATTATTTTCATCTGATTCAGTAAGTTAGGAACCAAGTTTAAAGCTAGACAAAACGATAGTGGGCTTAGAGAGTCACCCTGAAAAATGCCTCGGGTTATTTTGATAACAGTGGTTGTTCTTTTTCGGTTGTTAATAGATAGGGCGATTATAGTATGCCAGTGCTTCATCAGATGTTGTAGGAATTTCACAAGTATTCAGTGTAGTTTATATATATTAAGAACCTCTATTAACCATGTGTGTGGGACAGAATCAAATGCTTTTTGGTAGTCAATATAACAAAATGAAAGACTTCTGCTTTTCCTCCAGGTTTATTTAGAATTACAGAATTTGTTATCAGTTGCTCCTTATAGCATCCTTTCTGCTCTTCTGTAAGTATTTTGTGGTTATCTAGGTGAATGGTGATTAGTTGCTATATACAAATTATTTGCTGGATATTACAATTTTATGCATAGTTTGTAAACAAGTAATAGGACGAAATGTTGAGGGGTCATTTGTGATTTCTCCTTTAGGTAAGAGATTTGTTTTACCCGCTGTTAACAATTCAGGAAATTTTTCAGAATTTTTAAGAAAATTGTTGATATGTATTAATAGGTGTGGATGAAGTCAACTAATTTTTTATACCAATAATTATGAATATTATCACTACTTTTCCAGATGTGGGTATTTTTTATAACAGCTTTTAGCATATCCAATGTAATTTCAGGTGTTTGCATTTCTTCAATCATGTGTGTGTTCTTTTCCCTCCCTAATCCAGCTTGCTTCTTGACTGTGCATCACCCTGTTTGACCAAGTATTAGAGAAAAAGTTTATTATCTCTGTGTTTATTGGTAATTCTGTGCTATAGTTGGTGACAGTTTGGTGTGTTGAATTTAGTTTTAATGTTTTGTGTAAACCTTTTAAACCAATAATAACAATAACTTAAACTTAAAACTAATAATAACAATCTATGTAATAGATCTAACCCTTCCATATACACATAGTACCAGTTGACTTGTCTGAAAGCTCCTGACAATTGAGAAATAATTGTGACTGAATATACCTGTACCTCAGTTTTTACCAGCTTGAGCTGAGAAAACAAATATATAATAATAATAATTATTGTGGAATGAGTGTGCTTGGCTCAGTTCTTAATTGCCAGGAACTTCCAGACTATTCTAGTTGTATTGCAACTTTCCAGAGATAGATAAATATTGTTGTGCAGGCCTAATTATGTTATTATGTAGTGATTTGGGGATGATACCAGTTGTAGATATTACTATTGCGACAATGTATACCCTGTTCATATTCCATGGTCTTTCTTTCTTTTCAAATCTTTTTATTGTTATATTATACAAAAAAGTAACATGAGTATATTGAAGTAACAACACTTACAATGTCTCAAAAAAGACATTATCTTAAAGATTGAAAAAACATTTTGTGATAACAAAAAACCTACTAAGCAGAAAAGTGAGAAAAAAAAGAACCCATTAGGTGTACAACCCCGGAGTCATGCGTCATACAAAAAGCTTCTAAAAATAAACATCAGACCACCAAGAAGAAAAGAAAGTATACTAAAAAATTTACAATTAGATGGTGGAAAAATTCTATCAATTAGCTCAAATGATAATAACAAGCAAATGAGCCCCAACTTTTCTCAAAATCAAATAAAGTTTCAAAGGTTCGACTTCTAATTTTCTCCAAACTAAGACATAGCATCACTTGAGAGAACCGTTGTGACAAAGTGGGAGCTGATGTATCCTTCCACTTCAACAAAATGGCCCTCCTAGCTATCAATGTAACAAATGCAATAACATGTTGGTCAGACCCAGAAATACCATGAATATTTTGAGGAATTATTCCAAAAAGCACAGTTAATTTATTAGGTTGTAGATTAATTTTAAGTGCTTTAGAAATTTTTGAAAAACCCAACTTCCAGAGCTGTTCCAATATAGAACAAGACCAAAACATATGTGTCAGTGTAGCTATCTCAGTTTTACATCTATCACAATGACTATCAACATTAGAAAAGATGTTAGAAAGTCTCTCCTTCGTCAAATGATAACGATGTACAATTTAAAATTGAATCAATGGATGGCTAGCACAAATTGAAGAAGAGTTAACCAGCTTCAAAATCCGCATCCAATCCTGTCATAAAAGTCAAATTAAGTTTCTTTTCCCAATCCTATTTAATCTTAGGTAAAGGATGCTTATCCCATTGTAATAATAAATTATAAATTCTTCCAATAGGATCCTTGATCGAAGGATTCATCCTCATAATATTATCTAAAAGGTCAGCCTCCAATATTACTTAAATATTTTTGTAAAAAATGTCTAACTTGAAGGTATTGCTGGAAGTGTGAATATGAAAGAGAATATTTATCAATTAATTGTTCAAAAGACATCAATCTATCTTCTTTAAATAAATCCAAAAAAGAATTAATACCTTTATTTTTCCAAAGAAGAAAAAATGGATCACTCAAAGAAGACTTAAGAAAGTAATTTCGATAAATTAAAGTACAAAGTTTAAATTTTTTAAGATTAAAAAAAATTGTGGAACTGGAGCCAGATTTGTAAAGAATAATAATTTGTAAAGAATACTTAATCACAGGATATAGGTTTAAATTAACAACTTTAGCTAATTGCATAGGTAAAGCAGCTCCCAATAACGAGGTTAAATAAAACTGTTTTACAGTTCCATTGTCTTTCAATTTCCTCTTTTAATTCAGTATACTTCTGGTGTTTTTCACTTATTGATTTCTGAATGTTATGTGTGTTTGGAATGGCTATGTCGATTACGTAGGTTTGATCTTGCTTGTTTATCCCGTATTATTATATCCGGACAGTTATTATGGATTGTCCTATCTGTAATAATGGATTGGTTGTAGCATAATTTGTGGGACTCTGTCTTTAAAACTGTATCAGGCTTGTAATTATAGCAAGGTATGGTTTCTTTTATGAGTTTGCATTTTAAAGCAAGATTTTTGTGAATGATGTTCGCCACTTGATTGTGTCTGTGTAAGTAATCAGATTGAGTTAAACTGCTCAGGATCCTGTAATGTGTTGAATTGCCCTTGGTTTCTCTTGGCATTTTCAGCATTTATCATCTTGAATTTGTTGGTCTTTTATTATGTATTTTTGATATTTTTGTGTTAATCAACAATTGGCACAATTGTTTCTGGGAAGAGTTCTCCAACTCTGAGCCAGGCATTCAATGCTTCCTTGTTGCCATCTACTCTGCTCCGATCATGGGGATGTCTTCCATGGAGGGTCCTGCTCCTCCATTGCTCAACTTTTTCTTCCATAGTGATAATTTCTTCATTTTTCTGGGTTGTACTCTCATTTAATTTTAGTGGTGTGTACTTTATCAGAATTGCCTATGCCCATGTGGAGCGCTGAATCAAGTTTTCATTGATGATCATTAGAAATTTTATCCGACTGTTGTGTAAGTTTTTTTATGTTTGTTATTCCTCTTCCTCCTTCTGTCCCAGTTTGCATTAAACTATTATTATTATTATTATTTTCTTTCTTTTTGTATTCGCACAGTTTGTTGTCTTTTGCATACTGTTTGTCTGCCTGTTGGAATGGTCTTTCATTAATTCTATAATAGTTGTTGGATTTTTTGCATATGCCTGCAGGGAAATGGATCCCAATGGTGCAAATAGTGACATATATGTATTTTGATAATATATTAACTTTTTACTTTGAACTTTGAATTTTGAAATAACTCAATTTCTCTCTTCTCAGATCCTGCCTGACCTGCTGAATACTTCCAAACTCCTGCAGCTGCTGTTTTCTTTTCATTTTTTAGGGACTGGAAGTTTGCTCCTTGGAGGTTATGGCAAGCGGCAAATAAGAAAATCATGTTCAGAAGGCAAGGAAGTAGACAAAAGTCCACATAACTTGTGCAGCTGTAGTGGTAATAAGGCGGAGGAAGCGATGGAAAAACTGGCTGAAGGATAAATTACTGGTCTTGGTATGGATGAGAAGTGAAGGTGAAATCTCAGCTTCAGGTTAAACAGGATACAACCCATCAGGGGAACTGTCTAAGCTTGAACAGTTGTTTGAGGTAATGGCTGTAATGAAAGATGGGGAAAGACAGTCTCTGATAGGAGCTAAACTAATGCCATAAGATGGTGATCGTCGCTTTTCTTGTTTCAGTACAGAAAATGTTGAAAGAGTACTCAGTTCAAATTAGAACATCTAAGGCTCTATATTTTTTTATATATCAGTGAAGTAACTTTAGAGAGGTATTTTCAATGTAA
The DNA here is from genome assembly GCF_030028105.1 of Mobula birostris. NCBI lineage: Eukaryota > Metazoa > Chordata > Chondrichthyes > Myliobatiformes > Myliobatidae > Mobula > Mobula birostris. The sequence continues at coordinate 71,693,396 of NC_092377.1, read as the reverse complement.
GCAGTCCAGTGCAATATCTAGAAAAATAATGTTATGCACTTAACATTTCTTGAGAAAGAAATTCTCTCATTGTATATATTGTACATTTTGTGCATTGTATTTATTTGCTCATTACAGTATGAAATAGTTAAGAATAATCTCATTGCATTCCAGAGGGGTAGTTTTCAAATGAGAAAGAATTGGTAGCTCATTTTACATATCTTCCAGTTTTTACTTTTGCATTGACTTCTTGTCTATTATTTTAAGGAAGTGGTGGAGGAGGTTGAAGATAATTGACTGAGAACAGCAGTATGGAGTAAAGGATTTAAATGGTGCAGTGTGCCCATCCATGGCTCCTCTGTTTGATTAATGCACACAGAAAGGCCACAAATACAAATGCAGCTGTGAAATGCTCCAAACATTTCTAATTCCCATGACCCTCTCTCTCAGCAGTACACTTGGATCTGTCGCATAATACCTGATTTTATAAAATCACTTAGGGGTCTCTAATTAGTATTTTCATTTCCAAACAACCAATGTTGCTTTAATGGGAACAAATTGGGCAATTTCTGTTTAAATCTGGACCATAAATGAACACAAATGTTTTGTTTCAGAGTACTGAATGTAGACTTTTACTAGCACTGTTGCACGGTGTCAAATTTAAACCTATCAGTTTGGCATGTTGCTTGAGAATTTTAAAGTTTCAAAAAAGCTCTGCTAAAATTATAGTAAAACTTCTGGGCTGATATAAAAGGATTAGTTGACCAAAAAAAGAACATTTACTGCAAAGAAGAGAAATTGAGGCTGAAAATACAGTAGTCTTTTAGCAAAGTTTCTCCTCATCACTGGTACTGACACAAGGTGGGCAGGTGAAATGGTGAGGTGGATTTTTGGTAACATTTTTAGAATGCTTTGTCAAAGGTATGTAATGATAAACAGACATTTTTAATTTTGAATAGATTGTAAGAAAAAAAACTCTTCTTCCTGAACTTTCACAGAATCAGAGCCTGTTATGTGGACTGATGTCATCCTAAACACGATTTTCGATATCTTATTTCAACTATTCGCTAAAATGCTCTCAAATGCAAAAATATATAGACACTGGGAAAAGCAGGAGATATATGGGCCTTTATAGCAATGGGTTGGAGTACAATATATTAGTTCTGGAGATCTCACTGAAATGTTTGATCAGATACACACTCCATTATACCTAACAGAATCATAGTTATTATCACTGACATAAGTCATGATATTTGTTATTTTCTGGCAGCGGTACAATGAAAGACATAATAATATTACTATTGTTATAATAAGAAATAAATAAATAGTGCAATAAAAAGAAATAATGAATTTGTATTCAATGTTTCATGGACTGTTCAGAAACCTGAAGTTAAAATGTAGGGTGTGGGCATTCAGGCTCCTGTATTTTTTTCCCTGACATTCGTAGCAATAAGAGGGTTATGGCTGGGATGATGAAGGTCTTTAATGGTAGGCTTCTGGAGGCATCACCTTTTGAAGGTGTCTTCGAAGGTGGGGAGGTTTGTGCCCTTGAGAGTGCTGGCTGAGTCCGCAACCTTCTGCAGCATGTTATGATCCTGTGACTTGGAGCCTTCTTACCAGGCAGTGTGCACCCAGTCAGAATGCTCTCCACCAAATATCTGTAGAAATTTGCTAGAGTCTTTGGTGACATATCAGATCTCATCAAAATACTAATGAAGTATAACTACTGGTATGCCTCCTTCATGTTTGCACCCGTGTGTTGGGCCCAGGATAGATCTTCTGAGTTAATGAAGGCCAGGAAATTGAAGCCACTCACCCTTTCCGCTGTTGACCCCTTAAAACCATAAGACACAAGACATAGTGGCAGAATTAGGCCATTTGGCTCATCAAGTCTGTTTTGCCATTCAATCATGGCTGATCCTTTTTCCCTCTCCTCAGTCCCACTCCCTGGCCTTCTCCCCATAACCTTTCATGCCGTGTCCAATCAAAAACCTATCAACTCTGCCTTAAATACACCCAATGACCTGGCCTCCACAGCTGCATGTGGCAACAAATTCCACAAATTCACCACCCTTTGGCTAAAGAAATTTCCTGCATCTCTGTTTTAAATGGACGCCCCTCTATCCTGAGGCGGTGCCTCTTGTCCTAGACTCCTCCACCATGGGAAACATCCTTTCCACATCTACTCTGTCTAGGCCTTTGAACATTCAAAAGGTTTCAGTGAGATCCACCCCTCCCCCCCCGCCCACCATCCTTCTGAATTCCAGCGAGTACAGACCCAGAGCTATCAAACCTTCTTCGTATGATAACCCTTTCATTCTCAGAATCATCCTTGAGAAACTCCTCTGACTCCTCTACAATGCCAGCATGTCTTTTCTGAGATGAGGAGCCCAAAGCTGTTCACAATACTCAAGGTGAGGACTTATAAAGCCTCAGCATTGCATCCCTGCTCTTGTATTGTAGACACCTTGAAATGAACACTAACATTGCATTTGCCTTCCTCACCATTGACTCTACCTGCAAGTTAACTTTTAAGTTGTTCTTCACAAGGACTCCCAAGTCCCTTTGCTTTTTAAACTTCTAGATTTTCTCCCTATTTGGAAAATAGTCTGCACATTTATTTCTTCTATCAAAGTGCATGGCCATGTATTTTCTAACGTTGTATTTCATTTGCACTTTCTTAATATTTCTCATTTGTCTAAGTTCTTCTGCAGCCTTCTTGTTTCTTCAACACTACCTGCCCCTCCACCAGTCTCCATATCATCTGCAAACTTGGCAACAAAGCCAATTATTTCATCACTTAAATCACTGGTATACAGTGTAAAAAGAAGTGGTCCCAACACCAAACCCTGCAGAGCATCACTAGTTACTGGCAGCCAACCAGAAAAAGATCCTTTTATTCCAACTCACTGCCTTCTATCAATCAGCCAATGCTCTAACCATGCCAGTAACTTTCCTGTAACACCATGGACTCTTAACTTGGTAAGCAGCCTCATGTGTGGCACCTTCTGAAAGGCCAAATAAACAACATCCACTGCATCTCCTTTATCTATCCTACTTGTAATTTCCTCAAAGAATTCCAACAGGTTCATCAGGCAAGACTTTCCCTTAAGGAAACCATGCTGACTTTGTCCTATCTTGTTCTGTGTCACCAAGTACTCCATAATCTCATCCTTAACAATTGACTCCAACATCTTCCTAACCTCTGAGGTCAGGCTGACTGGTCTATAATTTCCCTTCTGCTGCCTTCCTCCTTTCTTAAAGAGTGGAGTGACACTTCCAATTTTCCAGTCCTCTGGCACCATGCCAGAGTCCAATGAATTTTGAAAGGTCATTACTATTGCCTTCACAATCTCTACCGCTACCTCTTTCAAAACCTTAGGGTGCAGTTCATCTGGCCTGGGAGACTTATGTACCCTTAGGTCTTTAAGCGCCTTCTCCCTTGTAAAAGTAACTGCACTCACATCTCTTCCCTCACACTCTTCAATATCTGGCACACTGCTAGTGTCTTCCAGAGTGAAGACTGATGCAAAATTCATTTAGTTCATCTGCCATCTCATTGTCCCCCATTATAATTTCTCCGGCCTCATTTTCTAGCGGTCCTATATCCACTCTCATCATTCTTTTATTTTTTTACATATTTGAAAAAGCTATTACTGTCCACTTTGATATTGTCTGCTAGCTTGTGTATTCCTGACTTCCTCCTCCTGAAGTCCACAGTCAATTCTCTGGTCTTACTGACCAACTATTTAATATCATAAGCAGGATGACATAGAGCGCTAAGAATAACTTTCACTCGAAGGCTTCTTGCATATGCTTGCTCACATCATTCCACTATTAGTAGCTAGGTCTTCAGCTGCCTTAAAACTCTGGAATTCCCATTCTAAATCATTCCATTCTCTACCTATCTGTCCTCTTTCAAGATGACCCTTTGAATTTATCCCATTGATCAAATATTTAGACATTTGCCCTGTCATTTCTGTTAGTGGCTAAGTGCCAACCTCTCTGAAAAACAGGATATTGATGCTGCTGACGAGGGCAGTGTTTGTTGTCCATTCCAAAATGGCAATCTTGCATTGCTGCGTTCCTGGTAAACATGCTTATAGAGTGCCACCGAGTACTGAGATGCGGGATGTAGATTCAACATTGATGAAGGAGTTGCAACATATTTATAAAATAAAGTAGACCACATCTTGGTGAGGGTTGATGATGGTGTGGAGACACCTGCATTTGATAATGCACCCATTTGTCATTAGCCCTTTTGTTCGCATATAGAATTCTGGGGTGTTTTCCTTCACTAAAGGTGCTTGTATGAATATCAGTTGTTTTTTGAAATATGAAGTAATGCAAGATTCTCCTTACAGAAGGTTTATTCTGTCTGTTTTTAATTCCAGAATTCCAGTTTTCCCATTGCCCAGTGGTAGTTTGGCTGAGCTGCTTTCTAACCAGGCCTTTTACACTTCCATGCTGCCTCACTAGTCGCCAGCAGCTGTAATGCTTAAGAGTGGATTGAGGGGGATTTACATCTTACTAACTCTTTTGCTTGGATTTCATGTACTTCTTTCCAAGAATTCCTTCAGTCCTTTGGATATCTTTGCCCTCATATTTTCTTTTCCTTTTTCACAGTTATTGTCGTTTCACTCGCGTTGGAAAAATTCTTTCATTTGGGGTTGTTAGTAACTCCTCACTTGTAACAGTGATCTGAAAGCTTGGAATTTTAGAATTCCCCAGTTGGACCTTAGAAGCTGTGACACAGGAATTTGAGACTGGTGGTCCGTGATGCAGGTGTGGAGTGACTGCTCCGTCTGAAGTCATGGATTTACATCAACAGTGTTGAAACTATTTCCTAATTTTCCTCAGGCCCCACTTTCAAGCTGTCTAGAGGGGACAAACTCTGGATTGATGTGAAGTAAACTGACACTGTTGCTGTTCTGACCAGTCAATTAGCTCAGCTTCCATGTTCAATGATTTTGGTACATTTCTGATGATAAGTAATTCAGCCATCCAGTTAAGGTTGGTGGAATAACCTACTCTGATAGTTAGATATCACCCACTTGATCTTTAGCTGTTTGGTGACACCTCTTTACTCTTACCATGAATATATTCTCTGTTTTAATACTAATAGAAGAGTTGATGAGAAAGTTTGATGAAAACCTGCAATGGAAGTGAACATGATCAGTAATGCCTTTGTTTCTATAAGAATTACTGAGTACGAGAGGTCTGGGGAGGCGGTTAATTTTCATTATCCACCGAAGTATTTAAGAACATAAGAAAAAGGAGCAGGAGTAGGCCATCTGGCCCATTGAGCCTTTTCCGCCATTCAATAAGATCATGGCTGATCTGGCCATGGACTCATCTCCACCTAGCTGCCTTTCCCCACAGCTCTTAATTCCCCTACTATGCAAAAATATATCCAGCCTTGTCTTAAATATATTGCTGAGGTAACCTCCACTGCTTCATTGGGCAGAGAATTCCACAGATTCACCACTCTCTGGGAAAAGCAGTTCCTCCTCATCTCTATCCTAAATCTACTCCCCTGAATCTTGAGGCTTTGTTCTGTGGAAACAATTTTTCTGCCTCCATATTATCTAGTTCTAGGCTCACCTACCAGTGGAAACAATTTTTCTGCCTCCATATTAACTACCCCTTTCATAATTTTAAATGTTTCTATAAGATCTCCTCTCATTCTTCTGAATTCCAGTGAGTACAGCCCCAGGCGACTCAATCTTAACTCATAGTCAAACTCCCTCATATCTGGCATCAGCCTGGTGAACCTCCACTGCACTGCCTCCAAAGCCAGTATATGCTTCCCCAAGTAAGGAGAACAGAACTGTATACAGTACTTCAGGTGCAGCCTCACCTGTACCTTGTACAGGTCCCTGCTCTTAAATTCAATCCAATCCCTTTAGCAATGAAGGCCAACATCCCATTTGCCTTCTTGATAGACTGCTGCACCTGCAAACCAACCTTTTATGATGGTGGTGGCACTGCGGCTAGTGTCTTTCAATAAGGTGGTCTTTGACAGCATAATGCTTGGCTGGATCCTTTTAACTTTTGGATACAAATACTGTCTTATAGGTTAGAGACTGGATGGCCTGGACGCGACACTGATTTGATTGATACCAGTCTCATCCAGTCCTGGCCTAAATGCATCGTCATTGCTGGCATCAGATTTCTGAACAGTACAACAAAATTCCTCTTTTGCACTATTTATCTATTTTATTGACACTTATAGCGATTTTTTTTATGTCTTGCAGTGTACTGCTGCTGCAAAGCAACAAATCTTCACCACATAGTCAGTAATAATAAAGCTGATTCTGATTCAGATTCTGAAATAGCTTGAAAACATTGCAAGATTTTTATTGGAGCAGACCACAAGCCACAGTAAAAGGTATGGTGAACGTAAACCAAGTACAGAGGAGGCAGAAAGACAATATGACACAAACCTTCCATGGCAAGTGTAAGGAGGCCATAACAGTGTTGGGGACCTCAGTATAGGGTTAGAAGAAGTAGGCAGACAGTCTACAGTCACTTGTGGATATTGCATGGCATTGTACAACACTTAAATGATTCCAGTCAGAGTTTGCAAAGTTCTTTACTATGCTTTTTTGCAGTCTGAATCCCTTGTTCTGAAATATGACATGAGCTGACCATCTGGTCAGCAGATTCATGATTCTGCACAATCATCATGTTCCTCTTGGCTCTGCTTTAGTGTTTGCACAAGACTTTACCCTTAAACTGCTCTAGTACATTAATATGCTCAGTCCTTCGGTTCCTTCAGTTAGTCCTGACGAAGGGTCTCGGCCTGAAACGTCGACTGTACCTCTTCCTACAGATGCTGCCTGGCCTGCTGCGTTCACCAGCAACTTTGATGTGTGTTGCTTGAATTTCCAGTATCTGCAGAATTCCTGTTGTTTACATTAATATGCTCATTGTTTTGTTGGAGAATGACTGAGTGAACTGGTGGACAAAATATGGACATTAGGAATTACCTTTCATTTCAATTCTCTTTCCTGCCTATATCCTCTTCATGTTAAATTACCGCAAGAGTGGGTCACACTCAAGCCCGAGGGGCTGAATGGCCTAATCATGTTCATGACTTTTTTTTTCAATATTTTTATTGATATTATATAAATTACATGAATACAAATACAAAATTCATAAGGATACAAGTAAATAATACAAATTATATTACATTTAAATCACAGTAATATGATCACAGTATGCCATATTCTGAATCAATCATGTATTAAAAAAGATTGAATTATGAAATGAAATAGAATAAAATAATTGTATTTTATTTGTGTTCCGTTTACTGACTAATTTTAGTCAGTTCTCAGGATATAAATTAAATTTGCAGAAGAGTGAACTGTTTCCTTTAAACAATTTAATACCAACTGATATTAACCTTCCTTTTAAATTTTTAAGAAAACGATTTACGTATCTAGGAGTAACAATTACTAAAAATTATAAAGATTTGTTTAAGGAAAAATTTTTAAGTTTCTTGAATTATGTTAAAAAAACACTTGCTAATTGGTCGCCTCTCTCTTGACCACTGACTGGCCAAATCAATCCTATTAAAATGACTATTTTACCTAAATTTATATACCTTTTTCAAGCTGTACCTGTTTTTATTCCTAAATCTTTTTTCTTGACTCTTTGGATTCAATTCTTTCTTCCTATATATGACTTTTCTTAGGTCATTCTTGCCTCTGGTTGTGTCTTATGTAGCAAATAGCAAATGCTTTAAGCTCAACAGCAACGCATCATCTTTTCAGAGTTTATGTGTAAGTTCCAAGCGACAAGATGTTTTACAGAGCTAATTGTTAAAGAGTTAATGCAATAGGAGAAATTTTAGAAGTGACTGGCAAGTGTAAGGTAGGCATCCTATGAAATGCAATGATGCCAAAGTACATTTACAGTGGCAAGCAAAAGTTTGGGCACCCCTGGTCAAAATTTCTGTTACTGTGAATAGCTAAGTCAGTAAAAGGTGAACTGATTTCCAAAAGACATAAAGTTAAAGATGACACATTCCTTTAATATTTTAAGCAGGAGAACTTTTTTTATTTCCATCTTTTACAGTTTCAAAATAACAAAAGAGGAAAAGGGCCTGAAGCAAAAGTTTGGGCACCCTGCATGGCAGTACTTAGTAACACCCCCTTTGGCAAGTATCACAGCTTGTAAACCCTTTTTGTAGTCAGCTAAGAGTCTTTCAATTCTTGATTACGGGATTTTCGCCCATTCTTCCTCGCAAAAGGCTTCTAGTTCTGTGAGATTCTTGGGCCGTCTTGCATGCACTGCTCTGTTGAGGTCTATCCACATTTCCTCAATATGTTTAGGTCAGGGGACTGGAAGAGCCATGCAAAACCTTCAGCTTGCTCCTCATGAGGTAGTCCATTGTGGATTTTGAGGTGTGTTTGGGATCATTATCCTGTTGTAGGAGCCATCCTCTTTTCATCTTCGGCTTTTTTACAGACGGTGTGATGTTTGCTTCCAGAATTTGCTGATATTTAAGTGAATTCATTCTTCCCTCTACCAGTAGGTGTTCCCCATGCCACTGGCTGCAACACAAGCCCAGAGCATTATCAATCCACCCCCATCCTTAACAGTTGGAGAGATGTTCTTTTCATGAAATTCTACACCCTTTTTTCTCCAAACATACCTTTGCTGATTGCAGTGAAAAAGTTTTATTTTAACTTCATCAGTCCACAGGACTTGTTTCCAAAATGCCTCAGGTTTGTTTAGATGTTCCTTTGAAGCTTTTGAATAGAACTTTTTGAATAGAACTGCAACGCAGCTCAGTTTTAATACTCCTTAGTTCTGAAGTTGGTTAAAAGAAACCCCACTGGAATTTTGAAGGTTCTCTGCAGCAAGCTCAGATCATTTTGGGAGTGTACTGCACATAGTTAATGATCCATGTTATGAATGTTGGCGATCATTGGTGTGTGCCTAATTCAGACATTGCACAATTTGAGCCATGTGCCAATCCTACCACCTTTATGCACATTGCAGAAATGCACATACAGCAGATGTTATATCATTTTCATAAAGAGTTGGATAGCATACTTCCCAAAATGGAATCCGTCTACCTTGTAAGAATCGACAGCACTAGTGTTACATTTTAGAGGTGTTATAATTCCATTATTGCAAAGATTAAACTTTGGAAGGCACAATGTCATATTACTGGAAATTAAATGAACAGTAGCATTGAAAGTGCTGTTTTTTTCCATCTGGCATGGAGCCACTGTTAGAATTACCAACATTAAGAAGTCCCAGCCTTTTTTTTCCCGTTGGTTTAAATTGCATTGCTGCCAAGTTTGAACGCTTTGAAACAAGCCGTTTATGGCTCCAAGTAACTTTCAGGCTTAAAGCGACGCCAATTTCTGGGAATGAGTTCCTGTCCAAGTCTGCTGCCATATTGTGCCCTCGCTAGTTCTAACTTAAAAAAAGAAGCAGGAAGTGGCCACATTTACTTTCCTTTTCTAGAAAATCTGATATTTGATATCTTAATTTTCCTATTTACCCTTAAATTCTTTTTTTAGCCTCAGATCTCCAAACACAGTCTTGATTAAATTCAACAACTGAGGATCTATAAACTTGTGAAGTACAGAATTGAAAAGATTCCAAACAAAGAACAAGTTGCTCCTCATCTCAGACCTGAATGGTCAACTGCTTTTCCTGGAATTGTACTTGCTAATGACAAAAAATCTCCCAATAATAACCCTCTCAACCCCAAGAATTCCACATTTCATGAACGGACTTTGAAACTGCAGAGAATTGGCCTCATTTTCAAAATAATAACTGGACAATGGTCATAAAATTACTTGTTTTGCGGCAGCAGTACAATGCAAGACATAAAAGTCCTTATAAGTTACAAAGTAAATAAATAGTGTAGAAGATGGATAACAGGTAGTGTTCCTGGGTTCGTGGACTGTTCAGAAACTTGATGGTGGAGGGGAAGATTGAAACATTGAATCTGGGTCTTCAGGCTTCTGTATTCCTCCATGATGATGGTAGCAACACAAAGGAGGCAAGGCCCTGATGGTGAGAGTCTTTAACGGTGAATGCTGCCTCCTAGAAACGTGGACTCTTGTTGGTGTCTTTAAAGATGGGTGGGTGGTACCCATGATGGAGCTGGTTGTGTCTGCAGCTCTTGGCAGCCTCTTGAAATCCTGTGCATTGGAGTCTCCATGCTAGTTGGTGATGCAACCGGTCAGAACGCTTTCCATCTTACGTCAATGGAAATTTGCAAGAGTCTTTGGTGACTTTCCAAATCCCACCAAGCTCCTAAAAGAGTAAAGCCACTGGCGTGCCTTTTTTGCGATTGCATTGGGTGTTGGGTCCAGGATAGATCCTCCAAGAAATTGATGGCCTGGAACTTGAGGCCACTCACCCTTTTCCCTGCTGACCCTTCAATGAGGACAGGTGTGAGCTCTCTGTTCTGACTCATGAAACCAAAAAAAAAGGTTGTAAAGCTGCAGAATAGTGAATAACGAACAGAATCCACCTTAATACACAAATTAATGACCATGGCTAAGATCTGAAGTTGATGAACCAAATGCTGAGTCCAAGTGGTTGGGATGTAACTAAATGTAAACTATCATCGTGTGACCTAACAGCTGCTGCATTCGGTGAAGATTTGCTAACATTCTTTTGCCGGGTCAGAATATAGAAATGTCAATCCAAAATACTGCAGCCATTTCTTCTCTTTACTTACAGCAATGAGTTAAATTGAATGCTTGGTTTTCTGCTGTCATTGGGTTGATTATGTGTGCTTATAGTTTCCAAGTGAGGTTTAAACATTTCATGTAAATTGGTCCAAAAGATAAAAATCATCACATCCCAACCTTATGAATGACATTATGTAAATTCAAGACATTTTTTTCACACCACATAATATTGGCATTGTCTACAAACAATGTCTTGGACTATGACTTACTCATAAATCAGGTGTTTAAAACAAAATTCAACAATGGATCACTTTTTAATGCATATTGTCTGCTAATGATTGTATTTTACTTCTGATGCCAAAGGCAAATACAAGGGCAAACTATCTTTTTTTTCTATTCGATGTTTCTAATATACAATAATATGTGCCCTTGGGCTGGCTATTGAAAATCAATGTTAGTGTGTTAGGTTGTTAAATTCTATAGAAGAATTTAACTGTTGGAGAATCCCATAACTGATTTTATGGTGAACTTTCAGTGAGAGTAGTGCACGTGAACTTGCGCACACAGGTCACACGGGACTGGACTGTGGTTGCTGAAAGTTTGCTTGATCGAATTCACATTTAGTATCATTCGAGGTTAATCTAATGGGGTGCAGGCAGAGCGGGCACTGAGCATCTGAATGTGCTCTTTTATGCTCAGACGCCGTGACACGATAACAAACATGTTAACGGAATATGACACCTATGATAATCTGCTCCCTGTTGAGGGAAATCGCGTGCGCGCGCACACGCGCACGCACACACACACACACACACACACATCTATTACCACATATATTATTCCAACTTAAATAGGGATTATGAACTTTAATCGCGGTCAAATCATTGATTTGTAAAAAGTAAGCAACCCAATTTACTAACCAGCTATATCAATCTGCGCATGACAATATTTAATCCCGGACCAAATGAGGGCTGACAAATAGAAAGCCCAGTAACATTTGATACCTAATTGTTTGGATTTGTGAGCAGCTGCATACTTACTGGTTTATTAACTGGTAAGCTTTTTTTTATCCATACTCTTTCAAAGTATAAAGGATATAAATAGATATGGAATGGATACATTTTCCATGAAACTGAAAGCATCTCAGTTTTAAAATTCTTAGATTTGTTTCCATAGTTTCTTAGCTGTTGAAGTTTGGGGCATTAAGTTCTAGAATTTCTACCTTAAGTGTCCCCATCTCTCTTCCTCACATTCCCTTTGTCGAAAGCTGTAGGGAGCAATGAGTACTTGTTTGCCAATAATAAACACATAACCCAGGAAAAGCACTCTATAACTCCACTTAAAGTATTTAGGTTATATGGCTTCAGTGGAAATGATCAAAATGGAATATAATCCGCAGGCCCTGCAATGTTCTGTTTAGTGCAGTGACCCTGGAAGAATTTTTATACTTAACAATTCATGCTTTTGGTCAACAGTTCTTATATTGCTAAACAATATAAACAAGCGACTCTGCTTTGTTCTGCTAAAAGGGGTGAGTATAAAGAAAAATTGAAATAAAATCAGGAAATGTTAGAAATACAAACAGGAGCAGAAGAAGGCTACCTGGTCCCTGAAGCCTGCCACACTTGGTGAGCTAGGCAGCATCTGTGGAGAGAGAAAAACAGAACTAACATTTCAGATCATTGACCTTTTATCAAACCCCATTCTGTTCCTTCATCCATTGTACAGAACATTTCCCGTAATGTTTGATTTAAGCAACACACATCAAAGTTGCTGGTGAACGCAGCAGGCCAGGCAGCATCTGTAGGAAGAGGTGCAGTCGACGTTTCAGGCCGAGACCCTTCGTCAGGACTAACTGAAGGAAGACTTCTTTCCTTTTCACTCTTCCTTCAGTTAGTCCTGACGAAGGGTCTCGGCCTGAAACGTCGACTGTACCTCTTCCTAGAGATGCTGCCTGGCCTGCTGCGTTCACCAGCAACTTTGATGTGTGTTGCTTGAATTTCCAGCATCTGCAGAATTCCTGTTGTTAATGTTTGATTTATTTCAGTTTTCCAGTATCCTCTTTCCAGAGGTGCAAGCTGCCTTGAGAGTATTTCCAGCACTCTCGGCTTTATTTCAGATTTTCACCATCTTTGGTATTTTTCTTTGGATTTACAAAGTAATCATATTTTGTTCAAGTAAGCTAGTGATGGATCTGTGGAATGCATTGCCAGCATGGGGTGTGGAGTCCAAGTCATTGGCTTTCACAGCGCACTCGGGCAGAGATTGCTAGGCTCTTGATTAGCAAAGGGGTTAAGAGAGAAGGCAAGTGAATGGGATTGAGAAAGAAATCAGCCAATAGCAAAGAAATCAGCAGACTCAATAGGTCAAATGGCCTAATACTGTTCCTATATCTTATGGTCTTATAGCTAACCATCTATTGAAAGATCCCTCTTCAGCAGTGAGAGGATCTGTCTCACTTGGGCCCTTTGACCACTCTAGCAGCCTCCAACCAAAAGGCAAATTGCAAAAGATATTTCAGAAAAGGACAGTTTCCTGACAGGACAGGTGGAGCTGGAGGAATTCCCTGATTCCACAGGCTTGGCAATTCAGCCCCCTCCTAAAAACGGATGACTCACTGAGGCTTGACAATGACTCCTCTTTTGCTGGCCCGTTGCCTGGCAGCTGGAGGCCACTGCACGGCAGGTTACCTTAGCTGACATCTGAGGCCTAATTTCAGTGGGTCTGTGCAGACCTGGTAGTGTATGAGGATCAGGCAAGACCAGGCCCCATGCCTTGTTCAGTGCACTTACACTTTGAACCTATAAGCTCTTTCTATTTACTCTGTTTAAAGAGTGCATACCGTCCACAATCTACTATTCAGATTTTAACAGAACAATCTCACTCAAGATTGCTTTTCATTTCTTAATGCTGTTTTCTGAAAGTCCTAATCAGCTTAAGCACACATTACCTTATTGGACATTTTAAACCCTAAAATGGGACGGACAGCTTTAGTTAGCACTACCTTAAATACACCGAAGTTGTTCTCAATCTTTACTGACTTTGCCTGAAGTATTGCCCAAGGCAGGATGCAGAGAGAAAAGCCTGCCAGGGAACTTTGCACACCCATCACTGAAGCAGCTGAGATTTCATTCCAATAACTTAAAAGGAAGGAAACTCCAGCAATGCTGTTTGCCAGATTTTCCAATCTGTGGTCTTCCCAGGCTCAGTCCACAAAGGCCAAATTCTACTCCAGTGCATTGTGATCTGTCATCAGAGACGGAGGATTTCAGTTGGGTAAATCATCCTAGAATATCTTTGTGGTGCAGTTCTGACTGTCTGACTGTCTGATTTGTTTCTGGTTTACACATTAAAATTAGTTCTCCAGTGACATTGCTCACAGCCAATCCAAGACTGGCTATGTGATTATTTTCCATATGATCCTGTGCACTTCCATCTTTGAAAGATAGACTACTTGAGTTCTTACAAATTTCCTAATGTAATGCAGTAAAATTAAACTGGTGTTATCAAGAAGGTTTTATTTTGAGCTTTGTCCAGATTTGTCACCAACCTGGCAAACCGGGGTTCCAGTCTGAAGAAATTTTCATACTAGAGTCCAGCATTTGAACAGGTTATCCAACACGGGGTAAAATGTAATAAGATAACAGATGTTTTTATATCTTAAATTTTTCTCAATTAAAATTGTACTGCTGCATTTTTTTAATTCAGTGATTGGATATGGATGTCACAGGCAAGGCCAACTTTAATTCCCTGCATGAATTACCTAATTTGTGTAATGTGATTAATAGTAATTAAAAGTAATAATCTATTTTAATTTTTCCATTTTTAATCTTTTCTTATTAATTCAAGCATATTTTGACTCCTGTAAATAACCATGCTTTTGCCTTTGCCTTTATTAAGTAAATTATTTTAATCTCCCATAAATTAGAAACATGAGATTAATATATGAGTAACACACATGGTCAATGATAGCACTTGCATTGTATCTCCTGCCTTGCAAGTTCTGTTCCATTGAATTCAGGAGAATCAAACTTTGGAAGCTGAGCTCAGAGTGTAGCTTCTGGCTCCAGCGTTCCAAATCCAATCCTGACCTCTGGTGCTGATTGTATGGAGTCTGCAGACTCCCTCTCTGAGCATGTGTGTTTTCCCCTGGGTGCTCTGCTTTCTTCCCACATCCCTCAGAATGGATTGGTTACTGTGAATTACGCCAGCGTGGAGGTGAATGGCAAAGTGGGGTTGATGGGTATGTGTGAGCCATAGAGCAACACAGCATGGAAACAGGCCTTTGGCCCAACTCATCCATGGTGCCAATCCAAGCTGGTCACTCTTACCAATGTTTGACCAAAATCCCTCTAAGCTTGTTGAAGAGTTTTTACAGTGTTTCTGTTGTACCTGTCTCAACCACTTGCTTTGGCTGCTCATTCCATATATGCACCACTCTGTGTAGATTAGATTATATTCAACTTTATTGTCATTGTGCCATGTACAGATACAAAGCCAATGATATGCAGTTAGCATCTAACCAGAAATGCAAAGAATAGTGTTATTTACAAAATAACTGCGAATAAAAAGTAAGTGCTACAGCACACAAATATAAAAGTACTGAGACAGTACAATATGGGTGCAATACTGCATAGCATTGTGATGTGAGGTTCATCAGGGTCACAGCCTCAGGGAAGAAGCTCTTCCTGTGCCTGCTGGTGCGGGAGTGGAGGCTCCTGTAGCGCCTACCGGATGGGAGGAGAGTAAAAAGTCCATGGTTAGGGTGAGATGCATCCTTGATAATGCTTTTCGCCCTGCCCAGGCAGTGTTTATAGTAGATGTTCTCAACGGTGGGCAATTGGGTGCCGATAATCCACTGGGCAGGAAGAAGTTGCCCCTCAGATCCCTTTTAAATCTTTCCCCTCTCACCTTAAACCTATACTCTCCAGTTTTTGACTCACTTTCCCTTGGAAGAGGACATTATCTATACCCTGCTGTCATGAGAAAGAATAAAATTATGGCCTGCTCCTAATGCATATTTTTAGATAAGATGGGAATGGGCACTTGATGGTCAGCAGGTTCACAGTATCTGAAGGGCCTTTTTCTGTGCTGTATGACTCTAAACAGTAAGTGGCAGCACAGTTTAGTTGGGCTGATTGGCCTCCTTCTGTGCCATATAGCCTATGTAATTCATAGCAATGTATTCATTTGAAAGCATACATTTGAATATGGTGGTGCTCCCTATTCTCTGTGGGACTGAGCACCATTCAGCCTAAAAGTGTGTATGGATTCCTTTTCATCACTCAATGATCCTGAAGGAAATCTTTCTTGATTTACCTTGCAGAAAACAGGCTGCTGGCAAGGCTGACAGAAGGGAGGAAACACATGTTTGCTACTGCACGGAGCCTTTTGAGCAAAGCATGCCAACCTTTCAACCCTTCTCACACGTTCACATCTTCCTTTTACCCACTTTCTTCACAACTCTTTCAAAAGGGATAATTCAACATATTTGATATCATAAAGCACTTATTCCCTCGGAATTGAAATGCAGCATTTGATTTAGAGAAGGTAACACATGATTATGGATAAATTGACAAGTGTTAAGGCTACTGTCAATAAAGTTCATCCAACAAGTGATTTCAAAAGTAGTAGGGTTGATAGCTAAACCACTTGGCAGAGATTTAGCAATTGCACTGTAATGAACCTGATCATGTCTGTCCCTTCCTTTCTTGACAGATGACAAGCTCTCCCGCAGAGCATGCTGTAGTATGTATGAAACAGAACTGTCTAGCATTTAACCATGGATGGAACATGTGTTTGGCAAAATGAAAACCACTACTTCAAATATTAATTATCAGCATTTTTCCATGTGTTTCATTCTACAATTACTGTGTCTGTCTCAAGATGGAATATTTTTGGTAAAATGAGGAATGTAGTTAACGCTTAGAAATAAAAAAAAGGAATTATTTTGTATCCTCTGCAAATGGAATGCATAATGCCACGATAGGTAAATACATGGCCTTACCCTACTGAAACAATGCTGATGCCCAATGTTGATCCTAGAATTGAAACTTAAGTTTGCCAAATGTTCCACAGTGCTTCACAGGGCTGTAAACAAACACAGATATGAAGACAAGTCTTGTAAGGAGCTTTTAAGGCAATTGGACAAAAGCTGGTTCAGAGGTGGTTTTAAAACGTCTATTTAAAAGAGCACAGAAATAGAGAGAGGGGAGACGCTTAGAGAGGGATCTCCATAGTGGAGGTTCTTGCACTTGAAGATGCAGTCAACAAGGGTGGAGTATTTAAGATCAAGGGTGTTCAGGAGACCAGAACTGGAGAATTATCAGGCTCAAGGAGATGAGTGAAATGTAAAGGAATTTGAAAAGGAGGATGAGTATTATAAAATTGAGATATTGTAGGTCAATGAGTCGAGTGGCAGATGTTGGGAGGAATTGATGCCAGCAGAATTTCACATGACCACAAATTTGTGAAGGATGATATGATTGAATCTAGCCAGATTACCTTGGAATAATCAAGTCAAAAGGCAACAATAGCATGGAGGAGGCAATTATGTAATTACAGTGAAACAGCACACACCTCTTTTCATCAAATGTAACCGTCATTAGATGAGAAAGGAACAGAAAAGGATTAAAGAAATTCAACTTTCAAGTGATCAGACAAGAAACAGGCAGCGTGGAGTGGAGCTGAATAAATTTGTTTTAAGCAGTGTAGCCTTTGTGGTTTAAGTTAAGGGTAAACTCACCAGATGGCAAGCTAGAGGGGAAGGCTCGTGCACCGGTGCACACAAATGGCATCATACACTGACGGGAAGATGCGCATTATTATTTAAATCTGCTATGATCTCGAAATGCAACAATCACAACATGCATTATTTTTGTCTTTAGAATTCAGTTGTTTTTATGGAATGCTAATTGTTAATGTAATGAGCTCTAAACACAGTCTGTGAAGTATGAAGCAGATGGTGCTCGATCTGGCTGCCCGCCCACTATCCCTGCCTGCCTGCGTCCACCTGGGTAAGGTGCAAAACGTTGAATGCGCTGACCCACAGTGACAAGAAGGCCTCAGCTGGCGTCCTGCCAAGCTCCGCTCCTGAAGTCCCCGACAGCCTTTGTCAGAGGACAGGGGAATGTGGCTTTGTCTGCGAATTTTACAGCTTTTAGTTTTCCCTGAGACTCAGATACATACAAAAATTGGCAAGGTTGCTATCAATAATTGATATAAAAGAAACCATTGAAGTAAAACAAAATTACATAAGTCTACGGCAGATGCCACCCCGGCCCCACACTCATCACTGAAGCATCTGGACAGTGAAGGCACCAAAGTTAGACTGTTACGTATTGATCACAGATCTGCCTTCAATACTATAAATCCAGGCCAGTTCATTCCTAAGCTCCTAAACCGGGACTCAACACCTCCCTATGCAACTGGATCCTTGACTTCCTAACAAACAGACCCCGGTCAGTAAAGATAGGGTGCAGCACCTCCACCACAATTATCCTCAACACTGGTGCACCACAAGGCTCTCTACTTCTTGGACACTCAGAATTGTAGATGATACCATCATAGGGCAGAAGATACAAAAACTTGAAAGCATGTACCACTAGGCTCAAGGACGAACTTATGTCCAACTACTGAATGGTTCTCTTGTACTTTAAGTCCACTCTTGACCTCCGAATCTACCTCCTTATAACCTTGCACCTTATTGTCCATCTGCACTGCACTTTTTCTAGAACCATAACACTTCATTCTGCACCCTGCTATTGTGTTACCTTATCCTACATCACAATCAATTGATCTGTATGACAGGTATGCAGGATGTGACTTTGACTGTACCTTAGTGCAGGTGACAATGAAAAGCCCGGTTACCAATTTTAAAAATTAAATACCTTGCTATTTTCCTGGTTGCCTCCAGTTGAAATGAACAGAGTCTCTGATCTTTCACCAGCTGAGCCACTGTAGGAAAGAGAAGGAGTGTTATCCCAGCACATTCAGTCTCCGCTGTTGAGCACCTCTTAAAGCCCCCTGATAGAATGAGTGATGGATACATCATCAGGAACTTAAAGTGGTCCAGAGACTTATTGTTCAGATGATGAACACCAACACTTCCCTTCAGAGCTGTGGTGGCCCTTTACCGGCACAATACAGCACAAAGTTCTGTCCATCAGCTCAAGTAATTTTTATAGACTGGTGGTAGCAGTCGCAAATGGCCTTAAAAATGGTATTGTGGAATTTGGAGTTATTTTGTGATTTTCCAGATGTGAGATAATTGATTTTGGAATAAAGCAAAAAAAAAATGCACCGAAACTACAAAATAAGTAAAGCACATAAGTTCAAACGAGATAGGTGATATTATTTGTTTTAGCGTAGGAGATGTTCACATATCACTCTATTCATATCCTGAATAGGATATTAGAAATTCTGACAGCGGATTATCACAGAAATAATGATCATTACTATCTGCAAAATAAGGGTCTGAATCATTTGAAACCAATAGCAAAGCTGCCAGTACGCCAGCCCATGTAGACTAAGCAGCAATCTGTGCATTATTCATGAATAAAGATTTGGAGGATTAAGATAATCATTCATCATTCCTTCATGGCCAAAGTAATAGTGAAACATGGTTGTTGCCAGGAATTCACAATCAATATGCTTTTGGTTAATAGCAGCAGATTAATAATTTAAAGTCTCAATTATACAATTCTCTCAATGTGCTAACATGTAAATTGTTCCAATATTCTTGGCTCTTTTTTTAGTTTGAAATTTGTTTTCAACTTTTCAATTTACATCTGGTGGAAAGTGAGAGTGATTTGCAAGCACCCTTAACAAAAGAAAAAAATAAGAGAGATTTGTCTTCAAAGGGACACCATCATCTGCCTAGCTTGGTGTTTAAGTGGAAAACTACAATTTCTTTATGATTCACTTAAATTGTTTACAGATCCAGATATAAAGACATCTGCTGAGGCTACCTCTGAACTCACATCCTATTTGTCCACATTTGCAACATCCGTAACTTTGTGAGAATTAAAAGAACATTTTCTTGGCTTTAATTCTTGATGACAATGAAATATAATCTGCTATTGGCCAACAGAAAGCAGACAGAAAAAATCTGTTTTTCTTTCTAACCCATTCCCAAAGCTTACTGTAAAGAGGTATATTGAAATAAGGCTGTTCACTGTTCACTGTAAAAATGCATCATTGATTATCATGGTTTAGTTATGTTAAAATCATTAACTCTTTTGCTAGTAAAGACGTGTATACAGTTTGGATAATGTCCATTCCTAATGACACTCAGTATACATTTCTTAATCACCATTATTTTGAGCATTAAAATGTCACAATAAGGTGGCATTCTGTAAATTACACAAAAGCAGAGCAGAAGGTCATGTCTCTTATTGTATCCTGAAATGACATATGAATACAAACAAAAACAACTTTTAAATTCTCTTGTAGAAAGGAGAAGGAGGGAGGTTTCCTGTCTGCAGCAGAAACTGTGAATCATCAACAGGAGCAAAAGCTTACATTTGTAGAGTGCTTTCACTGTGGTAAAATGTCCCCAGATACTTCACAGAAGCCTTGTCAAACAACATTTTATTTTGCGCCATATAAGGAGTTGCTTAGAAAAACTAAACGCTTGGAGAAAGTGGTAGGTTTTAAGGGGATTTTGGTTAATTGGGGCAGCCGTTTATTTGTGACAACTGTTAAAGGACAAAATCAAATCAAGAAAATATCCTGGGCTCCCTTCGTTTATTTAGGTTGCCATGCCAATTAATTGGGATAGGAGACTGTTGCCGAACAGTTTCTAGCTAGCGTCAGTCACATGAACTCAGCCATTAGACACTACTCTGTGCTTAGAGTGAGCAGTTTTTAAATTGCATTATCTGTATGTGTTTCTGTTCAAAAAGCAGTGATTTTGTCACTGATAGTCGGCAAGAAATAAGCAGAAAAATAATTTAGAATTGTTTTGCTCACTGCCATTTCAAGCATTCAAGCCTGGAGATGCCAGAAATGACTGGGAGTGTAAATGAAACAATTTCACCATTTCAATAAGCTGGGAACTACAAAGTATTTGAAGGTATCGAAAACCATCTTGAATGTTGCAATGAAAATGAATATTTGGAGGATGCAATCATCGAAAGCATTGTACGAAGGCAGTCTACACATTTAGTTCATTTACTGTCAATCAAAAGACCACGGCAGCATGTTGGTTGCCCGTTGTATCCAACCATGACAGGGAACCCTTTGTGGGAGAGTTTTTAAAAGTGGAAAAGCTGTTGCTCCATTCTCTGAACCTCGGACATCCGGATCCAGTGGTACGAGTAGTCATCACAAACTAGGGTCTTCCTTGGTTGCAGTGGATAACTGTGATTTCTGTGCTTAATCATGCTCTTCACTCTCCATGAAGCATTGCATAAGCGCCTTCTTGACCATTGGAAGGCCCTGTGTTGATCCTATCTGCCCAATTCCCCCAGAGCTGACTTCACATGCCGGGTCAGGCATATCCCTATTTCACCGGGATATGAGGCCCGTTGGCTACCCTCACCTAATTTACCCTGCCTGTTGAGGTGGTGTACTGGGGTTGTGGCCGCTGTCATATGCAAGCAGCCACTTGGAGCCTCAGGTGAGAGCTGAGTGTCTGGTGGGGACCAAAGGTGAGTAAGATGCCCCAGAATGGAAATGACAAGCCCCTTCACCAGAGCTGTTATCCCACCCTGGACACCCCATACAAGGCAGCATACGTCAGAACTATTAGGAACTAATACACAGTTTTATAGTACTGTAATAGCTTTGGTAGTGTTCTAATTTGTTCTGTATTTCATTTAAATGCATAATCAGTTTCTCAGTTAAAATAGTAGCTTGTCATTTTATACCTTTTTAACTATTTCCATGAAACTGGCTAATTGGGGAAGTGCCAAAACGTACTGGTTCAGATGTGTCCTAATGTCACCTCAGTAGGTCAGACAGCCCTTCTGGAAAGGCTCGGACAATAGATGTTTGAAGTTGAAACACTTCATATGGATGAACAGATGAAGAAAGAGAGGGAGGGTTCGGGAAGTAATTCCTGAGTTTAGGCTCTCAGCATGAATGTTGAAGAGTTTTGGGCCATAATGTTGACTGTACTCTTTTCCATAGATGCTGCCTGGCTTGCTGAGTTCCTTCAGCATTTTGTGTGTGTTGCTTGGATTTCCAGCATCTGCAGATTTTCCCTTGTTTGAGCCATATGAATATGTTATCTACTCAATGACAGAGCTGTGAAATTCTGAAGACTGCCCACTGAACTCTAGGACATTGAAAGGCCCATTGATTATATGGACCCATAAGCCAAAGACTGGTGAGATGGGAAGATTGAGTGAGGAACTATATTGAATTAATTTGGGAAAGGAAATTTACCTTGAAGTTCAGGAATCTAAGAGAGGGAGATAAAGTATCAATAGTAACTTTTACTACCTCAGGTCAAAGTGTGTTACAACCAGTTGAATATGTTAGAAGTATAAATATTATTTGCTTTAGACAATATGCTAATAACTTATACATAACTTTGCAGAAATGAAAGTGGCCTGTGCTCTGCTTTTGGTTCTTTGACTGAGGGATAAATATTGGCGAGGATACTAAGGAGATGTCCCTTGCCCTGATTACCCTGCAACATTTTAGAGTGCTCCATGAATCGTGTCATACAAGATTTTACATTTACCCAAGATGGCATTTCATCAGGGCCACATTTGAACATCTCACCTGAAAGGTGGCACCTTGAGAGAGCAGCTCCCCCCTGAGTACTGCACGGAAACATCATTTCAGATTGGGTGCTCATTGTGTGGGATCTGAAACATTTTTCATTGATTCTATTGTCTTTCTTTGTTCTACTGTGAATGCCTACGAGAAAATGAAGCTCAGGGCAGTATATGGTAGTATATATACTGTACGTACTTTGACAATGAATTCACTTTGAACTTTGAACCTGGAGATACAAAGGCAAAATTGCCTCCACTGACCAATGCCTGACATAAAACCATAAGACACAGGAGCAGAGTCAGACCATTCAGCCCATCGAGTCTGCTCTGCCATTCCATCACTGCTGATTTATTATCCCTCTCAACCCCATTCTCCTGCGCAGTCTTTGACACCCCGTGTAATCACAAACCTTTCAACCACTACATTAAATATACCCAAAGACTTGGCCTCCACTGCCATTTGTGGCAAACAATGCCACAGATTCACCACATGCTGGCGAAAGAAATTCCTTCTCATCTCTGTTTTAAATGGATGTCTCTCTATTCTGAGACTGTGCCCTCTGGTCCTAGACTTGCCCACGATATGAAACACCCGCTCTACATTCACTCTATCTAGGCCATGAAATATTCAATAGGTTTCTATGACTTCCCCAATCATTCTTTTAAACTCTGGTGAGTACAGGCCCAGAGCCATCAATTGCTCCTTCCAGAATCATTCTCATGAACCTCCTCTAGATCCTCTCCAATGCCAACACATTTTTTCTTCGATAAGGGTCCCAAAACTGCTCACAATACTTCAAGTGCCTTCTAAAGCCTTTGCTTGATATCCTTGCTTTTATATTCAAGTCCTCTCGAAATGAAGGCTAACATTGGATTTGCCTTCCTTGCCACCAGCTCAACCTGCAAGTTAACCCTCAGGGAATCCCACACAAGGACTCCCCTGTCCCTTTGCACCTCATTTAGAAAATTTTCTCATCATTTAGAAAATGGTCTGGCAGTAAGCTCCTCTTCCCTTGTTGGATTTTCTTAGCAGGGGAACTTCCTCTGATGTCTGAGCTGAGTGATAAGGATGCATCACTTCCACTGTATGGAGTTCACTCCTGCTGCCTACATCATGAAGGATGGGCAGACACCCATAATAAATATATAGCATATCTGG
This sequence comes from Mobula birostris, assembly GCF_030028105.1. Classification (NCBI taxonomy): domain Eukaryota; kingdom Metazoa; phylum Chordata; class Chondrichthyes; order Myliobatiformes; family Myliobatidae; genus Mobula; species Mobula birostris. Next base: position 71,669,859 of record NC_092377.1, on the reverse strand, counting down.
AACCGGTCAGAAATTCTGGACTCCTGTCATTGTGGTGAGAATATGTGATAAGGTTAACTGATTATATGGAACACGAAAGCAGAATTGGCTTCACTACAACTGGAAAACATTGTTAATTTCAGGTCAGAACAAAAAATTACTTTGTCAAACCACAGGGATTGACAGTCTCCAACTGTATATTGGGATAAAGTTAGAAATATCATAGTTCAGGTCTGTGATGTCTCCAGGGATGCTTGCAATTTTATTTTTTATTCAACATTGGATGATTAATTGCTTTATTTTTAAAATAATCGTTAGGATGACACTCCAGCAATTCAAATGTTTAGACTGCCAGAAATATTAATTTGACCAAGCCAAATAATTATTTTTACATGGCAGAAGACATTGAGATTACTCGGAATATACTTCTCTCTCTCTTGAAAAAGGCAATTGACAACTTTTACTACTGATCAAAGGCATACATTATATAACTTGATACCATGGCCTAGAAACATGTGGACACAGCTGTAGTGTCATGTGTCACAGCTGAAGTTGTTGCCAGCTGGCAAGGACACAAAGGAAAACCAATGCAAACAATTACTGTAATTCATAACACCAACTGTGCATTCAGAACACAGTAAAGGCTTTATGCAATAACTCTGCATTAAAATACATCCTATGCTGTAAAAAATGTTTTAATCACCTGTCAATCTTACCCATGTGACTGTGCCAAAAAATCACTGCACTTTACTATGCATTGTCCTGCTGAGAGACTGTCACATTTGCAAATGGATGCTTTTTGCACTACATGCCATGGAGGCATGATGTTATGTCTCACTGAACTGTCAGACATTTTTGTTTAAGTTACAGTAAAACTTGTTTTGGCAGGGTTTAAATCAAAAATGTGTCATCTGGGCAAAAATAAAAAGAATTCACTTAACAGAAGTTTACTTTTGCAAACACAACGTTAACAGGATGGCGTAGACAGAAATGGTTCGTGCTTTTTTTTGAGCTCTATTTATTTAGCAAAAATATTCAATTGTCAGATATTTACTTAAGTGAAAATGACCAAATTCTTGATGTTGGATTGGTAAGCTCTTCAAGTACAAAAGTAGTTCTGAATTATGCAATTCCAAGAATCTGATTAAAATGCATCTCAAACTATTGCTGTGTTAACTTCTGAGAGTTGCACTTTACACAAAGCTGAAATCTGAATCCTGCTTGCAATTCCTTTAAAATGCACTATGATTGAATTCATCATTTGGCCAGTGTGAAGTCGGCTCTGCATTAATGCAGATTTCAAAGCAATGAAATCCATAAACCAGGCCTATGTGTTTACACTGCAGTCAAGAGGTTAAGAAACCATCAGGCAGTGGGAATGAGGAAGCTGGATTCCACCATGATTGCTTTGCAAACAACACTCTTCTGAAACCCAAATTCAAGGAACATAAAAATCTAAAGCAGCTTTAGCATTAAAAACGGTGTTCTTCCACAAGAATGCAAAACGGACCAAGCAAAACTTAATCAAGTTTCCCCTGACATTGTTAGCCTTAACAATATCACCAACGGACTTAGATCAGGCTTTGTGGGTAGAAGGTATTGGTTTGGGTCAGACCAAAATGAAAATCCCAAACGCAAAGTCTAGCAGCTGAGCCAAGAAGAAATCAATTATCGTCATGCTCCAGCGTAAAAGATATTTTCAAAACCCAACTATATTCATGCTAACAACAAAATAACAGGAATACAAGCCATTTCTGTTAGTCTTGGAATATGCAAGTTTATATAGGCCAAGAATTGATAATTTTAGCTGTGTAAAATATTCATGTTAATGGGATGACATAAGCATTAGCAAAGGTATATTCATTTCTTCAATAGTTTTCACACCAGTAGTTATATCTTTCCATTAAAATTTTACACCTACTAATAACTTATACAAAAGTTACTGGCTGTGACAACAAACCATTATACAAAAATGCCTATGTGCTTCTACTTTCTTTAATAGATCTTTCATACTCCACTTGCTGCATATGTTTTGGAGGTTAGGTGGGAGATGACATTTGTCATTGAGAGGATAGATAATAGGATCATAGCCTCAAGCTCATGTTGAATAAAAAGGATACCCATTTTAACCCCACTTCCCCAGTCTGTTTATTGCTGAGTAGTTTCTGCTACACCAAGCCATTTTCAAATGCCCTCAGGCTTTCTGGCACGATTTTTCAGGTAATGAGTTCTAAACCCTCAGCACTTTTTTGATGATCAGAATTTTCCTTCAACTCCTCTCCATACATTTTACCAACTACCTTAAATCAACTCCCTTTAGTTATTGACCACTCTGCTAACGGATTTTGGCTCTTCCTATCTATTCTAAAGAAAACAACCGTGACCTGCCTGATCCTTCTTTATAGCTAGACGTCTTCAATCCTGGCCACATGCTCGCAAATCCCTGAACCGTTTCTTATGATGTAACTTCCTTCTTATGGTCTGTTGAGCAGAACGCAGTGCTTCAGCAGTGTGAATTAAGGCTTCATAAAGTTCTAATGGGGCTTTTTTGCTCTTATATTCTATGTACTGAGCAATAGCAGGAGGCACCCTATATGATTTCTTAAATGGAAACATAAAGCACTGGACTGATCGGGAGGCCAGAGAGCAAAAATGGTTTTATTTTCCTGGTGAGAATTACCACCATTTCCCAGTTTCACCTCAGACTACCGGCATCTTCAATGTTTACTAAATGTACTGTATCTATCTGTAGTTGTGCACTCAGAGATACTCCTATTCCTTCATACTCTTCAGTATCCTACCATAAAAGATAGAAGCAGAAGTAGGCCATTCAGCCCATCAAGTTCAGTTTGCTCTGCCATTTCATCACAGGCTGCTTTATTATCCCTCTTAACCCCATTCTCCTGCCTTCTCCCCGTAACCTTTGATGCCCTTACTCAACCTCAAACTGCTCTGAAAAACCATCCCGTAGGCATACTAACAAATTCCTTTTCTTGGGATCCAGCACCAATGTGATTTTTCCGATTTACAGTACAGTACCTGCATATTGAAATCCCCCATGATTATCGTAACATTGACCTTTTTCACATGCCTTTTCTTGGATATTCCCTTGCCCATTTCCGCTTTCTAAAATGATTACTTTCCACTTCTCTGGAATGAATTTTCAGCCAAACCGACCAGTCCATTGACATTTTACATACTTACAAATCTCATTTTCACATTAACCCACAAGGCAGATTGTTTCAATATTTTTCTATATTTCTCTTTTATTCTACATTTCTACATTTCTCTGAGATTTTCTCTATATTTAAGTTAAATTATTGATATTTACCACCGAGAGCAAGAGCGCGTCGCTGAGCCTTACTGCCTCCTAGTAACTAATACCATATTCTTCCTACTACGTTGTCAATTTTGGATCCGCTTTTCCACTTTTCCCTGGCTATCTCTATTTCTCTGATTTAACCGGCATATGGACATTGTCAGACTTGTTGCTTCATTAGTTCTCCTTGCTATCTCCTGAAAAAAAAACTCAGTGTAGACATGGTGACTGCTGAAGTAATTTATGCCTTTACAAATGATGGTTTAACGTGTGCCTCAGATATGTTTTTCAGTAATTCTCTTGCCATCATTGTTCATTTGAGCAGCTTGTAAATGTTGGTCTGTAACTTCTCCCCCTTTTTAAACAATGTTACCGCATCAGATAACTGGTCCTATGTTTGTCTTTTCTACACTGGTATGCAGAAATGCATTAAGGGTAAGCCTGGTCATAGTTATGATGTGGTCAGGTCAATAATTAGACTTATGAAACTCAATTGGTCAAAACAGTCTTTGAAACTGGTTGTCAGCTGGGTATATATTATGCAATTACAACACACGCCTACAAGCTGTTGTGGGACCAAGGGAATCAGGTTTGTGAACTATTTAAAGACTTTCCTTTCAAAGGAAAGACAAGTTGGGATCAATAGAATCAATGAATATTTATTCAGATTGAGTAAAAGTAATTAAAGTTATTTAATTAGAATGGAGAGAATGTCAGGAACATTAGAAAAATGTCTATTACTATTTTTCATTGCACTTTTTCAATAAAGAAACACTTAATTTGACATTTGGAGGTTTTAATAATGTTATTATTTCTGAATGAAGGGACATCTCAGTAGAGAGCAATGAAGCAAATGGTTGGTTCAGAGAGACTGCAGATACGAGGAAACTCCTGGCAGCCAAAGGATTAAAAAATAATAAAGCACTCCTTCAGAGAATCCTTAACAGACTGGAACTTTTGCAGTGCTTTCAAACAGTACTTTAGAGATGGGATGGAGGAAGATCAAACAAGTTTCCTCTCTTCCCTCCACAAGCAGTTCTCTTGTTGCTGTCTTCGGTATTCCCTTTATCGGCACTTCACGTTTCCTTCTTAGATGGCCTGCATTCCAGGATTGTGTTGCCAACATAAAAGATTACAAAATGTGTCTTTGTTGTTCATTTTGTGTTTTCCCTTAAAGTTACCCTGTGAAGTCACAGATTATTGAAAAGTCAAGGGCCCACAAGCCCTGACTGCTCTCTAGTGGCCACAGGCACTCTTTCAGTGTAGACAGTGTATATTCAGAGGCTACCTAATGACGGAACAAATTACCCAGTCCACTTCCACACAAACCCATGCACTTTTTCAAAAAGGTCCTTAGAAAGCAAGAAAAGGCAGGAAATCTAACTAATATTTCCTGCTGCTTCTGAAGAAATGGTAATGACTTGTAACTACAGAAATACAGTATTGGATTGAGGTGACTAAGATTCATTAACTACAAAATCTTAATCAGAATTATGGAATTGGAGGCCATTTGGCAGGTCATCGAATTGGTACTCATCAAAGAAAGCAACCTAGCCTAAATTCAAGTTCCAGCTGTTGGAGAACTCAGCTCTTTGAATACATATCCAAGTGCTCTTTAAATGTGATAAGTGTTTCTGCGCTGTTGTGTATTTAACATTTAAGTAATATTTGAGTAACCATATATTGATTGATTAAGCATTCTTGCTTGTTTAAATAATTCAATATGAGTTACATCTATAAATATGTGAATTGCATATGTCATCACACTACCACATGATACCTGCATGCCTCACTTAAAACAAACAGAAAGTTGGACCCGCATTACCGGACTCCTGTGTCATCCTTTGAATTAGTTTAATGTTTTGAAGTTACACAAAATAACATTGGTGATGAGGTATTTTTATAACAAACTTGAGATGGCTATTGAGTTGTTGAAGCACAGCAAAAATCTCGAACAAAAAAAATTCCAGAGAGGAATGGCAAGTAAAAAAAAATGCAGCCCAGCACATGCAGATAATGTCAAGTTAAAAATAAAGCAGTAAACAGAAGAATTCACGGGTTCATAAGGAGTGAGTACTGGGTGAAAATAGTCATAAAAAAGCAGAAGTAGCTGGTACATCAGAAATATTGGTGTGTTTGATTCCACAAGGGATAACTGACTCATGTATATGGAGCTAGTTGAACACTATTTTGAAGCAAATGCAAAGCAAAAGCCAGTCAGAAACAAGTATCAATTTTGCTGAGTGCATTGGGCTTAAAGGCATACAGTTTGCTTCAAGGTTTACCTGCTCCAACCAGACCATCCGAAATTAGCTTTGCTGATATCGTGAAAGTGATGCAGGAACATTTAGAACCAAAACCGTTGATGATTGCAGAATGAAACATAAGGTTCATAGTACCTATGAAACATAAGTGGAATCTAAAAGATTGTAGAAAATACAACAAAGTAGTACATACACAGATTATGTCAGGCAGACAAAAATAAATGAACTGCACAGAGAAGAGAAGTGAAGAAGATAAAAAGTCAAGTTGAGTTTCAAAACAGAGCACTAATCTGTACACTGTCTGATGAGAAACTGATAATGATGAGAGTGAGGCAGGACTGGGTACCCTTCAAACTTACAAGGTGAAGACTAACATGAGACAAATAATGTGTCTGCACCAGAAGTGAATGGGAAATTCATTAAAATGGAATTGGATAGCTGTTTCAGTCAGTCCACAAAATGAGATTGAATGGCCTTTCAAAGATACTAAACTGAAGCCTGCAGATATCCAACTAAGAACCTATACTGAAGAAAAGATAATTCCCGTGGGAATGATGTTTGTGACAGTAAAATACAACAACTAACAAGCCACATTGAGCTTGTACGTGGTAAAAACAGGATGACCATCACTGTGGAGACATGATTGGCTGAGATGACTACTACTAGACTGGTGATCCAACCACCATTTTCATGCCACATCTCCTGCAATTAAACCAATTGAAAGTGAATTAAGAAAGCTATTGGATGATGCCACAACTATCTCCATGCTGTACATCATGAACTGTTGTACAATACAGCCCAAACAGATGTTGGTGCCAACCTCGGTGCCTCTGGCTGGAAAGCATATTGGACCAAGGAAGGACCATGCTGCTCAGAGGAATAGTGGAAGTGATGAAAGTTGTGATCGGACTGCACCGGTTTTTGTAGGCAATATATCTGAGAAAGCTTCTGATATGTTAATCAGGCAGTTACTTGTGAAATGTGGTTTGGTTTTAAGCTGGAAGAAAGATCAAGGAGCTTCAGGAAATTTGCAAGCATTTAGCTTTTGTGAGTATAAAGAACCAGAATCTGCTTTGCATGTTTAAGATTAATTCATGAACTTCAAGTGGGAGACAAAAAACTGCTTGTAAAAGTAGATGCAAAGACTAAAGCACAGCTTGTTGAACAGAAATCCACAAAGAATGGTGTCAGTGGAGATATGAAAACAGAGGAGTCATCAGATGCTGTTGTAGATGAGGAAACCAAGAGGCAGATCAGATTGTAAAGGGAGCAATAGAAGGATTAATAAGAGAATACTCCAATGAACTAAGTGCACCTTCCCAGGATCAAGATGCACAAACTAGAAGAAGAAAGGTGATTACTGCTCTCTGAACCATTTCCTGCAGTCTCAGAGTCAATGCAAACACGACCACAGAGGAGGCCCCAGAACCCGAGATTGTTTCACAGCCACCAGTCTCGCCTGCCAAGTAGAGTAACACCCCCTTGTCAGGCCACACAAGTAAGAAATCATTAAATCTGAATGCTGTGGATATCTGTATATAGTAGTTGTATTATATAAAATACTGTGTAGAAAATTGAGATGCATTCCCTATTGAGTTGGAGTTAATAGCTAAGCAGGGAGGAGTTTTGTGTATTTAATATTTCAATAATATTTGAGTAATATATATAGATTAATTAAGCATTCTTGTTCATTTAAATAATTCATTATGAGTTAAACATATAAGTACGTGAATTGCATTCATCATCACGCTAGCACATGATGTGTGTGCACCTCACTTAAAGTAGACACGAAGTTAGACCCACACTTCCGGGCTTTTGTGTCTTCCTTCCAACTAGTTCAATGTTTTGAATTTACAAGCCATGATAGCCCCCACCATATATTCAAGCAGTGAATTCCAGACCCCTACAACTCTCATAGCCCCTCAAAACCTTCATATTTAAAACTCTGACCTTTGACCATCCTGCAACAGGAGGATGGCCCTTCCTCTGACTAGGCCTCTCAGTATTTTATACTCCTCAATTTAGACTCACCCTACCTTTCACTATGCCTGTCTAATTAATGCATTCCCATTGAATCTTCTACCAAATCACCCTCCTTTTCTTATTTTATGGTTTCAGGAATTAATATATTAGTCAACTATGCATTAATGTATTAGTCAACCATCATTATCACAGTTTTCTCTTTCCGGTTATGCGAATCAAAAGGGAATTTGTAAGCACATACAACAGAAAGAAATTTCAGAAACCAGAGACAAATGAGGCGATGTATGTCGATACATTAGATCAAGACATTAGAAACTTTGGTCTTGTTTCACCGGGTTCTTCCTGTAAACACCAAATCATCACAGGAGTTAAATGATAGTGTAAAATGCAAACCCAAAATTGAAATTGTTTCCTGTGATGAATTCTGTGCGATTCAAACCAATTTTATATTATTTCAAGACAAGTAGCAATAATCACACTCTACTCTTCTTTGTAAAAATAGAAAAGTAAAAATGTAAAGAATATTCAGAATTTTTTTTAGATGTTCAGGATCCATTTTATGCAAAATTCTGAATTGAACTACTCAATGGATATTATTGAAGATTCTGAGTTCACATCCTACCAGTTCATAGATAAATATTAAGTTACTGGCAAAATTCTTAAACATTATTGTCTCAAAAGTCAACACCATGCAATCTCTCATGACATGACATGTAGACAAGATCCTTCTAAAGGGAAATAAAGAAATTGGCTGGGTAATCTGAGGCTTATTTGAAATTGATTGTGGGGCTTCTGAGTTTCAGTGGGAAGGTTCCATGTTTGAATAGATATGTGAACATGCCATTTGCACAATTAACATCTGAACTAAACATGAATGAGCCGCACAGATCAAGTTGGAACAATGGTTAAGAAGCTCGGAATTCACTCTGCTTTTGACTATTGTTTATTCGTCATTATGAAGGAATTTCCAAGAGCATTTTCGTATGTGCAAAATAACTGAGGCCATGAAGACATTCATAAGCATGATCAAGGCTTATATTCATCAGAGATATCAGAGATATCTGAATCTTTTTCTTAATTTGTATGAAAAACTACTTTGAAAAAAAATGCACTGTAAAATAGTAAAAACAACCAATAGTCCCATAAGTTAGATATATTTGTTATACAGAGCTTTCAGAAAAATGTTGCAAAATTTGCAATGAATGCAAATATTGTCAATATGTTGTGACTCTTTGTGTGTAGCTCCATTGGGAATCATAACATATTCCCGTTTAGGACTATTATAGCTGAAGTCCACAGTCAAAGCAATGGGATGATTAAAAAATCTATGGATCCTCAAAATTGACAGACCCGGGATGGCAGTCTCATGGTCTGCAGGTACAATTGAAACACAGAGACCATGGACGCCACACGCACTCCTGACTGTCCTGCAGGTGAATGTAAAATCCCTAGAAAATAAAATTGAAGACCTAGAGCAAGATTGCACTACCAAAGAGGCATTATGACTGCTGCCGTATACTTTGTTTCAGGGAAACATGACTCAACCTAGCTATTTTAGATGAAGCACTTCACTATCCACTGAAAAGATAGGTCAGTTGAGTCTTTTAAAGGTAGAGGGAGTATGCTTTATGATTAACTCATCTTGGTGCACAGATGTAATGGTTCTGTCTCAGTTCTACTCACCCGACCTGGAATATCAAACAGTCCAGTGCCATCCACTTTATTTGGAGATGGAGATTTTGCCATCATCCTGGTGGCAGTGTACATTCCGTCTCAGTCGAACATTAGGCTGGCACTAAAGGAGCTGAGCAATGTGATCAGCACTCACAAAGCAGCACACCCTGATGCTGCCCTAACATTGTGGGGAATTTCAACCAGGCCAGTTTGAAAAAGTCTTTGAACCACTACTAAGATATCACCTGCGGAACCAAAGGAGCCCACATACTTGACCACTGTTATGCCACGATCAAGAACACTTACCATGCCATCCTACGGCCACACTCCGGAAAGTCTGATCACTTGCTTGTACTTCTACTCTCAGCAAATGGGCAGAGGCTAAAGACCACAGCACCAGTGGCAAAGACCAAGAGGTTACGGTCGAGGGAGGCAGAGGAGCACTTACAGGACTGCTTTGAGTTGATGAACTTGGGCAGTATTCAGGGATTCATCTTCAAATCTGAATGAATAAGCCTGAAGGTTCATAGCCTGCTAAGTACTAGATTTGTGGCATTCAAGACCGGTGATCCAGAACTATGTAAGATGTCCAGGCATGATCTATGGAAGGTTATGTTAAGGGCAAGAAAACAACTCTGATTGAAATTAGAAATGGAATCGGATGGATGTCTGCTCTGGCAGGGTTTGCAGGCCACCATTTCCGACAAGGCCAAACCTAACACTATTACAGGCTGTGATGCTTCTTTCCAAGATGAGCTCAATGCTTTTTACGCTCACTTTGCAGGGAGAATAAAACCACAACTGTGTGAATCCCTACAGCATCTTGTGACCTAGTGATTGTTGTCTCGGAGGTCAATGTCAGGCTGCTGTTTATTGATCATGGCTCAACACACATCACAACCATACCCTCAGCTCTGATCAACAAACTCCAAAACCTGGACATCTGTATCTCTCTCTGCAACTGGATCCTTGACTTCTACACTGGGAAACCACAGTCTGTGCAGATTGGAAATAGCATCTCCTTGCTGAGAATGCTCTACCGCTCGCTAGCCCACTGCTCTACTATATTTACACCCATGACTATCTGGCTAGGCACTGCTCAAACACTATCTATAATTTTTCCAATGACACAGCTGTTGTTGGCAGAATTTCAAATGGTGATGAGAAGGCGTACAGGAGTGAGAGAGATTAGTTGCTTGAGTGAAGTTGCAGCAACAACATTGCACTGAACATCAATAAATAAGACCAAGGAATTGATTGTGGACTTCAGGAAGTGGAAGCCAAGGGAACACGCACAAGTCCCCAGCAAGGGATCTGAAGTGGAACGGATGAGCAATTTCAAGTTCCTGGGTATCGACGTCTCTGAAGATCTATCCTGGGTCCAACACATTGATGCAATTACAAAGAACGGCTATATTTCATTAGGAGTCTAAGAACTGATATGTCACCAAAGGCACTCACAAATTTTTACAGATGTACTGTGGAGAGCATTCTAACTGGTTGCATCACCATCTGCTATGGAGGGGCCACTGCGCAGGATCAGAAAAAGCTGCAGAAAGTTGTAAACTCAGCCTGCCCCATCATGGGTACTGGCCTCCCAAGCATCCAGGATACCTTCAAAAGGCAATGCCTCAAAAAGGTGGCATCCTTCGTAAAGAATCCTGATCTCCCAGGACATGCCCTCTTCTTATCCAGGAGGAGATACAGGAGCCCGAAGAAGAACACTCAACTTTTCAAGAACAGCTTCTTCCCCTCTGCCATCAGATTTCTGAATGACCATGAAGGCACGGATGTTACCTCAGTTTTTTTACCTCTGTTTTTGCACTACTTACTTAATATGGGGACTGCGTGTCCTCATAATCATAATCATATACACACAGCATTTACTTATTATAATTTATAGTTTTTTTATTATGTATTGCACTGTATTGTGAGCGCAGAACAACAAATTTTACGAGATATGCTAATAATATTAAACCTGTTTCTAAACTTGAGTCAGATTCTGCTTTTCACATGATCAGGCATTACCAAAGTTTATTGGTAAGGAAGCTACTAAACCAAACTGAGATGTGTTCTAGCAAGAAAGTGAACCACTGATGGGCATGCACATCTCCTAACAGTAGCGTAGCTTTGGGGAAGGCCAAGGAACAATTTTGTTATGTGCTTTCCCAAATGAAGGCTGCAGTAATAACAATTAAGAAAGGGATGAAGTATTAATGGCAGTCTATTCCACTAATGAAGAGAATATTATAATTCAAAATGTAAATGCTGAAACTCATCAGAATTTACATGTAAACTATAAGCAGGACCTGATTTTTTCTATATCAAACTCTACAGCACTTGATTGAAAACCTATGACGCTGGTATGAGGATTTTTAGGATTCTGTAAGTACCAGGCGACTGACAATACTCAAGCTATATGACAGATGCCAAAGTGAATTTTCTGGTGATTTGTAAAAAAGAAATACAAGGCAATTAATTGAAAAATATTATAAATAGCTGTTGGGCCTGTGGCATCTCATCAACATGTTTATCATCATTCACCTTCTTTAGCCTTGAAAATACTTTTTATTAACTCTACAGTGTGTTCAACCTTATTTAACACAAGTTGAGTTCCACTTTCACTTGATCAGAATAAAAGTCTGATTAAAAGGGAAGTTAAAACTTAAAAATTCAATCAACATAAAAACTGCTGTAGATTAATAACCTAAAGGAGGGATTTAGTGAATTCCACTATTTTCACTGACTGTCAGTTTGAATAATTTAGGAAAGCAGACTACATTATAGATAACGTGTACAGTTAGAAGAAAAAATACATGCATAGCCTTAGGCTCTGACTACCCCCTGGAGTAAGAGTTAAGAACGTTTGGTTGCAGATAATTTGCAGATGGCTTTGGCAATACATCTCATGGCTATACTGCTTTGAATCTACAGAATATAGTGCATACATACACTAATGGACTGTGGTCCTAATGGTCCAATGGACTGTGTAGGTGATTGTCTTGGACGTTTTTTTTTTGTGATCACAAGTCTCTATTGGACATTGGTAATCTAGAATATTGTGAGTCCGATTCACTGGTTCACTGGCGTGACTGACAGTGGGTAGCAGCATTGCCTCGGTTGTTGCGTAGACACAGCCCTATGACTTGGAGTCGCCCGTTGCTGCCGCTGAAGAAGGAGGTGACGGAGCTGGGTGTGTGCGCCTGGATTTGTACTGGGTTGAGTGCTGGCCGCTCCCATTAATGCTGCTCTCTGATGTTTGCTTGGTGGAAGCCAAGTTGGATTGTGTTTGTCAGTGCATGATGAGGAACTGCTCTATGCTTGTTGTTGCAGAAACATGGCTCCAGGACAACATCCATGTACCATCAATCCACAGGCCATGACCCTCAAGGACCTGAGCTATATTATTAATTCGTTTTTACATATTTTTCTAATAACTCTGTTTTCTGCTATCATAATTAAATGTACTATATGTGCCTTATGCAGTGTGTGACTGTTGATACTGTGTTTTGTACTGCAGCCCCCAGAGGAACGCTGTCTCATTTGGCTGTGTTCATGTGTATGGCTTAATAACAATTAAACTTGAACTTAAACCTGAAGCAGAATTACCATGTATAAAGCGGTGGCTTTAATGAAATCAAACACAAACATAAGTTTGAAATTCAGTAATGGGTTGATATTCCAAAGTTTGCTACTATGATAGAGTGCTCTCTGATGTGCCTTTGAAAATATGGTCATATATGTATGCACAGTTTATAGATACCACTATCAAGAGCTTTGTGATTTGCTAGATCCATGCATTACATCAGTAAATTTCCTTTGAGGTCAAATATCTATAATAATTTTCTGAAAGTTTGTCCATGTTGTATCCATGTCCATGAATTAAGGAATCCTGAACATGGATAAAGCACGGGCAGTATGATTTTGGGAAAAACTCTGGGCAACATATAATCAGAGAAAACTCTTGCTGGGAACTTCTGCCAACATGAAGCTAATTCTGTCTACCCAGTTGCCAATACATCTTGAAATCATTGTGTGAATCCCAAGTAACATTAGCTTGACTTTTTCACAGCCTTAAATTAGTTTACTCTTTATATCTTCTGTGATGACTTTATCAAAACTTATCTGTTCTTATGGAACATAAGCAATGTTAATTGAAACAACATAATCTTTCCATTAATTTTAATTTGATCAGAGGAAGCAGTGATGAAGTTTCTTCTGGAAGATGGCAGTTGTCAAATTTACATGATTCTAGGTTAACTACTGGAGTGTTAAAATTTACAGGTCAGGTATGGACAATGGAATGGGACTAATTCTTTCAAAGAATTGGCACAAGCATGAGCAGCCTTCTGCTGCAACAAGGAATCTTAGTGGAATGAAGAGAGGCTATTTGAGCCACTTGAGTACATGTCAGCACTTCGTGGAGCAATTCAACCAGTCAAATACCTCACAGCTTTGAAAATTATTTTCACTGCAATTGCAAGTTGAAAGTCCTGATTGATTAGGTTTTCAGAAGTGAATTCCAAATCAGACTCACTTTCCACATAAGATTTTCCTTGCTTATATTTTTGCCATTAAAATGTACCCCGGTCCTTAAGCTCCCTGCTAATGGGAAGCAGCCTTAACTTATTGTATCTAAGTCTTCTACATATCTACTAAAATAATTTGTTTCTTTGCTCTACCAGGAACAATCCAGTATTTCAAACTTCCTGGAAATCCCACATTCCTGGAAGCATTTTAGGATATCTTTCCTGCAGTCTTTCTGGGAAATTCATATCCTGCTAATGTGTGTTTTCTGAAGGCTGAATATAAATTCCCTTTCTAGTAATGTATTTGTCCATTTGAAAGTCCAAGTTTTCATCTGCTTCATTAACCATTCTGGCAACATGCTCTGGTCTTGACAAAGACTTGTGGCATATATATCCAGATTCCTCTGTTTCTTATTCTTTGTAATCTTTTAAGGGATTTTTCTATCATCCTTGTGCCTTAAGGAAATTCTAAGCTAGGCACATGGGTGATAGGAAAATGGAGAACTCTGTGGGAGAGAAGGGTTGGATAGATCTTAGAACAGGTTAAAAGGTTGGCACAATGTTGTGCGCTAAAGGGCCTGTACTGTGCTGTCATGTCCTACATTCTATGAAAGGGACATGGGCTTCACAGGCTGATCCAATGTTTATTTGTCCATCCCTAAGGTGCTGTGGTTCCCATGCTTTTTTCGCCTTGAAACATTCCAGATGGTAAAGATCTTTGTTTGCAAGTCTTAGGAGAAGTGAGTAGCTGTGACGTGTACTGTAGGTAGTACAGACTTTTGGTATTGCACATCAGTGGTGAAATGAGTGAATGGATGCAGATGGGTGACCCATTAAGTGGTTGCTAGGTCCTATATACCTTTTACAACTCTGTCAATTAGGTAATGTTATCTCCCCTTATAAAATGCTGGTGGAACGCAGCAGGCCAGGCAGCATCTATAGAAGAGGTACAGTCGATGTTTCAGTCTGAGACCCGATGAAGGTACCTAAGTACCTCTTCCTATAGATGCTGCCTGGCCTGCTGCATTCCACCAGCTTTTTATGTGTGTGTGGCTTGAAATTCCAGTATCTGCAGATTTCCTCGTGTTTGCGTTATCTCCCTTTGTTCAGTTCACCAGAGTGTGCTCATTCACACTTCTCTGTATAAACTTTCACCTGCCAGTTATTGGCCTATTCTGTGAGTCTATGTCATCTTGACATCGTCTGATGATCTCCATACTGTTCCCCACACAGCCTATGGAACCATACAGTCAGAGCACCAGATACCCAGGTTCAATGCTGGCCTCTGTCTCTATGGAACCTACATGATTTCCCTGTGACCGTGCGGGCTTCCTCCACCTGCCCTGGTTTCATTTTGCATCCCAAAGGTGTGCAGGTTGGTAGGTGAACTGATCTTTGTAGAGTGCCTGCAGTGTCTAGGTTAGTGGCAGAATCTGAGCTCTATTGCTGAGAATGTGATAAGATTAAAATTTGAGATTAATGAAGGATTCGTGTAAACTGGGCAGTTAACTGGGGACATGGGCACGGTGGGCTGTGCTATATCTCTCTATGATTCTCTAACTTTATAAATTCGATCTAACCTGACCAATACTCCATTCCAGTATGGGGAAACAGACCATGCCACCCACTGGCAAAGGCATTGCTGGACTTCCGTGTGTGCCCACTTCACAAGTTAGTTCTCTGTGCAAAACTCAATGCAGGCATGTTTGGTTATTTCTTTCTCCTCTTCCAGTCAGACTCATCTGCTCTCCACCCACCAACAGCGATTCCCAGGGCTCCAAGAGCAACCTTCCTTCACCTCAAGGGACTGTCTGACTGCCCTACCGGGCAGTTTGCTATCCTTTCCACCAAATAATTCCAGGCTGAATTGGCAGCATAAGCAGAACAATATCTGTGAATGACAGAACTTAAAATATAAACAACGAGGCCTCAGTGTCACATATATTCATTTGGCACTGATGGCTGCTGGCTTAGACTGCCAATTCAGCCTAAGGTCTCAGTCTTCTTTTGTAAAGTTGACATGACTCAGCAATTGGGGATCTGCTGCAGATAAAAGGGGAACCTGTCGATGTATCATACTTGGATTTCTAACAGGCATTTGATAAGGTAGTGCATCAAAGTTACAGCAGAAAATAAAATGATGTAGGAGGTTACATGTTGTGTATCCAGAAGATTGGCAGGAAAAAGAGGGTTGGGTTAGACATGTCTTCTTCTGGCAGATATGAACGTAGAAACATTAGAAACAGGTGTAGGCTACTCAGTTTCTCAAACCTACTCTCCGTTTAGTAAGTTCGTAGCTGTTATGATTTTAATCTCATCTCTGCGTGCCTGTCTACCCACTGCACTCCTTCATCCACTTGCTTATCAAGTATTAATATTTCTGAATTTAAAAAAATAATGAAACAGCATTCAATGATCTTGGAGGAAAAGTTGCAAAGAGTCACGATTCCCTGAAAGGAGAAGTTTTGCCTCATCTTTTTATTAAATGGACAATTCCATATGTTTTAAACAGTAACCTCTGGTTCCAGATTCTGCCACAAATGGAAGCAACTGAGCAATGTCCCCCTTCTCAAAATCTTTCAGGGTCCTATTTATCATTAATTCTATTCTCAGATGTCCAAATTCTAGCAGATACAAGTCTTCTGAAAAATCTCAGCACATCCACCCCTATCTGCGTTACACGTTATATATTCAATGAACTCAACAAATTGGTCAAACGTGATTTCTGTTTCACAAAACCATGTTGAATTTACCTGATTGCCTTGAATCTTTCTACATGCTCTGTTATACTGTCTTTAATAACTGCTTTTAACATTTTCCTGTGGCTGGTGTTAAACTAATAAGCATCACAAACTTGAGAAAATCAGCAGATGCTGGAAATCCAAGCAACACATCAAGATGCCAGAGGAACTCAGCAGGCCAGGCAGCATCTATGGAAAAGAGTAAACAGCCTGGTGAAGGGCCTTGGCCGAGAACATCAGCTGTTTACTCTTTTCTATAGATGCTGCCTGGCCTGCTGAGTTCTACCAACATTTTGTGTATGAAGCTAATAAGCATATAGTTACTTGTAGTTCACCTCTGTCTCTGTTTGAATGTTTTCAAATTTAATAGAACCTTCCCTGAATTGAGATAATTTTTGGAAAGATAAAAATAATGCACAAACTATCTCACCAACCACTATTTTAAAATCATAGAATTAACTGCATCTGATTCAAGACACTTCCCAACCAGCAGCTCTAGCACTTTGCTCAGCACCATTGTTTGTGGTGATTTTAACTTTCCTGCCATCCTCTCTCTTTGTTCCTGATTCACAGTTGTTTTTGCAGCTTTACTTACATTCTCTGAATGAGGGCTGATGAAAATGTAAATCTTTGTTTTTCTACAGATGTAATGTGAAGATTTTTACTCCTCATATATGTGAAGGATGTAAAAAATAAAGTCAATTCCAATTCCAGAATCAGAACCACATTTTGAGTCTATAGATGCTCTTACTATCCATTTTACTACTTTTGGCTAGCTTTTACTTGTGCCCTGATCTTTCATTTCTTATTAATCCGTTGTTGATGTTTACTCCTAATTCACATTCTGTCAAATTTTCTGATTCACCACCATCTTTCTGCAATTCAACACTTTCATTCAGTTACCCTTCCCTTGGAAGTTATGTTACTTATTGAAATGCATCTACTTTGAAAGATCCCCTTAGGTATCTCCACAGCATCTTGACTGACTGAACCCTAAGCTTTATTTGCCAGTTTACTTTAGATAACTCTTCTTACTATCATTATATTTATCATAAATTAAGTTGAATATATTAGTCTTGGCCCCCTACTGTCTTGCTCTCAGATTGAATGCTTCAGGAGAGCTATTGCTCCTTGGGGAAGTTGAGATAGGAGCATAGATTCTTGTAGTTCCTGGAGTGTGCAATGCATTTGGCAGTAACTTGCTTTAGGCTATATCCAAAATGTTCCCTCTGTATACTTATGCTGCACCAATACATCCCGTCCAGCTATAAATCTTTTAGCAATGACTGCAGAGCGTGTGGCAAAGATCTATTCCTGTTAGTTTCCCAGTATTGCAATTGGAGTTCAGATCATTAGAAGCTCAGTGTCAGGAGGGATTGGATCGTAAAGTGGACAATTAGTCTCCAAAACACTGTAGTAATGACTGTGTAAGTTGCAAATTAGAAATAGTGCTACTTTAAATCACGTTATTGCAGTACAAGGTTATGAAAATGTGCTTGGTTTGTGAGTGCCAATGAACAGGGAGTTTTGGAAGAATATTAGTGAAATTTGCTCTGTATAGGTTGGAAAAAGTGGGGCCACATGAGAGTTGATATTATTAAGTCCATAGCTTGTGCCAGAAATGCACTACCTGTGTACTTCAAAGAGGTGCAAAGTCAGATATCCAAAACAATGTACAAAAGACAAATTGTTGCCTTCTACTCTAAGGAAAATGATTGTCAATTCCAGTCACATGGCATTATACAATTGAATAGACCAGAATCTAAACCAGGAATGAAAAACTAAAATATAAAATTGATATTGTAATTCTGTGTAGAGAATGAAATTTCAAACTAATGGGAAGAAGAATGGATCCCTGAAAGACAGCAGAAAGAGACCGAACTTTAAAGCAAAAAAAAAGTTTAAGCAATAATGAAGTTTTAGAGGGACTGTAACTCCATATTTAGGAAATTACATTTTCAAGGCTAGAAGTTGATCATAAATATCATGCTATTAAAAATTCACTTGCACTGAAGGCACTAGTCTTAACACTTCTGTGGATAAGTATTATCTAAGAACTATAAATTTATGACCTTACATCAATTTCATTGTTGAATATATGCTGAAGAATTAGTTTTATGTATCTTGTGGATGAGCAATACTGATCGCTGTATATGATTGCTTCATCATTGCTGATTAAAATAACATTGACTTCAGCTAATTCTTATTTAAAATCAAAACCTTTATATCATATTATGGACACAATTCAATCAAAGGGACAGCACATAATCTGCTGGAAGATTATGGGTCAAGCAGCATTGGTGAGAAGGAAAAGAGAGTTCTTCCAAGTGAGACGGAGATTCACGTGCATCTCCTGCAACCTTCACTACTCAATGTGGCTTCCTCTACATGGACGAGACAAAGCATAGACTCAGCAACTGTTTCACAGAACACCCAATATCAGTCTGTGGTGGTCATCGCGAGCTCTTACTCTGGAAGGGGCAACCAAGTGTAGTGTATCTAAGTTTGCTAATGATACTAAATTGAGTGGGAAAGTAAATTGTGCAGAAGATATGGAGAGTCTGCAGAGAGATATTGATAAGTTAAGTGAATGGGCAAACGTCTGCTAAATGGAGTACAATGTTGGTAAATACAAGGTCATCCAATTTCGAAGGAAAAATGAAAGAGCAAATTATTACATAGATCATTGAAATTTACAGCATGTTACAGATCCTTCGGCCCACAAAGTTGTGTCGACCATGTAATCTACTCTAGAGACTGCATAGAATTTCCCTGGTGCATAGACCTCTATTTTTCTAAGTTCCATGTACCTATCTAAAAGTCTCTTAAAAGACCCTATTATATCCGCTTCCACCACCACTACCGGCAGTGCATTACACACACCCACCACTCTCTGTGTGAAAAACTTACCCCTAACATCTCCTCGGTATCTATTTCCAAGCACCTTAAAACTATGCCCCATCATATTAGCCATTTCAACCCTAGGAGAAAACCTCTGGCTATCCACATGATCAACGCCCTCATCATCTTATACACCTCTGTCAGGTCACCCCGCATCGTCCATCGATTTATTATTTAAATGGTAAGAGATTGCAGCATGTTGCTGTGCAGGGGGACTTGGAAGCGCTTTGCATGAATCACAAAAAGTTGGTTTGCAGGTGCCGCAGGCTATCAAGAAGGCAAATGAAATGTTGGCCTTCATTGCTTGAGGGATTGAATTTAAGAGCAGAAAACTTATGCTACAACTGTACAGGGTACTGGTGAGGCCGCACCTGGAGTATTGTGTGCATTTCTGGTCTCCTTACTTTAGGCAGGATATACTGGCTTTGGAGGTGGTGCAGAGAAGGTTCACCGGGTTGATTCCAGAGATCAGGGGGTTAGACTATGAAGAGAGGTTGAGCCACCTGGGACTGTACTCACTGGAATTCAGAAGAATGAGAGGAGATCTTATAGAAACATATAAAATTATGAAAGGGATAGATAAGATAGAGGCAGGAAAGTTGGTTCCACTAGTAGGTGAGACTAGAACGAGGGGACAAAGCCTCAAGGTTCGGGGGAGTAGATTAAGGACGGAGATGAGGAGGAAATGCTTCTCCCAGAGAGTGCGGAATTCTCTGCCCAGTGAAGTAGTGGAGGTTACCTCAGTAAATGTATTTAAGACAAAGTTGCATATATTTTTGCACAGTAGGGGAATTAAGTATTGTGGGGGAAAGGCAGGTAGGTGGACATGAGTGCATGGCCAGATCAGATTGAATGGCGGAGCAGGCTTGACAGCCCAAATGGCCTACTCCTGCTCCTATTTCTTATGTTCTTATCTTGCTCACACACATTTTAACTCCCCTTCCTAGCCACACTCTCACCCGTCTATCCTTTTCCTTCCCTACTGCCATGATGAAGCTCAACATAAACTGGAGGAACAACACCATATATTGTGTCTGGGTAGTCCACAACTCAAGGGCATGGATATTGAGTTTTCTAATGTTAGGTAACCACCCACCTATTTTTCCCCACCTCCTGCACATCTTACCCCCATCTTTCAGTCCTCCCATTCTTGACCCCCTTTCATAATTCTCCAAGATACCCCTTCCCCCTTTTCCATTCACCAACTTCATAAGCAGGTCCCCTCAGCTCACATCTAGGTTCATGTCTCCTTTCTCCTCTAATGGTCACCATTCTCATCTTCTTTACTTACCAGAACCCAGCATCCGTGCTTCATACTCTTCTCCCCCAACCCTGTGCCATCTGTTGTTTTCCCCTTTCCCTCTCTGTCTTTGTCTGCCTCCATTGATCGCTCACCTGCCACAGTCTTCCTACTCCAAGCCTACTCATCTCTCCTATCTGGCACTACCCCGCTCCTCAGTTCACCAGTTTAACTGTCTCCCTGCCACTCCCCTTCCCGTTTATATGCTGGCCGCCTCATCTCTCCCCTCTCAGTCATAATGTGGGATTTTTGCCTGAAATGTTGACAATTTCTTTCCTCCCAGCTTGATCAACTGAGTTCTTCCAACAGATTGTGTTTGCTCCAGATTCCATCATCTGCAATCTCTTGCATCTCAATCAAAGACAAAATGAATACAATTAAATGTGCACCTCAGTAAGTGGAAACATACTTTTGTTTAAATGTGCTATCCTGTTAGAAAGACATTCTATCCTATAAATGGTGTTCTCTTACTGCTACCAGCATTGGGTAAAATGGAAATGGTCTCACTGAGATGAGCTTTGTTTAAATCAACTTGGGACTAGTGCATTGATGATTTAATTTTCTGGGGTAAAGCCTTTAATGTAACTGGATGAGGGCAGAGATCAGGCTAAGGGAAAATTTAGAAAATTAAAAGGAAAAAACAAGATGACGGTGAGGGATAACAAATTAGGTTCTGTATCAGGAAGCAACAGAGTATACAATACATACTTAAGAACATGCCACTAATTGGAGTGTGCTGGCCCAAGGTTTCATTAATAGTCAACAAACAATTCCAAATAGGAAGTGAAATGGAATTCTATATTTTATTGCAAGAGGTCTTGTGTACAACTTATTACAGAAAATACTGTATATTAATCCCCAGCAAGTTTGATCCTGATGATATTCCATACAGGATTAGCCTCCATAACTATAGAACGATATACCTGTAATAGAGTGAGTGTGCTGCTTGATGGTGGCTCATTATAAATAGATTAAGTAAGTCATTTCTAGACTTCAATAAAATGAGAGGTGGTAACATTAAAACCTGCAAAATTCTTGACATGCTTTACAGTGTAGGTACAAATGTCTAGAACGAGGGGTCACCATCTCGAACTAGGGGTCGCAATCTCAAACTAGGGAATTGGTTACTCAGGACTGAGATGAGATTTCTTCATAGGCTGAATCTTTGAAATTCTTTGCCGTGGAATGGTACGAAGTCTCAGGCATTGACAACATTTAAGAGAATCAATAGGTTTCTGGACTTTGCAGGAATCAGGTGATATAGAATTAGTGCAGTTAATTGGAGCTGGGGGAGAGATCCAATTGAACGGTAGAGCCATCACATAGGCACAGATGGTCTGATCCTGCTCCCATTTCTTATGTTCTTATGTTTCCTTATCTCAGGAAACCTTAATAGTTTAATCAATGCATGAATGAGTTTGGCTAATTTTGGAAGATACTTGATAAGTAGGCCAACAAGGCATGGGACAGCATCTTTGGATTATATATGCACTCGACACAGTAAAATGACATTGAAAGTACTAAATATACATCTGCATTTCAATTCATCTTGCCTATCCAATTCTCATGGATCAAACCTGCAAAGGGCATTGAAAATATAAAAATAGAATCTCTTATATAGTTAGTTTGAAAGAGAAGAGTTCCTAAAATTATACTAGTATTATTTTGTAAGCAATGCTATCTTTCTTGGCATTTATTATTTAAAAACTTGGCACAAATCCAGCCCTTTTTTATACTTTAGTTTTGTTTTTCTTGCTCTTTCAATACTCTACCCAACAATTTCTTCAGAGGCACAAAATGAGCAACAATGCAGCTGGAACTTGTTACATTTCCCATCCGATATTCAATTTCATACAAGCTGTATTACTGCCAATAGTCGGCTGGGGTGATATACTGCGTCCGGTGCTCCCGATGTGGCCTTTTATATATTGGCGAGACCCGACGCAGACTGGGAGACCGCTTTGCTGAACACCTTCACTCTGTCCGCCAGAGAAAGCAGGATCTCCCAGTTGCCACACATTTTAATTCCACATCCCATTCCCATTCTGACATGTCTATCCACGGCCTCCTCTACTGTAAAGATGAAGCCACACTCAGGTTGGAGGAACAACACCTTATATTCCATCTGGGTAGCCTCCAACCTGATGGCATGAACATCGACTTCTCTAACTTCCGCTAATGCCCCACCTCCCCCTCGTACTCCATCCGTTATTTATTTATACACACACATTCTTTCTCTCACTCTCCTTTTTCTCCCTCTGTCCCTCTGAATATACCTCTTGCCCATCCTCTGGGTCCCCTCCCCCCCCTTGTCTTTCTTCCCGGACCTCCTGTCCCATGATCCTCTCGTATCCCCTTTTGCCTATCACCTGTCCAGCTCTTGGCTCTATCTCTCCCCCTCCTGTCTTCTCCTATCATTTTGGATCTCCCCCTCCCCCTCCAACTTTCAAATCCCTTACTCACTCTTCCTTCAGTTAGTCCTGACGAAGGGTCTCGGCCTGAAACGTCGACTGCACCTCTTCCTAGAGATGCTGCCTGGCCTGCTGCGTTCACCAGCAACTTTTATGTGTGTTGCTTGAATTTCCAGCATCTGCAGAATTCCTGTTGTTTACTGCCAACAGATCTGATTCCACTCATTTAGTGTCTCCATCCAAGATGCATTTCACAGTTCTTTGCCTTGATCCTGAAATGAGTTTCTGCCCATATGTTTGTGCCATCATCAAGACCATAGAGTCATACAGTTATAAAACACTACAGCATGGAAACAGGCCCTTCGGCCCATCTAATCCATGCCAAACTGTTTCTCTGCCTAGTCCCAAGGACCCACACCTGGACCATGGCGCTCCAAACTCTCCCATCCATGTACCTGTCCAAATTTCAGTTCAATATTGAAAATGAACCTACTGAAGATGCTGGTAGCTCATTCTACTCTCTCACCACCCTCTGAGTGAAGATGTTTCTCCTCATGTTCCTCATAAGCATCTCACCTTTCACTTTTAGCTATCATCTCTAATTCTCGTCTCACCCAACCTCAGTGGAAAAAGCCTGCTTGTGTTTACTATCCACACCCCTCATTGTTTTATATACTGTGCCTCTGTCAAATCTCCCCTCAATCTCTTACGCTCTAGGAAATAAAGTCCTAAACTTTTCAACCTTTCCCTATAACTCAGGTCTTCAAGTCCTGGCGACATGCTTGTAAATTTTCTTTGCACTCTTTCAATGTTATTAATTTGTTTCCTGTAGTTAGGTGACCTGAACTGCAGGCAATACTCCAAATAAGGCCCCACCAACCATGTAGTTCATATTAAACATTTTGGTATTATATATTATTATATGTGCTGGTATTGACTTACTTACACTTGTATTCTATATCTGTCCTTTAACCTCTAAATTTTTAAACTTTTTAATATAATTCTTTACTCCTTAATATTGCTGAATGTTGTTGTTTGGTTGCATGTCATGCCCTGACCAGCACAGCACAACAAATTCCTAATGCATTTGGCAAATCCTTGTCCCTTGATTACAATTAAATATCCTTTGTGCAGTGGGACAAAGATCTCAGTTGTTGGATATTTCATCTTAAGGATGAAGTTTGATACATGGACTATGTTGCAAGAATCTGTTGAGTTTGTTAGTTCAGGAATTCCTTTCCCTGATGTAGTTGCTGAAAGGCATAGGATTCTCTATTTCCTATCAGCAACATTTCTAATTAATGTGTTCATGTAGGTAATGATTCGATCCGCGAAGGTACAGAAAATATCTAAATACTTGAGGGAAAAAAATAACTTGCATTTGGACAATGAGTTATATATAAAACATTAATTATCATACAGAATTTAAGATTGTCTGATATATTTTATATAATTCTAGAATGCTGCAGATATAAAGTAGTCACATTAAATATGTAGAAACTAGCTTACTATACTCCTTACAGAGTAAAAAAAATACACATCACCACAGAACCAAATAGACTGAAAGAAAAAGAGCATTACATTGAGCTCATTATATATCAGTTCCCATGGTATTCAAACACTTGCTACAAGTAGAATTTCTTCATCTTTTAAATGAAGCTCAGTGTCCCTGTCATTGAGTAGAAGCAGCTACTACAGCACACGGTTAAACTGACATGCTTACTTTCAGATCCTGCAGCTCTACACAATAAAAATGGTAGTTCGGGGCAGATAGTCTATGCAAGATAGCAGACAACGTCACCAATCAACCTCAAAATGCAAACAAGTCCTTTTTAGATGTTCAGAAGCCTGCAGGGGTCTGGAATCCACAAAATCAGAATATTGTATGGGTAAAATAGAATGCTAGTTGTTTTCAGAAAAGAGAGAATATTATTATAAAGAAGGCTCTAAATCCACTCTTCTTTTCCCACAAAATGGAAGATCATGGTGACTGAAGGTTTTCATTGCTTTAAGAATTAATAACAAATGAAGAGAAGTAGGAACTGAGCCTATCTTCAATTATATGGAACATTTTAACCTACAGCTTCAGTCTATTGTCAGTGAAGTTGAACAATACATTTAATTTGAGCTTTAGGCTGAAAGAGTTCAGGTATTATTGTTAATATTTTTGGAATTCAAACTTGATTGTGCCAATCAGAGACACGATGTAGATGCCTGATTCCATGGCACATTAATTAATTTTTGATCATTCTGGCTTAAATTTATTCAAAGTCATTAGAGGTTGACACTTTTCTGCACAATACTGATCTAAATGGCGTGGCAATTCACCAAAGTGTTAACACAATAGAACAAATACTGCTTATTCCAGATGGATTATTGACAATATCATTACCGCATCACTTAAGTATTTTCAATGTAAACGTGTAAATGCCAAAAGTTTTAAGGTTTCTCCTCCACGTCACAACCAAGTATTTAACTGTAGCTTAATCTAATATTTTAGGTAAAATGTGAATTCAGTAAGCCTAGCCAATCATTGGACATGGCTTGACTCTGTGATGCACCTGAGAATGGGTGAGCAAAACCTAAGTTCAATGCCTTACTGTGTGAAATGCCCACCTTCTAACATGACTGATCTCTCATCAGGGAATTTCAAAACCAAGTGATTCAGTTCAACACTGAGTGCTGAGGTATAAATGGAAGGAGACACAAGAGATTGCAGATGTTGGAACTTGGAGTGACAAACAATCTGCTTGAGGAACACAGTGGATTGAGCAGATTTGTAGGAGGAAAGGAATTCTCAATGCTTCATATCAACGCCCCTCATCTGGACTAAGAGGAAGGGACTAGGAGCAGCAGAATGCAGAGAGAGTGGAGAATAGAGAACAGGTCCAGAAGGAGAGACCTGACTGAAGCAGAGCAGGAATCTATCAGAACAAGGATTGCAAATCCAGTAATGAATAATTAATAGGTTTATTATTGTCATATGTAAACAGAGTACAATTAAAGGCTTGGTTTTCCATGCCGTCTACACAGATCATTTCACCACATCAGTACATCAAGCTGGTACAAAGGAAAACAATAACAGAATATAGTGTTACAGTTACATGGAAAGTCCTGTGCAGGCAAGGCCATAATGAAGTAGACTGTGAGGTCAAGATCCATGTTTTCCTACAAGAGGTCCATCCAATGGTCTTATAACAGTGTGATATAAGTTGTCCTTGAGCCTGGTGGTAAGTGCTTTGAAGGTTTTCTATATTCTGCTCGATGGATGGGGGAGGAGAGAATGTTTAGGGTGGGAGGGGTCTTTGAAGAAAAGAGAAGTGCAGACAGAGTCCATGGGAAGGATGCTGTTTTCCATGGATGTGCGGAGCTGTGACCATGATGCTTTGTCATTTCCTACTGTCTTGGGTAAACTAGTTGCTGCAGCAAGTCAAGTAGGAGTAAATGGAGCAAAGACAGAGAAGGATAGACAGATCAATAAGAGCAGTGCCAAGGGATGATGCAAAGAGTGCTGAGTGAAGGTAAAAAGCAGTGAGCTGAGAGTGAATGAAGACATCAAAGGTCAAGGAAATAAAACGGAACAAGAATAGCAAAGAACGAAAGATCTGCAATCAGCAACAAGTTTATTGTCATATGCGCAAGTACATGTACCTACAGGTGCCATGAAAATCTTGGTTGAAGCAGTATGATGGGTACATAGCATCATATGTGCAGCGATCACAAAAACAGAAACATAAATTATACACAATTTTTACAAGAAAATGCAATTGTAAAAGTAGATCAAGAGGAATCAGCAAGAGATGAGTGTATAAAACAGGACAAAAGGTAGTGGGGGTGTAGGAAGTAGCCTGAGAGCCAGTGGGAATCTGTGAGAGCTGAGAGTGGGTATAATAGGAAGGGTCCACCATTAGAATAAAGAAGATGGAGTCAGTGTGTCACAGGGTAGCTGCTAAATGATTGGCGGGTGAACAGTATACTTTTTATTATTTTCCACACAAGGCAAACATGTTAAAGAGACTGGGAAAAATGTAAACTTTTCCTCATTTAATAGTAGAAAGAGGACTTGATTTGCCATTCCATAACTGTGTCATGCAGGAGTTAATGGAGACCAGTGAAAATTTGAACAACTGTATCATTAAAAAGTTTACTTGAACAAAGTCAGATGCATTCCAACCCATCAGAGACCATGGCTTGGAGAGAGTGATTCAGTTAAACCTTTTCAATGAGGTACTGGTTTAGATGTAGTTGGGGATCTGGAGTTGGAGGGCACTGCGTCATGCAGGCGTGGTTACCCAGCTTGCAATACTGCAGAGCGCCAGCTGTTCGTTTCATCCAGTGATGAGAAGCACCTGGTGCATTAATGGATAACAACAGGTTGTCGGAGGAGCAGGGAGGGATGAGGGATGTCGTATGAACACAACACAAGATGCTGGTGAGTGGAGGTGAGGTGAGTGATGGAGTGTTGGGGGGGGGTGGGTGATGGGGTGAAGTAAGAATGAAGAGGAATACAATAGTGGCAGTATGTAATGCAGCCAGGAAGAAAGGGGTCTGTAGTTACAACCCAGAGTCCCCAAAAAATAGAAAAAGCAGCTGCATCCCCAGCAGTGGACCAAGGGAATCACACCCATGCCACAACTAAATCTTAACCTCCTGTCTAACCAACACCACCCCCACACCCATGTGAGGTGCCTTTTCCTTCAGCGTCAATGTGGAGTCGGTTGTCCATATCAAACAAATCTCACGGAAATTCATTCTGTTGATGGGGCTGGGTGCTGCTTCAGAGACTGACAATGTGAACAGATCATCATTTGTTTTGTGATTCCCCTTTCCCCCACTCATTGCTGCCTGCCTGAAATAAATGAAAATAATGCAGTATCTTGAACTGGCAGCAAGGCTATTTAACTTTGTGTCCCTGCAATAGAGCTGGGATAGATTCTCTGTGGATTACACAGTAATGTTTTGTGCTCCGCCAAACAGAAATTATTCAAGAGGCAGCGGCAGCTCTGAAATTTCCTTTCAATTCCACTTGTGAGCCAAACTTGTGAATAAATGCAGAATGAGCCAACTGGGACAGGTTAGATTTTCCAGTTCAGTTAGGTAGTCAAGCATGATGCTGCAAGGGGAAGGCCATGCCAGGAAAAGATGGAAAACTGCAATCTTTGCTGTGGACAGGGAGATGGCATAAATTCCATTTCGAACGATGACATTTTAGCGAAGAACACAACTCCAGCTGCTTTAAGCCATTTGATGAGGAGGATTAATGTAAGCAGGCATTTTCCACAGAGTTTGAGTGATACTGGAACCAGAGGTCATAGTTTAAGGGTGAAAAGTGAAATATTTAAGTGGAATCTGATGGGGAACTTCTTCCCTTAGAGGGCAATGCGAGTGTGGAACAAGCTTCCAGAGGAAGTGGTGCATGTGAGGTTGATTTGAATATTTACGTGAATTTTGGATGAGTAGATGGATGGTGTCAGGGTATGGAGGGCCATGGTCATGTGCAGGTCGATGGAACTAGGCAGAATAATAGTTCTGCACAGACTAGAGGGGCCAAAATGCACGTTTCTGT
The DNA here is from genome assembly GCF_030028105.1 of Mobula birostris. Classification (NCBI taxonomy): domain Eukaryota; kingdom Metazoa; phylum Chordata; class Chondrichthyes; order Myliobatiformes; family Myliobatidae; genus Mobula; species Mobula birostris. The sequence continues at coordinate 71,641,192 of NC_092377.1, read as the reverse complement.
GCTGCAGTACTCTATGGACCTATGACCCGAATGAACTTAAAGAGTGAAAGCATGGTTGTAATCTGATAACAGCATCCGTTCTTAAGGAGATGACTATTCATAGTCATTCTCTTGACCCAATGTGCTCCATTATCTAATTGGATATGATATGTTAAGAATACAAACAGGAGGCATTCTACATAAATCTTGGGACTGTTTAAAAAATGGCCTGGAGAACTGAATGTATCAGAATGAAGGGAATTTTAATTAGGCTAGACCAAGGATTTGTTTTCAGGTCACTGTGGTGTCTAATACACAATAAAAACCTAAATTCATAAAATTTAAAAAATGACCAAATTTTAAATTACCACCAACCAAAGTGGGAATTAGTATAATACCACTCAACCTCAGGAGTCATTGAACAACAATTTTTGATTGTATTATGTCTATAACATAGCAATATGTTCCAAGGTTCCTGAAGTCTTTTATAGGAGAGATTTGAATGAGTCAGAAATGAAGCTATTAGTTCAGTATTTTGGACAAAGGTGGACTTCAAAAGACAAAATTGGGAGTGAAGTGGAAAGGTTTGTATAGGGAACACTCGAACGAAAATATTGCCACTTTGATAACATGGTCCCTCATGTTGAAATGCTGGGAACCACAAAAGTCAAGATTTGAGACTAGCAATGAATAGCAAGAGATGTCAGGAAATTCTTGAGTTGATGAATGTGGTTCATGAACAGATGTGATTTTTTGCTTTTTGAAGGCCATGCCAGAACAATATTTGCTGATTTCCTCTTTTGAGTAATCTATCTTAGTTGGCAAAAGTTGTGCATACCTATAATGTACAGTAATTGAGGACTCTGGAAAGAATTTCCTGCCAGTTAGCAGCAGTGGTGTTCCCACTTCACTACTGGCCAACCAATGGGAAGGTTATCTCAACTGGGATTTGTGGATACTAAACTTCTCCAATTGTTCATTTCAAGTAATTATGCATCTGAGTATAGTGGCTCTGTGCCATGGTTTTCATAAGCAAGAGCATGAAGAGGGATGCTGTGGAGTTCCTGAGGTGATACCTGTTCTGCATCCTAAATTACAAATCCTTCACTCTCACAGTGACGTTATAATAATGCATTTGGGACTTGATATTTAAAATTTCCATTCTCAAAAATATATTTCCAAATATATACTTGAATCACAAAAGGATGTGAATTCCTTACTCTGTGGCACATGAAACCCAGAGGCCCAAGAATTTAACTTGTATTTATTGAGCCAGAATGTGCACTTGGTGCCAAAGCGATGACATGTTCACTGACATTGAAGAAAGCACCCTACAAAGATCCTGCACTCACTGTAACAGCAACTTCCTCTCTCTAACACTTTGCTGCTGTTGGACATCAAACCAAGATATCTCTATCATCATCACATTAAAACAATTCCCATAGAAAGCTTACCAGGAATGAGAGGTATAAAATGGTTGCAGCACAAAAAAAGAGACTATTTAACCCATCAAGTCCATGCTAGCTCTATGAGAGGTCAAGCCATTTATCCCCTAACTCCTCCCCATCAACTTGCAAATTCTTTCATTTCAGATATTTATCTGATAAATAAGAAACATTTCAAATATTATACAATGGTAAATACAGACAGAATAATATAGATGATTCAAATGGAAGTGGAAATATCCGGAATCATTTTAAAAACTTTATTGTAAAATGCTTTATACTTAAAATATTATGGAAGACCACAATCTGTGCAGATTGGTAATAATATCTCCTCCTCACTGGCAATCAACACAGGCACACCTCAGGGATGTGTGCTTAGCCCACTGCTCTACTCTTTCTTTACCCATGACTGTGTGGCTAGGCAAAGCTCAAATGCCATCTTTAAATTTGCTGATGATACAACCATTGCTGATAGAGTCTCAGATGGAGATGAGAGGGTGTACAGGAGCAAGATATGCCAGCTAGTTGAGTGGTGTCGCAGCAACAACCTTGCACAAAATATCAGTAAAATCAACGAGCTGATTGTGGACTTCAGGAAGGGTAAGATGAGGGAACATGAACCAATCCTCATAGAGGGATCGAAAGTGGAGAAAGTGAGCAACTTCAAGTTCCTTGGCATCAAGATCTCTGGCGATCTAACCTGGTCCCAACATATCAATGCAGCAATAAAAAAGGCAAGACAGCAGCTATATTTCATTCGGAGTTTGAGGACATGTGGTTTGTCATCTAAAACACTCAAAAACTTTTACACATGTATCATGGAGGGCATTCTGACAAGTTGCATCACTGTCAGGCATGGGAGCGTAGAAACTAATGCACAGGATCTAAAGAAGCTACAGAAAATTGTAAAATAAGTCAGCTCCATCTTGGGTACTAGCCTCCGTAGTACCCGAGACACCTTCAAGGAACAGTGCCTCAGAAAGGCACTTATTAAAGACCCCCATTATCCAGGACATGTCCTCTTGTCATTGTTACTGTCAGGAAGGAGGTACAGGGGCCTGAAGGCACACACTTAGTGATTCAGGAACAGCTTCTTCCTCTCTGCCATCCGATTCCTAAATGGACATTGAACCTATAAACACTACTTTGTTTTTTTTATATTATTTCTGTTAATGCACTATTTTTAATTTACCTATTAAATACACATATATATACTTTCTATAATTGATTTACTTATTATTTCTATATTTTCTTGTACTGCATGGTACTGCTGCTGTTAAGTTAACAAATTTCATGACATATGCTGGTGATATGAAACCTGATCCTGATGCTAAAAAAAATTACAACCCATAAAAATATTTTTCAATACTAGGAAGTTTGTTGAGCTATAATTTTGACTTAATGCATCATTATAAATTCACAGAGTCCTCAATAGACCAATCATAGGATTTTCAGAATATTTTATGCCACAGCAGTAGTTTAGGTTCAGAGTTCCCATAATTTCCCTTGATTGCAGCAGAGAAGGCTAAAAAGAGAGATGTGTTGAAATACAAACAGCAGTTTCAGCACTTTCCACGTTAAACTATAAATACAAGATCATCTCAAAGACATAATGACAGTGAAGATGGTGTCTGAATTTATGGGTGTCACAGTGGCTCAGCCTGTAGAGTTGCTGCCTCATCAGGACTGTCTGTAAGGAATTTGCACGTTCTGCCTGTGGTTATGTGGGTTTCCTCTGAATGCGTCAGTGTCCTCCCACATCTCCAAAACAGGGTAACTCCGAATCATGTCCCTACCATGTAGATGAATTGCCGAACATGAGGGAAGATGATGGGTATGTGGTGAGAGTAAAATTGATTACAGCAGAACTAGTGTACAAATGGTCAGCACAGACCCAGTCAGCTGAAAGACTGCTTCCATGTTGTTCATCTGCAAGACCCAACTCCACAACTCTGTACAAACCACCTTAATCATTGTCCGGCCATGAGCAGATTTACTTCAGACTTGGCTCAGAAGTTTATTAACCTTCGTCACTCTTCACACTTTCAAACTGGGTAGAAGGTATTTAGCAGGAGAAAGAAGAATAAATATGTTTGTTTTTCAACTGAGGTGCTTCGCTTCCACCATGTGAGCTCCAAGGGGGCATTAACCCTGGTTTCTGGAGCTCTCACATGAAACAGGTGTAAATGTCACAGATAACTTTACACCTGGGCCAAATGACACCATCAGACTTGCTTGAACTCAGTGCCTTGCAAACGCCTTCTTTTAGTCCTGTTTCACAACTGCACAGGGTACTAGTATTAAGTTAACCTGTGGGAATGCTACTGACAATTGCCGTCAGCTGCCCTCAGGTAATGTTGACTGCAGTAGTTCTGTCGCAGAAGCCTGTGGGACTTTTACCTAAAAGAATCTGATCGTATTTGTAGTTACTGCTGCAAATCGGGAGCTCCCGGAGCCTCTGGTTTAGCAGTAGGCACAAGAAACTGTGAAACAAAACATAACCTGCAGGAAGAACTCTGCAAGTTAAATGGCAGCTATGGAGGCAAAAGGATGGTTCATGTTTTGGGCTGAGACTGTGCAATATTTCAATTCCTCCTACATTTTCCCACTTTCTTGAGGTGGTGGCTCATCACTAAGGACCTCCACTGTCTGGGACGTGCCGTCCGGTTTATGTGCCCTTCACGTTTTTCCTTCCCCACCCTCACCTACACTCTGCCTTCAGCTTTTTGGATCCTGATACTTTTGTGATCCAAAGGTTATTTGAAATCAAGAATGAGGCATAAAACTTATTGCTTATTATTGTTTTATTAAGTCTTACAAGAGCAGAAAACGAACAGAAAGAGGAACTGAAAGAACAAAGGAAAGACAAAGAAAAAGTAGCTGTGGTGGCCTCATACTCAGGCTAAAGATGACAAAATTCCATTGATTACAATTAACCCATCAAACCACCAGATTCAAGGTGCATGTCATCTGTTACTGAAAGCTAAGGTGTCTCTAGAAAAATATAGAAGCAACTGTATGGTAATTACTGGAAAATTCACTGAACAATTACATGTGTATAGGTGATTATATTAAAATACAATCAAGCACAGGAAAGTTAAACTACAAGGAAAATACAAGAAAAATAACAATTCTATACCCTTATCCAACAGTTTTTTGTTACTTCATGTTATTTCAAGCCCCTTTTCCCAATCCCACATTGACTTGTCTGTTCTCTGCCTTCCCCACTGCTAAAGTGCAGCCAAATTTAAACGAGTAGAGCAACACCTTATATTCCACTCAAGTAGCCTATAAACCAATGATATGAGTAATAATTTTTCCAATTTTTAGATAACCTATAACCCCTGCATTCCTTTCCCACTCCCACCAATCCAGTTAGGTTTTTTCCCCCTTTGTTCACAATTTCCATCCCTTCCCCCTCATAATTTAGTCTTGTTACCCTCCCCCACTTGGTTCCATTTGTCCATATTCTTTCCTTATCTAATTGAACTTAGCATCGACATGTATCAGCCTCTATCTCAACACTACCCCTTCCCTATCTAAGTCTGATCCTTCATCCACTCATCTTCTGGTCCCACCTACCACCCGCTAGCCTTTATCTCAACAACCCTTGCTTCTATGTACTGTTTCTATTCCCTGTACATTCGCAGTCTTTGGTACTGGGTCACAATCAGAAGCGCCAACACTCCGTTTGTCTACACAGATGTTGCTTGAACTGTCGAGTTCTTCCAGCAGTTTTTTTTTGCTTCTGGACCAGCAGTTGTTTCAGGAGGAGGTTTGCTCTCCCAACAAGATCTGCATTCCTCCAAAGAGCAAAATGAGGCTATGAACCTCAGTAAAACAAAAACCAGGTTTACCAAGTTATTGAATCCATTTTGGGAAACTTCCAGAACTTGCCTTCTTGAACATCTGCAAATGTTAAGAGTTAAAAGATAAAGTAGAAGCTAAAAATATCCAACACTGAAAATAATTCAACCATTATTTCTAATGGTTTCTAACAAATTATTCCAACACGGAATTCAGAGAAACTTCACCACTCACTAGTGTGGAACTTGTTGCAAACCACTAGTACGGGTGTCTAAAAATCTCTTCCATCAACACCAATTAATGTGAGGTCAATTGTTAATTACTAGTTTGAGATTGATCAATTTATCTTAAGTAAAGATATGGGACAAATATGTATAAGCGGAGTTAGATCACAGATCAGCCATTGCCTCATTAAATGACAAAACAGGCTGAAGAAGCTGAGTATCCTAAAAGGAAAAGTGTCTGTATTTCATAACTCAGTGCATTTTGATGAGATGGCACAGAATCATAAGAACAGCAGACAGTGTACATATGTCACATTCTCAGAAACTGCACTTCAGTAAAACTAGCTTTTGAAATGAATCTGCAATGTCATAAATATGTAGTGTGGAAGAGAATATGGACTCTGTAATATATGGATCTATTTCTTTTAAAACAATGACTCCCTTAGCACTACGTATGGACTATGGACTGCTGTCTACATATGCATATTGATCTGTTGTCTACACATGTGCATTGCTTTCGTTCTCTCTCTCTCTCTCTCTCTCACTGTAATGGGAATACACCAGTCTACAATCAGCAAATTGGCAACGAGTACAAACCTGAATATCAGAGAATATCACCATCTGCACCTACAGCTATGGGATGATTACGGAACAAGACAGTGAGAGGGAAGAGTTAAAAAGTATGGAATAGACCATCACAGACGCTACCAAAAGGTTGCTTGAGGAACTGCATAGTACACAGTGAAATGCGTGCAACTAGCAAAGGTAAAGAGAAAATAACGTGGCGATGGCTTTACTCGGGAAAGCTGATGAATTTGAAAGTGCTAAAGAAGTCTGAAAGTCATAAAACAAGAGGGCTGAACTATATTGTGATGTGAACAATGTAGATGAGGAAAAGAAAGCCCCCACACTTCTTAGCTTAATGCGAGCTAGGACATAAAGTCTCTACACAACTTAGTAACTCCTGAAAAGCCAGCAAGCAAGACGGTCAATGAAATTGTTATAATTATACAAAAGCACTTGAACCCTATCCACTGGTAATAGCTGAGAAATTTAGATTTTACAAAAGAGATCAGTCAAGGGATGAAAGCATTTCTGAATACATTGAAAATTTATGCAAACTTTTACAATACAGTGACCTTAGAGATGGACTTCCTGATGGATCAAGGGATAGGCTTGTATGTGGCATGTATAGTCAAAGCACTCAAAAGAAACTACTGTCTGAAAGAGACCTAAGCTTAGAATGGGCATTGACCTTTGCAATATTGTTAGAGACTGCAGCAAAGGATGCAGCAGAACGACAGAAAAATAATTTAGAATGCGAAATGCACAAAATGTACCTGATTGGTGCAAAAAGCCAAAACATTTTATTGATGAGGCAAATCCTCCCATGATGCAAATGACTATTGGTTCAGAGAAAAAGTTTGAAGAAGGTGTCAAAGACAAGGTCACATAGAGTGTGCAAGGCAGAAAAGAAACACACCGAGTGAAAAATTTCAAACACAAAACTAAGCAAATGCATAAAATGACCGAATGTGCAACAGAATCAGATAACACTGAGTAAGAGAAAGGTGAGCTGTCATGCCTAGAACTGCATAGTATTACTGAAGCAGATCGCAAAATCTTATGGAGCACAATAGATGTATCTGGTGTAAAGCTGAAAATGGAGCTGGATACAAGGTCAGTTTTTGACCTTGACAAGACATTTTTGAAATTTTCGTTATTTTTTTTTCTCCAACGGCGTTCTGAGAGGCGGGACTGCGCAGGCGTGTGACGTCGGGCAGTGCAGCGCAGCAGATTTAAAAGGGCAGACATCCTGCTTCGGGTTTGATTCGAAGAAGGAGTCTGAGAGTCTGAGTGGGAGTGCCGAGAAAGACATTTTTGAAATTTTCGTTATTTTTTTTTCTCCAACGGCGTTCTGAGAGGCGGGACTGCGCAGGCGTGTGACGTCGGGCTGTGCAGCGAGGCAGATTTAAAAGGAACAGAGCCTCATAGAGCGGGCAGCGTAGTTTACGGGCTGAGGAGTGAGCCGGGAGCAGAGTAAAGACTTAAGGGCTTCGGCTCAACGGGCTTAGGCGGAAACAGGCGAGGAAGGTTTGGCAGTCATTTTCTGTTGTTATTTGAGGAGGGGGCAGTATGAGTGTGAGGGCAGTTTGCTGTTCTCGGTGTCGGATGTGGGAGGCTCTGGAGTCTCCAAGCCTCCCGGACGTCTACATCTGCGCCAAGTGCATCGAGATGCAGCTCCGAAGGGACCGCGTTACGGAACTGGAGCTGCAGCTCGATGACCTTCGTCTGGTCAGGGAGAGTGAGGAGGTGATAGAGAGGAGTTGCAGGCAGGTGGTCACGCCGGGGCCACGGGAGGCAGACAAGTGGGTCACGGTTAGGAGGGGGAAGGGGAAAGGTCAGGTAATAGGGAGTACCCCGGTGGCTGTGCCCCTTAACAACAGGTACTCATGTTTGAGTACTGTTGGGGGGGACAGCTTACCCGGGGGAAGCGACAGTGGCCGTGCCTCCGGCACAGAGTCTGGCCCTGTAGCTTAGAAGGGTAGGGCAAGGAAGAGGAGGGCAGTTGTGATAGGGGACTCGATAGTAAGGGGGTCAGATAGGCGATTCTGTGGACACAGTCCAGAGACCCGGATGGTAGTTTGCCTCCCTGGTGCCAGGATCCGGGATATTTCTGATCGTGTCCAAGATATCCTGAAGTGGGAGGGTGAGGAGCCAGAGGTCGTGGTACATATAGGTACCAATGACATAGGTAGGAAAAGGGATGAGGTCCTGAAAGGAGAATATAGGGAGCTAGGAAGGGAGTTGAGAAAAAGGACCGCAAAGGTAGTAATCTCGGGATTACTGCCTGTGCCACGCAACAGTGAGAGTAGGAATGCGATGAGGTGGAGGATAAATGCGTGGCTGAGGGATTGGAGCAGGGGGCAGGGATTCAAGTTTTTGGATCATTGGGACCTCTTTTGGCGCAGGCGTGACCTGTACAAAAAGGACGGGTTGCACTTGAATCCTAGGGGGACCAATATCCTGGCAGGGAGATTAGCGAGGGCTACTGAGGTGACTTTAAACTAGAATGGTTGTGGGGTGGGAATCAAATTAAAGAGGCTAGGCGTGAGGAGGTTAGTTCACTACAGGGGGATGAGAACCAGTGCAGAGAGGCAGAGGGGTGTAAAGTGAGGGTAGAAACAAAAAGTACTATGGAGAAAAGTAAAAGTGGCAGGCCGACAAATCCAGGGCAAGCATTAAAAAGGGCCACTTTTCAGCATAATTGTATAAGGGCTAAGAGAGTTGTAAAAGAGCGCCTGAAGGCTTTGTGTGTCAATGCAAGAAGCATTCGTAATAAGGTGGATGAATTGAAAGTACAGATTGTTATTAATGATTATGATATAGTTGGGATCACAGAGACATGGCTCCAGGGTGACCAGGGATGGGAGCTCAACGTTCAGGGATATTCAATATTCAGGAGGGATAGACATGAAGGAAGGGGAGGTGGGGTGGCGTTGCTGGTTAAAGAAGAGATTAACGCAATAGAAAGGAAGGACGTAAGCCGGGAAGATGTGGAATCGATATGGGTAGAGCTGCGTAACACTAAGGGGCAGAAGACGCTGGTGGGAGTTGTGTACAGGCCACCTAACAGTAGTAGTGAGGTCGGAGATGGTATTAAACAGGAAATTAGAAATGGGTGCAATAAAGGAACAGCAGTTATAATGGGTGACTTCAATCTACATGTAGATTGGGTGAACCAAATTGGTAAAGGTGCTGAGGAAGAGGATTTCTTGGAATGTATGCGGGATGGTTTTTTGAACCAACATGTCGAGGAACCGACTAGAGAGCAGGCTATTCTGAACTGGGTTTTGAGCAATGAGGAAGGGTTAATTAGCAATCTTGTCGTGAGAGGCCCCTTGGGTAAGAGTGACCATAATATGGTGGAATTCTTCATTAAGATGGAGAGTGACATAGTTAATTCAGAAACAAAGGTTCTGAACTTAAAGAGGGGTAACTTTGAAGGTATGAGACGTGAATTAGCTAAGATAGACTGGCAAATGACACTTAAAGGATTGACGGTGGATATGCAATGGCAAGCATTTAAAGGTTGCATGGATGAACTACAACAATTGTTCATCCCAGTTTGGCAAAAGAGTAAATCAAGGAAGGTAGTGCACCCGTGGCTGACAAGAGAAATTAGGGATAGTATCAATTCCAAAGAAGAAGTATACAAATTAGCCAGAGCAAGTGGCTCACCTGAGGACTGGGAGAAATTCAGAGTTCAGTAGAGGAGGACAAAGGGCTTAATTAGGAAGGGGAAAAAAGATTATGAGAGAAAACTGGCAGGAAACATAAAAACAGACTGTAAGAGCTTTTATAGATATGTAAAAAGGAAAAGACTGGTAAAGACAAATGTAGGTCCCCTGCACACAGAAACAGGTGAATTGATTATGGGGAGCAAGGACATGGCAGACCAATTGAATAATTACTTTGGTTCTGTCTTCACTAAGGAGGACATAAATAATCTTCCAGAAATAGTAGGGGACAGAGGGTCCAGTGAGATGGAGGAACTGAGCGAAATACATGTTAGTAGGGAAGTGGTGTTAGGTAAATTGAAGGGATTGAAGGCAGATAAATCCCCAGGGCCAGATGGTCTGCATCCCAGGGTGCTTAAGGAAGTAGCCCAAGAAATAGTGGATGCATTAGTGATAATTTTTCAAAACTCGTTAGATTCTGGACTAGTTCCTGAGGATTGGAGGGTGGCTAATGTAACTCCATTTTTTAAAAAAGGAGGGAGAGAGAAACCGGGGAATTATAGACCGGTTAGCCTAACGTCGGTGGTGGGGAAACTGCTGGAGTCAGTTATCAAGGATGTGATAACAGCACATTTGGAAAGCGGTGAAATGATCGGACAAAGTCAGCATGGATTTGTGAAAGGAAAATCATGTCTGACGAATCTCATAGAATTTTTTGAGGATGTAACTAGTAGAGTGGATAGGGGAGAACCAGTGGATGTGGTATATTTGGATTTTCAGAAGGCTTTTGACAAGGTCCCACACAGGAGATTAGTGTGCAAACTTAAAGCACATGGTATTGGGGGTAAGGTATTGGTGTGGGTGGAGAGTTGGTTAGCAGACAGGAAGCAAAGAGTGGGAATAAACGGGACCTTTTCAGAATGGCAGGCGGTGACTAGTGGGGTACCGCAAGGCTCGTTGCTGGGACCCCAGTTGTTTACAATATATATTAATGACTTGGATGAGGGAATTAAATGCAGCACCTCCAAGTTTGCGGATGACACGAAGCTGGGTGGCAGTGTTAGCTGTGAGGAGGATGCTAAGAGGATGCAGGGTGACTTGGATAGGTTGGGTGAGTGGGCAAATTCATGGCAGATGCAATTTAATGTGGATAAATGTGAAGTTATCCACTTTGGTGGCAAAAATAGGAAAACAGATTATTATCTGAATGGTGGCCGATTAGGAAAAGGGGAGGTGCAACGAGACCTGGGTGTCATTATACACCAGTCATTGAAAGTGGGCATGCAGGTACAGCAGGCGGTGAAAAAGGCGAATGGTATGCTGGCATTTATAGCGAGAGGATTTGAGTACAGGAGCAGGGAGGTACTACTGCAGTTGTACAAGGCCTTGGTGAGACCACACCTGGAGTATTGTGTGCAGTTTTGGTCCCCTAATCTGAGGAAAGACATCCTTGCCATAGAGGGAGTACAAAGAAGGTTCACCAGATTGATTCCTGGGATGGCAGGACTTTCATATGAAGAAAGACTGGATGAACTGGGCTTGTACTCGTTGGAATTTAGAAGATTGAGGGGGGATCTGATTGAAACGTATAAGATCCTAAAGGGATTGGACAGGCTAAATGCAGGAAGATTGTTCCTGATGTTGGGGAAGTCCAGAACGAGGGGTCACAGTTTGAGGATAGAGGGGAAGCCTTTTAGGACCGAGATTAGGAAAAACTTCTTCACACAGAGAGTGGTGAATCTGTGGAATTCTCTGCCACAGGAAACAGTTGAGGCCAGTTCATCAGCTATATTATAATAAATGGCGGTGCAGGCTCGAAGGGCCGAATGGTCTACTCCTGCACCTATTTTCTATGTTTCTATGTTTTGTTGATAATTTGAATTGAATTGAATTGACTTTATTACTTACATCCTTCATATACATGAGGAGTAAAAATCTTTAGGTTATGTCTCCATCTAAATGTGCAATGTGCAATTTATAGTAATTCATAATAAATAGTATGTCCAACAGGACAGTCAATATAACATAGAAATACATTTGTGTCAGCATGAATTAATCAGTCTGAAGGCCTAGTGGAAGAAGATGCCCTGGAGCCTGTTGGTCCTGGCTTTTATGCTGCAGTACCGTTTCCCAGATGGTAGCAGCTGGAACAATTTGTGGTTAGGGTAACTCGGGTACCCAATGATCCTTTTTACACACCTGTCTCTGTAAATGTCCTGAGTAGTGGGAAGTTAACATCTACAAATGCGCTGGGCTGTCTGCACCACTCTCTGCAGGGTCCTGTGATTGAGGAAAGTACAGTTCCCATACCAGGCAGTGATGCATCCAGTCAGGATGCTCTCAATTGTCCTGCAATTGTAGAAAGTCCTTCGGATTTGGGGACTCATACCAAACTTTTTCAACCATCTGAAGTGAAAGGGGCACCGTTGTGCATTTTTCACCACACAGCTGGTGTGTATAGACCACGTAAGGTCCTCGGTGATGTGTACGCCAAGGAACTTAAAGCTGTTCACCCTCTCAACCCGAGATCCATTGATGTCAATAGGGGTCAGTCTGTCTCCATTCCTGCTGTAGTCCACAACCAGCCCATTTATTTTTGTGACATTAAGGGAGAGGTTGTCTTCTTGACACCACTGTGACTGGGTGATGACTTCTTCTCTGTAGGCTGCCTCATTATTACCTGAGATGAGGCCAATCAATGTAGTGTCATCAGCAAATTTAATTAGCAGATTGGAGCTGTGGGTGGTAACACAGTCATGGGTATACAGGGAGTAGAGGAGGGGGCTTTGGACACAGCCCTAAGGGGCACCTGTGTTGAGGGTCAGAGGGGCAGAAGTGAGGAAGCCCACTCTTATCACCTACCAGCCATCTGACAGGAAGTCCAGGATGTAGCTGCACTAGGCAGGATGAAGGCCGAGGTCTCCGAGCTTCTAGTCAAGTCTGGAGGGAATTATAGTGTTGAATGCTGAACTGTAGTCCAAGAACAGCATTCTCACATAAGCACAAAATAATCTGCAGATGCTGGGGTCAAAGCAACACTCACAACACGCTGGAGGAACTCAGCAGGTCAGGCAGCATCCGTGGAAATGATCAGTCAATGTTTCGAGCTGGAACCCTTCGTCGGGACTGAAGAGGGAAGGGGCAGAGGCCCTGTAAAGAAGGTGGGAGGAGGGTGGGAAGGAGAAGACTGGTAGGTGCCAGGTGAAAAAGCAGTAAGGAGAAAGATAAAGGGGTGGGATTGAATTCTCCAACTTCTGGTAATTCCCTCCCCCTCCCGTCCCCCCATCCCAGTTTCACTCTGCCCTCTCTCCCAGCTGCCTATCATCTCCCTCATGGTTCCGCCTCCTTCTACTACCCATTGTACTTTCCCCTACTTCACCATTCCTGCCTATCTCCTCCCTGCTTCCCCTCCCCCACCCCTTGATCTTTCCCTCCTGAAACCAGACTTATGGAGGGAAGTGCAGAATAAACAGTTCTACCAGTTGCAAATGATTCAGCAAGGAGCTTTGAGGTTGACAGGAAGTCCTAGTGCGTGATTATCAAGAAGACAAGTGGATACCCGATAGGTTAGGTACAAGAACTGGACCATTGATGTACATAGTGGATGTTGGAGGTTAGACGTGGAGACGCCATGTGGACCAGATACTGGATGCTCAGCCAAAGAATACACCTGAGTTGACTGCATCCAACAAGATGGACACATTACAACCACTGGACTTACCTCTCAGAGCTGGTCATGCCTCTAACAGCAACATGACACCGGTAACCAAGAACATTGTCCTTGACAAGGCACCTGCCAACCCTGAGGTCACGCCACAGTTCCACAGGTGCTATTCTGAAAGAAACAGAGTGCTACCCAAAAGACTGAATCTTTGGTATAGTGAAGTTAGTGATGGACCGTTATTGTAAAAGCATGTTTATTTGAATATAGTTGGTAAAAGGGCAATTGAATGTGTTATACATATACAGTTTTATGTTACAATAATCTAAAGGGGTAGGAAGTGTAATGCATGGATCTGTTTCTTTGAGAACAATGACTCCACTTAGCACTACATATGATCTGTTGTCCTCGCATGCATATTGCTCTTTCTCTTTCTCTCTCACTGCAATTTGAATATACCAGTTGAAGCCATATCATACATATGTGCTTGTATTTAATTGATATGTAGTTGCATTGAGGCAACAGGATTCAGAGCCTGGGCCAAATCTGAGGGATGGAGTGCATTATCAAGAGTGCCAGAGTCAAAGCTAATGGATTGGGTTGGTGCCAAGGAGATCGTGTGGTAATTTAATTAGAATTAGCTGGCTTGGATCCTCATGGTTGTTCCAGGAGTCCCAATGACAGGAACTCTTTGCAATTTTCTGGATACAAGAGCAGGAAAGGACTGATATTGCCTGGTCAAATTTTTGTCACCAAGACTGATAGCACCTGGTGCAGAAATCTTCAAATTTTATTACAGCGTAGATGGAGGCCACTTAATCTAGCCAGTCCAAGTTCCCTCTCAGAGCATTCCCATCAATCTCAGTCATCACTTATTTCCCAGAGTTTTCTGCTCACCAACTCCACCCTAATTTCCCTGGCCCTCCTTGCACTGGAAGTCACTTACAGAGTCAACTGATCAATTAGCATGTGTTTGGGTTGTTGGTGTCAATCAGAGAACTGAGGGGAAACCCCATGCAGTCACAGACAGAATATGAAAATTCCAGATGGACAACAAAGAGTATCAAACCTACATTTTTCCAAACTATGAGACAACTGTATTACCTGCTGAAATATTCTTTTTGCCCACATAAATGATTGCTTTTACATCCCTCTCCAGAAACGTAATTTTCAGAGTACTGGAAAAACTCTTCAGCTTCTTGCAAGTGAACTTCTGGCCCAAACAGTCTCATTAATATTGACTATGCATTAAACATTGACCAAGACACTGGTATAACTTCTCTGTTCTCCAGAATAAAGTCAATTGATCTTTAATGTTCACCTGAGAGTGCTGGGGTCTTGATTTAATGTTTCACCTTGCACTTCTGACAGTTTAGTCTGGCACTGGACTGTAACCTTCTGATTCAGAATACTTCTCTCTCCACCAAAGCTGATACTCCCATCAATTCAATGTAATTCTGTCAGATCGTGGGTTTAAAAAGCTTATTTTTACTCAAGTTGCCTGTATGGTGTCATAATTGTCTAAGAAAATATTTCCTCAGATATGCCAATTACTGTGTCAGTGTGTGAGTGTCAAATTGAAATATTTTATTTTAAGTTCAATTTTATGGTTGTACATTACAGCTATGCTTTCTATAAATACAGATTTTTCTTTTTGATCATCAACTCTTAATGTTCCAATAGCAAAGCATATTATGGCTCCAGAATTGTTTGTTTTGGAATTTAATTAACGTTCACTGTATATCTTGTGCGTACATATATTGTTTTTTCCCCCATTTTATATGTATTAATGTAACCAAGTGAAATATATCTTCTGTTCTGGAACAGAATTGTTCAGCGAACCTGTCATTTTAGCATTCAAACTGCTTATAAATCAGAGAGTTATCCGGAAATGTAGAATGTTGTTATGCATTTTGTATTTTAATCTCAATAGTTCTAGTAGTGGCTTTTTCTTGCCTCACATTGGCAATCGGAAAATAACAGTAGGTACGTGAGAAATAGGAAAAGTAGTCTTCAGTTACACTACATTATCATTTTTTGGAAATTTTGCCTGTTTGACTGGGATAAATTTCAAATTAGCTTGAGTGATGTTAATACCTTGAAAGCAGAAGACTGTTGGTTTAAGCTCAACTTCAACAACGTAATTACAGACTTGAGGTCAGTTTTCTAGTACTGAAGGAATGCTGTATAATTTTGGAATGTTGCATCTTAGGTGAGATGTTTAGGGGAGGTCCATCAGCTTTCCGAGGTGAGAGTGAACAATCTCATGGCATAGCTCGAAGAACAGGGGATATCTCTGCCGTCAACTAACTTGCACTTAAAGTTTAATCAAATTTATGAAAGGGTAAAGATCATCTGGATGTCATCATAATGCTGTTTTTGGAAGCTTGCACTGCACTGGTTGGCTGCTCCACTTGCTACAACATAGCATTTCAGAAAGGACCTCTGTGGCTGCAAATTAATTTGGGCCATCTTGAAAAGAGA
Source organism: Mobula birostris (assembly GCF_030028105.1). Classification (NCBI taxonomy): domain Eukaryota; kingdom Metazoa; phylum Chordata; class Chondrichthyes; order Myliobatiformes; family Myliobatidae; genus Mobula; species Mobula birostris. The sequence continues at coordinate 71,625,351 of NC_092377.1, read as the reverse complement.
TTATATAAATGGAAATCACTGTTCTCTTTTTGGACATAATATAGAAACAGGAGCAGGACATTCAGCACTTTATGTTGCTCCATCATTCAATTAGTTATAGCCGCTCTGTATCTTAATTCCATTGGTTAACTATTTCCATAATAGCCTTGCCTAATACATGACCTCATTTCTGAAACCTTCAGTTGAGCTATAACCTACTAACATTTTTTGGATGAGAGCTCCAGGTTTCCAATAATGGGGTCATGGAGGAAGAGTTGCCTGATTTTCCACTGGAATGACCTAGATATTGGTGTAAAGTTATACTCTGTGTTACAGGCTCCCACATCAGAGGAAGTCATTATTCACCCTTACTGATCTTTTAATAATCTCAGACATCTCAAATAGATCATCCATTAATCTTCAATATCTGATTAACTATAAACCTAGGCTAGTAACCTGCTGTCTGTTTAACTATTTTAGTACTTACATCATTCTGGATTATATCACAATGTTACTGTGCTAAATTTAGAATGCATTGAATTTCCAGGACCAAAAGAATTTTCCAAAATATTTTTGTTTCCAATGTACTATATCACTTTAAAGAAAAATCTTATATACACAGAAATAACACTGGAATGACCTCTTTTGTTTGAGCCCACTGGGGTTGATTGACAACTCAATTGGCCAATAACTGCTATAATTGTGAAGGGCCATAGGCCAAATCTTGAGTGTCCTGTCTAATTGAAAACAAAGTCATTGGAAGTGGAGCAGAAATTAATTCAAAGGGCAAACTCTCTTCTTAAAGTTAGGTCTGAATAATTTCAGATTTTGCTGATCTGCAAAAAGCACCTCCAATAAAGGTAGAGTTATTTATATATTACTTTAGAGATTATAAATGACATTTACTTGAAAATGTATTCTGTTGCTATTTGTTATCCCCTAGGCCTTTGTTTTTCACCACACTATTTCCCAACCTGCTTTTCATAAAGTATAGACCAAACAAATGCATAAACAAGTTTTCAGTACCTGATATACAGAATTGGAAGACTTCATTGGATGTAAGGTTGTGAACAGATAGGGGTTTTTCAGAAAACACTTATTAGAATGTTCTAGGGGAATACAATTTCAGATTCATGAACATATGATATTGAAGAGTACAACATGGGAACAGACCCTTTGGTCCATGATATTGTGCTGAACTAATTAATCCAATATTTAAAAACCTAGCTGAATTAATCCCTTCCACCTACACCTGCATTATCTGCACAATCATCTGTCTGTATAAGAGTCTTTTAAATGCTTTCATTGTATTTGCCTTCACTATTGCCAACTGGCAGTCCATTCCCAGCACTCACCGCTCTTTGTGTAACACAAAAATAACATGCCCTAAAATCTCATTTGAACTTACTTCCTCTCACCTTAAATGAATGCCCTCTAGTATGATTCATTTTGACCCTGGGATAAAGAATCTGGCTGAAGAAGTGGGTCTTTTTATTCCTTCACAAAAAAAAGAGGATGTCAAGAGGGTACTTTCAGGGAACAATTTCATAGTGGAACATAGAGAGAAGCTGTCTTGTTTGTGGATAGTTGAAGAACTGGATTTAATGTGAAAAACAAAAAGTTCAGGTGGGTGAGAAAGTGAGGGAAAATGAGAGGAAAAAGATTGTGCTCCAGAACTGGATATCTTCAAAACTAATGGAAAGAGTGAGCAAGGACATTTATAAGGTAAATTAGGTAGGATCTTGAGAAGAAATCATTAGCTGGGCTGTAAAGTAATGGGGCGTAGTCGGTCATTGGAATGCCTTCTATTGATGCAATGATAAATCACAATGCAGAGTTTTTGAATGTAATCTTTTCCTGGAATATCCTGGATGAATTTATTTTAGCAAATTTTTAAAAGGAATTATCAGATGCCACAGCTGTGTTTGTTTGGTAATGTATTAAACATCATGATTTTGCGAATTAAGGTGCTTGATGCCTTTCATTTGCATGTACTTGCCAAAACTAGAATCTTTTTACTTAACAACAATTGCATTCATGAACAACCTTTAGTAAAACATCCTAAATGTTTTACAGGAGGAACTATTCAATATCTGATCAGATGAGTGAATTTAGGACTACCTTGAAAGAGGGAACTTAAAAGGGAATTCCAGAATTTTAGGCGTGGGCAGCAAAGGAAGAGCTGCTGGTGGCAAACAGGGAACTGACTAAAGCAGCGATGCTCCTTAAAATGTAGAAGCATTGGTTGATCTTGAAACTGTATGTTGAAATGGGGCAAGGAGAAAGTTTCTTGGACACGTAGCGTTTAGAATTTTAAAGCACTCAACTTTTTACATTATTGATTTTGAGATGAGCTCATCTAGTATAAATACAGAAAATGTCACTACATCAGTGAAGTCCACCATGTTATTATATTAAAGACCATTAATTGTAAGTGCAGAAAATGTCTTGAAAAAGGTACTAATTCATATTTTTCGAAACAAAATCCATTGGGAGATGGAACTGAGTTAGATTAGAAAAATATAACTTCAAATTAACTTGATTGGTTTCATGAAATATTGTTTTGGAATGTGCGTTTAAGACATGACCCTCTTCAAATAGCTTTCTTTCTTTTAGTTTTATTTTTCTCACTCACATATATTAACCGAAAAGACTGGAAGACATTTACAACACAGAGACACTCTAGTCATTCATTAGGAGTCCCAGCCATTTCGTAGAAGCCCTGGCTCCCAAGTGCTCTGAAAACAAACTGCTTGATTTAAACTGAAATGGAGCCAAAATAGAAAGTCAAATGTTATGCTTTTTTCCAGAAAAGTAAAACACTAATTTTCCATGGGAGAAATAATATGGATGCATCTGAACTAAAATAAAATTAAATTTTCATCTTTGTATTCCTTCTGTATTTTAGCTGAAACAAGTTTAAATGATTTGGCATCTACTGCATTCAGAGAAATTTTAATCAATATATTTATAAGATGTCTTCAAGATCACCACCCAGATGTGGACCATTTGAGCCTAATCTAAGTCTGTGATTGCCCCCACAGGAATATGACATCCAATTCTTTTTGGATGGCAATTTGAACCATGACTATGTACTTGTCTCTGTGTTTATTTTTGCGGTGATACCTTGTTTTGCACAGTCTTTTCACTTCACTGCCTTGTCGAATACTTTGTGTACTGTCTGAACCAATGCGTCTGTGATGCTGCTGCATGTTTTTCATTGCAGCTGTAACTTGCTGTACCTGTGCACAAAGAGTGAACTCAACTTGACTTGAACGCTGACATGCTCATCCAGGTTGCAAATGCCACAGAGTCAACCTGTTCTGAAGTTTTTCTTTCCATCCTGCTCTGGGCTTTAAGAGGTTACTTTTAAAAATCAGGCAAGGATTGCCAGAGCTGGAGCGAAGAAGACTAACTGTCCACCACCACCCAAACCTCATTTGATGTCAATTAACCCATTGCTGATATCAAAACCTTAAAACTCTTGAGTGTTTTCACAATTTTATTTTGTAATATTTTATGTTCCAGTTAAGTGAAAACTTTTTATTTTACCTTGATAAGATTGTACCATTGCATTAGGGCTTTGTGTCTGCACTTTAGTACAAGATCTCTACCAGCTCACGACTTCCCAACCTTTTTTATGCCATTAACCGAGGGACCCCTACCATGGACTCCAGGGTGGCAACCCCTGCAGAAGATGGTCTTCTGCAGAAAAGATACATATACAGAAGTGGCTGCACTTTGCACACTGCTTCTGAGATTTGGTTCTATTTGCTTCACTGGAGCTGAAATTCAGAAGTGGAGTAAAACATGCAGCTGTCATGACATGTTCACGTTTAGCACAAGCATCTATCAATGAATCCTATCCAACATGTTTAAAAATCGATTAAGAGGGCCTCAGTTCAACAACAGAATATTGTCACTTGGAGTGTTGCATATATTACCGGCCTTCATATTATAAAAATTGATAGAGAACCACCGGCCTATGTGCAATACACTGCCCATGTATATTCAAAGCTGATACCACAACTGAGAAGTTACAATTATGAAGGAAGGTCAGACAGGATGGGACCCACTCCTTTCAAAAAGGTAGGCTGATAAACGAACTGACAGAGGTTTTTAAGATTCTGTATGGCTAAACAAGTGTTTCATCTCGTGGGCTTGGTTAAAATAATTACCATAAATACTTTCGCTGATAAATTCAATAATGAAGATCAGGATAAGCTTCTTTACTTACAGTGGTGAGAATGTGGAATTTGGTACCTTAAGAAATGGCCTTGTGCACACTACACACACACGCACACACACACACACACACACACACACACACACACACACACCCCTACCTCTTCATCAGGTAATTTATATTCTTGATCCACATCCATTCATTCCAGTACACTCACACCTATCTTTGGAGAATCCTACAGACATGCTCAGAACTGATGAAGGATCATTAAGCTGAAATGTTAATTCCATTTCTCTCTCCACCAAGAAAGATGAGGGTTTCCAGCATTTCCTGCTTATACTCACAGCATATTGTAGTATGCTCCGACTCACTGTTTCAGTGAAATCCTTTCTTCTCCCAAAGACAAAGATTTGTCATGTCTCAAATAGTGCTTTTCATTCGCTGAAATGCTTTCTTTATCAGAGTATTTGTTCTAATCTAGTCTGGGAAAGAAAGTTCCATTTCTTAAACCAAAACTGAAATTATGTCTGTTCCAACCTGTCTTTCAGCAACTTGCTGCTTCACGTTTGATGCCAGGACTTGTTTTTATGCACTACTTCGAAAATGTAATGACTGTTCAGAAAGACTATAATGCCATTTTAAGGTATCTATTTTAACATCTCGCAATTCTATTTCAGTCTCTAGAGTGAGAAGTTACTCAATCAGCAGCCCACTTTGTTCAGCTTTTTACCTCAATTTCTTGATTCCAGCTGAGGGTGCTCTAATTTTTGAACTAGTTCTAGTTTCTCGGAATTGGAACTGACCTGCTTCTGCAGATATACATGTTCATCCTTCAGAAGTTATGAAGTATCAAGCATCTACCCGGTTCTCACAGCTGTCCCTCTTTTGCTCCTCAGAGCAGTAGGTTGTTAGGTCCTGGCTTTCCTCCTTCACTGTGCTATTGATTCTCCCATCTCATTACTTTTGCTATGAATACTGGATGTGACGGAATCACTGGGCAAATAAAGAGAGGGAGATCGCAGTTTTCAACACATTTAACTGTAGGTGATGAGCGAGACCACAGGATTTGAGCAGCCAACACCTGGTGAGCTGCTGCCTGGCCCCAGCAACAAACTGCACTCGCTTTGCTTGCCCAGGTAAACCCTCAGCGAACCAGGAACAGCTGCTTCTTCACCTTTTTAAATACGTATTATTTATTTTTTGCACAATTTTTAATCTATTCAATATACGCATACTGCAATTGATTTACTTATTTATTATTATTATTATTTTATTCTTTTTCTCTTCTATATTATGTACTGCATTGAACTGTTGCTGCTAAGTTAACAAATTTCATGACACATGCCGGTGATAATAAACCTGATTCTGATTCAGGTGTAGCCCTGTGTCCCACATCCCTGCCGATCTAGAACATAAACCATAGATCAGTACAGCACAGTACACGCCCTTTGACCTGTGATGTTGTGCTGATCTGCTAACATACCCCATAATCAATCTAACCCGTCCTTCCTACATAGCCCATGCGTCCACTTTTTAAAAAAGGAGGGAGAGAGAAACCAGGGAATTATAGACTGGTTAGCCTAACATCGGTGGTGGGGAAACTGCTAGAGTCAGTTATCAAAGATGTGATAACAGCACATTTGGAAAGCGGTGAAATCATCGGACAAAGTCAGCATGGATTTGTGAAAGGAAAATCATGTCTGACGAATCTCATAGAATTTTTTGAGGATGTAACTAGTAGAGTGGATAGGGGAGAACCAGTGGATGTGGTATATTTGAATTTTCAAAAGGCTTTTGACAAGGTGCCACAAAGGAGATTAGTGTGCAAACTTAAAGCACACAGTATTGGGGGCAAGGTATTGATGTGGATAGAGAATTGGTTGGCAGACAGGAAGCAAAGACTGGGAATAAACGGGACCTTTTCAGAATGGCAGGCAGTGACTAGTGGGGTACCGCAAGGCTCAGTGCTGGGACCCCAGTTGTTTACAATATATATTAATGACTTAGATGAGGGAATTAAATGCAGCATCTCCAAGTTTGTGGATGACACGAAGCTGGGCGGCAGTGTTAGCTGTGAGGAGGATGCTAAGAGGATGCAGGGTGACTTGGATAGGTTAGGTGAGTGGGCAAATTCATGGCAGATGCAATTTAATGTGGATAAATGTGAAGTTATCCACTTTGGTGGCAAGAACAGGAAAACAGATTATTATCTGAATGGTGGCCGATTAGGAAAAGGGGAGGTGCAACGAGACCTGGGTGTCATTATACACCAGTCATTGAAAGTGGGCATGCAGGTACAGCAGGCGGTGAAAAAGGCGAATGGTATGCTGGCATTTATAGCAAGAGAATTCGCGTACAGGAGCAGGGAGGTACTACTGCAGTTGTACAAGGCCTTGGTGAGACCACACCTGGAGTATTGTGTGCAGTTTTGGTCCCCTAATCTGAGGAAAGACATCCTTGCCATAGAGAGAGTACAAAGAAGGTTCACCAGATTGATTCCTGGGATGGCAGGACTTCCATATGATGAAAGACTGGATGAACTAGGCTTATACTCGTTGGAATTTAGAAGATTGAGGGGGGATCTTATTGAAACGTATAAAATCCTAAAGGGATTGGACAGGCTAGATGCAGGAAGATTGTTCCCGATGTTGGGGAAGTCCAGAACGAGGGGTCACAGTTTGAGGATAAAGGAGAAGCCTTTTAGGACCGAGATTAGGAAAAACTTCATCACACAGAGAGTGGTGAATCTGTGGAATTCTCTGCCACAGGAAACAGTTGAGGCCAGTTCATTGGCTATATTTAAGAGGGAGTTAGATATGGCCCTTGTGGCTAAAGGGATCAGGAGGTATGGAGGGAAGGCTGGTGCAGTGCTCTGAGTTGGATGATCAGCCATGATCATACTGAATGGTGGTGCAGGCTCGAAGGGCCGAATGGCCTATTCCTGCACCTATTTTCTATGTTTCTATGTCTATCTAAGAGTCCCTTAAATGCCTCTAATGTGTGGTTGAAGTTCTGCAACTTCTGAACCTACATAAAATGCCTGAAATGTTTATTTTCTGCTTAACAGGGTAACGTGTGTTATCAGCCTCTACCACCAACTCCAGCAGTGCAGTCCAGGTACTCAGCACTCTCTGACATCTACACTAAATATTTCTTTACTCACTTAAAAAGGATGTCCTCTGGTACTAGTAATTGCCACACCGGGTAAAAGGAACTGACTGTCCTCTTTATCAATGCCTCTTATCATCTTATATGCCTCTATCAAGTCACCTCTCATCCTCCCTTGCCCCAAGGAGAAAACCTTTGGCCTGCTCCATCTATCTTCACAGGATATGCTTACAAATCCAGGTAGCATCCTGGTAAATCTCCTCTACACTCTCTCTAAAACTTTCACATTTGGTAATGAGGTGACCAGAACTGCACACAATACTCCAGGTGTGGCCTGACTAGAGTTTTATAGACCATAACACTATAATGTACAGGAGCAGAATTAGGCCATTTGGCTCATCAAGTATGATCTGCCATTTCATCATGGGTATCCAATTTTCCTTTCAATCCCAAACTCCTGCCTTCTCCCTGTATCCCTTCATGTCCTGGCCAATCAAGAGTTCATCAACCTCTAGCTTAAGTATACATAAAGACTTGGCCTCCACAGCAGCCTGTGGCAATGAATTCCACAGATTCACCACCCCCTGGATAAAGAAATTCCTCCTCATCTCTGTTCCAAAAGGACACCCCTCTATTCTGAGGCTGTGTCCTATGGACTTAAATTTTCCACTATCGGAAACTTCCTCTCCACATCCACTTTGCCAACCGTTTGACGGATTTCAATGAGGTCACCCTCATTCTTCTGAATTCTAGTGAATAAAAACGCTCTTCATATGACAAGCCATTCAATCCTGGAATTATTTTCGCAAACCTCCTTTGAACCCTTTCCAGTTTCAGTGCATCCTTTCTAAGATAAGGGGCCCAAAACTGCTCACAATACTGGTAAGGCCTCACCCATATTTTTAAAAAGTCTCAACGCTATATCCTTGCTTCAATGTTCTAATCCTCTTGAAATGAATGCTAAGCATTGCATTTGCCATCCTCACTGCTGACTCAACCTGTAAATTAACCTTTAAGGAATCTTGCACATGGACTCCCAAGACCCTTTGCACCTCAGTTTTTCATATTTTCTCTCCATTTAGAAAATAGTCATCCCTTTCATTTCTTCTACCAAAGTGCATAACCATACACTTCCCAATAGTCTATTCCATCTGTCAACTTTTTTGCCCATTCTCCTAGTTTGTCTAAGTCCTTCTGTAGCCTCTCTACTTCCTCAAAACTACCTGCTATCCACCTATCTTCATATTGTCTGCAAACTTTGCAACAAAACCATCAATTCCATCATCCAAATCATTGATAAATACTGGAAAAAGAATTGGTCCAAACACAGACCTCTGTGGAACACCATTAGTCACTGGCACCCAGCTAGAAAAGGCTCCCTTTATTACCACACTTTGCCTCCTGCCAATCAGCCACCACTTTATCCATGCTAGAAATTTTCCTGTAATACCATGGGCTTGTAGCTTGTTAAGCAGCCTCATGTGTGTGGCACTTTGTCAAAGGCCTCCTGAAAATCCAAGTGCAGAACATCACCCAATTCTCCTTTGTCTAAGCCCTTTCATTTTATGTAGGTTCAGCGTTCGTTTCCACGGATGCTGCCCGATCTTCTGAGTTCCTCCAGCGTGTTATGCGTGTTGCTCCTTTGTCTAACCTGCTTGTTATTTCTTCAAAGAATTCCAACAGATTTGTCAGGCAAGATTTTCCCTTGAGGAAACCATGCTGACTTAGTCTATTTTATCATGTGCTTCCAAGTACCCTGAGACCTCATCCTGAATAATTGACTGTAACATCTTCCCAGCCACTGAGGTCAGACTAACTGGCCTATTGTTTCCTTTCTTCTGCCTCTCTCCCTTGAAGAGTGAAGTGACATTTGCAAATTTCCAGTCCTCCAGATCCATTCCAGAATCCAGTGATCTTGAAAGATTATTACTATTACCTCCATAATCTCTTCAGCCACCCCTTTCAGAACCCTGAGGTGTACACCATCTGGTCCAGGTGACTCATCTATCTTCAGATCTTTCAGTTTCCCAAGAACCTTCTCCCTCGTTATGTTAACTTTAAACACTTCATGACCCCTGACACCCGGAACTTCCACCATACTGTTAGTGTCTTCCACAGTGAAGACTGATGCAAGATACTTAATCAGTTTGTCTGTCATATCCTGTCCCCCATTACTACCTCTCCAGCATCGTTTTCCAGCAATCCGATATCTATTCTCGCCTCTCTTTTACACTTCATATATCAGAAGATACTTTTGGTATCCTCTTTAATATTATTGGCTAGCTTACTTTTGTATTCCATCTTTACCTTCTTAATGACCTTTTTTGTTGCCTTCTGTTGGTTTTTAAAAGCTTCCCAATCCCCCAATTTTCCACAAATATTTGTTCTATTATATGTCCTCTCTTTGGCTTTTACGTTGGCTTTGACTTCTCTTGTTAGCCACAGTTATGTCATCCTTCCTTTAGAATACTTCTTCCTCTTTGAGATGTATATATCCAGTGCCTTCTGAATTGCTTCCAGAAATCCCAGCCATTACTGTTCTGTCATCATCACCTTTCCTTTCCAATCAATTCAGGCCAACTCCTCTATCCTGCCTCTGTAATTCCCTTTACTCCATTGTTATAGAACTGCAATATGTCCTCATGGGTCTTGAACTTAATCCCCCGAATAATGAAAGTCAACACACCATTCGCCTTCCTAACCAAAGAGGATGCCTTCTATGGTGTATCAGTAAAGGTTGGTGAGAGCCATTGGGCATATGCCTAATTTCCTGAGTATTCTGAGGATTTAGAGGGCTTTCGTGGCTGTAGCACCCATGCGACTGTAACTCAAGCCTTCATAACAAATGATGTAAATCCCCTGAATTTAAAGAGAGCCAAAATATTTGACCCCGTTTTAATAACAAACTTTGGCTGTGTACAAGAAAGCTTTATCAGTAAATCATCCTTGCAGCTGGATGTAGCCAACTAGGTTACAGGATTGCAATCTTATTCCAACATGGCTATTTAATTTTAACACTTTATCTAGGGGCTGATGATTGTGACACCTGCCCAAATACCTGTGCAAATTACATGAGGGGGAAGCCTGCCTTATTTTATTCTAATTGGAAATAAAATCAGGCATTAAAGCAATGTGTTAAGAAAAAGGATATTTCTATTAGCCACCTCATCACACTTCTCTCCCTTGGGTAGCCGGAAGTCATTTTTGAGGTGTGGACGATGAGGAGGAGGTGAGATTCTAATCTGTACATGCAGCTGCTTTTTCTGAGAGTTACAGAAGCCTGCAGCACTCCAGTGGACCATTCAGCCCATCGTGGCTTTGTGCAGGCTCTTTTGTGCTCTATTGTTTTTTTTTCCAAAAATACTTTATTCAGAAATATTACAAAATAAAAATAATTACATACAGGAAAAGAAAACCATTCGTTGACTGTGAGTCCTTATTCAATACAGTTATTAACCTACAAACAGTGTCAATGTCTGTCCCATTCAAACATGACCCATGCTTTTAACCGGGCCATTAGCTCTGTGGTTTTATTCTTTTTTGTTGTCACGTGCATATTACAGTTCCTTAAAGTTGTTGTAGCCAAGGGTGCTAGTGAGGATAAGCTTACACTACCTATTAAATACTCCCAATGGGTTTCGTCAACCGTGGTTGGCAGCTCATTTAGAAGAACAAAAGCTCTGATTTTAAGCCTCCGCTGCCTTGCAGCTATACCCACTCATGGGGAAGGCTTTGGAAGTCAAGTCCAAGGAAATATCTGGAGCTGGAGTCCCTAAGGCAGTCCTACATTGAGTTCAACATTGACTGGCAACTCCTGCGACGTTGCTGGTGTCAAACAGTATCAGTCTCTGTCGTTCCTTTGATTCATCGGCTGCTTGGAGAGGGGGGAGCCTGCTGCAAGGGCAACAGCTTGCTCTCCATATTGTACTGCCCTGGCTTGCGTACCCTGTAGACAGCTGGCACGCGACATCCATGACTGATGCTGACAAACGGGGAGGGGGGTGGTTCTCAAGATGCATATAGGCAAAATATAATGGGCCTTTTCTGATGGGGGTATGCTTCCAGCAATTAATCAATGTCAACCTCCACTCTTCCCCCACCCCACCCCAACACTTACAGGTTTCTGTCCGTACAGAGGAGAATCGATCTAGCTGCAGACTGTCCCACTAGCGTGACTTGAGCAGTGGCAAGACCTACGGTGGTGTACTGAAGCCCCCTCCCCCCCACACCTATACACTAGGAGGAATTTACAGTGGCCAATTAAAGCCATCATGTCTTTGAGAGTTGAGAAGAAGGTGAAGCACCCAGGGAAAACTCACTCTGTTATGTGGAGGACATGCAAAATCCAGCATTGACAGTCATGCCATGACATGCAGAGCTGGAGCTTTTCCCAGCTGCACAGCTGTGCCACTTCTGGGGGGGTGGTTATAGAGGATCAATGGAAGGGAGACCATAAGAGGAATGTGTTTTGCAACATCAGACAGAATGTGAGTTTCCTCCCATGGTCCAAAGCCATACCGGCCAGCAGGTTAACTCCTGATTGTAAATTGTCCCGTGAATAAGCAAGGATTAAATCAAAACATGGCTGACAGTGCGGCTCGAAGGGCTGGAAGGGCCTATTCTGCACAATATCTCTAAGTAAAAAAAAACAGCGGCGAGCTAATAGATCTGCTTCTCGCAACTCCGGCAGCCTGAGCTCAACTGCTTTTGTGTGAAGTTCACATGTTCTCCCATGGGTTTCCTTCCCGACATGTGGATTGGTAGGTTAACTGGCCACTGCAAATTGCCCTTGATGTGTGGATGTGCGATAGATTCTTAGGTGGCTTTTATGGGAATGAGGAGTGGATAAATGGGATTTGTGTAGTTTTATTGTCACAGGGTGCTTGACATTTGGAATTAGTTTGTTTCTATGCTCCATGGCATAACTCTGCATCAGGAGATAATAAGAAAAGAGGTAATAATATTATTGAGCAGTATTAGCAGTGCGGAGTGAGCGAGAGGAAACATAAAGGAAACCTTTTGAAGGAGAGCCTGAAGGAATTTAGCAGCAGCTGGTCAAGGGAAGATTGGACCAGGTAATAAGTAATAAGGCAGAGCTCAAGATGCCAATTAAGACCTGCTTCATCATGCAATGCCCATATGATTCAATGAATTCATATTGAAAACAGTTTTGCATAAGTATATGAAAACAGATATTGCTCAGCATTTGATTTTCCAATGCAAGTCCAGCAGTCTCTATTCATCCAATCTTTTGCTGTGCAAAGAGTCATAAGGTTGATTCTGGGAGTGAAGGGGTTAACATATGAGCAGCATTTGGCAGCTTTGGGCCTGTACTCGCTGGAATTTAGAAGAATGTGGGGCGATCTCATTGAAACCTGCCGAATATTGAAAGGGCTAGATAGGGTGAATGTGCAGAGGATGTTTCCTATGTTGGGGGTTTGCAGAACTAGAGGACACAGCCTCAAAATTGAGAGGTGACTCTTTAGAACAAACGTCAGGAGGAATTTTTTTAGTCAGAGAGTAGTAAATCTGTGGAATGCTCTGCCACAGACTGCAGTGGAGGCCAAGTCCGTGTGTATATTTAAGGTGGAAATTGATTGTTTTCTGATTGGTTAGACCATCAAAGGATATGGCAAGAAGACTGGTTTATGGCGAGTGAGATCTGGAATCAGCCATGATAAAGTGGTAGAGCAGACTGGATGAGCTGAATGGCCTAATTCTGCACCTATGTCTTATGGTCTTATGGTCCTATGGACATAAAGGCAAAAGCATAGCACAGCTATACTGACAATGCAGTAAATTTCAATTGTCCAGTGCATAACAGAAGTTTTTCTACATGATAGACATTATTGACCTCCATCTAATCACAATGTTATTCCATATATTCATACCCCTTTGTCATTTTTTACCAAAGAGCAAAGGGGCAAATTTTCTGGAAGGGTGAAATTTTATTGAAAAATTTTAAACAAAAGCATAGGTTTCATTTCTTTACCATGAATGGTGAGAAGCCAATGCTTCTTGTGTCCTTTTGTGACTAGAATGGTTGGAAGCCAGTGCACACAGATTTAAGTTGATCACAAAAAGAACAAGGTAAAACTTCATTTTCTTCCAAAGGGCATGGGTGCCCAGCACGTTCTTAATTGTCTTCAGGAAAGCATTAAACAAATTGGGAATTTTTAAAAGGGAATTGCTAAATGCTTGAAGAGAAGAACGAACACAAAGAGCAAGAGAGTGTGAATAATAATGATATAGCATCAGCAAAAGGCTTGTGCAATGGGCCAAATGGCCTCTTCGGCTGTGTTACTTTATGATTTTAGGAAAGGAAACTCAATTGAAAGTTGTGCCTAATGATTAACTATGAAGAAAATTACATTCTTATCAATACTTGTTAACAATTTTTGTTTGGAAAACATTGCAATTTCTAAATTGTAACTCTGTTAATTCTATTTAAATTTAACTTACTTTTGGATACCATTGTATGCTTTCATTGAAACTGTCCAATACCATGTTTATTGGAACTAACATATGACTGCTGACTTAATCTATTCTCTTTTATAAATGATCCGCTACAAATAGCTACTCAAACTGTAATGTAATGATGCCTTTTCTAAACACAATTTTTTTTGTTAGAGAGCCAAATATTTTATTACTCAGTTAGACCAGTGAGTAAGCCAGTTATCTTTCAGGATTAATGATCTAAGGAATTTTGAGAGCTTGGGAGTTGTGAAATGTGTGTTAAAATAAAAATAAACTTCTTAGTAGGTCAAATTTTAAATTGCTTGTGCTTTTTAAGTCATGAAAATGAATGAAACCATTTTGAATTAAGTTACTCTACTAAAACAATGATTGGGTTGAATGCATCCTGATGGCATGGTGTGTTAACAATTTTAGCAAGTACCACTTGAGTTGCTGTGGTGAAGGCTCTGCTGGAAGGGTTCCTCTTCATTCAGAAATGGATGCTGCAATTTAGCAGCACGTGGAGCTGTCTGTGTACCATCAACGCTCAGAACATTCATGTGCAATTATTTCAGATGCAGGTAGTTGACAGCTTAGGTATCTGCTGCCTTTAAGGAGTCGACAGTCAAGGTTAGAACTAGCACCTGCACCAGGCACACGTTGCAGAATGGGGTATTTAATGGTGGACTGTGCAAAAGGTCCTGTGACATTATCCATATTCCACAAGAGATTATGAGGGAGAATGGATAGAAAGAATAACTTTCTGTGAAGTTGAAATGTGTAAAACTGTGCTGCTCACATCCTTTTTTTGCATCAAGTCTGTTCACCCATGCTTCCCGATCTACATTGCCTCTCAGCATGGATACACCTCAGGTTTAAAGTTTTCGTGTTGATCTTCAAATCCTTCCAGTTCACTCTTCATGGCTTCATAACCTCCTCCAGAACGTCACAACTCTTCAAAACATCCACATTCCAATTAAACCTCCACCAATGGCAGCAAAGCCTTCAGTTACCCAGTCCTCTGTGATGTCACCACTTTGACTAAGCTTTTAATGACTTGTCAAAACACATGCTGTGATTCACTGTCAGCGTTATTAAGCATTTCCAACTCTGGGAGTCAGCTCAACATTAGACAAACCAGTTAATGATAATATGAAAATGTGACATTATAAATTCACCGTTAAATTTTATTGATTGATGCTCTGCATAAAGTTAAAGTCATGGTTAGTGAAGTAAGCATACTGTTGGCCTTTATCGTTTTCTTGAACATGAAGCGTGTTGAATAGTTGGTGTAGCATTGAAAATCAACTCTTTTAAAGGTTTACAAATTCTTGAATAGAATATACAAAATCTTACTCCTTTACTGACCCAATGGACATGTTGAAATATTAGTTCTCCCTCAAGTTCCACTACTGGGAGATTCACATTTGATTGACATTGAATCCTGAGATGTGCTCCTAATGTAGCGCCTCAGTTGCAGCAATTGCAGTGGATAAGGCAGTCATTATGTGCAGAAATAGAGGCTTTCCCTGTTAGATTTGATGTCCAGCTACACCAACCCAGTGGCTGTATTTATCTACAGCAGCTCAGGATATAAGGAGATTTTGCATTTTCCTTCCCAGATTCCTCCAAGAAAATTACTACGCACCCACACAAAAAACACTTAAAATAACCACATTAATATGCATTGAGCAGCATGAAAAAGTACTTAGTGCCTCCAAGTAAAGCATGTGAATCGGTCCTTTGATGTACTGAAATGCAGCCAACGAACTAAAATTGAGTAGAATTTAACCCATCTTAATAAAAGAGACATCATAATCTGAAGCTCATCTCTGGGAATAATTTAAAACAGACTCATAAAGAGCATCAGATTTAACAGAACAAGGGATTTCTGGCCAAGAAAATGGGCTTTGATGCATCATAAAAGCCTGTATTATTGAAACAACTAGTGGATTTGCTAATTGCATTAATGAACTTGTGGGACCCTCTAGTTTATTAACACACTTGGTTGTGCTTTGGCTAGTTCTCAAGTGCCCATTCTAGCATAAAATATGCCAGTGCATTCTATATCTGTAATATTTACTATTGAAGCAACTAGTCATTAAATGAAATATAACATTGACAGGCAAACAGTTTAAATCTACCTCTTTCTTTGTTCTCATGCGCATACACAAAAACAAATGTCAATAAGCAGCCGTAGTAGTAACTCGTTTGTAACATTTGGCATATAGTACAAATTTCACATAGCTTCAGTTGCATTTGAAAGCCTTGGAAAAGTTAACTAACTGTCGTTCATTTTCTCCTTAATCTGAAGCCAATAATCACAAATAATGATGTAGCAACAAACTGGTCTCGGTGGAGACTTTCTATTCTGCTTTTAAACGAGTTACAGTTTACATGTGTTTCTGAAACTGTAACTTGTAGCAGTTGCTTTCTTCAGCCTGAAGAACCACACTCAACAGAGCTTGGAACAGTTTTTACCCCTCTGCCATCAGATTTCTGAATGGTCCATGAACGGTATTTCACTATTTTCCTCTCTTTTTGCATTATTTAATTGTATTTTTTATATATTCTTATTGTAACTTAAATTAATTTCCTATGTATTACACCATACTGTTGCTGTAAAGCAACAAATTTCACAACATAGGGTATGTCAGTAATAATGAATCTGATTCTGATTCTAATTAGGAATTTGGAGAATTACAAAATAAATATCAAAGATCACTGATCAACTGATCCACACCAGCTTGTACCCAATTCTTCTATTCAAAATGTAAGTCCAATTAAGCAGTAAATAGGATTAATTGGTAAACATTTATTATTGTCATATTTACAGAGATACCGTGAAAAGTTTTTGTTCTCATGCCATCCAGACAAATCGTTTCATACTTACTGTAAGTACATTGAGGTACTGTAATTCAAAAGGTGAGCTGTAGAGAATGAAGAATACAGTCTTGCCCTTACAGAGAAAGTGCAGTGTGATAGGCAAAGAAAGTGCAAGGGCCGCGACGAAAGGTAGATTGAAAGATCAAGAGACCATCTTTATCAAATAAGTTCAAGAAACTTATAACAATGGCACAAAAGCTATCGTAGAGCCTGGTGACACTTGATTTTTTTGTTCGTTTTGCCCAGTGTAACAGTGGGGGGAGGGGAGGGGAAATAACTGAAGTGAGTGAGGCCCTTGAATAACTATGTTGGCTGCTTTCAGAAGACAGCAGAAAGTATAGACAAGAATCCACAGGGAAGGCTGGTTTTAGTAATGGACTGGGCTGCATTTACAACTCTCTGTTCCAAAGAAGACTAAACCCAACGTATCCAATCTCTCCTCAATGTTCCATCCTGGTGAATCCCCTCTGCACCTCCTCCAATAAAATCACATCTCTCCTTTTGTGTAGCAACCAGAACTTTACTTAGTATTCCAGCTGTGGCCTAATCATTTATAAAGTTGAACCATGACCAAAAGGAAAGCAGGCATTCCCAGTGCCACCTTAACCACATCCCCTTCAGGGAACCTTGGACATGTACACCTCTGATTCTTTGTTCTTCAATGGTCTTGCTATTCTCAGTCTACATCCCAGTCTCATTGTTCCTCCCAAAAAGCAATGCCTCATATTTTAAATATTAAATTTCATGGGAAGTCCTCTCTGCATATTACCATCTGCAGTGAAGAATGTATTCCTCATGATCAACAGAGTGACTTGTCTTTGCATTATCTACACATTTAGTAATTGTATCTCAAACAGTTCTCATCCAGATTTCCAAATGGTATAACAAATAATGAGGATTTCCAGGACAGATCCCTATGGAACACCATTGGACACAGGCTTCCGATCACAAAACAATCCTCAATCATTACCCTGAGTCTCCTCAAGATAATTTTGGTTCTAGTTTGCCAACTTGCCCAGAGTCCTATCGGACGAATCTCCCATGTGTGACTTTGTCAAAGGCCTTACATCAAAGGACTGCATAAACAATTTCCATTGCACCACCCTCATCAACATACCGAGTCACCTCCATGAAAAAGTTAGTCAAATTAGTCAGGTATGGTGTCTGCTTACAAAGTAATACTGAATATTCACAATTAATTGATACCTCTCATAGTGCAGTTTTTTGCTGAACCTCAGAATCTTATCCAGTAAGTTCCCTACCACTGATATCAAGCAACCAGTCCATGATTACCCGGCTTATACCTCCTGTCTTTCTTGAATCAAGATAGCATATACACCATCCTCTGATGAACTGGCATGCCTTTCAAAAGATGGGTCAATTTTTGTCAGAATCCCAGTAATGTCTTCATTTGATTCCCACTGCAGTTTTGGGGGGTATTTTAGTGGCCGCTGGGGATTTATCCATCGTTGTGCCCAATAAGATATACTGTATGTGCTTTCTCATAGTTGATGGTGTTTTGTTTGAGAATTATACTATTCCCTTCTCTGAATTCTCCAACAATAATTTCTGTCTGTTTGGTGTGTTCATTTCAGATCTCACCTGCACCCACCTCCACACGTGTAAGTGAATGATTTGGATTCTTTACTTCTCACTAGTTACCCACATGTGCTCAATAGTTTGTGATTCTTTTTAATCTTTTAAGGTTAATATTCTGACCGATGGCCAGAAAGCTGAGTACTTAATTTGTGCATGCAAACGTTTAGTTTGTGAAAGTCCTAAGCAGAATAACTAAACTTTAGATGCTTGAACCCTTTTCGTTCTTCATAAAGCAAAGGAAATTGCCGATTTATTTACCCTGTGGTGAAATTTTCATTTGTGGTTGCAAAAGTTGTGAGGCATATGAGAGGATTCACTCTGAGGAGAACGCTGTTTCCAGTGATTTGTTAGGTATACCTTTTTAAATCTAGATATCATGACAATTTGGCAGGGAGCCACGGCTTTATAAATTTCTATTGAAATGGGTTATTTATTTGGGAGATTTGCTAAATCCTGTAATATTTGTTATGATTGATTTTTGCATTACATCTGAACAACTGTACATTTTAATGATTAGTAACATCATAAGCTGCTTCCTGACATTTGCCTTGCTTTTGTAATTTAAACTTCAGGGTGTTCAATACACAACACACATCATTTTTATTCCCAATATAAATAGCACATGCAAACAGCCATGCCTGTCTGCCAACGTCTCGTACTTTACCAGCTATATTTAAACAGGATATATCGCTTTGTAATTGTTTTAGATATATGGATATCTCTACACTTACATTGACTGCTGGAAAAGAAAATTTGAAAGCATTTTGGCTTTGCCAGCATTATTAACGAATATTGACTTTTAGCTTATTTTGACTCATTCCCATGTGAATAATCATATAAACATTAATTGGCTTTGGACATCAAGTTACAGCATTATATTTAAACACTGTGCCAAGGAAACACCGTTCAGATCATAAAGAGTAATAACCTAGCATTTAAATAAAGGCTTTAATAACCATTTCTTAAGCAAGGGAATTTTCTTTTATTGGATTGTTGCACTATTCCCATTTACACAGTTAACAAAACCCAGAAAAAGTCTCTAAATTAAGTATAAAAGTCCAGAGATTCATTAGACTATTTCCCTGCCCATTTCTGCCACCTGTATTTGGCTTCCAGTTATGAAACATTACCTTTTCCGAAGCACATTTGTCAGAATAAAAGTTATTCACCCTTTACAGCAGTTAAAAATAAATTGCTGACTGTATAGTTCTATAAGACAATAATGTTCACAGCACTCCCCCTTCCAGTAATTTCCCGATCTCAACCAGACTGATCAAGGCACTTAACAGAGCTCAGGTCCTTTTCTCCCTTACCTCAAGGGAAGGGAGAGAGGAGTTGTAACTTAAATATCTCCCAGCGGTTAATTCAATGGCCGTAGCTACAGGTTAATCAAAATGCTATTTGAGATGAAAGAGCCCTAAAAGTTAGGAAAAGAAAGTATAAGATAAGTCAGAACAGACAAAAGTATCAATGGGGAAATGCAACATTCTGTAGCAGAAATTGAACAGTTATAGGGCAGATTTTGAATTTGTTATGCTCACAAAGCAGTATATAGTGGCTGTAATATAAATCAAAATTCAGCAGAATTGTAAAATGGTCTGACAAGTCACTGTTACCTGGCAATACTAAATCCAAATTTTCTTACAAATTTAAAGGAATATGTAGACTTTAAAAGCACAATGAAAGACTCCATGCACTGGAATATTTAAATGTAAGAACTGAGTTGTCTGTATAATCAGAAGTTTTTTCTGGAGGAAGCAATGACAATGATATAACTCCAACAAAGCATTCATTTAAAATAAACATGAGGATTGATAATTCAACTGATCACCTCAGTGTTAAAAGGGCAGTTTTATAGTGGGGCGACAAGTAAAAAGATCTCCTCCCCATACTTCATATGAATTCTCAATTTTGCATGTGTGTTTGCCTCTCCCATTAAAGGTGCAGTATATCAAAACCATTTAGAGATCTAATCAATATTCCTACCAGTGGCAACTATTTAAAAGCTTCATATTCTTTCTATTTTACATTCTTTATTTATGGAGTGTGATCTGGAGCCCATCACTTTATTTTTTGCTGAGTGGAAGAAATAAGGTTGCGCTGAGATGGTGTCTTCATAATCTTCATGCCCGGTGCCAAAAGACGTCTACTCATCCTCCTGACATTGTGGGTTTCAACAAGCGGACGCAGTAGAAAAAGCATTGTCTCTTGTAAGTCAAAAGGCTGTTTTTGTTAGGCTATTTTAAGAGATTCCCTTCAAATTACTATGCATTTGAGTTTTTCTTCATGTTTCCTACTCCTGATATCAGAACACTAGTTAAAGCTGAATCTGATCTGTAAAGCTTGTGAAGATAACTCTAACCAGGTTTAAGATACCAGACGCCCTGAGGTTTAACATTAATTGCTTTGGAAGATTCCAAATTTTGCCAATTCTATTTTCCCTAGTTTTACTTCCATTTCTAAAATATAAATTATTGCCTAGAAATCAATTCCCAGTTGATAAAGTCCTTTGACTTCAACATTTCAATTTAATATAGTCAAAGGAAATGAATTTTGAAGGCAGAGTACAGCGTAATACTGTTACTTGCCATTAGCAACTGGGATAAATTTCTGAACGTTGTGGACGTTGGGTGTCATGGTAATGTAGTGTTTAGCATACACTATTCCAGCCCCAGTGATCACTGATCAGGGTCCAATTCCTGCCGCTGTCGGTATGTTCTCCCTGTGACAGTGTGGGTGCTTCAGTTTCCTCTCACCTTCCAAAGGTGTATGGCTAGTGCTAGTGAATCATGGGCATGGTATCTTGATGTCAGAAGCGTGACAGCTCTTGTGGGCTGCCCAGCACAATCCTTGCTGATTTGATTTGAAGCAAACAGCACATTTCCCTGCACATTTGGAAGTACACGTGACAAGCAAAGCTAATCTTTTAGTTTAACATTTATCAACAAAGTTCAAAAGTAAATTCGTTAAGAAAAGACATATATGTCACCATAAACAACCCTGAGATTCATTTTCTCGTGGGCATTTACAATAAGTACAAGAAACACAATAGCGTCAATGAAAGACTGCCTCCAATAGGACAGACAACAACAAATATGCCAAGGACAACAAACTCTGCAAAAACAAAATGAGAGAAAAAAATAATAAATAAAATTTATCAAGAAAATGAGTTGTAGAGTCCTTGTAAGTGAATCCATAGGTTGTGGGAACAGTTCTGTGATAGGGGTGAGTGAAGCTCAGTGAAGTTATCCCCATGGGTTCAAGAATGTTATGGTTGAGGGGTAATAACTGTGAGGGTCCTGAGGCTCCAGTACCATCTTCCTGATGGCAGTAATAAGGATCTGCAAGGTGATTGAGACCTTGGCACAATTATTCTCTTTCATAGACAGCTCCTTAGATCGACTTACTTCTACATTGGTATTGTGGGTTCTCAAGTGACTGATGAGGCCAAGGTGGGAACTGCAGAATCTTCCACCTTTGCGAGAGGCTGGGTGGGTAGGTAATGTGTGAGGAGGTCTGTTCCTTTTGTCATTCATGTGGCTCCATATGGCTAAGCTTATCCCTCTTTTAATTTTTTCAGTATATCTTTCCATTCCTTTCTACCTCATATTCCCCTTGCTTTCCTTGAAATATTTCTCTGTTATTATGTGGAGTTGAATTGCAGATTCTCAGCGCTTTAGGACTCCGTGAATTCTCTAGTGGGCATCATCTTGCACTACTGGTCCCTGGGAGATGACATTCCTATAAGTACTCATCTTGAACACCCTCAGCATTATTTTAATTTTTAAACTCACTTGGAAATCCTCTCAGTACACTACCATAATTCGTACATTTCATTCCAACAACATTCTTGTCTGCTATCTTTAATTCACTTTTCAAGCAGCAAGTCACTTAGAAATATGAACAAAAGCAATCGAGGTATGAAGCTGTCTTAGTTGCTGCAGATTTGCAATGCCAGTAAGGTTGGACAGCAGCAAGCAAGGCTGGTTCCTGGAGTTATTGCACTAATGGTGCAGCTGGAAATGTTTAATAAACACAGAAAGTATTCATACAGGGCTTACAGAGAGATAAAGATCTGATACATGAGATTACATTTGCCATTAGTGCAACAATTACAGGAATGGACTAATCAGGAACCATTAGTTGCAAGTCAATTAGCTGTTAAATTAATGTTTCCTTCTGAGCTTTAGAGTCATTACTTTTAAACCCTTTCCATAATATGCATTGAGTCATCCTGTTTAATTTCTGTTGCTGTATGACATATATACTTGTTTTATTGAAATATATATGGTTTTAGACTCAGTATAATTTTTGTTCTTTCCATCCACTTTCCTCCCTATAGAAATCAGCATTACACTCATAGCGAGAGATTGTGAACAGAATAAATTTGGCTTTCAGGGTGAATCTGAATTTTATGCTGATTTGGAGTATACAGATTGTGATGGTCTTTTGCTTTTGAGAGCGTCACCAAGAAGTGATCAATGCTATCTGGTCATACGTCAAAGTTCAAAATCAAAGTAAATTTATGATCAAGGTATATATATATATATATATATATATATATACACATTACCATATATCTGGATTTGCAATTCTCCATATCATCCCAGATTTCAGGTGATTCCCACAAGTCTGTGCATCTTTTCAATTTTTCATTGAGGCTTTAAGGTGCTACAAAGGACATCACTCAGCACTCAGATAGGTGATGGGTGGAACTGTGATAAGCCCCTGAGTTACAACAGCAGGAGTTTGTATGTGAAATGTAAGGTTGTGGGTGCAGTATATACACCCAATCTCCAACGAATATGCCCCAAGGATTTGATGAGGGAGGGTGGGAGAATATTTATGTGGATCATGTCACTGACACAGCTCTCTTCCAAATGCTGGAGACAACAAGGTGATTCATGCCTGGCCGATTGGCAGCAAAAAGCTGCAGATACTGGAAATTTGCATCTGGTCAGGCAGCATCTGTGGGAAGAGAAACAGAGGTAATGATCAGATTCTAAGCTACAGTTCATTGTTCAGTTTCATAATGATAGATTACTCAAGTCCTTGACAAGGTGTTGATAGAACTGTACCTACAAGTTTTCTACACTTTTTAAACTTGATTATGATTTCTAAAGTAGCATTAATAAATAGATCATTGTCTCAAATTGGTGTTGTCTGCCAAAAGCTGTGTCAGCCTCTGCCAAATATTTGCTTTTAAGATACGTTCCTTCACAAATTATTTCAACCAATTTAGTCAGGAGATTGCATATTTATATTCACTGTATGGTGTTAGCATGATGACTGCAACCCCAGAATGGCCAAATGAGAAAGTTGTATTTCACAGTTTATATTAAATATAAATAAATCTCCCCCAAAATGTATTTGTTAATCGACTCCCTTAAGAATTCTATCTACTGAATGAGAAATTGAATTGATACTTAGTCAACATGTTGGCAGACATTAGGGAAATGAATTTATTTTTCCAAAAAAAACTTCCAAGATTTTTTCCCCCCGTCTCAAGCCAGGAGAAGTCTGCACATGCAACTGCATAAACTACTGAAGCTATATTTCATAACTATTGAAGTATTCTGGGTTCTGCGTTAAATCGAACTCTCAGCTTAAAAGGGAATCAGTTTCCACATTCTGACTGTGTAGTGCTACACCACAACATTTTGCTGTCGCACAGTCAAGTGAGCCTGTCGTGTTGTATTTCCAGAATCTGCAGACTTTCTTGTGTTGTATATCTTTGCTGTATATTGTGCTACTACTACACATTCTCCCTTATTCCTCCTTGATCAAAATTTATGTTGGGAACAGCAATCAGCTTGCACTATTTTTAGATAGTAAGTTGGACAACAACTGTCAGGGTCTAAGAAGTTTTTAAAAATTAATTTTTCTGGACACTACCAGCAAAGCCAGTGTCATCAAACACAGAGATACAGCCTATGATTCACATTGTCCTGATTCATCACAGATAGCGTCAAAACAATACTCAGCACTGAAACATGACATGAAGTCATGATGGCCTGCAGGTCACATTCTAACAGAGATGGTGTAGGGATAGTTACATTCAAATACAACACAGATCATAGAACATAAAACATTACAGCACAGTATAGGCCCTTCGGCCTATAAAGTTGTGTCAACCTTTTGAACTACTCCAAGATCAATGTTTATCTTTCCCTCTATTTTTCTTTCATCCATATGCCTATTTTTGAGTCTCTCAAATGTACCTAATGTGTCTACCTCTACTATCACACCTGGCAGGGTGTTTCATGCACCCACTACTCTGTTTTTTTTAAATAAACATACCTCTGACAACCCCCTGATACCTTCTTCCAATCACCTTAAAATGATGCCCCCTCAAATTAACCCTTGCCACCCTGGGAAAAAGATGTGCTGGCTGTCCATTCTACCTATGTCGCTTGTCATCTTTGGCATGTATACATCAACTATCAAGTTATTAACTATTATTATCTTCAGATATATCACTAAGGGCACCAAGGGTACGATGATGGCACTTTGATTAAGTACTAGAGTAGAAATCCAGAAACTGGGCTGATAACCCAGAGGCAGGAGATCAAAGTTCACCATGGCAGCTTTGGGAATTGAAATGCTGTATACAGAATAATCTTGAACATAAAAGGGCTCACCTCATTGCCTGACACTGGTGTGAGCAAAGAACTACTGCAAAGATTCATGATCAGTGGGATAGACTCTGAGAAGCTCAGGCAGTTCAAAACTGGACACTCTATGAGGTGCTTTGATGTAATTAAAATGAGATGCTCTTCAGAGGAGAAAGAAGCTCTAAGAATGCTCCATCTTCATTTTTGACAGAACCCAGCATCTGATTGCTTATGTAAGGCTAAGCATTTTCAAACCATTGTCATCCAGATCTGCGTAATCATAATAACCAATGTTCAGCCAACCCTCCAGGGGCAACAAACAATCTGCCAGAAGAACTCAACAGGTCAAACAGCATCTGAGGGAGGAAAGGACATTTTGACATTTTGGTTCGAAACCCTGCATCAAGACTGAGATACTGCTTGATCTGCTGAGATGTTCCAGCAGATTGTCTGTTGTTCCAGATTCTTGTGTTTCCTCTGTGTATCAGACTGGTTAAACAGTGTTTGCTCAGTGGAAGACAAGCCAGTTTGTGTGTGTGTGTATACGTTAATCTGTGGATTG
The DNA here is from genome assembly GCF_030028105.1 of Mobula birostris. Taxonomy (NCBI): domain Eukaryota; kingdom Metazoa; phylum Chordata; class Chondrichthyes; order Myliobatiformes; family Myliobatidae; genus Mobula; species Mobula birostris. The sequence continues at coordinate 71,599,961 of NC_092377.1, read as the reverse complement.
CTGAGAATTGTCTGTTCTTGCCAACAACACTCATGCACCATCAATTTACAGGATATGTTATTCGGGGACTTGAGCGTACAGGCGTGAGATATGCCAACTAATGGAGTGGTGCCGCAGCAACAACCTGGCACTCAACATCAGTAAGATGAAAGAGCTGATTGTGGACTTCAGGAAGGGTAAGACGAAGGAACACATACCAATCCTCATAGGGGGATCAGAAGTGGAGAGTGTGAGCAGTTTCAAGTTCCTGGGTGTCAAGATCTCTGAGGATCTAACCTGGTCCCAACATATCAATATAGTTATAGAGAAGGCAAGACAGCAGCTATACTTTTTTATGAGTTTGAAGACATTTGGCATGTTAACAAATACACTCAAAAACTTCTATAGTTGTACCATGGAGAGCATTCTGACAGGCTAATCACTGTCTGGTATGGAGGAGCTACTGCACAGGACCGAAGGAAGCTGCAGAAGGTTGTAAATCTAGCCAGCTCCATCTTGGGTACTAGCCTACAAAGTACCCAGGACATCTTTAAGGAGTGGTGTCTCAGAAAAGCAGCGTCCATTATTAAGGACCTCCAGCACCCAGGGCATGATCTTTTCTCACTGTTACCATCAGATAGGAAATACAGAAGCCTGAAGGCACACACTCAGTGACTCAGGAACAGCTTCTTCCCCTCTGCCATCCGATTCCTAAATGGACATTGAAGCCTTGAGCACTACCTCACATTTTTAATATACAGTATTTCTGTTTTTGCGCATTTTTAAAATCTATTCAACATATGTAATTGATTTACTTATTTATTTATTATTATGTTTTATTTTCCTTATTATTATTTTTTCTCTCTCTGCTAGATTATGTATTGCATTGAACTGCTGCTGCTAAGTTAACAAATTTTACGTCACATGCCGGTGATAATGCGGGCTTACATGCCGGGTCACATGCGGGCTTAGGCGGAAACAGGCGAGGCGAGGGAGGTTTGGCATTCATTTTCTGTTGTTATTTGAGGAGAGGGGCAGTATGAGTGTGAGGGCAGTTTGCTGTTCTGGGTGTCGGATGTGGGAGGCCCTGGAGTCTCCAAGCCTCCCGGACGTCTACATCTGCGCCAAGTGCACCGAGATGCAGCTCCTAAGGGACCGCGTTACGGAACTGGAGCTGCAGCTCGATAACCTTCGTCTGGTCAGAGAGAGTGAGGAGGTGATAGAGAGGAGTTGCAGGCAGGTGGTCACGCCGGGGCCACGGGAGGCAGACAAGTGGGTCACGGTTAGGAGGGGGAAGGGGAAAGGTCAGGAAATAGGGAGTACCCCGGTGGCTGTGCCCCTTAACAACAGGTACTCCTGTTTGAGTACTGTTTGGGGCGACAGCTTACCCGGGAGAAACGACAGTGGCCGTGCCTCCGGCACAGAGTCTGGCCCTGTAGCTTAGAAGGGTAGGGCAAGGAAGAGGAGGGCAGTTGTGATAGGGGACTCGATAGTAAGGGGGTCAGATAGGCGATTCTGTGGACGCAGTCCAGAGACCCGGATGGTAGTTTGCCTCCCTGGTGCCAGGGTCCGGGATATTTCTGATCGTGTCCAAGATATCCTGAAGTGGGAGGGTGAGGAGCCAGAGGTCGTGGTACATATAGGTACCAATGACATAGGTAGGAAAAGGGATGAGGTCCTGAAAGGAGAATATAGGGAGCTAGGAAGGGAGTTGAGAAAAAGGACCGCAAAGGTAGTAATCTCGGGATTACTGCCTGTGCCACGCGACAGTGAGAGTAGGAATGCGATGAGGTGGAGGATAAATGCGTGGCTGAGGGATTGGAGCAGGGGGCAGGGATTCAAGTTTTTGGATCATTGGGACCTCTTTTGGCGCAGGCGTGACCTGTACAAAAAGGACGGGTTGCACTTGAATCCTAGGGGGACCAATATCCTGGCAGGGAGATTAGCGGGGGCTACTGAGGTGACTTTAAACTAGAATGGTTGGGGGGTGGGAATCAAATTAAAGAGGCTAGGCGTGAGGAGGTTAGTTCACTACAGGGGGATGGGAACCAGTGCAGAGAGACAGAGGGGTGTAAAGTGAGGGTAGAAACAAAAAGTACTATGGAGAAAAGTAAAAGTGGCAGGCCGACAAATCCAGGGCAAGCATTAAAAAGGGCCACTTTTCAGCATAATTGTATAAGGGCTAAGAGAGTTGTAAAAGAGCGCCTGAAGGCTTTGTGTGTCAATGCAAGGAGCATTCGTAATAAGGTGGATGAATTGAAAGTGCGGATTGTTATTAATGATTATGATATAGTTGGGATCACAGAGACATGGCTCCAGGGTGACCAAGGATGGGAGCTCAACGTTCAGGGATATTCAATATTCAGGAGGGATAGACATGAAGGAAGGGGAGGTGGGGTGGCGTTGCTGGTTAAAGAAGAGATTAACACAATAGAAAGGAAGGACATAAGCCGGGAAGATGTGGAATCGATATGGGTAGAGCTGCGTAACACTAAGGGGCAGAAGACGCTGGTGGGAGTTGTGTACAGGCCACCTAACAGTAGTAGTGAGGTCGGAGATGGTATTAAACAGGAAATTAGAAATGTGTGCAATAAAGGAACAGCAGTTATAATGGGTGACTTCAATCTACACGTAGATTGGGTGAACCAAATTGGTAAAGGTGCTGAGGAAGAGGATTTCTTGGAATGTATGCGGGATGGTTTTTTGAACCAACATGTCGAGGAACCGACTAGAGAGCAGGCTATTCTGGACTGGGTTTTGAGCAATGAGGAAGGGTTAATTAGCAATCTTGTCGCGAGAGGCCCCTTGGGTAAGAGTGACCATAATATGGTGGAATTCTTCATTAAGATGGAGAGTGACATAGTTAATTCAGAAACAAAGGTTCTGAACTTAAAGAGGGGTAACTTTGAAGGTATGAGACGTGAATTAGCTAAGATAGACTGGCAAATGACACTTAAAGGATTGATGGTGGATATGCAATGGCAAGCATTTAAAGGTTGCATGGATGAACTGCAACAAATGTTCATCCCAGTTTGGCAAAAGAGTAAATCAAGGAAGGTAGTGCACCCGTGGCTGACAAGAGAAATTAGGGATAGTATCAATTCCAAAGAAGAAGCATACAAATTAGCCAGAGAAAGTGACTTGGATGAGGGAATTAGATGCAGCATCTCCAAGTTTGCGGATGACACGAAGCTGGGTGGCAGTGTTAGCTGTGAGGAGGATGCTAAGAGGATGCAGGGTGACTTGGATAGGTTGGGTGAGTGGGCAAATTCATGGCAGATGCAATTTAATGTGGATAAATGTGAAGTTATCCACTTTGGTGGCAAAAATAGGAAAACAGATTATTATCTGAATGGTGGCCGATTAGGAAAAGGGGAGGTGCAACGAGACCTGGGTGTCATTATACACCAGTCATTGAAAGTGGGCATGCAGGTACAGCAGGCGGTGAAAAAGGCGAATGGTATGCTGGCATTTATAGCGAGAGGATTTGAGTACAGGAGCAGGGAGGTACTACTGCAGTTGTACAAGGCCTTGGTGAGACCACACCTGGAGTATTGTGTGCAGTTTTGGTCCCCTAATCTGAGGAAAGACATCCTTGCCATAGAGGGAGTACAAAGAAGGTTCACCAGATTGATTCCTGGGATGGCAGGACTTTCATATGAAGAAAGACTGGATGAACTGGGCTTGTACTCGTTGGAATTTAGAAGATTGAGGGGGGATCTGATTGAAACGTATAAGATCCTAAAGGGATTGGACAGGCTAAATGCAGGAAGATTGTTCCTGATGTTGGGGAAGTCCAGAACGAGGGGTCACAGTTTGAGGATAGAGGGGAAGCCTTTTAGGACCGAGATTAGGAAAAACTTCTTCACACAGAGAGTGGTGAATCTGTGGAATTCTCTGCCACAGGAAACAGTTGAGGCTAGTTCATTGGCTATATCTAAGAGGGAGTTAGATATGGCCCTTGTGGCTACGGGGGTCAGGGGGTATGGAGGGAAGGCTGGGGCGGTGTTCTGAGTTGGATGATCAGCCATGATCATAATAAATGGCGGTGCAGGCTCGAAGGGCCGAATGGCCTACTCCTGCACCTATTTTCTATGTTTCTATAATAGCAAGAATGTTTCTACAATAGCAAGAATGTCCTTCCTCAAATTTGGAGACCAAAACTGCACACAGTACTCCAGGTGTGGTCTCACCAGGCCCCTGTACAGCTGCAGAAGGACGTCTTTGCTCTTATACTCAATTCCCCTTGTTATGAAGGCCAGCATGCCATTAGCTTTCTTCACAGCCCGCTGTAATTGCATGCTTGCTTTCAGTGACTGATGTACAAGAACACCTAGATCTTGTTGTACTTCCCCTTTTCCTAACTTGACTCCATTTAGATAATAATCTGCCTTCCTGTTCTTACCACCAAAGTGGATAACCTCACATTTATCCACATTAAACTGCATCTGCAATGCATCTGCCCACTCAGCCAGCCTGGCCAAGTCACCCTGCATTCTCATAACATCCTCCTCACATTTCACACTGCCACCCAGCTTTGTGTCATTGGCAAATTTGCTAATGTTACTTTTAATTCCCTCATCTAAATCATTAGTATATATTGTAAACAGATGCGGTCCCAGCACTGAACCCTATGGTACCCCACTGGTCACCGCCTGCCATTCCAAAAGGGACCCGTTAATCGCTACTCTTTGTTTTCTATCAGCCAGCCAATTTTCAATCCATGTCAGTACTCTGCCCCCAATACCATGTGCCCTAATTTTGCCCACTAATCTCCTATGAGGGACTTTATCAAAGGCTTTCTGAAAGTCCAGGTACATTACATCCACTGGCTCTCTTTTGTCCATTTTCATAGTTAAATCCTCAAAAAATTCCAGAAGATTAGTCAAGCACGATTTCCCCTTCGTAAATCCATGCTGACTCGGACCAATCCTGTTACTACTATCCAGATGTGTCGTAATTTCATCTTTTATAATTGACTCCAGTATCTTTCCCACCACCGATGTCAGGCTAACTGGTTTATAATTCCCTGCTTTCTCTCTTCCTCCCTTCTTGAAGAGAGGGACAACATAAGCCACCCTCCAATCCACAGGAACTGATCCTGAATCTATAGAACATTGGAAAATGATTACCAATGCGTCCACGATTTCTAAAGCCACCTCCTTAAGGACCCTGGGATGCAGACCATTAGGTCCCGGGGACTTATCAGCCTTCAGACCCAACAGCCTATCCAACACCATTTCCTGCCTAATATAAATTTCCTTCAATTCATCCATTTCCCCAGGTCCTTTGGCTACTATTACATCTGGGAGATTGTTTGTGTCTTCCCTAGTGAAGACAGTTCCAAAGTACCTGTTCAACTCATCTGCCATTTCCTTGTTCCCCATAATAAATTCACCCCCTTCTGTCTTCAAGGGCCCAATTTTGGTCTTAACTATTTTTTTTCTTTTCACATACCTAAAGAAGCTTTTACTATCCTCCTTTACATTCTTGGCTAGTTTACCCTCGTACCTCATTTTTTTCTCCGTGTATGTCATGGCAGCAGCACTGAAGACTTATCTGCAAAACTGGCAATCTGTTACAGAGCCACATCACCTACGTGAAAATGTAGAATAATTTCAAAGTTCTAAGTAAATTTATTATCAAAGTACATATATGTCACCATATACAACCCTGAGATTTGTTGTGCTGCTGTAATCAGTCTATAATAGAATAATAATCATAATAGAATCAATGAAAGACTGCACCAACTTGGGCGTTCAACCAGTGTGCAAAAGACAACATGAGATGAAGAGTCCTTGAAAGTGAGTCCATCGGTTGTGGGAACATTTCAATGATGGAGCAAAAGAACATGAGTGAAGTTATACCCTTTGATTCAAAAGCCTGATTGTTGAGGGGTAGTGACTGTTCCTGAATCTGGTGGTGTGAGTCCTGCGGCTCCTGTACCACCGGCAACAGCAAGGAGAGAGCATATCCTGGATGGTGGGGATCCCTGATGATGGATGCTGCTTTCCAATGACAATGCTTCATGTAGATGTGCTCAATAGGTGGGGACGGTTTTACCTGTGATGGACTGGGCCGTATGCACTACTTTTGGCAGGATTTTCCATTCAAGGGCATTAGTGTTTTCCTATCAGTCTATGATGCAGCCAGTCAATATACTTTTCATCACATTCTATAGAAGTTTGTCAAAGTTTTAGATGTCATGCCCAATCTTCACAAACCCCTAAGGAAGTAGAGGCATTGCTGTGCTTCCTTTGTAATTGCACTTCTGTGCTGGACCCAGGACAGGTCTTTCAAAGTAATAACATCAAGGAATTTAAAATTGCTGGCACTCTCCACTTCTGATCCTCTGATAAGGACTGGTTCATGGACCTCTGGTTTCCTCCTCCCGAAGTCAATAACCAGCTCCTTGATCTTGCTGACATTGAGAAGAGCTTGTCGCTGTGGCACCACTTAGCTGGATTGTCAATCTCCCTCTTATATGCTGATTCGTCACCACCTTTTTGGCCATCAACGTGGTGTCATCAGCAAACCTGAATACAGCATTGGAGCTGTGCTTAGCCACACAGTTGTAAGTGTAAATCAAATAGAGTAGGCTCGTTGTGCACCTGTGCTGATGGAGAGCATGGAGATGTTGCTGTCATTTCATACTGACTGGGGTCTGCAAGTGAGGAAATTGAGGATTTAATTGAACAAGGAAGTACTGATATTAATAGAATGGACATTGCTGGGAACACCAGCGTTTATCACTAAGCCCTAGTTCCCCTTGGGACTTTGGAGGTGGCACTGCAGTATTTCTGTCGAAGGTGCTCCCACAATGCTATTGGATTGAAAATTTCAATGCCTTAGAATTGAAAACTAATGACAATATATTTCCAACTTAAGATGGTGCATGGGTCAGTGAAAAGCCTTTGTAAAGAAAACCAATTATTGTTAAACAAATCTATCTAAACATTTAATTTTACAAGCATGGAGTATAATTAGAAATTAAAATTTGTTTTTTTCCAGTTCTCTGTGGGGTAGTAGTGAAACAGTGGTTGTAAATTTCTAGCTAATGTCTATTGTTTCTTCTTAATAAAAGCATTAACACTTTTTTTTTTACAAATCCAGCTTGTATCTGCATCAACCCTATTTTTTAGCAAGTTCAAAGGTCTCAAAATTCTAACATTTTGAACTCTCAGCATAATATAGCAAAGAAACAGGTCCCTTGCTCTACCATGTCAAAGCTGATCATAAGGTACCTGTATGCACCAATCCAATATTATAGCACATGGTCCATAGACTTCTACATCTTGGCAACTCAAGTGGTTATCCGTATTCAGCTTAAACACTGCAAGAACTTCTGTATTTAATTGCCCACTTAGCCAGTGCCTTCCAGATTCCAACGACACTTTGGATGGAAAAATTTCTACCTCAGATCCTCGCTAAATGTCATACTCCTAACCTTCAAGCATTACCCTTTGGTTTTAGACACCTCTCTGGCAAAGTAAGTTTTTTTAATTGTCTGTCTAATCTGCATCCTTCATAATTTTCATGCCATCTGTTAGGTTCCTTCTCAATCTCTTCAGCAAGGAAAAAACCCAGACTATTCAGTCTTCTTTCATAACTGAAACCTGGTGAATCGCCTTTGCACACATTCCAATACAAGCATATCCTTCCTAAAGTGTGGGGACCATAACTAAGCGCAGTACTCCAAAAATGACCTAACCAGTGTTTTATACTATTGCACCATAATTTTTCTGCACTTATATTCTACACCTTTGAAAATGAAGGCAAATATTGCATGTGCCGTTATCCACTTGTGCTGCTACCATCAGAGCTGCTTGGGCATGCACCCGGGTCCCATTTTACTTCCTGTTTTAAGTTTAAAAGCAACGTCCAAGGCAACATTATGAAAGTAGTTAATCTATATTACTGCTCTTTTATATCAAGATGGTCAAGCGATATAATGTGAAAGCTATGTGTCTAGCCAAAATGAATATCCTCAACAGTAGCTGTTGATCCAAGGCTCTATGCCAAAAGGTCCTTTTAAAATGCTGTGGTTTATTTAGATACAGAAGTTTAGATTGAAACCCAATATAGATCAGTATATATGGGGTTAGATTCATTTATTTATCAGGTACATTGAAGCGTTCAGTGAAATGTGCCATTTCCATTAACAACCAATATAAAGTAAGGATGTGCTGGGAGCTGCTGGCAGGTGCCATTTATTCTGGCACCATCATAGCACGCCTGCTATATTCAGTAGAACAACAACAGCAGCAATAAAATAAAACAACAGAACAAACCCCTTTTCTCCCTCCCAACATACACATACACATATACACACACACACACACACACACACACACAACACCCCTGGACAGACTGCCTCTGGGCCTCAAACCTCCACACCTTGGCCTAGACTTGCAGACTCGTGGACACTGGGCTGCCGACTTCCACACATGCTGACGCTGGGGCTTTGACCATCAGGCCCCGAGTTCCGGACTTGTCAACTTTGTTCCGTCCCCTTCGGGCTGCAGTATACAGTATCAACCCCTGGACTGATTGATCATGGACTTCTACCATGGAGTTCTCCGACCTACATTCTGGTCCTTGCCCCTTGAACTCCCTTCATCACCAACCTCTCCACTAGTTCCCTGTGCTGCCCCCCAAAACCTACAAACCCCAGAAAAAACAACTATGTCTGAGCCACAACCTCGACAGACGTCATAGCTCAATGCCATCTTGACTGGAATAAGAAATATAAATTGAATTAACATGCAGGCCTGCAGTATAACAGTAGATCCCTTTGGGGAAAGTGATCATAATATGATAGAATTCACCCTGATGGAGAAGCCTAACTCAGATGTAGCAGTATTAGAGTGGAGTAAGGGGAATTACAGAGGCATGACAGAGGAGTTGGCCAAAATTATTGGAAAAGAACACTGACAGGGATGACGGAAGAGCAGCAATGGCTGGAGTTTCTGGAAGCAATTCAAAAGAAATAGGATATACCTATCCCAAGAGGAAGAAGTATTCTAAAGGCAAGATGACACAACCATAGCCAACAAGAGAAGTCAAAGCCAACACAAAAAGCAAAGAGAGGACATATAATAGAGCAAACATTAGTGGGAAGTTGAAAGATTGGGAAGCTTTTAAAAAGCAGCAGAAGGCAACTAAAAAGTTGTTAAGAAGGTAAAGCTGGAATATGAAAATAAACTAGCCAATAATATTAAAGAGGATACCAAAAGTTTCTTCAGAATCATGAAGTGTAAAAGAGAGGTGAGAGTGGTGTCAAGAAAACAACTTCTCCCTCAATGTTGCAATTGAGCTGGTTGTGGACTACAGGAGGAATGGAGACAGGCTAACCCCTATTGACATCAATTGATCCGGGGTTGAGAGGGTGAGCACCTTTAAATTTCTCAGCGTAAACATCACCAAGGATCTCATGTGGTCTGTCCATACTAGCTGTGTGGTGAAAAAGGCACAACAGCGCCTCTTTGATCTCAGATGGTTGAAGAAGTTTGGTATGAGCCACTAAATCCAAAGAACTTTCTACAGGGGCACAGTTGAGAGCATCCTGACTGTCTGCATCACTGCCTGGTATGGGAACTGTAACTCCCTCAATTGCAGGACTCTGCAGAGAGTGGTGCAGACAGAAAACACATCTGTAGATGTGAACTTCCCACAATTCAGGACATTTACAAAGACAGGTATGTAAAAAGGGCCCAAAGGATCATTGGGGACCCAAGTCACCCCAACGACAAACAATTCCAGCTGCTACCATCTGGGAAATGGTACCGCAAAATAAAAGCCAGGACCAACAGGCTCCAGCACATCTTCTTCCACCAGGCCATCAGACTGCTTAGTTCATACTGACGCCTCTATTTCTATGTAATATTGACTATCCTGTTGTACATTATATTTATTATAAATTACAATAAATTATATATTGCACATTTAAACAGAGGCATAATGTAAAGATTTTTTACTCATGTTTATGAAGGATGTAAATAACAAAGTCAATTCTATTTAATACTGGACCACTGGAAAACGTTGCTGGAGAAGTAGTAATGGGGGACAAGGAAATGGCGGATGAACTGAATAAGTATTTTGCTTCAGTCTTCGCTGTAGAAGACGCTAGCAGTACACTGGAAGTTCGAGAGTGTTAGGGGCCAGAAGTGTGTGAACTTGCCATTATTAGGGAGAAGGTTCTTGGGAAGCTGAAAGGTTTGAAGGTAGAAAGTCACCTGGACCAGATGGTCTACACCCCAAGGTTCTGAAAGAGGGAGCTGAACAGAATGTGGAGGCATTAGTAATGATCTTTCCAGAATCACTAGATTCTGGAATGGTTCCAGAAGACTGGAAAATTGCAAATATCACCACACTCTTCAAGAAGGGAGAGAGGCAGAAGAAAGGAAATTATAGGCCAGTTAGTTTGACCTCAGTAGATGAGAACATGTTGGAGTTGATTGTTAAGGAACACATATCAAAGTTGCTGGTGAACGCAGCAGGCCAGGTAGCATTTCCAGGAAGAGGTACAGTCGACGTTTCAGGCCGAGACCCTTCATCAGGACTAACTGAAGGAAGAGTTAATAAGAGATTTGAAAGTGGGAGGGGGAGGGGGAGGGGGAGATCCAAAATGATAGGAGAAGACAGGAGGGGGAGGGATGGAGCCAAGAGCTGGACAGGTGATTGGCAAAGGGGATATGAGAGGATCATGGAACAGGAGGCCCGGGGAGAAAGTCAAGGCGGTGGGGGGGGGGGGGGAACCCAGAGGATGGGCAAGGGGTATATATAGTCAGAGGGACAGAGGGAGAAAAAGGAAAGTGAGAGAAAGAATGTGTGTATAAAAATAAATAATGGATGGGGTACGAGGGGGAGGTGGGGCATTAGCGGAATTTAGAGAAGTCAATGTTCATGCCATCAGGTTGGAGGCTACCCAGACGGAATATAAGGTGTTGTTCCTCCAACCTGAGTGTGGCTTCATCTTTACAGTAGAGGAGGCCGTGGATAGACATACCAGAATGGGAATGGGATGTGAATTAAAATGTGTGGCCACTGGAAGATCCTGCTTTCTCTGGCGGACAGAGCGTAGGTGTTCAGCAAAACAATCTCTCAGTCTGCGTCGGGTCTCGCCAATATATAGAAGGCCACATCGGGAGCACCGGACGCAGTGTATCACCCAGCTGACTCACAGGTGAAGTGTCGCCTCACCTGGAAGGACTTTCAGGGGCCCTGAATGGTGGTGAGGGAGGAAGTGTAAGGGCATGTGTAGTGCTTGTTCCGCTTACAAGGATAAGTGCCAGGAGGGAGATCAGTGGGGAGGGATCGGGGGGACAAATGGATAAGGGAGTCGCGTAGGGAGCGATCCCTGCGGAAAGCAGAGAGAAGGGGGGAGGGAAAGATGTGCTTAAGGGTCTTGGCCTGAAACGTCAACCACTGTAGCTTCTCCCTGGAGATGCTGCCTGGCCTGCTGCGTTCACCAGCAACTTTGATGTGTGTTGCTTGAATTTCCAGCATCTGCAGAATTCCTCGTGTTTACGTTGATTGTTAAGGATGTGGTTTCAGAATACTTGAAGACACATGATAAAATATGCCATAGTCAGTAAGATTTCCTCAAGGGAAAATCCTGCCTGACAAAGCGGTTGGAATTCTTTGAAGAAATTTTAAGCAGGTTAGACAAAAGCAAGTTGGTGGATGTTGTGTACTTGGAATTTCAGAAGACCTTTGACAAGATGCCATAAATGAGGCTGTTTAACAAGCTACGAGCCCATAGTATTACAGGAAATATACCTGCGTGGATAGAGCATTGGCTGATTAGCAGGAGGCAAAGTGTGGGAATAAGGGGAGCCTTTTCTGGTTGGGTGCCAGTGACTAGAGGTGTTCCACAGGGGTCTGCACTGGGATCACTTTTTATGTTATATATCAATGACTTGGATGATGGAATCGACGGCTTTGTTGCAAAGTTTGTGGACAATACGAAGATATGTTGAGGGGCAGGTAGCTTTGAGGAAGTAGAGAAGCTACATAAGGTCTTAGACAGATTAGGAGAATGGGCAAAGAATTGGCAAATGGACTACAGTGTCGGGAAGTTTATGGCCATGCGCTTTGGTGGAAGAAATAAAAATGTAGATTATTTTCGAAATGGCGATAAAATTCAAAATTCCGAGTAGCAAAAGGACGGGAGTCCTTGTGCAGGATTCCCTAAAGATTAATTTGCAGGTTGAGTCAGTGGTGAGGAAGGCAATTTCAATGTTAGCATTCATTTCAAGGAGTCTAGAATATAAAAGCAAGGATGTAGTGTTGAAACTTTATAAAACACTGGGGAGAAGTTTTGGGCGGCTTATTTTAGAAAGGATGTGCTGACACTGGAGAGGGTTCAAAGGAGGTTCACAAAAATGTTTCCAGTGTTGAACAGTTTGTCATATGAAGAATGATTGATGCCTCTGAGCCTATATTCACTGGAATTTAGAAGAATAAGCAGTGACCTAATTGAAACATATCAAATATTGAAAGTCATCGATAGAGTGGATGTGGAGTGGATGTTTCCTGTGGTGGGAGAGTCTACAACCAGAGGATACAGCCTCTTAGAACAGAGATGAGGAGGGATTTCTTTAGCCAGAGAGCAGTGAATCTGTGGAATATGTTGACACAGGCAGCTGTTGAGGCCAAGTCTTTACTGGTTGATAGATTCTTGATTGGTCAGGGCATGAAGGGGTATGGGGAGAAGGCAGGAGATTGGGGTTGAGATGAAAAATGGATCAGCCATGATGAAATAACAGAGCACACTTGATGGGCCAAATAACCTAACCCTGCTCCGATATCTTATGGTTTTATGGTAACCTGGCCCACTCCCCCACAAATACGTAGAAACAGCGAGTTCCAAGTCATGATCTGTAAACTTTTCTATGAAAAGTTATTAAATCACTTGAATTAATAAATTATATGGAGGACATTGGAATGTCAGAACTCAAGTAAATAATGCAGAATATTAGGTTTAATTCATACAATCACAAACAAAAATCTTGTGCCAGGTATTTTATTTTTCTCGGGATTTCAGTTTGGAGCTAACATTAATACTTGTTTTTAAATATTTGTCTTGCACATCAGCTGAAGGTTTTATGTTGCATTAGTGTATGCATTAGTTGCATAAACTCTGTTCAAGCATCCCTTGCAACAGATCAATGCCAGACGGAACACATTGTCTCAATTAGCAGCCTGGAAAACACCACTGAAATAAGGCAGTGTGGCCTGAAGTTGTACAATGCAGCTAGTTCTCCAAGGAGAGCTCACACACTTAACTCTGAGGTGGACTTGGGTCTTTCTTAAAACAATTAAAGGAGGGAACAGGCCTAACGGAGGAAACTCTTTGTGCAGCGGAGTCTGCTGAACCGGATGGTCTACACCCCAAGGTTCTGAAAGAGGCAGCTGGATGAACAGAAGCCTTGCTCCTACGTTCATTGTGGTTTTGTGCAAAAGAGGCCATGTTCCCTATTGCACATTACAGACCAGCTCACCTACTTCTGCTGATGTCATGTGCAGCCTGTGAAGCAAAATTTTCCTGCTATCTACCACAACTACATGTATGAGAAACGGAAGGTGTGTGCAATCAGTCTCGGGAATAAACTTATCCACCAGGTAATTCTGATCATCTTTTATTTTGTCACTTTGTAAGGCATTGCAAACTGCACATTGTAAATTATAGGAAATGAGATCAAAAATGATCTTGGCCTAAGTGTTTATTGCCAAACATAAAAAGTAATTTGAAAAAAATGAAGCAACACAAACAAAATGCTGGAAGAACGCTGCAGGCCAGGCAGCATCTATGGAAAAGAGTAAAGTCGACATTTCGGGCTGAGACCCTTCCACAGGACTGGAGAAAGAAAGATGAGGAAGAGAGTTAAAAGGTGGGGGGAGGGGAGGGAGAAACTCAAGGTGATAGGTGAAACTGGGAGGGGGAGGTGGGGTGAAGTAAAGAGCTGGGAAGTTGATTGGTGAAAGAGATACAGGGCTGGAGAAGGGGGAGTCTGATAGGAGAGGACAAAAAGCCATGGAAGGAATAAACAGGGAGGAGCAAAAGAGAGAGGTGATGGGCAGGCAAGGAGATAAGGTGACAGAGGGAAAAAGGATGGAGAATGAAAGGAGGGGCATTACCAGATGTTCGAGAAATCAATGTTCATGCCATAAGTTTGGAGGCTACCCAGACGGAATATAAGGTGTTGTTCCTCCAACCTGAATGTGACCTCATCGCAACAGTAGAGGAGGCCATGGATAGACATATCGGAATGGGAATGGGAAGTGGAATTAAAATAGGTTCTGTGTGTGTTGCTTGGATTTCTAACATCTGTAAATTTTCTCTTTGTTTGTGATTTGACAGAAATGAAACTTGTACTACAAAACTGCACCTTCAATATCAGACATCTCCCAGATAATTCAGACTTTCTGTTGGGGTGACCTGCCCTACCTGCCTGGTTTTCACAAGTAAGACTAATAGTAGAACAGTCCTGACATTGCTTTAGTGGGAATGGATTTAGTGGGTAAAAAATAAAACTCATCACAGAAATGATGTAGTTGCCTGCCTTAAGCCCTATTCCAAAGGTTTAGAAATGTGCATGTCTTTGGGAGTATGAATCATGGACCCTTTTCCAGACCAATCATTTCAAATGCTTAAAATTTTAGTTAGAACATAGAATAGTACAGCATAGTACAGGCCCTTCAGCCCACAATGTTGTGCCAACCCTTCAACCTACCTGAAGATCAATCAATGTTGGTGAATAATGAAGCTGCATTTTTTTGTGATTTTCAGTTGATCACTGAAATTTTATTTTCAGTGGGCTGTGAATGCATAGTGTACATGTAATCTAGATCAATGGATTTCTTAGCACTAATTTAATTAACAGTAGATCAGAGAAATGGCTAAGAAATAGAAGTAAATCATGATCTCATAGTGGCATGCGTGAGAGAGCGAATGACCATCTCCAGCTCTTCATTCATATAGTTAATTTGTACAGATCTTCAGCTTTAGAGTTTCCTGATAAAAGATCAAAAGAAAAGAAACTTGATGCAGTCATTCTTGCAGTTTTAGCAGGGCTATTAATTATAACTTTTAGGGGAAATCAATACTATGAGATAGCAAATTTTGTCCCATGGTTGATGAGCTAAATGCACAATGAATTAATGTAAGCAGGTTGAACTTTGATTTTGAAATCCAGTTCCAATGAATTGACAAAAAACAAATTTTAAAAGTGGTGTCAACATACATTTGCTACTTTATTGCACATTTATCCCCATTGCAATTGAAGCATTGTGAAGACTGTGATTTTGCAATTGATTAATATGATCAAATAATTGCAGCCTGGAATATGTCTGTGATAATCTATTCAGTGTCAGTGTAATCTGTGAAATTGAATTAAACACTGTTCAGATTACAGAAGCATGCATGCAATGTAACTGAACTACGTTTGTAGATAGGAACTGCTGACATAATATAAAACTGGATGTCATATTTTCAGAAACCATCCACCTACATCTCATTAATCTGATAATTATATATTTAAAAAATCTGCCATTAAAGTTTAGTTGAGGTCTGTTGTAGAAAAAACAGCCCCATTTCTTTGGTGAAAGTTTTAAAAGTACAGTAGTTAGGAAAGCATCTTCCTTGATGCTTTTTCCTACTTTTACTGTTTTTGCTCCCTTGCTGTCTGTGACAGGAATTTCAATCTCCCTTGCTGTTCTGTTGCCCACTGCAGCAAATGGTGCCTCCAGAAGCATGACTTGGCATTCTTCCTCTGTGGCGGAGAATTCCAAGGAGGAAACGTCGCACATCGGTGCAAACAGCCAATCTCCTGAAGCTGACTTGAAAAGGGAAAAATATAGTCACGAAGAGTAACCTCAATAAAAATACCACTGATCCTTCTGTTTAAACACACCTGAAATCCTCATCACACACACACAACAATCAGGTATCTCAAAGGATGCCACATGAAAGGTCCTGTTAGGGGAGGTGTTCCAGGGTTTAAATGCAGCAATGAACAGAACGTATTTCCATGTCTAAATAGGTTATGACTCAGTGGAGAACAGCACCAACATTCTAACTATTGGAAAGATAAATATATTTCAAAATGTACATGAGATAAAAAATAGACTTTCCCATATTTTGTTTATTTAAAAATATTTCCTATTATAATTTATACTTTTTAATATATATCATAACATACTGCCACAAAACAAGATCAAAAACATGTGCCTTTGATATTAAATCTAATTTTGATGTTGTATTTCCTTACAGCAGAGGGAGAGGCCCTTTCCCATCAGATTCATGCTAGCTCTCAGACCATTGTCATCAGTTCTGTTCCTTTGATTAACCAATTCTCTCTCACATGCTCATGAACCTCTCCCAATCAACTACCATCTACCTACACAAGGAAACTGGAGCATTCAGGTAACCTATGTAGTACAGGGAGAACGTGGAAATTCCACACAGACAGCACTGCAGGTCAGAATTGAATTTTAATTACAGGAGATCTGAGACAGCAATACCTCTGCTACACTAACAACACACCCATTTTATTTGATGGGATATTATACGGCAAAGTTTAATTGTGACCATTAACTTTATCATGTACTTTCTTCTTGATGATAGCAATGAGAGAAAGGCATGTTGTGAGTGATGGGGCTTCCTAATGGTGGTTGCAGGCTTTTGAAGATGTTCTCAATGCTGGTGTAGAAATTTGCAAGATTCTTTGATGACGTATCAGGTCTTCTCAAACTCCGAATGAAATTTAGTAGCCTTTGTGCCTCCTCTGTAATTGCATCAATATGTTGGGCTGAGTATAGATCTTCAGAGATACTGACACGAAGGAACTTGAAACTGCTCACCTTTTCCACTGGTAATCCCTCAGTGAGAACTGGCGTGAGTTCCCTCAACCTCCCCTTCCTGAAATCCACAATCAATTCCTCGGTCTTACTGACGTTAAGTGCAAGGTTGAGGTTGTGACACCACTCAACCAGCTGATCAACCATTCCAGTTAGCCCGCAACTACTCTGCACGGTGGACACTTTTAAGCTACTTTCTATAGTTCTGTTTACAGTGTAAATACATGCTGGTATTTATATATTTATGTACATTTTATTCCATATCCCTCTTTTAACCTCTAATTTTATTTTGTTTATATAATTTTTTATTTGCTACACTTGTTGTAAGTGTTGCTTCTATTGCATGTCACGCCCTGACCAACACACCACAGCAAATTCCTAATACAATGTAAATGCACTGTATGTGCTGAATAACGTTGAGACCTTGATGTGATTAAAATAGAGAGAGTGCAGAGAAGATTCAAAAGGATGTTGCTGGGACAGAACAGTTGAGCCACAGGATCGGCTGGATATGGCAAATGTTTTCCCTGGAGCAAAGGAGGCTGAGGGTGGATCTTATAATGTTCATGAAGTCATGACGGGAGGCAGTTGAATGGTGTCACAACAACAACATTGCACTCAGTGTCAGTAAGATGGATTGTCACCATCTGTTTGGTGAGTCTATAAAACTAGACAACATAGGTTTAATGTTAGAGGGAAAAGATTTAAAAGGTATCTGAGAGGCAGGTTTTTCCACACAGATGGTGGTGTAAGGAACAAGTTGCCAGAGGAGGTAGTGGAGATGGGTGCAACTGCAATATTCAAACAGATACATTAAAAAGGAAGTTTAGAGGCATGTTGGCCAAATGCATGGAAATGTGATGAGCTCACCACACATTGTTATGGATGAGTTGTGTTGGAGGGCCTGTGCCTACATTGTACAACTCTGTAACTTTATGGATCTATTGCTGGCAGTATCAGTGGTTACCGGCTGTTGGATATACTCACTGAAGGAGAGCAAAAATGCCATCTCTTTTGTTGGCAACAAAATCAAACTCTGGTGTAGATGTGATGTGTGATGCTGGGAATTTAAACAGAATATGGAATTTGCATCATGACTTAACCTAGTCAGTTTGTCCAAAAAAAACACGGGTCCTTACTCATTCAACGATGCAATAGAGTTCTAAAACATGAAATTCTATTCATTTGAATTGAAACGGTATATAAAAATAACAAGAAACGTAAATAATTCAGCCATTCTCCTTTCTAATACTTAATGTGTTTTCTCAAAAAAATTGCTCTTAATGGAACTGGATTAGTATAATAATACTAATTCGTACACCATCACGATGCATAATTCATTGAGGAAAAGAAGTATTTGAATCTAAAGAATACCTTGCCAAATATAACTTCTATGCAATAAGTAAAGAAAGCTCATTGTAGCAGTGAAAATCTGTATAAAGCTTTTTAAACTTTAATATTATGATCTGCCAGCTGGTTGCAGAAAGCTTTCTGGAGACAGTGGTGAGGTAAGTATCTTTGCTCTCCATGTGTGGGTTTAAAACTAATCCAACAGGAGTCACAACGGTCCTTGCAACAAACATTCTAGCAGTCTGGTAACCTTTGAAAATTCTGGTTTGGTATCGCTTGAAAACTGCTTCTTGAATTAAGTTGTAGTCTCTCCCATCTTCTTTATCCTTGGTGATGCCTCATCCTTGACCCTTTACCTAAGGCTTTCAATGAAAGGGAATCTCAGTGTCATACACAATCCATATAAAGCACTCTGGAATTGGTTTGAAATCTTTAGCCATTCCAGTATGAAGCCCTGTATTGCTTTCACAATACATTTTTCATTACAATATATTAATCGATTGAGATATATAGCCAGCTATATTGCTCATGGCTCCTCCTGGCTATGTAAAATCTCCAGCTAACATCCTCTATTATGGATGCTTTGAGTGTCATCAATTGCTTAACTATGCTTTTCGCCAGAACTGACATTCCTCCATGAAGTAAGGGCCTGGCTTTGGATAAATGTTAGTTGATGTTCTGCACTGCTCCCATCATGTTTTGTAGAGGAAGTTTAATACATTGTTACACAGGCTGAGAAATACGAGCATTCAATGGGATAGGGCAGGATTAATTATGAAAATGGATAATCAAAAACATTTCATATGGGTTTTTATTACACAGTTGCAGGTATGCAAAGCAAACTAAATCAAAAATCAAATGCAAGGAAAAGGGCCTTTTTCTACTAATGGCGGCATCTTCTCTTTGATCTGCAATACACTGCATTCTGTCTTAACATTTGTGTGAATGAATTACTGGGAGGGGAGAGTTACGAGCACCAGGAGTAGCTGACTCTATTGCACTGGTTCAGTACTGGCAACCAAAGAAGAGCTTCTGATCCACAAGTAATACAGATAAGTGGCACTGTACACAAACCCATGTGTAAAGGCACTTCATATTTGTGAAACCTACAGAACTGTTGCCACAAGGAGCAACACTCCTGTGCTTAATCTGATCCCAAGTGCTAAATGCAACTGGGTACATTATTGTGCCGGTAACAGATTTCCAGAATTTTATGTTGTTTGCATTCTTCCAATGTGCTTCTCAAGGCAAGGACACAGCTCTGATGGATGTATTTTGATTCTGCTTTGGCTATGGTAGGCAAGAATTTAGTTTAGTATTTGACCATGTTAGCTGAACAACATAAACGTTCAAATGGCCATAGGGTGAAGGGAATGAATGGTGGGAAATGAGATCAGTGGTTGGGATTGCAGGTTTGGTCAGCACACTGATGTTGTTGCAGGTGCGGTGGTGTTAGGGCTCTGGGGAGTTAGTACCCAGCACTTACAATAGATTCTATTTATCTCAGCAGGGAGGAATATCTGCTAAGGAAATATTAGATAATTTAATCTTTTGAATTTATTGAAATGGAGGGCAAACACATACAGTCAACTTGAAACAACTAAAACCATTTGTTTCAAGTTGTCTAAAAGTGTTTGTCTTCATTTTAAAATTTATTTATGATTTAAAAATTTTAATGTTAATAGCTTGTCAATATCTTTAATGTGTCTAAAAACTAGAGATGTGCCTGGAGATCTGGCTTGGTCAGTTACCAAAATATACTTTTGCCATTCCTATGAGTGAGATTTATTTTGACCTCACCAACTGATTGAATTAATGACCTGTGATGCACAAGTGCTTGTCAACGGACACTGGGATAGATTTGGCATGGAGGTATTCACCAGAGTATCCACACCAGACAGGTGTGGGCTTTGTTGTCTGTCTTTTTGTTCTTTAGGTTGTTGAACACCAGCTACCATATGTTCCCCAGACACACACACCCTCCAAAGATCCTGCCTATTTCTGTTTCCTCAGCAACTCCTCCCATGGGCCCAACCCAGTTTCAGTATGTACTCTGTACAAAGCCTTCAGCCTAACCTAGGCTCTTCCATCAAACCTCAGGAGAACCTTCACCCAACTGCCCAAACTCAGCAGGTCTTGGTCTCCTGATTCACATTGTCTAGATCAATGCATCTCAACAAGTCATTTCCAGGGTGGTTTTTAGGTAGCTGAGGAGCAAACATTGACAGCACAATTCTAGCAACAAATCCTGGGCCATTACTTTGGAGAAAAGCACAGAGGAGTAATATTGTGATATTCATTGAGCTAGTAAAATTTTCTGCATTCGGGTAGAATCCTTTGCATTCTCCGGACTTTCCAAAGCCCTTCAAAGTGGAGGAATTGCTGAAAATTTGAAATAAAAATAGAAAATGCAGAAGATGTTCAACAGGTCAGGCAGCATCAATGGAATGAAAATTCCTAACCAAATGGGTTAAATAAGAGTTCTAACAACTGAGCCAAGTTGTAAAGGGTTCATCGTTTGTCTTACAAATAATAAGTAGCAAAAGTAAATAGATTAGAAAGAGGATATGACCTCACTCCAGAGATGAGACCAAGAGACTGTACAGAAGGTTAATATCCACTGTGGGCTGAAATAGTGACACAGTTAATAGGGATGCAACTAAACAGCTCTGGTGACTTGGGTTCAATCCCGATTTCTGGTGCTGTCTGTGTGGAATTCTTCCTGAGACCTAATGGGTTGCCTCTGGCCTTTCTGGTTTTGTCCCATACTCCAAACAGTGTGAATTGGTAAGTTAATTGGACCCTGTAGATTGCCCCTACTGCATAGATGAGTGGGGGGATGGATTTAAAGAGAGAACATGACAAAATGGGTTCATGTAAAAATAGGCGTAAAGTTGGCACAGAGTTTGTGAGCCAAACAGCCTGTTTCTGTTCTACTGAACTCTTACTGTTGCTTTTGTGCCCGTACTCTTGTTCTCACTCTCACTCGTGTGCTCTCGGTATTACTCTATTGGCTAGAATGGCAAGTGTTCAAACACCATTGTATTAAATCCCACCATGATTATGCAGTACAAATCTGGAACAAAGTGCAAACATCTGCACTTTTTGCCATTTCCTCCTTGGATTGTCCTAGATGCCCCTCTAATTCACAATTTATAGGAAAGAAATCTGTTATCCTTGACCTGCTGGCCTGGATCAGTCCAACCCCCAAACCCACCAATGTGATTTACTATCATCTAAACTCTTAAATCACCAAACTATTCAGGGAGCAATTAAAAATGGACAATAAATACTGATATAACTAGCAACATCAGTGCTGGTTGAATTAGGAAATGTTGATTATTATCATGTGGCTTTCTACAAGAGCTTCCTGTGCAAAAATAGGCTGCCCTGCTTCCCACATTTACCACCAGACTTAACAAAGGAAAACCGATACTACAGACTCTGGAAATCTAATGTTAGAACAGAGATGATTAAAATACTCAATAGGTGAGACAACAGTAGTAAAGCAAAAAAAAACAGACTTGTAACATCAGCACTTTCTCTCTTCAGAAATGCTGTCCAAACTGCTGAGTATTTTCAACATCATGTTTTTATTTCATATCTCAAAAAAAGTTCTCAGCTGTAAAATGCCTCCTGAGATCATACAAGGTGCTTTATTAATGTAATTCTTTCTTCAGCACCACCATCCTCACCTTAAGTAATGTCCTTGTGCTATAGGCAAGCTATGTACTTCCTCGTAAGCAATGGTACAGACTTGGCAGTGTACTGACTCATCTGCTGGAGATCTGTTTCTTCTCTAGCCTTGACCAGGACCTTGACTTGTCATGGTCATAAATTTTAAAAAATGGCAGCAATCAATAAATCAAGGAAGACATTTTTGATCCAGAGACTAGAATGGCCTGCCATCAAGAGCAGTTGACACAAAACCCATGGATATATTTCTAAGAGCAGATTCACTTAGCAACCAAG
Organism: Mobula birostris; assembly: GCF_030028105.1. NCBI lineage: Eukaryota > Metazoa > Chordata > Chondrichthyes > Myliobatiformes > Myliobatidae > Mobula > Mobula birostris. The sequence goes on along the minus strand of NC_092377.1, from coordinate 71,577,797 downwards.
TAAACCATGATTTGAAAGGTGTGCAGAAAGGGTAGGTTTGAAGTGCTGTAGAAGGTTTATTTGCAGCACTGACAACAACGATGATTAGTTGGACCAACTGTCCTTTTCAAGTACCAGTTAGAATAATTGTTTGTCTGAATTGATTTAGAGTAAGCTTATGTAGCTGCTTAGCTTTTGATGGCTTTGGTTTCTAAATATTCAACCATCTTCTCTTTGAATTGTTGGCCATTTATTCTTCCCTATATTGTATTTCGAGGAGCTGGGGTGAGGTTGACTCATTATCTTACATATTTGTATTTCTCTTGAAAACTTGTACTTTTCTATTATTCAATATGCTGCTCATATCCTCATAATCTTCTAAGCTCTGGTATAGATAATCTTTCTGCTTCTGCTTTTCAATTCAGACTTGAGACAGTGATCTGAAAATATCAGTATTCCAGTGTTAATCTATTGACCCACCTTCTCAAATTGACAACAGCTTGTATTGAAAAGCCATTTAATGTAATGCCAGTCCTGAGAGGCAGGACAAGAAGAGGATATTGTTTTACTATTTTTCACAAAATGTTGATAAATCTTCTATGACTTATCAAAAAATTGATTTAAGAGATTTTTTGAGCAATGTTAACTGGCCCACAACAACTTCACAATGTTCCTTCATGCTGACCACTTCCAAAGAGCATTTAATGACAACAGATTATTTTGCTATGTAGTGTTCTGCAGCGGAAGTCCAGAAATATCCACACGTTCAGAAGGGCACCTTGGAAGTCTCTATTGCATCTTTCTGGACTCTATCTTAAAGTGAAAGGAACTTTTTTAAGCCATATCTGTTAAAGCATGATACTGTATATCTAGTAAATGTCAAAGGACAGCTCAACTAATTGTTTCATGCCTAAATAGGGGAGTATTATAGTGGATAGCCTTATGCAGTGATAACTTTCTGATGGATGTGCTTATGTGTTTGAGGACTGTTTTTATGTGAATGTGAAGTAAGTTTTGGTTATGAGATTCACAAATGTATTTTTAATTTTGGTTTGTAGCACCTGCATTTAATATTTAGAAATCAATAGCATTGTTTTTTCCTTAGTCACTGAATACTGAAAATTTGTCCATTTGCAGCTTTCGATGACTTTCAATTCTAAAAGCATTTCCTAGCTACGTTTAAACATTGACTTGAAAGTAGCACCATTATTTCTTGGTCACTCAATGGAATATATTCTCTAACAGAGTATTTATCTGTTGTAATGTGTGTGCTGGATTGATGGAGGTTTTGATTTGATGGTAAACTGAGGTCCCTTCTCCCATTTTAAATGAATAAGAAGTACCATTGCATTATGTTTTTGTTTGGTTCTTTGATTGGAAGTAAGCAATGCACCTTTCTATTCAATTCAATTCTATTGAAGAATCCACTGTTTCTTTCTGGACTCCATCTTTAAGTGAGTCCAGTAGTTGTTGCATGGCCAATTGTTATTGTCCATCCCTATTGCCCTCTTTTCTGTTGCTTGTTAAGCTGGACTCCCATATAAGCAAATTTCATCCTGCAAAGTGTATCAGCAAAGCAGGTGGGTATTTTAAGCTGGTAGTTTCATGGTAGCCAATGCTATTACTAATCTCTAATACACCAAATTAAGTTAATTTCTTGAATTGAAATTACCCAGCAGTCACAGTGAAATAACTCCTCTCTCCAAGTTTATGTAAGTATGCAAGTCCATTGATTTATAACTGCTGTCTAAAATAAAGAAGGGTAATAATTATACAACTGGTTTATCTTTCATCTGGTAAATAAAATAGATAATCTAATCAATTATCTCACTGCTGTGTGTATGAGATTGCTGTGCAAAATTAAATTAATATTGGGTTACAATTCAAGGGCTTTTAGATACTTTGGAACTTCTTTAATATTGTGAAGGGATCTGTACAAATATATAGAAACATAGAAAACCTACAGCACAATACAGGCCTTCCGGCCCACAAAGTTGTGCCGAACATGTCCCTACCATAGAAATTACTAGGGTTACCAATGGCTCTCTATTTTTCAAAGCTCCATGTACCTATCCAAAAGTCTCTTAAAAGACCCTATCGTATCTGCTTCCACCACCGTTGCCAGCAGCCCATTCCATACATTCAACACTCTCTGCATAAAAAACTTACCCCTGACATTTCCTCTGTACCTACTCCCCAGCACCTTAAACCTATGCCCTCTTGTGGCAGGCATTTCAGCCCTGTGAAAAAGCCTCTGACTATCCGCACGATCAATGCCTCTCATCATATACACCTCTATCAAGTCACCTCTCATCCTCCGTCGCTCCAAGGAGAGAAGGCCAAGTTCACTCAAACTGTTTTCATGAGGCATGCTCCCCAGTCCAGGCAACATCCTTGTAAATCTCCTCTGCACCCTTTCTATGGTTTCCACATCCTTCCTATAGTGAGGCGACCAGAAGTGAGCACAGTACTCCAAGTGGGGTCTGACCAGAGTCCTATATACCTGCAACATTACCTCTCGGCTCCCAAATTCAATTCCACGATTGATGAAGACCAATACACCGTATGCCTCCTTAACCACAGAATCAATCTGTGCAGCTGCTTTGAGCGTCCTATGGATTCGGACCTTAAGATCCCTCTGATCCACCACGCTGCCAAGAATCTTACCATTAATACTATATTGTGCCATCATATTTGACCTACCAAAATGAACCACTTCACAGTTATCTGGGTTGAACTCCATCTGTCACTTCTCAGCCCGGTTTTGCATCCTATCGATGTCCCGCTGTAACCTCTGACAGCCCTCCACACTATCCACAAAACCCCCAACCTTTATGTCATCAGCAAACTTACTAACCCATCCCTCCACTTCCTCATCCAGGTCATTTATAAAAATCACAAAGAGTAAGGGTCCCAGATCAGATCCCTGAGGCACACTAATGGTCACTGACCTCCATGCAGAATATGATCTATCTACAACCAGTAATATATACTTACTCTTGGCATTATATTTGAGTTAGTTATGCAATGAAAATTTATAACAACATTGTGATTGACTTCTTTTATTTCCAAGCATGCAGAAAGCTTTATTTTGATTTTGTGTTTTCTCAGTCCAGGCCATTTGGTGTTTATAATTTCTGCCTTGGATGCACAGCTCATTTTAGCTTCCAGTGCAGTGACTCACCAGTACATTGCAACATCGGTACTTGCCAGCACTTGCAATGCTCCGATATGTGGACACATTTTCTCCTCGCCCAACAGCTGAAAACATTACCAACTGGTTCTCAATGTAGTTCAAGAGGCCAAAAAAAAACAGTCAGTTACAGAGGTATGTAGCAACATGTTGACAAAGTGATTTGTCTCCTCAGTGGAAAATTTACAAGGAAAATATTGTCAAATTCCTCAATCCGAGGGACAAAGAATTTGCCTATGCTTTAAGAAAAGTATTTATTGTGTTTAAACAGTGATGGATCTGATTTTTGGTGCATACATGTTGTGGGTAAGTAGAGCTACTAGGACTTGATGTTTCAATCCCTATGGTAAGTTGGCACTCTCGATGTTGGCAGTGGGTTTGGAGTGGTGACAAGGAGGGAGGGTAGGTACGTCATCGGGGTCATCAGGTGGGCACCCTCCTTCTTTGACGATTCGTTGATAAGCCCACGACGTCTCCAGAGAGCTCAACAGTGCTACTTGGAGTCCTAGATACACCCCCCTCAGTTCCATACCCTCCTGTTTTAGGCAGAAATTACTTGAGCAACAGTAAGAGCCAACAAGTGTTGTTCCAGGAGCTTTCAACTCTGCCTTTCTTTGTCAGCTGCCCGGAACCCGCCAAATTCCCTGTGGTCCCCCAGTTTGTTCACCTGTATATCTCTTGATTGTGGTAAGCAATTTATTACTGAAGACGTTAGTTCTGGAATTCTCTCCCAAAACTATTTTGTTTTTATGTCTTTATCTCCTCAAAAATTTACAAGATTTTACCAAGAGTTCTTTCAGATGTCTTGATATATTGTGTGAGGCTTGGTGTCAAATTTTGTTTGATGATTGCTCCAGGGCAGAATCTTGTGATATTTTGCAACATTAAATTCACCAGATAAATTGTTGCTGTCTAATATTAGCAGTGGTAAGAAATGTAGGTACAGCACATTTAAGTGGACAAAAGTACATCATCATAGCCGGAAGAAAAGGAGGTGTGGTGGCCTCCAAGCCAAACTAAAGTGTTGGGGTATGTAACTTCCTCTACCCAGTGTCTTGTTGGCAAATGTACAGTCATTGGAGAACAAAACTGAGGACCGAAGGGCAAGATTACTGTATTGGAGGGAAATGAGGGATTGCTGCTTTTTATGTTTCACGGAGACATGGCTGAGCTTAGACATAACAGATATGATGATAACACCCAAGGGCTTCTCATTATTCCAGATGGATTGGACTGCTGATTTGGAGAAGGCAAAAGGTGGGGGTTTGTGTTTTATGATAAATTCCTTGTGGTGTTCGGATGCAGTGGTCTTGTCACACACTTGTATCCCCAACCCGGAACATTTAATGATTAAGTGCCGACCATTCTACTCACCAAGAGAGTTCACCTCCATGATCCTGATTGCAGTTTATGCACATACTGCCAAAGGCCATTGTAAAGCAGGTACTCGAGGCATTGAGTACTGTAATGTGCAAACAAGAAGCAGCCTATAGCAATGCCTTTCAAATCATTGTTGGGGACTTCAGTCAGGCTTGTTTGAAGAAATCAATGCCCAGTTATTATCAACATTTCAACTGCAGCACAAGGAGTCCCAGCATATTCGACTACTCTTCTAATACTATTCAGAATGCCTACCAATCCATCCCAAGACTGCATTTTGAGAAATCTTATCACCTGGCTGTCCTCCTGCTACCAGTATACAGGCAGAGGCTAGAGAGCAAGACTCCAGAAGGAAGAACAACAGAGGCAGTTGAGGGAGGCAGAGGAGCAGGTACAAGATTACCTTGAGTGGGTTGGACTAGGTTGTATTCAATGACTCAGTAGAGAACCTGAAGAATACGCCATGGTTATCACAGACATTATAAAAACAGAAATAAACAAAATCATTCAGAGTTTTTCCCAACCAGTAGCCCTGGAGGAACCAGGGCCATATTAATGGTCTGGCAACCAAGTGAAATACAAGAGGTCCAAGTACAACCTCTGGAAAGCTATCTCACATGTGGTGGCATTTGCAAGCCAAACTTGAATTAATGAAGGATGTTGAACAGCTGTGGTTATCACCTCCTACAAAGTAAAACCAAGCGACATAGGTGATAACAAAATTTTGTTCCTAGATGAGCTCAATGCCTTTTATTCTTGTTTTAACCAGAAGAACATGGCGGAATCTCCACAAATTCCGACAGCTCCCGATGACCCTGTGATTTCAGTCTCTGATGCCAATGCAACAGCATCCTCTAGGAGAGTGAACCCATAGAAACTATATGGCCCAGACAGAGTACCTGGCCATGTGTTAAATACCTATCCTGATCAACTGGATGGAGTGTTCACTGAAATCTTTAAACTCTTGCTTCAGCAGTCTGAGGTACCCACCTGCTTCTAGCAGGCTTTAATTGTACCAGTGCCTAAGAAGAACGTGATAACATGTCTCAGTGACTACTGTCCAGTAGCACTTACATCTAATGTGCCGAAGTGTTTTGAGAGCTTGGTGATGAACCATATCAACACTTGCCTGAGAAGTGACTTGGATCCGCTTCAGTTTGCCTACCAACACAACAGGTCAACAGTAGATGCCATTTCATTGGCTCTTTACTAAACCCTGGAATATCTGGACAGTGAAGATGCATGCATCAAGATATTTTTCATTGACTACAGATTAGCATTCAGCTCTATCATTCCCTGAAAATGAACCAGTGAACTCCAAGTCCTAGGCCTCAATAACTTTTTGTGGAACTGGATACTCAATTTCTTCATTTGCAGACCCCAGTCAGTTCAGCTTGGCACAACTTCTCCTCCACAATCATCATTATCACAGGTGCACCACAAGACCGTGTGCTTAGCCCGTTTCATTACTTGCTTTATATTTATTACTGTGAGGGTAAGCACAGTTCCAATGTTTAAGTATGCTGATGACATCACTGTCATTGGCCATTTCAAAGGTGGTGACAATCAGCAATACAAGGGAGATTGAAAATCTGGCTGAGTGGTGCCACAACAACAACCTCTCACTCAATGTCAGAAAGACCAAGAAGCAGATTTTTGATTTCAGGAGAAGGAAATCAGAGATCCATGAGCCAGTCCTCATCAGAGGATTGGAGGTGGAGAGGGACAGCAACTTAAAATTTCTAGGGCCTATCATTTCAGAGAATCTGTCCTGGGATCAGCATGTAAGTGCAATCAGAAAGAAAGCACAGCAGTACCTCTACTTTCTCAGATGTTTGCATAGATTTGGCATGTCACCTACAACTTTCACAAACTTCAATAGATGTTTGGTGGGGTGTATATTGACTGGTTGGATCACTGCCTGGTGTGGAAACACCAGTACCCTTAAACAGAAAAGCCAATAAAAAGTAGTGGATACAGCTCATTCCACCATGGATAAAGCCTACCCACCACTGAGCACATGAAGTGTTTTTGCAAGAAAGCAGCGTCCATCCTCAAGGACCGTCAACCTCCAGGCCACGCTCTCTTCTTGCTGCTGCCATCAGGAAGGAGGTACAAGAGTCTCAGGACTCACACCATGATGTTAACAGTTATTATTTCTCAACCATCAGGCTCTTGAACCAGAGGGGATAAATTCACTCATCCCAACACTGAGCTGTTTCCAAAAGCTATGGATGGACTTTTAAGGACACTCCATCTCATGTTCTTATGTTTATTGCTTATTTTATTATTATTATTATTATTATTGTATTTGCACAGTTTGTGGTCTTTTGCACATTGCTTATTTGGCCAGTGCTCCCAACTCTTCCTCTGGTACGTTGACGAATGTATTGATGCTACTTCGTGCACCATTTCTGAGCTTGTCAACTTCTTCCTCTTCTTGCCTCTAACTTCCACCCTATCCTTAAATTGACTTTTTCCATTTCAGACACCTCCCTCCACTTTCTCAATCTTACTGTCTCTATCGCTGGAGACAAACTGTTGACTGACATCTTTTATAAACCTACCGATTTCCAGGATTACTTTGACAAACAAGAGAAAATCTGCAGATGCCAAAAATCCAAGCTACACACACAAAATGCTGGAGGAATTCAGCAAGCCAGGTAACTATGGAAAAGAGTAAACTGTGACATTTCGAGTCAAGACCCTTCATAGGACTCATGAAGGGTCTTGGTCCGAAACATCGACTATTTACTCTTGTCCATAGATGCTGCCTGGACTGATGGGTTCCTCCAGCATTTTCTGTGTGTTGCCTTATCTTGACTATACCTCTTGTCACCCTATCTCCTGTAAAAAAAAAATGCTATTCTTAGTTTATTCACCTCTGCTGCATCTGATCCCAGGATGCGGCTTTCCTTTCCAGGCCATCAGAGATGTCCTCCTTCTTCAAAGAATGGGGTTTTCTGTCAAGCTGCATCACAGCCTGGAATGCAGGTTCCAATGCACGGAGTCATAAGAAGCTGCAGAGGATTGTAGACCCAGCTAGTTTCATTGTAGACACAACCCTCTGAGCCATTGAGGATACCTTCAAGAGGATCCTCTGCACTAGTGAAGACACCTTCAAGAGGTAATGCCTCAGAGAGGCAGTATCCATCATTAAGGACCATCACCATTCAGGGCATGCTCTCTTATTGTTATTCCCTTCAGGGAGCAGGTACAGAGGTTGAAGTCCTCAAAGTTCAAAGTAAAATTTATTATCAGAGTACATACATGTCACCACATACAACCCTGTGATTCTTTTTCCACTGGGTATACTCAGCAAATCTATAGAATAGTAACTGTAAACAGGATCAATGAACAACAAACTGTGAAAATGCAAATGTAAATAAATAGCAATAAATAACGTGTGCATGAAATAACAAGATAAAGGGTCCTTAAAGTGTAACTATTAGTTGTGGAGACACCAGAAATAGAATGAGTGTAATTATCCTCTTTTGTTTGAGAGTCTCATGGTTAAGGGATAGTAATTGTTCTTGAACCTGGTGGTGCAAGTCCTGAGGTACTTGTACCTTCTACTTGATGGCAACAGCAAGAAAAGAGCGTGGCCTGGGTGGTGAGGATCTTTGATGATGGATGTTGTTTTTCTATGACAATGTTTCACGTAGATGTGCTCAATAGTTGGGAGGGCTTTACTTATGATGTACAGGGCTGAATCCAATAGCTTTTGTAGGACTTTCCACTCAGAGGCATTGGTATTCCCATACCTGGCCACAGTACAGCCAGTCAATACACTTTCCACCACACATCTATAGAAGTTTAAGGTTTTTGATGACAAGCCAAATCTCCACAGACTCCCAAGGAAGTGATTCAGAAACAGCTTCTTCCTCTCCGGCATCAGATTTCTGATTCATCCGTGAACACGATCTCACTATTTTTGTTGCACTTTTTTTCCATAATTTATGGTTACTTTATGGCTTTGCATTTTACGGCTGCTGCAAAATAACAAATTGCATGTCATATAAAACGGAAAATAAACCTGATTCCTATTCTGACTTCCAACAAAATCCAAGGAAAGGAAAAGTGAGGCTACGGTGACAACAAAATTTCCATATTTGTACTCTTACTTAAGAAATACAAACTGTAAAGTGCAGGTGAATACTTCATGCTGACTATCTCACACAATTTGCATATATTGTGTTTCTCAAGATATCTACTCCACTTTTTAAGGGAAGATAATATTCTGGCAAACATGAGAAAACATGTTTAAAAGCTCTGGCCAATTTGGGAGGAGATTAAAAGATGGCAAATTTCCCTGTCAATAGCAATCTCCAGCACTATAAACTTCCAACCCCATTGACTGGGAAATCTAGGGTTAGAACATCAGATCTTAATTCGGGTTCTCTGGAAGTGGACTTTATTGCCATTAGAGCCTCAACCTTTAATTACTGCAGTTGTAGTTATGATTCAGTTTTTTTAATCCCAAATATTCTTCCTAGTGTGGGAATCTTAAACAGCATATTCTGCATTGAACTGAATGGATGCAGCAACTGAGAAAGTCTTTCCCTGGGCAGATGCAGTGCTCACACTTGCCAGCACATGTCCAATTTACATTTAATAAAATACACAAGCTTGCACAGTGAGCACTGCAAGAAAATGACCCCTTTGGAATAAATCCAAAATCTACTTGTCAAACTCCTAAACACATTTATAAGGATTGGGTATTCAACACTATTACATATAACAGAGTAAAGTTTTCCATTGAGGTCAATATCAAACTCAAAAACAATTCAAACAGCATACATGGCAACTATTAGCTTTGTGGAAAATGGGATCTTTTTGACGCATCCTAGTTAGTATCCAGAAGTTTGTACTTTGAGGGAACTGATCTCCACTTCTGCACTATATGGGCTGGGACCCCTGCCATGGGAATTTATACTTATGCAGAATTCTGATCTCTCGTGAGGCAGCACTCAGAAAAAGCAGGGAATTAGTGATGAAAATGGAAATGGAAATGACATAAAAGGAGAGTATCCAGGCTGGAGAGAGATGAAAGATTACCAACATCTGTTGAAGAGAGATGACTGTGGCAATATGGAATTACATTTCATGAAGATTAAATGAGTATGAGTCAATTTCATTGTAAAGCATTCACTTCACTGGATGTGACAACATTGATATTTGGACACTGGAATTTTGACACTGAATGTGGTAAGAGAAGTAAAATTGATATAGATGATATTGATATAGCAATGATCTTATTAAGCAGCACAGCAGACTCAAAGGGTTGTGGGGTCTTCCTGGTTCTTCTTTCTTATATTACTATGAACAAAAGCAGGATTTGGGAGAAGTATCAGCCACGAAAGACAAGGAAAGGAGAGTGTATTAACCAGGAAGGAAGAATATGAGATGTTTATTGTGCATTGAAGATGAAGCAGTGGTACCAGGTTGAAGAAAGGAGGGAGGGAAGTGGGAGAGAGATTTGAAAGAAGGTGGTGAAGACATTTATTGCGAAGTGGGATTCTTGAAGGAATACCTGCTTAAATGAATAGTAATTGAATAGAGTACCGTTGGATAACTATTAAGATCATTATGGGAAATAAATGGACTAGCCTATGAAAATCCAGGTACCATGTTAAATGTAACCCTGTATAGTTTGTGACTTAAACACTCAACACTATTCCTTTGTAGCATATTCCAGAAACAGGGAAATAAACGCCCAATTTGGTTCTTTCAACATTTGGATTTTCCACTTCTGGGTTCTGAGTGAAGGAAGCTTGGATATATTTCCATATTCAAGTATAAATATTGAAAAACTTATAAACTGAAGGAAACTCAAAGCTGCCTTTCTGTTAATTCCATTTTTAATTTGACTTTCCTCTGGTGCTGTCATTTACGAAACGAGAGAATATGTACATTTAATTGATTAAAATGGTTCTAATGTTGGCTGTCTTCAAATTTGAATATAAATTCCACCATTTTGTTCATTAGTTAATCATCCATGAACTGTTGCTTTGCAGAATAGAAGGCATTTTAAAACATCATATAAAACGAAATATCCTGGGGTTTACGCTACAATCATCTTCCTCCCAGTCTCCAGTATGGAAGATCCATCTGTAATCGTCCTTTCCACGTGAAGCAGGTTTGCGGCTTATGAGTCTGTGAGTGCAGGAAATTGATGAAATTCAGAGATATAATCTCTTAGTGATGATTGTGTGAATGTGTTCAGCTGTTGTACCTTCCTCTCAAACCTAGAACGTCTCAAGGTATTTTAGAATGGGGTTGTTCATTATTACAGTCACACAGCAACTGGAAGAACAAACTGTGGGTAGGATTGAATGTTACTACAAGCACCACAGTGATTCTAAAACAGCACACTTTAAATTGCAAACTACTTTGATGGACATCACACTGTTTATCTGAAATAAAACATGTAAAGATGGTCGCAGTGGACTCTGGATGTAAATGAATATTTGTTCAGTGATGAGCAAGGGAGACAATGATAAAGTTGCAGATCTGTTGCCATGCTGGATAAGTATTAGATGACTCTAAGTTTGTATGTTCATAGAATTTTACACAGCATGGAAATGGGCCCTTTGTCACAAATCAACCATGCCAGCTGAGATGCCTAATTACACCAATCTCTATTTTTTCCATAACTATCATGAAAACAATAGAATTATGCTCACTGGTTCCAAAGTACTCCTATTGACACATCAGCCAACTGAACTGCCTCATTTCCTAATAGGAGTTTGAGTGTAATCTTTTTCATAATTGGGCCACCTACATAATGCATGAGAAAATTTTCCTGCTCCTTAGCACTCAGTCAGTTTAAGGGAATGTAAAGCCACTTGTTGCTCTACTTATTCCCTACATATTTGCTCCTTTAATACCCATTGTCTATTGGAGAATGGTAGAGGAGAGGGGTTGCCTGAATTCAATTTCATCAAAGTAATTACTTCTTTTTTATTTCTAGTTTCAACCCAAATGGGCCTCACTAGGTGTTTCCCCTGACCTATCCTTTCCAAGTACTGCTGCGATGATTTGTCATATCAATAATGCAGCTCTCATCCATTCTTCCTACCTCCGCCTATGCACCACGAACTATGAGCTTCCAGCTTTGCTTCAGCCTTGATCCCATAATAACTCTAACATCACCTTCCCTTTCTGGAGTTCATCTGCTTTACTTATCAGGCTTCCTGCATTAAAGTCAATACAATTCAATCCAAAAGACCTTAGTCACTTCCTGGTCTGCCTAATGGATATGCTCCCTTTAACCTCAATATTTGTTTCTTCTTTCTCAACTGATAAGCTGGTTTAGCAGGGAGATGGGTCCATTAGCAGTAGTGTAAACTATCCTGAGTAGCACAAGCAAATTTCACCACTAGGATACCAGACACCTCCGGTTCAGATATAACCCATTCCTCTTGTCCAAGTCACCTCTGCTCCAGGAGAAAGTTAAATGGCCCAAGGAGGTGAAGCCGTCCAGCCTGTACCAACTCTTCATTCACTTGTCCTGTCCTTCTATTCCCAGCGCATAGCGCAGGGAATAATCCAATCATCTAGAGATTACAACTCCAGAATTCAACTTTTTTACCTGCTGTTTAACTCCCTATATTCATTTTGCCGGGCCTCATCTCTTTTTCTACATATGTTGTTAGTCTCAGTGTGTACATGGTCTGTGGCTGCTTGCTACCCGCTTGAGAATGTTCCATCACTGCTGGGAGACCTCCTTGACCTTGTAACCAGGGAAAGCTACATCCTATCCTGGAACCTTGTTCACAGCCAGGGACTCTCCTGTCTGTCCTCTAAACTATGAAGTTTCCTGTTACTGTAGTTCTCCCAGACTCTACCCTCCGCTGGTGTCCATTACAGCCAGATGTGTGCCACAGACTTGGCTGCTGCTGCTCTTCGCTGAAAAGCAATTCCCAAAACTATCAAAAATGACACACATATTACTGAGGGGGATGATCAAAGGGGAATCCCTGACTCTGTCTACCCTTTCCGCCTTTTCTGGTGGCCACCCAACTGCCTGTTGCCTGGGCCTTTACAGTGACCAACTTACTAAAGCTTCTGTCTGTGACGTTCCTCACCTTCAGCCACTCTGTGCAGTCAGTCAGGAGCAGCAGTGGGGCATACTCCCCACTGATGGTCACCAGGGCCATTGGATGTGTCCCTAATCTCCTACATTCCACAGGAGCCAATGCACGTGTCCTAACTGCCATCATTTAGAATAGAGGAAATTAAAGGGTCTTGCTTTACCTTAACATGGCTACAATTCCTCTCCAAACCATCCCTCAAAGCCTCAGCACTTATAGCTCAAGTATAGTATTTCAAGAGAGCTATTCTCACAATGGCCGCTCTTCTATAGCTCGGTTTTTTTAAACAGCTCCTTTCCCTCCTCAGAAGTGGTGCTGGTCTGTGAGTTAAAAGCTCCTTATCTTGCTTCTACAGCTCTTTTTAAGTAGCTCCACATGGATTTGAAGTCAAATTTTTTAGCTTGCAGAGTGTAAAATTCTCATCCTTGTTTCCCAATCTTTTCTTGACCTTGCAACCTCCATATTTCTATAAATTCAGACATAAAAGCTTCCCATGTTCCTGCCTTTCATGCATCCCTAGCTGTGCTTCAGCTCATTGGCATAAACTCTTGGATCCTTTCACGCCTGTCTGTCTCTTTCCTCCAGTTTAGTCTTAAGACCCACCTCTGCCTCAGCTAATGTGTCATGTGCCCCTTACAAAACTATAATACTGTAAATGTCATATCTCTTATATAAAGACTGAAAGTGTTTGAAATACTCAGCAAGTCAGACAGCAGCTGTGGAAAGAAAAGCAGATTTAATATTTTCGGTCAGTGACCTTTCATCAGAACTTTTTTTTTCCAGCCTGAGTGATGAATCATAAGCAGTAATTATTACTGTCATGCTCTTTAACTTAATAATAATTGTTTTACATAAATGACCATTACTGCTGTTATTATAGATTCCAGTGGAAATGCTTGGATGGCAGGTGATATTTTTTGTGTCACATGGTGGTGAAGAATATATTGATCTTGCCCTTGGCACAGATCCCATGAACTGGGGCTGCCATCAGGAATATGGATGGGATTATCCTGCCAAATCCACTGAGCTGCAATCTTGAATTGTCTTTGGAACTGCTTTCATAATTAAACCACAAAATGGCTGGCACTTCCACAGATCACATCTGCAAAGGCTGAGCCTATTTACTTTAAATGGACTTTAATTACTTGACTAAAATAGAAGAGGTGTATGTTAAGTGTGATAGAATTTCAAATCCATGATTCTTAAAAATTAACTTTTAGTTTCAATTAGCTTTCAACTTGTACCAAGCTGAAGCAAGTCCAGGGCTCCATAATCAATTAGGCTCAAAGGTTTGAGCTTAAAACATCTGAGGGTTACTCAGCCTTGACATATAAGTCTTTAAGTACAGCAATGTACAAAATCGTAACAGAGACATACTGCTACCCTCCACTGAAATATTTCTCTGCCTTTTATACTTATGGTAAGTGTGTCATTCCCAAATAAAGGCAATTAAGGTCAACAAATTCTTAAACCTCAGCACCTTCCATCGGTTATTCTGATATTGAATGTAACATTGAATTGTAACCTTTTACAAAGCTCTCAAATTCAATGGGCACACATCTCCATTCTTCTTCTATTGAATTATCCAAAGTTAGCAAGGGATCTGAAGAGGCTTGTGCATCATGCTAGACTCATATGTCAAGATGTTGGATCAGGTTAGAAGAATCTCTGAAGTTCTTCTTGCTCTGACACTGCTAGTTAGCAGAGTTCTCTAACCTTACTTAACCTGCCAAATTTGAGGCACTTCCTGTCTTGCTTGATATCTCTGTTTAAAATGCCATCACATTCATCAGTCTCTGTACAACTGGCTAATGAAATCATATTCTTAATCAGATATTAAAACATAGAATATAGAGCCATACAGCACAGGAACAGACCCGTTAGCCTGTGATGTTGTGCAAAACTAATTAAATAACATTGCACATGATCCATTCTCTGCATGGTGATGTATCTGTCTAAGAGCCTCTTAAATGCCTCTGTCATATCTGCCTCCACCACAACTCATTCCAGGTGCCCATCATTCGGTGTTTCAGAAAGAAATATTGCCTGGCATATTTTTTGAATGGTTTCTCCATGACATTTTAAATACATGCCCTCTAGTGTTAACCATTTCAACCATGGTGTTAAAGATACCAGCAGTCTACTGTATCTATTCCTCTTGTAATGTAATAAGTTTCTATCAGGTCTTCTCCCAGCCTCCACTGCTCCAAAGAAAACAATCGTCATTAGTCCACCCTCTCTTTATGGTACCTGCTCTAATCCTGACAGCATCCAGGTAATTGTCTTGTGCTTCCTCTTCAATGCATCCATATCCCTTAAAGTTTAACATTTGAAGTTCAAAAGTTCAAAGTAAATGTGTTACCCTAGTACATATGTGTCAACATATACAATCCTGAGCTTTGTGTTCTTGCGGGCATACTCAGTAAATTGAAGAACCATAACAGAGTCAATGGAAGATCGCACCCAACAAGGAGCCACTACTTTTTATCCATTACTTTTTGTAGGAATTTCCTAAAATTGGGCAACCAGAAGTAAATGCAATACTTTAGGTAAAGTTACATATAACTCCTGACTTCTCAACTCCTTGCATTGAATAATAAAGGCAAATATGCTACGTGCCTTACTTGCCGTTCAATCGACTCGTGCAGCCACTTTCAGGGAGCTATGGACATGGACCTCAAGATCCCACTATACGTCAATGCTGTAAGGGTTCTGCCATTAACTATGTACCTTCCCTTTACGTCCGATCTCCCAAAGCGCAACACTTCACACTTGTTCCGATTAAATTTCATCTGCCATTTCTCCTCCCATATCTCCAACTGAACTATATCCCACTGTATCTTTTGGCAATCTTCTAATCCAGCATAAAGATAAATATACTGGATTAATATCTGGTGAAAAATTCCATAGACATAAGTCGGAGATAATCTTCGCCATTTCCTGAATTCTCCGCATGCGTCAATACAATGCAAATGATGTTCCACGTTGCATGATCTGCACAAAAGCATGTTTTGACTTTCAGTGGAGTGCTCTTAAGAAGAACAATGAGACACAACTACCTGAGTAAATCTCATACTGAACAATATAACATTCCACAGAAAAACAACGCAATTTCTGACATTGTAATCACCTTGGTATCAAAGAAACTGACTTAAGTGTTTGTAAATAAATTTTTATCTTTTCTAAGAAAAGCATTGGAACACAACAAGAAAATTTTCGGAAATACAGCACTGTAACAGATTCTTCTGGCTATTCGAGTCAGTCCTGTCCAATTAGTTAGCAGGTTAATTGCTAACTAATTAACCTACTAATCCACACGTCTTTGATGTGGGAGGAAACTGGAATACCCAGAGGAAATCCACACGGTCACGGGGAGAATGTACAACCTCCTTACAGAAGTGCCGGAATTGAACTCCAAAATCCACCATGCCCTGAGCTGCAATAGTGTCGCACCGATCGCTATGCTACTGTGGAGTTCTTCTTTGAGGCTGTTGGAAATGTCAAAAAAATTTCCAGCAGGCAAGTGAGACATCCCTGAAGGGGACTAATTTTCAGATTTTGTGGTGGAAGTCTGGTACGTGGAGCTGTATAAGGTATTTCTTTTCAAGAAGAGACGTACACAAAATGATTGAACAACTCACTCAGCATTTGCAGTTTTCAATGATTCTGCCTAGTCTATGTACGGGTTAAAGTTGGGTGGCTTCCAAGGAATGTAGACATGCCTGTCAGTGGAACAGCAGCTTACCTTACCTCCCTGTGCTGGAGATAACTTCAATTAAATGTCATCAATAATTTTCCAGGAAATCTGAGTGTAAATACTTCATGCAAATGTTACCCATTTAAATAACTTTAGAGCATAGTTACAGATTGAGAACTTGTTTTGAGTCTGCAGAAACATTTTTCCGGAGAACTTTGTCTGTACCTTCAAGAGCCATAATTGACCTTGTATAGCAAACTTCATCAGACATTCAATGTTTCTTTGCTTTCCAAATATATTTTCTAATGTTGGTTTTATTCACTGCCAACAATTGAGCCTTTTAAACACCCCTCTCAGGAGCAGGAATTTTTAGTTTTGCTATCTGGAAATGCATTAAGCTGGTTTCTAAGTTACTCCTCGAGAAAATACAATTCAGCATTGGTGAAATTTGTAAGAGCAGAGCCTTTGGTTAGTCAGCCTTGTACGTCCTTTATTGCCAGGGGGATGAAAGAGTCATTGATTTGCAACACCAAGTAACCCAATTTGTTAGGATGGTAGACCTAGATTTAAATATGTCATTTGAGTTCTCATTGTATGGCCTAAATTAGGGCCAGAATAAAATTTGTTAGTAGCAAATGTGAAAATTTAGTGTTATGAGCCTGGCAGTAATTGAACATAAATACCCATTTAGCCACATAGCAGCCTAGAAATTTGTCTGCACTGATCATCTGCTTTAAAAATTACATGAGAAACCTCTTTAATTCAGTATTGAACAGGTCTTTAAAAGAAAACTACCAATATTTTTGGTACCTGTTTGTAGACAGCAGCATTGTGTGGCAACTCTCAGTATCAGGAACAACATTATTAGGTGAATTTCTGGCCTCGAACTTAAAGGTTATGATTTATAATTTAAATTTTTAATACTTACTATCGATTTGTAATCCAGGGAGCGCGAAGCACAGAATCAAATATCACTGTGATGATTGTACGCTCTGGTATCAATTGTTTGGCGACAAAAAAGTAAAGTAAAATGCAAAAAATTTTGCCAGGGAATACATGTAGGAGAATGCATGAGGTGGGTGGAAGAGATTGGTGGCAGAGTCCTCACAGGGAAGCAGGAAATTGCCAGGAATTCAGGAATATCACCGAAGGAACACATGTTCCTTGCTGTCCACTGCTGTATTGTATGGGTCCAAAGTGGTACACATGCAGAAATGGTCTGCTAGGAGCCCAAAATAAAATTTGAGAGTAGTGCAGGAATGCTGCCTATGAATTTGTATGAGATTTTCAGATGGGCAAAGGTAATTAAGGAGCAGGACACAATGTGCCGGAGGAAATCAGCAAGTCACAAGCAGTCATGATGCTGTACGATCCAATCAGATGCCTATCCCTGCGCCAAAAGTCTCTTGTATTGCTACATTGTACAACGACTGTGCTGTGGAGAGGAGCCTGCACAGATATTTTTCCTGCAGGAAGTTGCTCCCTGTGAATTCTGGATGGAGAAGGTTTCTGATGCCACCACTTTCTGTCAGATGTCTTTTTTCCTGTGTTATATTTATTTGTGACTGGTGAATGTGGAACAACCTCTATTCTTGAACGATTTCTGCTGTCAGCTCTGGCTTCTGATTATTGAAGGGCGCCCTGTGGAAATCATTTGTGGCCATGGTGAACTTGATTTGTTGGCTCAACCAGAATCTCATCTTCCATTGTCAAAGCCCTAGCAACATCTAACTGTGTGAAGACTGCTGAGAAGTACTCATTTAGTGCCACAGCCATGATCTGTGTCTCTGGTCAGCCACACCTCTCTTCTAGCAACACATTTGCTGCTTTTATCCTTTCAGAATCTTTATGTTTCATGTGTACTGCCAATCATTTCTCAGGTTCCCTCCTTTTGCTTCCTTCTTCACATCCTCTCTGAACTCAGCATCATCAGCCTGGTTCTCACTTCCATTCACAATCTAGCATCTGTCATAAACACTCCTTTTCTAACCTATTTTCCTCTGTATCTCTTTGGTCACCCAGGGAGCTCTGGTTTCAATTTCTCTACTTTTCTCCCACGTGGGAACGGCCCCTAGACTATACACAGCTGAAACATCTTCACGTCAAAGGCCTCCCATTGTTCTATTACAGCTTTGCTTGCCAAGTCTTAATTCCAATTTACCCAGTTCAGCTATGTTTTCATCCCATTGAAACTGGCCCCACTTGTACCTTAGAGTAGTCTATGTTTTTTTCCAAACTGATTCTAAGCTTTACTGTTTAATGATTATCGAGACCTGTGAAAGAATTTGTCTGAGATGCAGGAGAAATAGTCCTTTGTATATAATTTACTTTGGCCTACAGTACTAGCAAAGGCTGTGAATGAAATTTGTCAGCCTTATTAATATCAGTGTAGTGGAATTCTCATCTGAAATTAAAATTGGGTCTTACACCATCACCACTTATTTTGGGTGTCCTGGATAAAGAGCATGAATGCATATGAAATTCTTGCATCAGAAAGGAATCCTTAGAGAAACAGGTAATGATGCACATACACTTTTGTTGTGTGTATTGTGTAGAAGAATTTCCTTTACATCCAATATTCCAGCAATTTAAGTTTAACTACTTTTCAGGCTAGATGGGCCAAAGGGCCTGTTTCTGTGCTGTAATGTTGTATGACTCTAACTTTTTCTACCCACTTAAGGGGATGTCAGCAGAGATGCAGAGAACTCGAAGCCCGGCAATGTGGGCAGACAAATGTCCACAAGACAAATGATACTGAATAGGCAATAAAGGCCAGTAAAAAGCAAATTTGGGGATCTGTGCAAAAACTCAATGTAGATCCAGGGGAGACAGAATCACAGACAATGACACTGAAAATTGAACTTACATGTATGCTTTGATGCCACGTGATCCGAGAGCAAGTTTTAAAACCTTTGCCATTCTTCAATTTCATCTAATTTGTTAAATCCAATGTAGTAATTCAGCCAGAATTCGGCAAATAAATTTAAATGCACCATTTTATATGTGACATAATCCTCATTGCACGGATGAATACCAGAATGCTAACAGATGGTTAGCAGATGTTGGCATGTAATATTCACCAAATATAGAACAGTGGGTAGGAAAGCTATTGGAGAGGACTCTTAGGGATAGGATTTATGAACATTTGGAAAATCATCGGCTAATTAGGGGCAGTCAGCATAGTTTTGGGAAGGAGATGTCATGTCTTACAGACTTGATTGAGTTTTTTGAGGAGATGACAAAAGTGATCAATGAAGGTAGAGACATGGATTTTAAGTAGGTGTTTGACAAGATCCCTCATGTTATATACAGTATATGTATATGTGGGACGTATATATAATATAGCTTGGATGAAAACGTAGATGGATGGAAGTTCACATGCAATAGAAGGATTGGTGGATAGTGCTTTGTGGATTGTCAAAGGATACAGCAGGATGTAGAGAAGTTGGAGATATAGGCAGAAAAATGGACATGTGTCAAAAATAAAGGGACAGTGCCCAGTTAACGGCAAGAACCTTGACAGTGTTGATATACAGAGGGCTCTAACAGCCCAAGTCCATAGGTCCCCAAGAGTGGCTGCTCAGATTGACAGGATGGATTGATGGCATGCATGCTTTTATTAGTTGCGGCAATGAGTTCAAGGATTAGGTAGTTACAATGCACCTTGGATTTAGATGCACCTGGAGCGCCACGTTCAGTTCTGGTCATCCAGAAGGACGTGGAGGCTTTGGGGAGGGTAGAGATTTACCAGGATGCTGCCTGGATTGGCGTGAATATGCTACAAGGAGAAGCTTCACAAACTTGGGTTGATTTCTTTGGAGAAAAGGAGTTTGATCAAAGTATATAACATTGGGAGAGGCATAGAAAGAGACAGCCAGAATATTTTTCCCAGATCAAAATGTCTATTACTAGAGTTCATACACGTAAGGTGAGATAGGGCAAGTTCAAAGGACTTGTACAGGGCAAGTTTTTAATTTTGACACAGAGACTGATAGGTGCTTGGAATTTGCCAACAAGCTTGGTAGAGGAGGCAAATATGAATGACATATTTAAGAGGCTCTTAGACATATGAATGCATAGACAATGGAGGGATATGGACATTGTGTAAACAGACAGGATTAGTTTAGTTAGGTGATTAATTTCCTGGTTTAATTAGTTAGGTACGACATCATGGGCTGAAGGACCTGTTCCTGTTTTGTATATGCTATGAGTTGAATATAAGAAACAAGTTTTTAATTTACTGTTTCATGAAGTTCGAATGAGCTAAGTGCTGATGTTTGAATTGATTATTAGCTGAGTTAAACTATCTTCTTAGTGACAGGATGCAAAAGCTTCTCGGTAGTTATGTACAGGTAAAGGAAAGGTATGTTGCATCCGGAGTTTCTCCGGTTAGCGGATGATTTCCCTCCATGCCTCTCTGACGTAGTGGGGAACCACGTACCAGGCAAGCTACAGCAGTGGTTTGCCATTGCCTTCTGCCAGGTGAGTTTCCAAAGAGATCACCAGCTCATAACCTAGCGTGGATGGAAAGCGTGCAGGGGAGCCAGCTGGATTCAAACTCGGGACCTTTCATCCCGAAGTCTGGCACTGATACCAGTACAGGTATCACCTTTTAATTCTAATGATATCAAGGGTGATAATTTTGATTTCAGAATGGGGAGAGTATTAATCTTGAGTTAATTCCTGCAAAAGTGTTAAAATATAAAATCTTCTTTGTAATCTTAATAATTTATTTCAGAATCAGGAAAATCAGTCAGCTTTATGATTACCTTTGGCACATATTGTGAAATTTGTTGCTAAAAATTTCTACAGGATATTAATATAAAAAGGAATAACAAGACTGCTGCATGAAGTCCTCTGCTTGTGCCAGCAGGAAGGAGCTGTACCACAGGATATGAGGGATAGTACCCTTTACCCTTTATGACAGATCGTTACCCTCTACAAGATTGTGTTCATGGACTGTTCCAAAATCTGTTGGCAGAAGGCAAGAAGCTGTTCCTGAATTGATGGGTCTCCAGGCTCCAGTAACTCCTTCCTGATGATAGTAACAAGAAAAGTGGACATGTCCTGGATGGTGAGGGTTCTTAATGATGGATGCTGACTTCTTGTGGAACCACCTTTTCAAGATGTCCTTGACGGTGGGGAGGGTTGTGCCCACAATGAAGCTGGTTGAGAGTACAACCCTTGGCAACTTCTTTTGATCTTGTCCTTTGGAAGTTCCATACCAGGTGGTGCTACAACCAGTCAGAATGCTCTCCACGGTATATCTGTAGAAATTTTCAAGGGTCCTTGTTGACAAGCCAAACTCTGAATGAAGTAGGGTTGCTGGCATGCCGCCTTTCTGATTGCATTAGTGTTGGGTCATGGACAGATCCTCAGGGATGTTGACACCCAGGAACTTAACACGCTCACCTTTTGCATCATTGATCCCTCAATGAGGACTGGTGCATGCTCTCCCAGCTTCCCCTTTTACAAACAGAATTATCATCTGAAGATTTATAAATGGCATTTGAGCAGTACTTAGCCACACAGTGATGAGAGTAATGAAAGTAGAGCAGTGAATTAAGCATTCAACCTTGAGGTGTGCCTGCATTAATTGTCAGTGGTAATCCTTGCACTGCTAATAGTGGACAACAATTATTTATATTCTGGTGATTTTAATGTTGTAGAACATTACATTTTTCCCCAGGAGAGCCTGTTTTAATTGTTATTGAGGAGGAGATGTTATTACCAATCTGCACTGTGGTCTCCTAGTAAGGAAGTCAAGGATCCAGTTCCAGCCACCCATGTCTTCAAGTTTGTTGATTAGTATTGAGGGGTTGACTAGTACTAAGAACACTATATTGTTGAATACTGAGCTTTAATCAACTCTCCATATCGTACTATCTTGGATGCCATTGTGTGGAAAATCATTTCTCATAAATCTGATTGAGTTCTTTGAAGTGATGACAAGCAGGATCGGTAGAGGCAAGTGTACATGGACTTTATCAAGGCTTTTGACAAGGTTCCACATGGTAGGCTGGTCCAGAAAGGTAGATCACATGGGATCCAGGTGAGTTGGATAGTTGGATACAAAGTTGGCCTTGTGGTAAGAAAGGAAAAAGTGTTGGCGGCTGGAAGGAGGGTAACTTTTCAGATTGGTGGCCTGTGACAAGTGGTGTGCTGCTGGTTTTACTTGCTTGCCATATACACTCAGTGCCCACTTTATTAGGTAATTCCTGTACCCAATAAAGTGGCCACTGAGTCTATGTTCTAGGTCTTCTGTGGCTGTAGCCCATCCGCTTCAAGGTTCAACATATTGTGTGTTCAGAGATGCTTTTCTGCACACCACTGTTGTAACGTTTGTTTATTTGAGTTACTGTCACCTTCCTGTCAGCTTGAACCAGTCTGGCCATTCTCCTCTAACCTCTCTCATTAATAAGGCATCTTTGCTCACAAAACTGCTGCTCACTGGATGCTTTTTGCTTTTTTGCACTATTCTTTGTGAACTCTAGAGTATGTTGTACATGAAACGATCCGCAGTTTCAGAGATACTCAAATCACCCCATCTGGCACCAACAATCATTCCATGGTTAAAGTCACTTAGGTCACACTTCTTCCCATTCTGATGTTTGGTCTGAACAACTGACCATGCCGGCATGCTTTTATGTATTGAGTTGCTGCCACATGATTGGCCAAGTAGATATTTGCATTAACAAGCAGGTGTACCAAATAAAGTGGCCACCAAGTGTATATTGATAATTCAAATGAGAATGTAAGTGGCAAGATTTGGAAGGTTGTGGATTGCACCAAAATAGGTGGTGTGATGGATAGTGAAGATCCTTCAAGACTACTCTAGAATCTAGATCAATTTGGAAAGTAGGCCAAGGAATGGTAGATGGAATTTAACTTTGACTAATGCAAAGTGATGCATTTTGGGAAGTTTAACCAAGGCTGGAGAGTGTTATGAATCAGGCAGATGTAGGAGTACAAGTACATAATTCCTTGAAAGTGTTGAGACAGGTAAACAGGGTGGTGAGGAAGCCTTCACTGGATGGGACATTGAGAGAAGAGTTGAGACATTATGAAGCAGGATGTGAAAACTGTGGGTGAGACTGTACCTGGAATATTGTGTACAATTTGGTTTGCCATTTCATAGGAAGGATGGTGATTGTAGGGATGACTTCCAGCATATTGAAAAGCTTGAGCATATAGACATTAAGAAAGAGGATCTGCTGGAGGTTTTGGAAAGCATCAAGTTGGATAAGTCTCTGGGACCAGATGAGATGTACCCCAAACTACTGTGGGAGGCAAGGGAGGAGATTGCTGAGCCTCTGGCAATGATCTTTGCATCATCAATGGGGATGGGAGAGGTTCCGGAGGATTGGGGGGTTGTAGATGTTATTCCCTTATTCAGGACACTGATAGGATGCAAAACTAGGCTGAGAAGTGGCAGATGGAGTTCAACCCAGATAAGTGTGAGGTGGTTCATGTTGGTAGGTCAAATATGATGGCAGAATATAGTATTAATGGTAAGACTCTTGGTAGTGTGGAGGATCTGAGGGATCCTGGGGTCCAAGTTCATAGGACACTCAAAACTGCTGTGCAGGTTGGCTCTGTGATGAAGAAAGCATACAGAGCATTGGCCTTTATCAACTGTGGGATTGAGTTCAAGAGCCGGGAGATAATGTTACAGCTATAGAGGACCCTGGTCAGACCCCACTTGGAGTACTGCACTCAGTTCTGGTCACCTCACTACAGGAAGGATGTGGAAACTATAGAAAGGGTGCAGAGGAAATTTACAAGGATGTTGCCTGGATTGGGGAGCATGCCTTGTGAGAAAAGGTTGAGTGAACTTGGCCTTTTCTCCTTGGAGCGTCGGAGGATCAGAGGTGACCTGACAGAGGTGTATAAGATGATGAGAGGCATTGATCAGGTGGATAGTCAGAGGCTTTTTCCCAGGGATGAAATGGCTAACATGAGAGGGCACAGTTTCAAGGTGCTTGGAAGTAGGTACAGAGGAGATGTCAAGGGTAAGTTTTGTTGGGCTGAATGGCTTGTTTACATGCTATATATGACTTAAGAGAAAGAGTTTATCAATATCACATTACTGTTTCTGGAAGGTTGCTGTGCGTAGTTTGGCTCCCACACTTCTTGTGTGTAAAGACCTCAAGAATTTGGCTGATGGTAGCTTTTGTAACCAAAGATGCTAAGGATTGTTGTGCCTCTGTGATGTAGCACACTCAGTTTTAAGTCAGAAAACTGTAGGTTTAATGCCCACTTAAATACATGAGCCATGTTGGGTTCTGCACATTCTTTAAGATGACTCCATTGTCTGTTCAGGTGGATGCCAAAGATCCAAGGGCTGTACTTCAAAATTAGTCAATATTCTTTCCAGAAGTTACTGTCTTGGCTGTAACATGTTCTGGGACTAACTGAGGTGTATCTGTGCAACCTGTAATTTATTCTGAATAAATTGAGACACAGCAGATTCAGCTCCAGAGATGGTGGTGTATTTGCAAGATTGCACACTATTTGCATGTTATAACTTTAATGCAAGCTGAAATGTCCCAGACTGCATGTGGAGCTATTACATTGCTAAGGAGCATGACTGTGCTGTGCAATACATTCATATACTCACATAGAGGGAAGATGGCATCTTACATGCAAGGTTTTTGCACCAAAACTGAATTTCTAACTAACAACTGGCATCAGTTCACTCAGAAATATTTAGATACTTTGGGTCTTGAACAAATGAATTTCTAGACTGGGGCTTGTGATAGTCTGAAAGCGGAGGGTGTATTTTCAAATAACTGAAAAAAACTTCAGCTAAGAATGTTGTTTGTCAGACAAACATATGGCAACTTGGATGCAGTGGAGAGGCCAAGATCAGTTTAATTGCCTGTTGCCCTGTTTATCCTAAACTGGCTTCATTGTTACAATTTGTATATCCTATCCTTGTTGCTCAGAGCAGAAATTCTTTCACACAGCACAATGCTTTTTACACTGTGAAAAACAATTAATCTAAAACCTGATTACCTAATACATTTAGGCAAATCGTTCATTGTTTACACATTTTAGAAAATCTGTTCCAGGTTCTCACACATATTTGGTTCAAATCAAACCTTAAATGGAAAGCTGAGATCAACATAAGCATTATTAAAAGGAGACAGCTTCACCTGGTCCATTGTCGTGGAGACCAAGGCACTGGATCTTCTTCTCAGTAGTTCTCACCTCTCCTTATTGTCCCCATCAATCACTGATGGTGTAAAGGCTACAGATCACAATACCAAAACCTGCAAACAACCTCTTGACCACAGCTCAATATTGTGTTCCACCTCCACCAAGGAACTCCGGCAGATCATATGCTTGATTTCAACCCAAAGCAGCCACTGGTATATATGACCATCGTCCACATGTGATGGTTCTTGTTCGGACATGGCATCAAAGGTTACGGAGAGAAGGCCGGGAACTGAGGTTGAGGAGGAGATTTAAAAAAAAGGATCAGCCATGATTGAATAGCAGAGCAGACTCGATGGGCCAGATGGCTTAATTCTGCTTCTATGTCTATGGTCTCATGATGTCAAACCTTTCTTTCGTGTCTCAAATTCTCACACTCTTGGGCTGTTTCTCCTCCAAACATGATCCTACATCATTTCCTCTGCTAGATCAGCAAAGGTAAAACTCATGGAAGTAAACACTTTGCCTACATTTTCACCTGTAAAGGATTGGATCTCATTGTATAATGCCTTCAGCAAGTTAATAAATCAAGGAGGACCCACACAGAAATGACATAGTCTCCAATGCAATGCTCTTTTAATGTCAATTTCCATGTCCTTATGTTCTTCTAGTTCAGAGATACCTCACCAATCTGAATTAATTAATCATTTATCTCTCTATAGTTGTAGCCCAAGCTGCTGAATGATTTTGATATTTTCAGCTTTCATTTCAGGGTATTTTCATGGCCTGTAGTGAATCAGATTAAGGGAAACCACAAGGGCATTAGGCAAGGCAGTTAGTCAAATTATGTTTGTATATTTAAGCAGAGAATGTTGGCTTAATCTACATGCATTCTTCAGTTTCAGTTTATTTAATTTCCAACATTAATATTTTAAATTGTTAATCATCAGAAAGTTTATTTTAACAAGAATATTAGCAAATTCTTCTTTCAGAATTCATCTGTTGTCACCTAAACAAATTAAAGTTTGGTAGAATTAATAGTTTCCAATTTTCCTTATTCTTTAAATCTAAATTTCCTGATATCTTATGAGGGATCACTAACATGAAATTTTGTTGCTCTCACCCCAGATGCTATCTCCTTTGCTGTATTCTCTATTTTTATTTTAGTTTTCCAGTGACTGTGTATATTGCTTTGAGTACAGCAAGCAACATGCTACGACAAGATGGTGCCCAAGATATGAACCTGGAAATGAAGATGAAAAAGGAAAAGGGGAGAAATATGGTTTAGAAGCTGAAGGTGAAGGAGGTGTCAGGATACAAGGCCATGGAAGAATGTAAACAATTTTGCACAGTGGCATAACTGCCTTAGAATTTCAATCGCCCGGTCTCAAGCCCATTCTTGTTGTCTATGCAGAGGAAGCATGTTCTTCCTTTGACTATAAGGATTTCACCAGGTGCCTTGCCATCCACGTTAATTGACCACTATATTTTGCCCTATTTTGTACAGACAGCGCATGCATTGATGTGAATGTAGGGAGAATGAAATAGTATTAATGTAGTTGGGTGAATGGGATGGTCAGCATATACCAAGAGGGCTGAGGGGCCAGTTTTCATGCTTATAACTCTACAAAACGAAAAGTGTTAAAATGTAGTCCAAGCAGAGGTCATTATCAATTGGTCCAATCTATTCACTAGTCCACGGCAAATGTAATTTATAATGTGCCATTGTTATTAAATACTTGTTTAAATTCTTCTGTAATGACAGCAAGAAAGTGGTTGATGCATGGTACATGAGACAGTGTTCAAAGTTATGGGGATAATCATCTCAATGAACAATCACCAAACAAAATATCAGAAAAAAGTACATATGGCCTACGCAAAGAACTGATCTATATCAACAATCTCTAACATGTGATGTTGGCCATGCAGAGATAGTAAATAAAGCCTATAATGAAGGGTTGCATAGAAGAGAAGTTGTCCAATTTATAACAGTGTATGCATATATTGGTAAGTATATAACTAACTGTATAATATAATGTCAGTAAATGGTTAAACAGTTCCAAGGGTTTTGTTTTCCTTTTCAAAGGGGACAAAATAATATAGATGTTGCGAACTTGAAATATTATAGCTCCAGACGGATACAAGACCATAATAAGTTCATTAGATCTAGGAGCAGAGTGAGGCCATTTGGCCCATCAAGTCTGCTCTGCTATTTCATCATGGCTGATCCATTTTCCCTCTAGCCCCAGTCTCCCTATACCTTCATGCCCTGACCAATCAAGAATCTATCAACCTCTGTCTTAAATATACATAAAGACTTGGCCTCCACAGCCGACTGTGGCAACAAATTCCACAGATTCACCACTCTCTGGCTAAAGAAATTCCTCCTCATCTCCATTCTAAAAGGACGCCCCTCTATTCTGAGCCTGTGCCCTCTGGTCTTAGACTCCCCCACAATAGGAAACATCCTCTCCACATCCACTTTATCAAGGCCTTTCACCACTTGATAGGTTTCAATAACGTCACCCGTCATTCTTCTGAATTCCAGTGAGTACTTGCCCAGAGCCACCAGATGCTCATCAAATGTCAAGCCTTTAAATACTGGAATCATTTTTGTGAACCTCCTTTGAACCCTTTCCAATGTCAGCACATCCTTTCTAAGATACGGGGCCCAAAACTGCTCACGATACTCCAAGTGAGGCCTCACCAGTGCTTTATAAAGCTTCAACATTATATCCCTGCTTTTATATTCTAGTTCTCTTGAAATGGATGCTAACATCGCACTTGCATTCCTTAGCACTGACACAACCTTTGCCCATTCTCAAATCTATCTTCATATCATCTGCAAACTTTTCAACAAAACCATCAATTCCAGCAACCAAGTCATTGACATATAACATAAGAAGAAGCGGTCCAAACACAGTCTCCTATGGAAAACCACTAGTCACCAGCAGCCAACCAGAAAAGGGTCCCTTTTTTTCACATTTTGCCTCCTGCCAGTCAGCCATTACTTTATCCATGTTAGTGTCTTTCCTGTAATACCATGAACTTGTAAAGCAGCCTCATGTGTGGCATCTTATCAAAGGCCTTCTGAAAATCAAAGTACCCAACATCATCCAACTCTCCCTTGTCTATTCTCTTTGTTATTTCTTCAAATAACTCCCGTAGACTTATCAGGCAAGATTTTCCCTTATCAGCATGGAAACCCTGCTGACTACAGGCTATTTTATTATATGCCTCCAAGCACCCTGAAACCATATCTTTAACAATTGACTCCAACAGCTTTCCAACCACTGAGGTCAGACTAACTGTCCTATAATTTCCTTTCTTCTGACTCTCCCCCTTCTTGAAGAATGGAGTGACATTTGCAATTTTCCTGTGTTCTAGAACCATTCCAGAATCTGGTGATTCTTCAAAGATCATTAGTAATGCCACCACAATCTCTTCAGCCACCTCTTTCAGCATCATTTTCCAGTGGTTTGGTAATCCTCTTTCACCTCACTTTTACACTTTATGTATCTGAAGAATATTGCTGTGTATTTTGCGCTTAGTTGTCCACAATAACATTTATGGTCATGTACTTTGGTAGGAGGAATAAAAGCACAGACTATTTTCTAAATGGGGAGCAAATTTCAAAATCAAAAGTGCAAAGAGACTTGGGAATGCTCATACAGGGTATCCTAAAGGTTAACTTGCAGCCTGAGTCGGTGGTAAGGAAGTCAAATGCAATGTTAGCATTCATTTTGAGAGGATTGGAATGTAAAAGCATGGAGGTAATGCTTTATAAACCATTCATCAGACTGCACTTGGAGTATCGTGAGCAGTTTGAGGCCCCTTATCTGAGAAAGGATGTGCTTGCATTGGAGAGAGGGTCCAGAGGACATTCACGAGAATGATCCTGTGAATGAAAGGGTCAATGTATCAGGAGCTCTGGAGCTGTACTCACTGGAGTTTAGATGAATGAGCGGGGACCTCACTGAAATCAATTAAATATTGAAAGGCCTAGATAGAGTGGATGTGGAGAGGATGTTTTCTATAGTGGTGGACTCCAGCACCAGAGGGCACTGCCTCAAAATTGAAGGAAGTATCTTTAGAATAGAGATGCCAAGCATTTTCTTTAGCCAGCGGGTAGTGAATCCGTGGAATTCGTTGCCACAGACAGCTGTGGAGGCCAAGTCATTGGTGATATTTAAAGCAGAGGTTGATAGGTTCTTGGTTAGTAAGGGTATCAAAAGTTACAGGGAGAAGGCAGAAGAATGTGTTGAGAGGGATAATCAGCCATTATGGAATGGTGGAGCAGACCCAATGGGCCAAGTGTCATAATTCTGCATCCATGTCTATGGTCTTATAATTGGCACTCTTAGCTCCATCTTTCTGAGTGAAAGTACTTGTAGGAGGTACTAAAGATACCACTTCCATCAATTGTGATTTTCTGTCACCTGATGTCCGTGCTGCAACATTCTACTGCAAATATAAGACACGATAAAGGCTCATTTTCAGTGAAAGTTTCTAATGCTTAACCAGGAGATGAATGATCATTGCCTTGGGCTCTCTTTACAATCCACGACTGAAGAGCAGGCATGTGATGGAAGGTTTCCTTCCAAAGCTTGTTCTTCACTTGTGCCTTTTGTAATTAACAAGTATTTTCTGCACTTAATGGTCTCTAAACAGACATTAAAAAAAACAATCTTTTTTATGTGTCAGTTACGTACTGAAGCTGTGCTACTGCATCAGACT
The DNA here is from genome assembly GCF_030028105.1 of Mobula birostris. Classification (NCBI taxonomy): domain Eukaryota; kingdom Metazoa; phylum Chordata; class Chondrichthyes; order Myliobatiformes; family Myliobatidae; genus Mobula; species Mobula birostris. The sequence goes on along the minus strand of NC_092377.1, from coordinate 71,547,556 downwards.
TACTGTCATATGAAGGCCATCTCTACACATTATGGTGGGGATTTTATGAGAACGAGCTGAAGTAATCCCTGGTCCTCTGTCCACTACTTATCCAAAAGTCAACAACACTAAAACAGATGGTCTTTATTGTGGAAACTTGCGACATACAAATTGACTAATTCATGTCCTGTCTTAAAACAGATATGAACTTTACCGGATATAAAATATTCTGTGATAATGCAAGTCCATGAAAAATTCTATATTAAAACCACATCTTCTTTCTGATGCTGAAATGTGAACTGCACTCTCTGAATAAAAAGACTTGCCCTAAAGCTTCTACATAGATATATCAGTTTTCTAACCAAAAAACAAAATCAGATTTAGCAGAGAAACGAAATCACCAGAGTAATGTCTTTATATACACCCCCTTTTCAGCAAACTGCCATCAAATTCCTATTATGATGAAGGCATGTTTACTGGCTCCAACAACAATCACGTCCACAATGCTGTTCCAATCTACTTGTATTTACAGGCAGTTCCAAGCATACTCTGGGGCTCCATTCCCAGGCACTATCAGTAGGCTGATATTTTTGGTAGTTAGAAATGCTATTTTCTATACCCACATCATATTGGTCTACGTAGACTTGCTTTAATTCTTTCATTTCATTGAAAGCACCCTAAAAGTGCCCAGAATTAAAATAATGTAATATATGCTACATCAAGTCATTCATAAAGACCAATAAATACTTTATTATTATTAATAAAATGTTTAAAAATATGTAAGTAGTTGCATCAAGTCAAATTTCTGTAAGTGAGGTCCTTTGTAACCTGTAGAGGTAAGTATTTGGTAAGTGACCTGAATGCAAGTGCTAATCAACAATGGCCTTGTTTCAGGAGATTAGCAGAAATGAGTCAAAAACACCAGCTTTACTGAATCAGAACCTAATAAGTTCAGAATAGAGTTTTCTTTCCTACATGGCAAAATGGAAAGTTGGAGCTGAGCCAAAACCCTACTTCACTGTTGTACTGAAGGGAGGAATGACAGTTTTAGTGACTTGAATTTGGCTGCTTTTGGGTTTTAACTTGGCACCTAGTCATTCATCCTCATTGCCTGCGATGCAAAGTGATTTGTTTATTTAAAAGGTAATTTATGACAAAGCCACAACTGTGAACGCCTAGAGTTCTGGAGGAAACCACTGTTATAAAAGAGAGTTAGATCTTGTTTTCTCTCCTCCTCTGGATTCACTTTTAGAATAGGTAAATTCTATATAGTCTTAATCTAAACACCATTGAAAAAATTGAATTTTAATCCAAAATGGTCTAGGATCCAATTTGTAAAAATGGTCATATTCTCCCTCTGCTTTACCCCCTGCCAAAATAAAGAAACCATTTCCATAGCTGCAAAAGCCCTAAAAATGTTTTTTGGCTGGCAGCCATGGTGGAATTGGTTCCACTCTCCTCTCAATACGTACTGTAGGTTTAAGTTCCTCTCTGGTGATTTGAACATAAAACACTGTAGTGCTGTACTGGGGGAACCAATGACCTGCAGGAGATCCCCTCTTTCAGATGAGGCCCTGTTAGCTCTCTCAAGTGCTTGCAAAATTCTCTATAACAAAACTTTCAAGAGCAGATAATTTTTCCTCATTCCCTTGGACCACATTTTATTCCTGAACTAAAATAAAAACCCAAAGTATAGTAGATGCTGGAAATTTAAAACAAGCACACAAAATGCTGGAAATCTTCAAAAGGCCAGGTAATTTGTAGGGGTGGGATTAGAATTCATGATTCAGGCTAGTGATCTTTCTTTGGAATTAAATAAGCTATAAATAAAGTAAATTTTTAAGTTGCAGATAAAACAGCAACAGGAGAGAATACAAATGTGACCAACAAGGATAGACTCTCTTGAGGAAAAGTAGCTGAACTTCTGACTTGGCACATTTCTGTCTTTGAGCCTCAACATTTAAATCACTATTTTTGAAAAGTTAGCTATTTCATTCTTTTATCTTGCTTTAGTGTCCATCATATAGCCCCCCCAACCCTATGCTTGCATAAATGAGTTTTACAGCTGGGGATTTTGATCAATTTAACTGACATTATTTTATTTGTACATCACATTCTAAAAGCTGAACCACCTCTCGCAGCTATAACTGCCGGTAGTTTTTTTGGATACGTCTCTATTAGTTTTGCACAACGTGATGGAGCAAGGTTTGTCCATTCCTCCTTGTAAAATTGCTCAAGCTGTGCCAGGTTGGTTGGGGAATGGCAGTGAACCAATCTTCTCTGGCTACTAAGTTTAGAGGGCAGCCCGACCTAGGCAGCATGGCTATGGCTTCATGTTTTTTGTGGCTCCACTTTTTCATGATAGACTGCGCTGAGTTCCAAAGTATGTTCAGTGCCTTTGAGATTGTCTTGTTCCCTTCCTCAGATTTGTGTTTCTCTAATATAAATTCCCTGACTTGCCTTGAATGCTCTTTTATCTTCATTTCAGTTTGGTCTTTTGAAATCCTACCAGACTATTGGACCTTACCGAGATAAGGAGATTCACCTATGGGTATTTATTCAGGTGAACCTCCAATTTTCTACATCAACAAATTGGATGAGTTGGTAAGGTAATATACAGTATTGCACCTGAGGAAAGTTAACATAGTAATCACAAAGGGGGTAAATACTTTTTTTTCAGCCTCACAATTATGGTTTTTAATTTTTAGTACACTATTGACGAGCTTTGGAACTTTTCTTATAACTTGACATGATGCACAATGTTTTGTAGATTAGCTCAAAAATCCTACTTTAATATATTTCAAATTTAGAAAATGAGACAGTAAAATATGAAAATAGTTGTGCAGACTGAATACTTTTTCAAGGCACTGTATTTACTCCTCTCTCCTATGCTCAAATTTTATGTTTTATATTCACACCTCCTCCAAACCTGCTTTTCCTCAGAGCAACCTTAGGCTCTGTTGGTCAGCTTCTCCTGGTCTCTTTGTCTCCAACCTTCTCAGAATTGCTTCATTTATAATTTTCATCAGAATTAGGAAAAGGTCAACAATCTGAAACATGAACTCTTTTTTTTCTCCAGAGATGCTGCCAGTTCTGCCCAATATTCCCAGTGTTCCCAGCAACACATCACCTTGAAACCAGGATCCCAGAACCTCAAAGACCCAAATACGTGGTGGGATTGGGATTACAGAGGAGATACAGTAGTGTTGCAGATAGTGCAGCTGTCTTACAGCTCCAACAACCTGGCGTGCTGGTTGTTCGGCTAACCAACTGTTATAAATTGTGTCAGGATTGAACATCGAGGAGTGTTAAAGGACATGCATCGAAGAATGGGTTGGAGGGAGATGAGTGGGAGGATGAAACTGCAAGACCCCGATTACAATGTGAGCCCCCTCCTCATGCGCTTGATAACTTGAAAGCATAAGAAGTAGGAGCAGGCCGCTGAATCCTGTTCCAGCATTCATCAAGATAGTCTTTCATCTTTTACCTCAATACCATTTTCCAAGTGTTCCAATATCCCTTAATACTCACACATCTATCAATCTCTCTTCTGAATGAAACAAGGACTGCGCATTCAGTGTAGAGAATTCCAAGAGTTCACCATGCTCTGATTGAAAACATTTCTCTACACTTCCATCCTAAACAACCTACCCTTATATTGTAAAATTGTTCTGACAGTTCCTAGATACATCAGCCAGAGGAAATATTCTCTCTACTTTGAACTTGTAGATCCACGAGATCCCCCTTCATTCTCCTAAATTCCCAAAGAATGCAGCCCCAGTTGACATCACCTCTCCCTAGAACCAGTCTAGTAAACTTCTATTACACTGTCTCTGCAGCAAATACTTCCTTCTTTGGGCAAGGAGAGAAATATTTTACAGAATTCCTCTAGGTGCTGACTCTCCAGGGCCCTACGTAATTGCAATGAGGCTTCATTATTTCTAAGAGGATTTATCATGGGTCTTCCCAATCCTTTGCTTGTCCTGTGAGCTGGCTTTCAATGACTTGTGTACAAGCACACCCAAATCCCTTGGATCATCAGCACTATCCACATCTCTCACCGCTTCAATCAAAATCTCTGCTTTTCCATTACTTTCACCAAATTGGATGACCTCATATTTTTCCACCACCTACTTTTCCATCTGCCAGGTCTCTCCCACTCACTTAGCCTGTCCCTTTCCGCCTGAAGCCTCTTTATACATTGCCAACAAAGGAAGTGTTTTCTTTTTAGCTATCAAGTCTGTCAGCTAAGCAATTCTATCCCCCCACTCATCTCCCTCTAACCCATTCTTTGATGCATGTCCTTCAACACTCCTCGATGTTTAATCCCGGCACAATTTATAGCAGTTGGTTAGCCTAACAACCAGCACACCAGGTTGTTGGAGCTGTAAGACAGCTGCACTATCTGCAACATTACTGTGTCTCCTCTGTAATCCCAATCCCACCTAGTTTATCATCAACAAATTTAGAAATTTGACATTTCATCTCCTTGGCCAAATTGATGATTCAGTAGCTGGGCCCCCAAGCAGCAATCCCTCCAACACTCCATCTGTCAGACCTAAGGGTTGGTTTATTCCCATTCTGCTTTCTGCCAGTAATGAATTCTTAATCCATGTCAGTACTTTACCCCTAATTCTTTGTTTTAGTCAACCTATTGTGCAGGACATTATAGGAAGTTTCAAAATACATCACACCCACTGATTCCTTCATATATATTCTACTCATCACATCCTCAAGAAACTCCAACAAGTTAGTGAAATAAAGTTTATTTTCCCTTCATGTATCCACGTTGACTCTGTTCAATCTTGTTCTTTAGTTCGAAGGTGCTCTGGTATCACATTTCTCATTGTAGGTCCCAGCAATTTTCCCACCACTAATATCGGATTGACAGGTAAGTGGTTCCCTGTTTCCTTTCTTAAATATCTTACATTTACTACCATCCAATCCACAGGAATAATTAAGAACATTTGGCACTTGGGATTTATCAACTTTCAAGATCACCAATTTTTCTAGTACAACTTTTTTTTCAGTTCCTCATTCTAACCAGGCCCTGCAGTCTCAGTGATATGAGTAACGTGTATTTTCCATGAAGGCAGGCACACAGTAATATAATCGTTCCATTCCTTTGCCATTTCTTTATTCACTAAGACAAGTTTTCCTGTCTCTGTTGGTAAGGGCCATTTGCCTTTTATAATCCTTTCCATCCTATGTAACAAATGAGTCTCTGGCTATTAGCTGACACTCTTTCCCAGCTTCCCAGATCTGGTTCCAGTCCCAGATCCACAGTATACCCATTTGTGCATTCCGCAATTCACAAAGTGCACAGACAGGAAATAATAGTACCCAGTGCCCTCTGCTCAGTTACAAATTAATTTTACTCTGTTGGTCCATGAGGACATTGTTATTGATGCATTGATAAATTTCTTGGCCGTTATCTGGTTTCTTTTCCAATGCGGTTTGTCAAAACTTGCCTTGCTTAGATGCACTTATTTTCTCTGCTTTAAAACAGTGAATGCACTTCATATATACTTGATGGGCCGTAAAGCACAGCAGAACATCTGGATTATGAAAAATCCTGTAAAATGCAACATTATTTTTGCTCTACTTTATATGGGTTGATAACAATCAATCCTGAAGGCAAGTTTTCTGTAAATTACCTCATTTCATTTAATCCAGTGCTGACCATGACTCAAATAATACTACTGAACTTGCAATTTCCAAATCTGTCTCTTGGCACAGAGGTTACTACCTTGAAATGGTGTCCCACTGTTCTGAGCACATAGGCTGGCTGTTTATCAGCATGCACGTGAAGAATTAGCAATATGATTTCACACTGTAAGCAGGCTAGGCAAAATAAAATTAGCCAAATGTAAATAAAATCGTTAAGTCCTTAAGTGCTAAACTACTTCAATCTGAGAGCAGGATGAAACTGTAAATTTTTCAAAATGTTATGCTTTAATCGTCAAGGACTAGGATGTTTAGTTTAATATGGAATTCACCTTCAAAGTGTGGCCCCATGGAATCATGTTCTTTTTTCTTTTAGTAATTTTCTCTGGTTTTAACCCCGTAGATCTATTCTACTTTACTCTTCCATTTCCAGTTCCTACATATTCCTGGTTTTCTTTCATAAGTCCATAAGATATATGAGCAGAATTAGGTCATTTGGCCCATCGAGGCTGCTCTACCATTTCATCATGGCTGATCCATTTCCTTCTCAGCCGCAATCACCTGCCTTCTCCTATAACCCTTCATGCCCTGAGTAATTAATAATCTATCAACCTCTGCCTTAAATCTACTGAGTGACTTGGCCTCCTCAGCCGCCTGTGGCAACAAGTTCCATGGATTCACCATAGATGTCCCTCTATTCTGAAGCCATGTCCTCTGGTCCTAGATTCCCACACCATAAAAAGCATCCTCTCTGCATTTACTCATCAAGGCCTTTCAATATTCGATAGGTTTCAATGAGATCCTGCCTCATTCTTATGAATTCCAGTGAGTACAGGCCAGGCCCAGAGCCATCAATCAGTTCTAATGTGGTAAACCTTTCCTCCTAGAATCACTCCCATGAACCTCCTCTGCACCTACTCCAATGTCAGCACATTCCATCTTATAGAAGGGGCCCAAAACTGCTCACAATACTCCATGAGGCCTTACCAGTGCCTTATAAAGCCTCAGCATTACATCTTTGCTTTTGCAGAATATTCTAGTCTTTTTGAAATGAATATTAACATTGCATTGGCCTTCCTCACCAGTGACTCAACCTGCAAATTAACCAATAGGGTTAATCCTGCACGAGGACTCCCAAGTCCCTTTGCACGTCAGATTTTCTTCATTCTAACAGTGGACCGCTGTGGCTGTTCCAAGCTCTTCACTCTCCTTTCTCTCTCTGACTTTAACATACTCCTCAAGGTATATTCCCGCAGCCAAGCATTTGGCTATAAACCTTGTTATTTGCCAATATTGCTTGGTGTCAAAATTGTTTTCTTTCAATGTATTAGAGGTACTATATAAATACAAGCCCTTGTCATAAACGCAGAGAGGAATTGAAGTGACATTTTTACATACAGACAGTGCAAAGGCTTAAAATGTTCTTGCTTATCCTTGGGAACTGGACTGACACTAGCAATGAGTCTTGCTATACTTCAATCCAAGAATCAGGGAAGGGGAAAGGGAGTAAAGGCAATCACTCTAAGGTTAGATCAGAGCACAGTTTAATTAGTTGCCTTTCCATATATTTACATAAAATCATGTACATGGTCACATTTTCAATTCAATAGTGTTTTTTAAAATCACTTGTTTGTGGAAGGGCCCACTTCAAACTCGCTGGGATCTGTGGATCTTTTAACCCCTGTATGAATACACTCTGTATAAGTGGCTTCCATTGTGCTTTAAAGCATCACCAGGCATTGCTGACATCACTTCCATGTCAACCAGATATAGTGACAATAGCTCGTTCTGGAAAATCAAGTGTTTAATAGGCACCCAGCCATGTGGAGGATCTATTGATGTAGCTGACAACAATGCTGTGTGCGTAAAGGTCCCATCTGCTTTAAATATTATCCCAACATTTGTAACACGCTGTAATTGGATTTATCAAATACCTGTGTTTGATTTACTGAGAAGCCACATGTGGGCTGCACTTCAGATTCATCAATGATGATTCAAGCCTTAGTCTTTTACATGGGGAAAATCAAGACTTCATTTGCTTGCAGCACTACGAAAGCCAACACAGTGATTAACTCTACATGTTAGTCATTATCCAAAGGCATCCCTACTGTGCAAAGTATAAAAAGAGACATAACACAGTAATTGGTATCAGTTTGCCAACTGAGAAATTCTCCATAATTACTAGTTAAGACGAGGGTGCACGGCTCGGAATGTTCCATTGTTTATCTGTCTTCACAAAGCTTCTTTAACCCTTTTTCTACCCAATTTTCCATCACACTTGTTACAACTCTTTTTTCATTGCTGAAGGAATGAGAGTAGCAATTAATAATTTACTAATTCCGAAGCTTGGAATTGAGGTTAATGTGCTTTGGACTGAAAACAACAACTGCTGGAATGCGATCACTTGCCAGTACATGCATCATTTGTAGAAGGTGAGTGACAAAAGCATGAGTATATTCCTTTAACGGTGTAACATGCTATCAGCTGCATTATCACAATTCCAATGTGATCTCTTCAAACTGGTGCCTTTATAAAGAAGATGGCATGAAATGTTTTCAAAATATTTTTGAAGAAATAAAGTTGTCCCTTTAAAAGTTATTTAATATTGATTTATTCTCCCGATTAACTCCAAGCAATTCTCCACTTACTCGCACAAATACATTTTTCTCCAAGAATGGCAGGGTTGTTTGGCATTAAAAAATCTACCTTGCATCCCATTAATCTAACTCAGTATCAGCAGTGATTTGTTCTGATTCCTCTCCAGTTCTAAGCCTGACCCTTTAATTTTGGGTGCAGCTGGGAGGTGTAAAAAGTAATTGGTTATTTAATAGAAGCATTGAACTATCATTGTGTTCTATAGTTCCAATGTGCTTTGTTGTGAATTTGCCTATGGTGAACACCTACAAATTTTACTGTACTGTATATGTTTAGTTCTTGGATAAATGCCAGTTCTTTATGGTTTTGCTACTTGGTATCTTTTGCAACAAAGATATTCTTAACACTTATGAAATTTGATTAACATCAGCAGCCAAGGTAGGTTCCAAAGACTTTACAAGGTTTTAAACAAATGGTTTTCACAATTGCTATTGGCTAAGTATAGAGAATATACTGGAAATCTTCAGTAGCCAGGACTGCGGAGAGAGAGAAAAACCCTTCAGATCATTAATACCCATCAGAACACCAAGGAAAAGGTGTTTACACGTTCTCCCCGTGACCAAGTGGGTTCCTCTGGCTGCTCCGGTTTCCTCCCATGGACCAAAGATGCACTAGCTGGGAGGTCAATTGATCATTGTAATTTGTCCTGTGATTAGTTTAAGGTTAAATTTGGGGATTACTGGGTAGAGTGGCTCAAAGGGCTGGAAGGGCCTATTGCGCACTGTATCTCAATAAAATAAAAATAAAAGTTATTGATTTGAAGTACTAACTTTGTTTCTCCCTTCTCATCTGCTGAATGAATTGCTGAGTATATTGAAGATTTCTGTTTAGACTACTAAGATTGGGAGTCTTTGGAGAAACCCTAGCTTTACGGGTCGCTTTCTTTGCTCATGCAAAAATGATATGGAATCTGGTTCCAGGCATTTGGACACGTGATTCAGGCATAATGCTAAAAGAGCATTCTTATCGGTGGTACTAGTTTTAGGAAAAGATTTTGAACTCTAGTTAATCCTTTGAAGTGGGTATAAAAAAAATCCATGGCATGATTTAGAAGAAGTGCAACTGTGATATCTGCAATGTAATGAGTGACATTTCTCTCTCATTCAACATCACTAAAACAATTGTAAGGAAACTAATTCATGTGTGAGGTGTGAGTACTTCAAAAGTACTTAAATTAAATATTGGACGTGGTGAGAATGTGGAAGATGCAATATTGTGTTTTTCTTTAATGCAGAGACCCTGATAACTCTTGCCAATTACTTTTGGCAAAAAAACGATGGGAGTCATGAAAAGAACTGGAGGCACAGCAGGTACATTGGTAATGCTTCACGCTACCAGGTTACAGCGTCTGCTTTATCCACCAGGTATATCATTTTATTTTCTTCTATTGATCTACTGATTTAAGTTTCATTGCCTAGATTTTCCAGGAATCCTGTGAATGTTTCATGTGGCTTTGAACCTTTTAGTCAGTGAAAGCCTGACTGGTGGACAGATACATGAAGGGTGAGAGTGGGAGTTGCCATGCACAGTGATCATTAACTCTGAAGCCTGGGATTGGGACAAGTTAGCAATTAGGCAAGCAGTTGCAGTACCTGGGTCTGGCCAATGAGGTTGTTGAGGTCAGTAACCAGCGTCTGGGTCATTGATCCATTGATGGGTCAATCGGATTCAAGGCCTGTCTGGAGTTTAGTTTGGAACTGTGTTCAGAGCAGAAGCCTGGCAGTGGTGGGTGAGAGAGGTTGCAGAAACTGGCCTTTCAGTCAAGTGAATCCATGCTGACCTATCTTAACTAATCCTGTGTTCATCTCATTTTATTCTCCCATGCAGTCTCATAATTCTGCCTATGCTCTACCCATGGGGAAAGTTACAGCGGCCATCTTACCCATCAACCTGCTCTTCTTGGAGATGCGGGGAAAAAACTGGGGCAGCAGGAGGAAATCCACGTGGCCATAGGGAGAATGTGCACACTCTGGACAGGCAGCACCTGACATCAGGGTTGAACGCAGATCTCTGGTGATTGAAGGCAGCAGCCCTACCACATGTGCCAACCTGATGTCAGCGGTCAAACTCAGGGCCTTGTTTCGAGTCAGTTTGGGGGCCGGGAGGGGTGCTGAATGGGGGAAGAGATTGGAATTTTCATCAGGACTGAGGAGGTTCAGTGGGTCAGGGGCCTGAAGTTATTGGTGGTGAGAAAAACCGAGTGGTGTGTTGGGGAGAGTCCTGAGTAGGTTCAGCTCTGGAGCAGCCGTCACTTAAATGGGTCCAATCCAGCACTGTGATCAAAGCATCCAGTTTTTCTGTTTACACAATGGTCACTCGCAGGGAAACAGTCTCTAGGAACCATGAATAGTAAATTAAATAACCTGGCGTGCATCTGATTCAGAAATCACATCAGACTTTCAAGAATGGCTGAGGTCAGGAAATAGCTCAAAGTCAGCATGACGTGAAACAATCCAGAAATATCATCGTGTTTCGTTCCTGGTTAGTATGTTTTTAATCAGACAACACTGAGACAAAGAGCGCTATGTGATCTAATGTCTGGGCCCATTTATTTCCACTGTGCTAGAATACCATCAACACTTTCAGTTAATGTCGTCCTGTCACTCAAAACCACAGCCTACTTTTAACAGCATTAATAACCTCATTTCATCCACCCAAGAAAAATAAAACAGTAACTCTCCCTGCACTTGAGTTAAAAACGTAGTTAAGAATCCTGAAGTAAAGAGAACTTCTGCCTGTTGCAATAGATGATCTGAGCTGGGGAAGTTGCAGTTTGACCCACGAATGTGACTGTACCAGTTCAAAAGACAAGTTGCTTCTATATTGAATACATGAGAATGCTTGTAACATAATGGCCTGCTCCAAGGAAGTATATTAGCACCCCTGATGCTTAACAGTTAAATGACCAATCAACTCAGTTTACACTGGAAACCTTCCCATGGACTTAAGACGTGTCAGAATAACTAGGATCCTAGTAAATGTTGGATCAGTCACTCACTATTATGGGTCATGAACAGATGGAGCTCCACTAACCTGAGAACAATTCATTTATTCTCTCTTTGCTTTCTGCCTGAGGTTCAGATTCTTATTCCATGTTGATACATTACCCCAAGTACATGCCTTCTAAAATTGGTAGCCAATGTCCTCATCATTGGCCTCATCCTCATCAAAAGCCTATTGAAAACCCACATCTATTGGTTCCACATACACTCAACTAGTCATCCACAAAGAACTCCAGAAAATTAGCCAACTATCATTTCCCTTCTGTTTTTTCCAGAGTTGCTGCCTGACCTGCTGAGTTCCTCCAGCATTTTGTGTGTGTTGCTCAAGATTTCCAGTATCTGCAGAATCTTTTGTGTTGATGAAATTTGTCATTGTTATTCATTAACTTTAGTGTAAAATGCCGAAACTCAGTAAAAGCGGGAGGAACTACACTTCATGAATGGCACATTAAACACTTTTGGCCTCTGAATTCAACTATCTCCGATCATAACCACTGTACCAAGTTTTTGTTAAACAATGTAGATTTACATAATGTTCTTGCAAACACCTGATGAATCTGTCTTTACATTTTGTTCTTCCCATTACAATCATTTAACCTTGGCTGCTTTCCACCACCACCGTTTGTTCTTTCCTCAACCATCCACAAGCTATTCCCTCCCTTGGTATCACCTGACAGCTTCTCTCTACTCTAGAAGAAATTGTTCCCTTCACATTTTATCTACAGCCTTTTTAAATAATGTTTTTAGTTGTATGGCCCCAGACATTCTGCAAATAGTCGGTACTTCTCTTCTAAAAAGCTGTTTCCCAAAAGCCCTGAAAGTGTAGTTATTAAGCCTCTTTTAAAAAGAAGAATGACCTAGATGACTCAGTAATTAATAACTACAAGCCTCTATCAAACTTGCCATGCTTAAGTAAAATTATTGAAAAAGTTGCTTATCAGCGACTCAGTAGCTTTTGGTCCTAAGTGACTGTATGGATGTTTTCCGGTCTGGATTTCGACAACACCACAACGCTGAGACTGCTTTGGGCAAGGTTTTAAATGGCATCCGTTTAAGCATCATGATGAGAAAACTTCACTTTTGGTTTCACCGGATCTCAGTGCTGCTTTTGACTCAGTTGACCATGGCATATTACTAGACAGACCGGAAAACTGGGTGGGACCTTCCAGTACAGTCCTAAGGTGGTTTAAATCATATTTACAGGACAAGGATTATTTTGTATCGATTGGTAGCTACATTTCTGACTGAACAAAGATGACATGCGGTGTGCCTCAAGGGTCCATACCAGGGCTTCTTCTGTTTAACAATATACATGCTCCCTCTAGTTCGAATCATGGTAAGCAACAAAATATCTTACCTTAGTTATGTGGATGACACTCAGATTTATATAACTGCGTCATCAAGTGACTATGCTCCCCTACAATCACTAAAAGCTATATTGCACAGATCACTGATTGGATGAGCCCAAATTTCCTCCAGTTAAACACAGACAAAACCGCTGCCAAAAAAGAATGGAACGATTAGAAGTCAGTGCTTAATTAAAATCCCCGTTGTTACAGACCACAAACCAAGCCTGAAACCTTGGTGTTGTGATGGACTCCGACTGAAATTTTAACTGCCATATTAAGACATTTACAAAGTCAGCCAACTATCTTCTTTAAAATTTAGTGAGAGTTGAAGGGCTTATGTCTCAGCAAGATCTAGAAAAACTCATCCATGCATTTATTTTTGGTAGGGTTGGCTACTGTAATGGCATTTTCACAGATCTCTGTAAAAAATCCCTCAGACAGCTGCAGCTCATTCAGAACACTGCTGCTAGAGTCCTCACTGAGACCAAGAGGTAGAACACATCACCCCCATTCTCAGATCACTACACTAGCTTCCTGTCCATCAGAGGATTGACTTTAAAATATTATTACTGGTTTATAAAGCACAGAATGGTCTAGGGCCAAAAGATATCACCGATCTCTTTCTGCATTATGAGCATTCCTGAGCTCTCAGGTCATCTGGGGTAGGCCTGCTTACCGTTCCCAGGGTCAAAATACTGAACTAAACATGGTGAAGCAGCTTTTAGTTACTATGCTCCACATGTCTGGAATAACCTGCCAGGGGATCTGAAGTCTGCCCTAACTTTAAGCTCTTTTAAATTAAAGCTTAAAACTTTTCTTCTCACTGTAGCTTTTAATTAGAATTCTCTGCACTGTAACTTTTATTCCTTTTTAATCTATTTGTCATATCTATTTTTGTGTGATTGTATTCCTTTTTATATTGACTGAAATTTGATGTTTGATTTTTATATCTCGTTTTATGTAAAGCATTTTGAACTGCCTTGTGTTTGAAAAGTCCTATACAAATAACTTCAACACGAGGAGTTCTGCAGATGCTGGAAATTCAAGCAACACACATCAAAGTTTCTGGTGAACGCAGCAGGCCAGGCAGCATCTCTAGGAAGAGGTACAGTCGATGTGTCGGGCCGAGACCCTTCGTCAGGACTAACTGAAGGAAGAGTTAGTAAGAGATTTGAAAGTGTGGGGGGGGGGGGGGGGAGATCCAAAATGATAGGAGAAGACAGGAGGGGGAGGGATGGAGCCAAGAGCTGGACAGGTGATTGGCAAAAGGGATATGAGAGGATCATGGGACAGGAGGCCCAGGGAGAAGGAAAAGTGGGGAAGTGGCGGTGGGGGGGAACCCAGAGGATGGCCAAGGGGTACAGTCAAAGGGACAGAGGGAGAAAAAGGAGAGAGAGAGAAAGAATGTATGTATATAAATAACGGATGGGGTACGAGGGGGAGGTGGGGGACTAGCGGAAGTTAGAGAAGTCAATGTTCATGCCATCAGGTTGGAGGCTACCCAGACGGAATATAAAGTGTTGTTCCTCCAACCTGAATGTGCCATCCCACCAGCCTCCGGGTCCAACATATTATTCTCCGTAACTTCCGCCACCTCCAACGGGATCCCACCACTAAGCACATCTTTCCCTCCCCCCCTCTGCTTTCCACAGGGATCGCTCCCTACGCGACTCCCTTGTCCATTCGTCCCCCCCATCCCTCCCCACTGATCTCCCTCCGGGCACTTATCCGTGTAAGCGGAACAAGTGCGACACATGCCCTTACACTTCCTCCCTTACCACCATTCAGGGCTCCAGACAGTCCAACCAGGTGAGGCGACAGTTCACATGTGAGTCGGCTGGGGTGATATACTGCGTCCGGTGCTCCCGATGTGGCCTTCTATATATTGGCGAGACCCGACGCAGACTGGGAGATCATTTTGCTGAACACCTACGCTGTGTCCGCCAGAGAAAGCAGGATCTCCCAGTGACCACACATTTTAATTCCACATCCCATTCCCATTCTGATATGTCTATCCACAGCCTCCTCTACTGTAAAGATGAAGCCACAATCAGGTTGGAGGAACAACACCTTATATTCTATCTGGGTAGCCTCCAACCAGATGGCATGAACATTGACTTCTCTAACTTCCGCTAATGCCCCACCTCCCCCTCGTACCCCATTCGTTATTTATTTATATACACACATTCTTTTTCTCTCTCTCCTTTTTCTCCTTCTGTCCCTCTCACTATACCCCTTGCCCATCCTCTGGGTTTTCACCCCCTCCCCCTTTTTCTTCTCCCTGGGCCTCCTGTCCCATGATCCTCTCATATCCCTTTTGCCAATCACCTGTCCAGCTCTTGGCTCCATCCCTCCCCCTCCTGTCTTCTCCTATCATTTTGGATCTCCCCCTCCCCCTCCCCCTCCCACTTTCAAATCTCTTACTAGCTCTTCCTTCAGTTAGGCCTGACGAGGGGTCTTGGCCCGAAATGTCGACTGTGCCTCTTCCTGGAGATGCTGCCTGGCCTTCTGCGTTCACCAGCAACTTTGATGTGTCTTGGTTGTAAACAAATAACTTGCCTTGTCTTGCCTTACTCTTTATACCTCACCTTTTTTTTAATATCTTCACTATCTTCTGATTTTCCTTAATGTCAGCAAAGCCAAGGACCCCGATCATTGACTTCAGGAGAAGGAAACCAGAGGTCCATGAGCCAGTCCACATCGAAGGATCAGAGGTGGAGAGGGTCAGCAATTTTAAATTCCTCTGTGTTATTATTTCAGAGGATCTGTCCTGGCCCCAACACACAAGTGCAATTATGAAGAAAGCATGTTAGTGCCTCTACTTCCTTAAGTTTTGGCGAAAATTCAACATGACATCCAAAACTTTGATAAACATCTATAGATGTGCAGAGGATAGTATATTGACTGGCGACATTACAGCCTGGTTTGGAAAAAAATAGTGTCCTTGAACAGAAAATCCTACAAAAAATAGGTTACAGCCCAGTCCATCATGGGTAAAGCCTTCCCCACCATAGAGCACATCTACATGAAGTGCTGTCGCAGGAAAGCAGCATCCATTATTAGTGACCCCCACCACCCAGGACTTGCTCTCTTCTCACTGCTGCCATCTGGAAATAGATACAGGAGCCTCAGGACTCACACCACCAGGTTCAGGAACAGTTATTACCCCTCAACCATCAGGCTCTTGAACCAAAGGGGATCACTTCACTCAACCTTATTTGCCTCATCATTGACATGCTCCCACAACCTATGGACTCACTTTCAAGGACACTTCATCTCATGCTCGATATTTATGTATCATTTATTTATTTTTGTCTTTGCACATTTGTTGACCTTTGCATACAGGTTGAAGGCCCAAGTTAGTGTGGTCTTTCATTGATTCTATTATGGTTATTATTCTATTATGGATTTATTGAATACACCCACAAAAATAACCTCAGAGTTGTATTTGGTGACATATACGTACTCTGATAATAAATTTACTTCAAATTTTAATTTTATTGCAGATTCCTACCATCTGCAGGATTTTGAACTTCTTGTACTGTACTAATGTTGAACAAGTTTAGATCTGATCATGAAGCATTTCAAAGCTGATTAATAATAGACATCCATGCTTTCTTGATTTCCTTCTTTTGAAACAAAAGTTTACAAAACCAAAGAATGATTACAGCCCACCAAATCTGTATCACCTCCGCATGTCTATAGGTTTATAGTCACACAGTATGGGAAAAGGACTCTTGCATACTGAGTCCATATCAACCAGAGTGCCGATTTACCCCAAACCTACCTTCTCTATTCTTGCTAAATTCTCATCAATTTCCACTGGTTTCTAGCACTCAGCTACATATTGGAGTCAATTTACTGTGGGAAACCAGCCTACAAACCTGTACCGAGGACCGCCATTCTGTGCAAACTCCTCACTGAAGATCAGGAGTGAAGCCAGATGTTTGGCACTGTGGATTGCTCTAGCAGCTGTGATAAATCCAACTAGTTGAATTTCCCGCATTTCCCTCAGTGTTATAAATTCACCCCTTTTGAATATTACAATTAATAATTGAACTAACCTGCTACAAATCAGAACATGCAGACAGGCAGGTGTTCTGTGGAAAATGAAACAGATTTGTGAAAAATGGTTTCAACCTGTTTCCTAATTCTGTGCAAGGATGGAGTAAGCTGGAAAAGTTCAGTAGAATTATTTTCCTAAACACCTGAACATTTTAACTACATGGCTTCTTTGAGTGGGGCTCCCAAACATTGACAGCCTGACAGACAGACTGGAATTCTTACTGGCAAGAAGAACTTATTCACAAGGTCAAAGACTAAGAGAGGAGACAGGTGTACTTAAGGAGGAATGAGAGATATTAAGGACAAAGTAATGGTAGTCACATACAAGATATAGCAGCCACTTTTGCACAGCAGGTTTTCGCAAAACACCTATGCAATAATGACTAAATTCCATCTTTCAATGCCATTAACAATCAATCAATATTGTTTAGGGTGTCATGGCTTCTACTCTCAACTTTGGTATCTTACATATTCAGCTGAGACAACACTATTCTGTGTAATTTCCTAACTGCCTTCAGACCTACAAGACAACCTGATCTCAATTGAAAGCTAACACCTTTGGTAATCCAGCACTTCATCAGGAAAACACCAGAGTATCTGTCTGAGGAATACAACTTAAAACCATACTTTCCATTCAGGGACTAGAGACTGAGACACAGCAGACTCCAGAACTGTAGCCAGATATATCCTATCTGCAGTGACAAAAATATATAAATGACACCGGGATTAAGGAACAGAAACCCACTCATGGAATTCTTTGTCTTAGGGTTAAAGTGTACCTGTTCAGTATTCTCAAATTTAAAAAAATATGTATTAGATTAAATTCCTATTATTCAAAATTGAGTTAGAAAATGCCTTGAAAGATGCGCCTTACACTATTTGATGCATTTCTCCATCAGTACTTGATGGAGAAATGCATCAAATAGTGTAAGACAGTGAACAGTGAAGCAGGTTCTGCAGTTCAGTAGATCAGCTGGCAAAAGTACAGGATTAAGTAACGCAATTCAAGTTACTGAACTCTCAGAGAGGATCAATGGCTTCTGTCAATCTGTCATACAGAAAATGAGGGAGGTATTCTTGACCTGCTTGTGGTGTCAATTCAATGCTGGAAATATTTGACAATTCACTTAACCACTCTTTCATCTACCTAGTTAGTGTGTTATATGTGTAACACAGTTGGGAGGTGTTGAAAGTTCCATGCTGTCTGGAACTAACAGAATGTTCCCACATTAATACAGCTGCCCAGCAGAACAGTAACCATTGGCTGATTCTCACAACTCTCAGCACTCCTATAACAAATGGTTCTATCGTCTGTAATACACAGATTATACTATATTCACTGGCCAAAAGCAAAGCATCAACTTTTCAGTCTGCTTGGTAAAACAAGACTCCCTCTTGTATTGTGTTATAGAATAATACTGCACAGAGAAAGGCAATTCAGTCCAGCATCTGCAATGCGTCTTTTGAAGAACACCAACAAATTATTGTGTTATTTTTCTGATTGATATTTAATTTTTAAGCAGGTGTTCCATTTCTAAACCCACAATGACCATTCATTCTTGTTACCTTATTGACTCAAGATTTCACATCAGCATTTATTGTTAATGTGTGAGCAGAAATTGGGAAGGAATCTCTACAAATACTCTCCATTTTTTTTTACAAAGGGTATCTTATGTATTGTAATGGACAGACATGATATGCTCATATAGGAAATGTTTTTATGGAGCAACAGAATTCTCCAAACTGAAATGGGAATAGTCCATTGGTGCTTTGACACACATGCTATCTTTTGCACATCTCTGTGAAACAAAGTTGGTGCATTCTTTGGATTCAAAAATATGCTCAAACTGATGCTTGTCATTCTCCTTACTTTGGGACAACTAAAATAAAACTGCTATTATTATTTTTATTCCCTCTCTGATCTCTCATCCCCATCTTTCCCAACCACAAAGGAAAGAACATATTGGCCACTGTTGACACAACTCTTAATGTGAAGAAGTTGAAGTCACAGCCTTCTCCCACTCACATGTTCAAATGAGCTAGTTACAGAGAGGTCAAAACAGCTGTGCTTTAACCTATCTCAGATATTTCACATAAAAGCTCTCCACCTGAAAGAAATTTTCAAAAACTAAGTTGTGGAATGTTGAGGACTTTGCTGTTTGAAATAACTGCCAAATAGATTTATGTACCAATCCTCATTGAGAAAAAAAAGCCACTGTTTCACTGATTGAGAGCACACTGAATGGAGGAAGAATTGTCTCCGAGATTTCCTCAAAACGTAGGAAAATGTGTAGCCAGACACACCTAGGCATGGTCAGTATTGAACAAAGCAGTATGACAAAACATGCATATCTCCATCATTGGGTCCAATTTACAATGAAATGTTTCTGGGCACACACCCAGGGAAGAAATCCCTGTGTAGTTTCAATATAATTTTTATCTACCCTATGAGAATTTATTGGCTGATTGCCATTGAAAATGGTAATGACTCCCCACCTCTGATTTTGTTATTATTACCTGACCAGTAACTCCAGGTTAAGTATCAGTCACGTGAGCAAATTACAAAGGAAAGAGAATATTTCTAACTAGAATGCATAAATCAAACCAAAGAACAAAATATTGTAAAAAATATCCATTTTAGAAAGTGCTATAGCCCCAAGTTAGCTATACCAGGACAGAAACTTTGTTAGCGGTAAGAATGAACTGATAACAATTTGCTCTATTTGCAACATAATATTCAGAGTGCAAGTTACAATTAAAAGTCCATGCCAGTGTTGAAGACTGGTGAAAAAGGATCAATAGTGTGAGGGACAAAAGGATGTATGTCTTACAGTTAAAGGATAAAAGGGATCGAGAAAAGGTGGGATAAACAAAACATTCTTAAACAGCTTAAGTTGCAGACTGGTTAGCTATCCTCGGTAGGACTTCTTTTTGTCCTGAAACCAATTGCAGGCCTAACAGAAAAAAAATAATTAGGGTATGCTAAGTGTCATAGAATATAGAATAGTACATAGAATATAGGGCTTATTTAAACATATAGCCTCAATGTGGTATGAAAGGACACATGAAGTCATTTAAAAAAAATTTACAGAGATGATATGAGAGATTACTCTTGTTATTGGTCCATTTCTTTGTCAATAGATGCTGCTTGACCAGCTGACAATTTCTACAGCATTCAGTTTTTCTATAACATAGTGAATGCATTGAGCGGAGTAGATAAGACACAGAGAAAAGGTTCCTCTCTTGGGTGAATCCAAAGCTTCCTGAGCACAAGTATAAGATTTTAATTGAGTACAATAAAAAGAAATGTCTTTAACTGGGGGAGTGATTAAAAGTTTGTAATCACTATCACAGGATGCAGTTGACAAATTAAAAAGCCGAAAATACTTAACCTCCAATAATGATCACCACACTCTGAATAATTTCATTACCTTCCTCTGATCTACCTGAGCAATGTAAGAGGGCCATCATAAAGGAGAATGGTAAATATACTGTCAGCAATTTCACGTTTATTCATTCTCCACAGTCTGATGCAATGAGAACTTAACATTGCTCCCCACCTTCAAATTAAAGCCTGTACTCTCATTTAACCACGATGAAATGTTCAGTTTGTGTTAGGGTTGCTGAAGTTTCAAAGGTCAGGCTGAGTTTTACTCCAGGAAGGTCAGTCTTAGATGGGGAGGGATTGTATTTATTTAGCAATACAGCACAGAGAGGCTCTTCCCTGCAATCCCTGATAATCCGATTAAGCTAACCTAATCACAGGACAATTTACAATGACCAATTAACCTTCCCTGCAGGTCTTTGGACTATTGGCAGAAACTGGAAGACCCGGAGAAAACCTACGCATTCCACAGGGAAAACATACGGAGACTTCTTACAGAATGGTGTCGGAATTGAACTCTGAACTCTGGAACACCCTCGGCTGTAATAGTAAACAAGGGAAAGTCTGCAGTGGCTGGAAAACCGAGCAACACACACAAAATGCTGGATGAGCTCAGCAGGTCAGGCAGCATCTATGGAAAAGAGTACAGTCAACGCTTCGGGCCGAGACCCTTCAGCAGGACTGGAGAAAAGAAGATGAGTCAGAGTTAGAAGGTAGGGGGAGGGGTCTAACTGCTATGTGACCGTTAGCAACCAGCTATAAGCTTTGGAAACAGTTCCGTATTTCCAAAGCCCAGAAACACTAGCACGATGAAGGAAACCCTGAAAACCACCAAGACCAAGACCAAAGATGTCCAAGGATAAACAGAGACGACCATCATTACTGTCCTAACCACCAGCAGGGGTAATGGGCAGTAAATAAAAACACAATTTTATATTTATATTTGATTGGGCCTACTCAGATAAATCAGCAGTGGAGCTAAGCCAAAGGTACATGGCAGATCACAAGCAATTTCCATTAAAACATGGCAGAGAGTGCCATATCTCCTCATTTCTATTAAGAAGAGACACTGTTCCTGAATCAGATAGGGCAACAGGGCACAGGGCCCAAAGCTGAGCCCAGTTTTAATGGAGCAGTAGACCTCAATTCCTAGCACTAGCATGGAAGAGTATGGTGAAGTGCTCTCAGAGTTCTGGGCTAGCACCAAAAGAACAGTAAATGTGGTCTTTGCAGATGTTAATTTAAGTAGAGGGATATGTGTGATACTGAAATATATGACCACAAGACCATAAAAAAGTGGAACAGAATTTGGCCATTTAGCCATCAAGTCGGCTCCACCATTTCATCATGGCTGATCCATTTTCCCTCTCAGCCCCAATCCCCCCATATCCCTTCATGCCCTGACTTATCAAGAATCTATCGACTTCTGCCTTAAATATACCCAGTGACTTGGCCTCTGTAGCTGCCTGTGGCAACGAAGTCCACAGATTCACCACTCTCTCACTAGAGAAATTCCTCCTCAGCTCCATTCTAAAAGGATGCTTCTCTACTGAGACCGTGTCCTCTGGTCTTAGACTCATCCACCATAAGGAACATCCTCTCCACATCCACTCTATCAAGGCCTTTCAACATTCAATAAATTTCGATGAGGACACCCCACATTCTTCTGAATTCCAGTGAATACAGGTCCAGAGCCATCAAACCCATTTCATATGACAAGCCCTTCACACCCAGAATCATTTTCCCTTCCTTTGAAATTCCTTTGAACCCCCTCTAATGTTAGTCCA
The DNA here is from genome assembly GCF_030028105.1 of Mobula birostris. Classification (NCBI taxonomy): domain Eukaryota; kingdom Metazoa; phylum Chordata; class Chondrichthyes; order Myliobatiformes; family Myliobatidae; genus Mobula; species Mobula birostris. The sequence continues at coordinate 71,525,667 of NC_092377.1, read as the reverse complement.
TCCTTTCTGAGATAAGGGGCAAAATTGCTCACAATATTCTAAGTGAGGCCTCACTAGTGCTTTATAAAGCCTCAACATGACATCCTTGCTTTTATATTCTAGTCCTCTCGGAATGAATGGTAACATTGCATTTGCCTTCCTCACCACCAACTTAACCTGCAAACTAACCTTTATGGAATCCTGCACAAGGACTTCCAAGTCCCTTTGCACCTCTGATATTTGAATTTTTTTCTCCATTTAATAGATTATTAGATTATGAGGACACACAGTCCTCTTTTATTGTCATTTAGTAATGCATGCATTAAGAAATGATACAATATTCCTCTGGTGTGATATCACAGAAATACAGGACAGACTAAGACTGAAAAACTAAAAAAAACCACATGATTATAACATATAGTTACAACAGTGCAACAATACCATAACTTGATGAAGAACAGGCCATGGCACAGTAAAAAAGTTCAAAGTCTCTTGAAAGTCCCACATCTCACGCAGATGGGAGAAGGAAGAAAACTCTCCCTGCCATGCCCGGCCACAGTCCGACACAGTTAGAAAAGAGTCTACCCTTTTATTTCTTCTACCAAAGTGCATGACTATACACTTCCTGATACTGTATTCCATCTGCCATATCTTTGTCCATTCTTCTAAACTAAGTCCTTCTGTAGCTTTTATATTTCCTCAAAATTACCTGCCTGTCCACCTGTTTTAGTATCATCCACAAACTTGGCCACAAAGCTAACAATTTCTTCACCCAAGTCATTGATATATAACATAAAAAGTAGTCCCAACACAGAGCCCTATGGAATAGCACTAGTCAGTGGCAGCCAAATAGCCTCCCTTTATTTCTATTCTTTGCCTCCTGCCAATCAGCCACTGTTTTATCCATGCTAGTTTCTTTCCTGTAAGACCATGAGCTTTTAACTTGTTAAGCAGCCTTATGCGTGACACCTTCTCAAAAGCCTTCTGAAAATGCAAGTACAGAACATTCAGTGGCTGTCTTTTGTCTGTCCTCCTTGTTAGTTCTTCAAAGAATTCCACGGATTTATCAGACAAGATTTTCCCTTCAGGAAACCATGCTGACTACGGCTTATTTTATCATGTGCCTTCAAATACCCTGAGACCACATCCTTAACAGTGGACTCCAATATCTTCCTAACTACTGCAGTCAGATTAACTGGCCTATAATTTTCTTTCTTCTGCCTCTCTCCCTTCTTGAAGTGTGGAGTGGCGTTTACAATTTTCAATTCCTCCAGGATCATGCCAGAATCAATTGATTCTTGAAAGACCAATACTAATGCCATTACAATCTCTTGAGCCACCTCTTTCAGAACACTGGGGTATATATCAACTCGTCCAGGTGACTTCAGACCTTCCAGTTTCCCCAGAACTTTCTCCTTAGTAATGGCAACTTCACATGTTCCTACTCCCCTGACATTTTTAAGCTTCCAACATACTGCTGGTGTCTTCCACGGTGAAGACTGATGCAAAATACTTATTCACTTCATCTGCTATTTCCTTGTCCCCATTACTACCTCTCCAGCAACATTTTTCAATGCTTCAATATCCACTCTCACCTCACTTTTATGCTTTATGTACCTGAAGAAACTTTTGATATATTTTAATATTACTGGCTAGCTTACTTTCATATTCCTCCTTTTCCTTCTTACTGTCTTATTTTATGTGCCTTCTGTTGGTTTTTAAAAGCTCCCCAATCCTCTAACATCTCATTCATTTTTGCCTTATTATATGTGCTCTCTTTGGCTTTGACTTCTTTTGATAGCTTGTTACACCTGAATTCAAGGGGGACCAATATCCTTGTAGTCATGTGTTGCTGGAGTTGTTCAGGAGGGAGTAAACTAACTTGGTAGGGGATGGGTTATCAGAGTGATGGTGCTGAGGAATTGGTAGTTGGTTCACAAACAGAGGCATTGTGTAGTAAGACTGCTAGCAAGGAGAGTCTGAGGAAATGGCAAAATTACACTCAACAGGATGAGTTGCAGTGTAAAAGGTGGACAAAATCAAAAAGGGTGAATACAGGACTGAAGGTGCTATACTTGCTTCTGTGCAGTATACAGAATAAGGTTTATGAACTTATAGTGTATTTACTGATTGGCTAGCATTAAATTGGGGGATTGCTGAGCAGCAAGGCTCAAAAGGCTGGAAGGGGCTACTCCTTGCTGAATCTCAATAAAATAAAATAAAAAATTAAAGTTGCCTATCTACCTGCTAATCCATACATGTTTGGAACGTGGGAGGAAACTAGACAACTCATTTAATTGTGGGAAGTACATGCAAACTCCAAATGGACTGCACTGGAAGACAGGAATGAATCTCAATCTCCTTGTGTGTGGAGCAGCAGGTCTAATGGCTCTGCCCCTGTGCTGTCCATCATTGTCGCTGGGCATAATAATCAAATAAATATTTCATCAGTGTAAGCAGGGGCACAATCAACCAGGACATTTGTTGAGGACTTCATAGATTAACAAGTCTAATTGAGACAGCTATAGATTTCACTATTGTTGTCACGGCATTAGGTTCACAGCACTGTGCACCAAATCAGCAGTACATTCCCTACTGTCTTTTGTTAAACCATATTGTATCTTTAACAAAAAATTCTGTAGTTACAACCCATTTCAAAAAGCTATGCAGTTGTGTGCATGAAAAAAGGGCAGTTTTAACATTGATTGTATACTGAATATATTTGGAAAGTATTTGGATTAACAAAAGATCATCTGGAAAATTTTGCAATGGGTCATTTGGAAAATTTCCAGTGGTTATATGAGAAAACCATCAGTTCTTCCTTTTAATAGTTCTCGCTTAAAGTCTTCAACTGCAATTAATGCAAAGTATACCAATACAGGTTGAGTACCCCTTATTCAAAAATCTAAAATCTGAAAATTTTTGAGCACTGACATGACATCACAAATGGAAAATTCCACAAGACACTGGGAGGTTCCTAGGCCATACGTAGGTCTTTACGCACCACAGCCAGTTCTGAGATATGACCTCACATATGTAATAAACAGAAATTAATGAAAAAAGAAAAACACTGCATAAAGCTAACAATAAAGATTTCGATTGTGTATTGAAAGAGTGGATTTATCAGAGCCGGAGTGATAAATCATAAAACAAGCAAATATCTATCACTGAAAATTGAAGGTAATTGTGATTATTCAGCAGATTGGTTGCAGAACTTTAAGAAAAGGCACGGTTTTAAATTTTTAAAAATTGAAACATTTTAAAGTTAAAGCTTCTGCTGCTGATCATGAAGCAGTAGAGAAATTCATTGATGGGTTTGCAAAGATCGTCCCAGTTGAAAATCTAACTTCAGAACAAATCTACAATGCTGATTGTTCTTATACCTTACATAAGGTATAAGAACTCTAAAAAATAAAAGTAAAATACAAATATAGTACTCTGTAACCTTTTAATCAAAACACAACATCGTAGGTGGAGACTGAATGCCTGCCGTTGTTTGTTGTTGTTCAACAGCTGATTCAGGTATTCTCCCGATGCTGCTTTTCTTACCCTGCACACATTATATTTTCATTATATTAATAATTTTTACTGTTAAGTACATATGTGTGATGAACAAGTGTAACACAAAGTCTGCTTACAGGTAGCGTATACATTCGGAGTCAGAAATGATGGCAATCCTAAGCTATCTCATAATATATTCCAAAATAAGAAAAAAAATGAAAAAAAATCCAAAGACCAAAACACTTCTGGCGCCAAGCATTTGGGGTAAGGGGTACTGAACCCATATCAGATTCTTTGGTTTAGAATGCTTGAATACTTTCTACTTAACTAAGAATGGTGAAGAAAGCTTTAAGCGAAATACATTTAATAAAGTAAATTTAATTACTGGCACTGACACCAGAGATTCCTTTCTCAAACGCTCTGCAGCATGTTTTATTTATTTAAAACGCAATGTCTGAATTATGAAGGACTTTAGTGATGTAACAAAAAAGAGAATTTGTATCCAGGGAGCATATTGTAATACAGCACTATCCACTTTCAGAATGTGTACAAATATATGTGTTTCTAACTCATTCATAGTCCAAACTGAAATTGTGTCATGAAAATATTAATCACCAGGACCATAACAGTGGTAAGTTTCACTGGAGCAATGCAAATGCAATTTGGGTAAGGTTTGAAATGCACATTTAACAACGAGATCAAATTATTATGAAAGTATGGCACAGAAATGCACTATTCGGCCCATCTGATTGAGCTTGTGTTTTATGCTTCACACCCATCTCCTCCCACTTATTTGCTTCTTAGCCTTCCAGTTTGTCTTCCTGTTCCTCTTTCTCTCCTGTACTTATCTGAAGCACCTAAGCTACTGCGGGACTGAATTCTGCAGCCTAACACACTACAACCAAAAAAAAATTCCTTTTCCACTCAGTTTTAAATAACGCTCACAACACGCTGGAGGAACTCAGCAGGTCGGGCAGCATCTGTGGAAACGATGAGCTGACGTTTCGGGCCGGAACCACAACATGCTGGAGGACTCACCATTTCCACGGATCCTGCCCGACCTGCTGAGTTCCTCCAGCGTGTTGTGAGTGTTGCTTTGACCCCAGGATCTGCAGATTATTTTGTGTTTTCAGTCTTAAATAATGTTTGCTGTACCCTTGGCCACTAGTTTTGGGATCCACTACAAATGGAAGTGGATTCTTAATCATTTCCTCTCTTCAGCAATTCCATATGTTAAAAACCTCTTTCACATTTTCTCCTTTAACTTTTTTTCCATTAAAACATGTCCCAAAATCTTTTCTAATAACAATAATATTCAATTAAAAATATATTTTTAAAAATACACTATAGAAAGTAATTGAGGAATTCTGCTTTCCTCAGGTATGTCTTATTTCATACCAGAATAATTCTTTTAGTTCAGTGATTATTTAGGCTGATATATTGTGCCCAGTCAGTTCAAACTAAAGAGCAACTAAGCAATGTTAATAAAGCTGATTAATTAGTGCAATTTATTGATTCTGACTGCACAGTCCAAAACATCTATTTAGCACTGTAAGGAGAAAATTTCATATAGACAGAAGACTTAGCTTGACATAGTTAACCATTGCCCAAGTTCAGTGCCACACTATATAATGTGCGCCATTGCAATTTTATTGACAAACCACAGATGAGGCTTGCCAGACAGTTCATCAGCTCTGCACTCATTCAGGTGTTCCAGATTCTAACGTTTCCAGTTGGAGTGTTGGTGGGAATTAAAAGTGGATAATACCTGCAGTTTATCACAAAATTATAGGTATCTTCCAGCAAATTCTGACCAAAACTTTACATCAAATCTAGGTGATATCTGTGCAGCATTCTCTGTGTACTATTGGGCGAGCCTTAGTTTTTGCCTTAGTCCTGTTTCTGGTCAATGAGATAAATCCATCTTGCGTTGAATTCAAAAGGGAATTGGAGAAGTACTTGAAAGGAAGTAATTCGAGAGCTCTGCAGGGATAGATCAGGGCCATGGATTAAAACTAATGGACTTTCAAAGAGCCAGCACAATCACAATGGCCAGCTTCAAAGGATTCATTTAATCTAGAGCCAGCCTACATCAGAATAGACTTCCCCAAAGAGGATAATAGAGATCTTGGATTCTCTCCCCAACAAAATTGGGATTGGGGAGTTGATTTAAAACTTACAAATGAAAATTATTCGTCATGGGATAGTACCAAGACAAATAGTGGGGGGAATAGATATAGATAAGTCATAAATTCAGCAAATGATGGAGCAGGCACAAGAGATTCTGTGTCAGCCCTCTGCTCCTATCATCTGTTGACAGAGTCCAGTCATAAAGCCTGATCCAGCATGAGTATAATACTAATGGGCTGGTAGCTTCTCGGAGAGCTAACAGCTGACAGTTTTGAATGTGCAACCTTAATAATTTGTCCTGTATCTTAGTACAGTCTGTTTTTGCCATTAGTACATTACGTTTTAACACTTGATTTAATTGGATGGCGTGCAGACAAAGCTTTTCATTGTATCATGGTAGGTGTAACAATAATAAAGTAATTACCATTTGTATGTATTCATTCTTTTCTATATGAAGTCATCCTTCATATATAATTCATGGTGAAATGAAAATTAGTGCTTTAATAATAAAAATATTTTAACGGGAGAACATACTGATGCAATGGATTAAATCCACACAGAATCATGGAAGCATAAAAATGTACAACATAGAAACAGGCCCCATCAGCTCACCCAGTCAACAGTGATACCGATCTGCCCAATTCCCACGCGCAAACATTAGCCCATATCCCATGGTGCCTTCCCTGTACAACTCCACTTAAACATTATAAAATCTGCTACATCCTCTGGCAACCAGTTGCAGGTACTCACCACCCTCTGTGTGAAAAACTTGCTCCTCAGATCTCCTTTAAATTGCTCTCCTCTCACTTTAAACCCATTATCTTCTAGTTCTAGGCTCCGCTGCCCTGGAACAAAGATTCTGACTATCTATGCCTCTAATAATTTTATAAACCTCTATCAACTCACCCCTCAATCTCCTACACCAGAATAATCTCAGCCTATTCACTCTGTCCTTACAAGCACAAGCTTCCATTCCAAGTGATTTCTCTACTGCATTGAGAATCTCTACCACATGATGAATTTCAATTGTAATTTCTCTGTTGTTATCACATTCTCCCTGTGCTGACCAAAACTGTGCACAGTACTCCAAATACAGTTAAACCAATGTTTTGTACAGCTGCAACATTTTTATACTCATTGACTCTGTCTGTGAAGGCAAACTTTTCACCATCTACTCTATGTCTTTTCACTTCCATCACTTTCAGGAAAAAAATGACTTGCATAAGTTCTCTCTGGACATCAATGTTCCTAAAGTCCTAGCCACTTACCCAGCAGAATTTAACTTCCTGTAATGTAATACTCATTCTGGGTAGTTTTAGCACAGAGATGGGAACAGGAACAGCATTTCCCTTTTCAGCTCCCTCGTTGAATTGGAAGCACTAAACATTATGTCATCTCTGCAATGAGGGAGGATTGATTTTGCTGGCAGGATAAACACAGTCTGGTGTGAACTCTCAGGTTTCTGCCTTGCTATACATCTCATTGATTGACTTTGGAGAAATACAAATTTGAGGCATATGGAAGAGGATGGGAGCTAGAAAGAGCATGGACAGAGTAGTGTAGGATCAGTGGGGCGGACACAGCATGGGATAGGAGCTGAGTGGTGTTGTATAATGAGTGAAATATAGGCAATGTTGTATTTTATTTATTTATTTTTAATTTAGAGATTACAGAATGGTAATAGCCCCTTCTGGCCCAGAAAACTCATGCTGCCCAATTACCCGATGTGACCAATTAACTTACTAACCTGTCAGTCTTGGAATGTGGAAGGAGCCCAGAGGAAACTCATGTGGTCACAGGGGAGAACATACAAGCTCCTTACAGACAGCAGCTGTATGGTTAGCGGGCACTGCATTAGCATTACGCTAACCACTACGCTACAGTGGGCAAATCATATAATGGGTGGAGGCTGAATAGAGCATTGTGTAATGGGTAGAAAATAAGCAGAGAAGGGTTGAAAACTGGATACGTCATGTACAGAGTTTTGTATGATGGGTGGGTCTGGACAGAGCAGTACAATGGGTAACAGGGCTGTATTATGTGGTGAGGCAGGCAGAGTTACCAGTGAAGGAAATAAAATCTGTTGTGTGGATGAGGTTGAAGAGTGGAAATATGTGGATTGGATGGAGTGGAAGAAGTGAAAATTCTCTCAGCTTTCCACCCCCTGATAAAAGTTAAAATCTTGTTTTGTCTCCTTCAGTCTTCCTCAGCACAAAATGCACAAAGTGAAAGGAAGCTGCAAGCACTTTTAATTTTTTTTGCCCAAAACTAATTTCTAGAAATTCTAAAGCACATTGTCCCGTCTTTAACATCTTCAGTTTCAATTAATGCAAATTACTCCAGTTTATTTTTAGATTTATTATGTTTATTTTATGTGAAAGGAATATGAGATTAATAGAATGCCCTCTGGACAGCAGGAAAGGAGAACATTGCCTGGAAATTGAAACATTTGAAACTTGTTCTTAAAGTTTTAGTAGAGCAGATTTGGGCAGAGTTTACTGTCTTTTCAGACATTTCCTTTTATGATCCAAGACATTAGGAAAATGGACTGAGCTCTTCCTAACAGAGTACACAATAAACAGATGTAATTTCAATAGTATTGAAATCGTATTTACTGGGCACCCCTCGTTAATGGCCACTGGACTCCGCGGCGAGAAACTCACCTTTCTCAGGCATCACGTGTTTAGGGTCTATCCAACCTTGGTCCCGCCAAATCCTTGAGGCTGGGATGCCTCGCCCATCCAAACGCTGCTTGCGTGAATGCAATGTGAATTACTGCCCCAGCAATCGCCTGTTGGCAAAAAGTAGCAGATTGTACACTGCATATAATTATAAAGAAGTATATTTAAGAATATTAACTTAAGCAACCAGTTATTAAAGGAATGAAAGAAAAAAACAAAAAGGGCCCATTATACTTAAAAGGTGGAGCTCAAATCTTCCAGAAGCCGATGTTTTCAATGTACATACTGCACCTTCTGAATGTCGCTCAAAATCCATCTCACACAAACGGGCTCTCCCAGAGGAGTGTTGGTCCTTTCTCCTTAAAGCCGTTCATCTGCACAAAGCACCTTGTGCAACAGGGCAGCATCCTCAGCCATCTTCCCTCCTGCCTTCTTCCAGCTCTTGCCACAAAGACCTCGACCAACACCAGTGTCCCTCACAAAAATTCCCCACCCAGCATTTTCTAGAACTTTCTCCCAATTCCACCATCCTGACTGGCTGACGCCACATTCTGAATTTGAACAACAAAGCCCCTTATCTCAGCTCAAACCCAAACAGGCTGAAAGCAGAACAGACTGCTCTTACAGACCTGCTAAAATGAAATATCTACAGCATAGTAGTAAGAATCTTAACCAGGGCATTACTGTACATTTATTCCAGAGAATATTCCATTGACTTTGTATTTACTTAAGAAATGAAAAACACAAAACCTGCAAGTTATGACCCTACATTATAAGCACACAGTCCAATAGGCTACATATCACAGTGAAAATAATGAAATCTGTGTCATTTCAAGAAACATCATTGGAACTTCATTTTTGTGCTCAATGATGTAGTCACTATTTCAATTGAGTTTTATTCAATAAGGCTAACAATGTCCCACTCCACTCTATGGGGTGTGATCATGGTCACCATTTCACCCATGGATATTACAAGCTCCTTCTTACCTATTGGTGCACATGACTCAATCTCTCATCCAGTGGGATTGCTCCATTACTCAGGAGTCCCTTGCTGGCATGAATAGATTGTTTCTCAACACTGATCTGTTTCTCAAGTATTAGTACATGAATGCAGTTGGTGCTATCTTTCTCAAAGATCAGGTTTTATCTTCAGCTGAAAACTGTGCTAAGTAAGAATGTGCCAATTTTGCGATTTTTTAAAATATATGTCTACATTTGGCTTTCAAACTAACTTCATCACATATCTAGTGCACCAAAAAATATTTCTCATTCAATTTCTAGTCACATGCCAAGGTACTCAGCTTCAGATGAGGGTGGGAAAATGCATTGTTTAACTATTGCAGGCATCCTTCTCCACTTTCAATTGGAGCTTTTACAATCATTCTTGCCCATTTTTGACAACATTTCCTGGGTGTATATGTACAAAAAACTGCAATTTATGAAGTATTAATTTCTGTCCCTCTTACTTATTTCCAGCACAAAAAAAAATGAAGTCAAGTGTTAAGATTTGGCACAGATTGATTTCTGCAGTCTTTTGTTCTTTAAAACAATGCATTTAAAAATTACAATTCTTTTAGTTTATCTGAATATCATTAGCAACTGATGCTGCAACATCATTACTTAATTACATTTAAAATCTGGTGACTCACTGACTTGGTTTAATACTTTCATAAAATGATTACTTTTTATGATAAAGGTTAGCAAAAAGTGATATTTCATGGACTTTTAAAAAATTAGATAAGCTTACAACAGCGTGCTTGTTTGCTACATCATGGAAGATTTTATTTTAGATGGACAGATAGATAGATAGATACTTTATTAATCCCAAAGGAAATTACAGTGCTGCACAGGTATAAACATGAACATATTTTTAATTATGAACATTAGTCAAAGCAGCATTCCTACACTTAAAAATAAACTTACAAATCTTGTAGCAAAACTACTTCTATTAAACTAAGTGGAGAGTTGCCTGTGCTGTGATCACCAAGAAGGGGAATTAACGTGAAAAAATTTCTGTGTGATTGCAGCTGGCAATAAGAGCCACAAAACATTGGCTAGTACAGGAAAGCTAGCAGTCTCTCAGAACAGCTTATTACTGAGGCGTTGAAGCATTTTTGAAACTTCGAACAAATTATTAAATGTGAAATTTTGAACTTCAAGTTTATTGTCATTCAACCATATACATGTATACCGACAAACAAGACAATGTTCCTCCAGACCAAGGTGCACAACACAGTGCATAAACCATAACTCACACATTTATACCGTAGTTCACACACACAACAATAAAGTAATATTACCACATATAAATGTACAAATAATAAGGTGCATGTAAGATATAAATTAAAAAGTAAACAGTAAATCACCACTGGGAAGAAGCTGTTTCCTATCGTAACAGTTCTTATCTCAATGCTATGGTACCTCCTGCATGATGGTAAATTCACAATATGCAAGAGTTAAATATGGAAGAGCTTAAACGTTTATTAACTCAAAATTGTATTGTTTCCCGGAGTTCATTGTAATTTTGCATAATGCATTTATTGCTAGAAAAACATGCAATAGCTTGTGTTTTGTTTGAATGTCTATCTGCTGTCAACAAATGGAACCTTTATCCATCCTGCCTCAAGTGATCTCATCAACCACTTGCTGATTTCAAGATTCACAAGACTGCAAGGTTCAGTTGCAAGGGTCAGATACAATGCAATCTTTCCCCAAGGCTGTTTCAGTAAATGCAAATTCTGCAATGTACTTCCATTACACTGAAGCTGCCAGCCTCCATCACTTCTTTCACCAGCTTGGCTGGCGTAATTCAGTGCTAGTTTTGCAATGAGCACCTGAACTCTTTGAAAAACTGGAATTAAAATCAACCAATTGTTTTCCACTTGAGAAAATGTAGAGAAGGAGGGGATGTACTTGACATTAATTGCTCAAGCTGTTAGAAAGCTTAACTACATATCATCATATCTAAATCATGCCTGCTTATTAGTCATGCCAAAGTTGTCACAAAATGAAATTACACAAAATAGGCCATTCAGCCCATCATGCCAGTATCAATGATCTTTTGCTCTTTACTTCTTCTTTCAAATTTTCCTTCTTGTAATGTGTGACTGAATCTGGTTTCAAGTGTCCTTTCAGCTAGACAGCTTCAGATAAGAACAATTTTTCATATAATATAAATTTCATGTCACTTGGAATGCATTTTACCAATTAGCTTGAATCAGTCTTCCTTGGCTGCCTATTCTGTGTAAAGCTGCAGCCTAATGCCCAGAGTTTGAGCTGCAAGGCAGTGAACAGAACCATACAAAAGTGAGAACAGAATGGAAAAAAAGCAGCAAAAATAATTAGGTTGACGAGTTCTGTATGAATACAGGACATGGCTCCAACACAGTGTTAATTATTAGTAAAGAAGTTGAGGGAGGTGTTCTGATTAAGACTAAATCATTGACTATTACACATACCCTATTTTTAAAAGCTCAGGTGGTGCTTTGTGCATATCGTTAGATTAGAGAAAATGAGCAGAGCAGAAGGAGAATTTGTTCAAAACAAAGATAAGTACAACCAAGTGAATTGGTATGTTGTGTAGGGAATTTGCTGACCCTGTCCTCAAGGAAACAGAGGGCCTTCAGACCATCCTGGTGTGGAATGGTGGTAATAATAAACCACTCGGGACTAGGAAATTAGAAACGGCTGGCACTCTGGTGTGGTCAGAACAATCTGGAACTAAGTATGCTCAAGACTGTGGAGATGACAGTGGACTTCAGGAGGAGCCCCCCAGTACTCCCCGCACTCACTATACTCAACAGTATTGTGTCTGCTGTGGAGACCTTCAGGTTTCTGGGTGTCACAGTCTCCCAGGACCTGAAGTGGACACCCAATGTGGACACTCTTATCAAAAAGGCTCAGCAGAGGTTGTATTTCCTACGTCAACTCAGGAAGTACAACCTGCCTCAGGAGCTGCTGATTCAATTCTATTCAGGAATAATCCAGTCTGTTCTCTGTTCGTCCATCACTGTCTGGTTTGGATCAGCTACCAAACAAGACAAGAATAGACTCCAAAGAACCGTCAGGGCTGTGGAAAGGATTATTGGTGTGAAGCTGCCCTCGATCCAGGACTTATATGCATCTAGAGTCAGGAAGCGAGCAAGCAGCATCATTGTAGATCCATCACACCCTGGACATCACCTGTTCCAACTCCTTCCTTCTGGTAGGCGCTTTAGATCACTGTATGCCAGGACAAATAGGTACAAGAACAGTTTCTTTCCGTATGCCATCAGTCTTATGAACACTTGAATTTTAGTCTATTATAAACCAAATCCACCTGTACATACACAGGTATACCTCATTGTATATAGTTCATGATTATTTGCACTATTGTTTTGTTTGCTTTTTGATTCTGTACGGCGAGAGCTCAGGGAAACCGACATCAAATTCCCTGTATGTGTCCACGTACTCAGCGATAATAAAGGATTCTGATTCTGATTCAAAGCAAAGGAAGATATTAGAAATACCTCGGACATAAGTGGGAAGGGGCTGGACTAGTGAAGAAAGGACGGAGTTAAGATAGGAAGAATTCATTTAGTTGGGACATAGGTAGCCCAGAACGGTGGATCAGGCTGGACAATTCTGCTTGTGGATCTTGGGCAGTCTGTAGAAATGGACCTTGTGTGTTGGGAGACTCTAAGGAAAGAACAAATATTTTCTTTTAGGAGTTCATCCCAAAATCACAGGTTCAAAAATAATGGCTAAGCCAGCTATTCAAATTAGCCTAACATTCAGGAGTCACTCGAGAAACCAGCCATCAACACAAAAGTGTAAAATTGAAGTGCATTCGCTACAAGGAGAATTTGGTCAAACTTGGACAGTTTTCTTCGGAGTATTGAGCGCTGCGGGCAGCCTGACAGGAGTATATAAAATTATTGGGGGGGCGGGCAGCATAGATAGGATAGATATATAACAACATCTTACTCAATGTCAGCAAGACCATGGAGCTGATAATCAACCAGGAGGAGAAAACCACAGGTTCATGAGCCAGTCCTCATCGAAGGATCAGAGGTGGAGAGGGCCAGCAACTCTAAATTCCTCAGTGTTACCATTTCAGAGGACCTGTGTGGGCCCAGAATGTAAGTGCAATTACAGAGAAAGCATGGCAGCACCTCTACTTCCGCGGAGATCTGGCATGAAATCTGAAACTTTGACAAAATTCTATAGATGTATGGTGGAGATTATATTGACCAGCAGCATCACGGCTTGGTATGGTAATACCCATGCTCTTGAATGGAAAATCCTAGAAAAAGTAGTGGATATGGTCCAGTCCATCATGGGTAAGGCCTTCCCCACCATTGAGCACATCTACACGGAGCATTGTCACAGGAAAATTGTATCCATCATCAGGGCCCCGCCACCACCCAGGCCATACTATCTACTCACTGCTGCCATCAGGAAGAAGGTATAAGAGCCTCAGGACTCACACCACCAGGTTCAGGGATAATTATTACTCTTCAACCATCAGGGTCTTGAACCAAAGGGGATAACTTCATTTGTCCCATCACTCAAATTTTCCCACAAACTTTGGATTCACTTTCAAGGATTCTTCATCTCATGTTCTCTATTTATAGCTTATTTATTTACTGTTAGTACTTCCTTTGTGTAGCAGTTTGTTGTCTTTTGCACATTGGCTCCCACTGGTTGGTCTTTCTTTGATTCTATTATGGTCATTATTCTATTATGGATTTCTTGAGTATGCCAGCAAGAAAATAAATCTCAGTGTTGTATATGGTGACATATGATATATGTACCTTGGCAATAAATTTACCTTGAACTTCAAATTTTGAGTTTTTAAATCAGGGGAAAAATGTTATATACTAGAGGGATGAGGGAAAAAGTTTAAAGGAAATGTGCAAGGCAGGCTTGTGCTCTTACAGAGAGAGTGGTAGGTACTTGGAATGTTTTGACCAGGGGAGGTAATGGAAGCATATAAAAAAATAACCTTTAGGAGGCATTTAGAGAGAGACACACAAACAGGTAGAGAATGGAGGAATACAGGCCACATGAGCGCAAATAGGATTAGTTAAATTGGCATCGTAGTGGGTGCTGATATATTGGGTTAAAGCCCCTGTTCCTCTACATTTCTATGTTCCAAAATATTCAGAGACCACTGTACTGCACTGATTATAATGGAACTTCCTCTTCATTCTAAGCACATTGATTTAACTTGCTTGTAGTTGGCTGTAATGTTCAATTAGTAGAGAAGGATTTTGAATTCTCTTAACTGAGAATCCTGTCAACTGAAACACTTGCTGTTAATCATCACTGTGACAAGAGGTTAGGTTTTATCAGTAAAGAATCGAGATCATGGAAAATAAACAGAAATAATATAAATTGGGTGAAATAGCACAAGTAAGCTGTAGGTACTTTAAAATCAGAATAATAACCAGGCAAGGTGGGAAGTAAATTAGGCAAGATTATTCAAAATAAGTAAACAGCTAACATTAAGTAAAAATGAGGAATACAATGAAAAAATGTTTCTGTGAGGGTAAAGGGCAAGTTAAGAGTATTACTAGTAAGTACAGCAGATTCTGGTAAATTGAGCCTTTAGTTAATCAGGACAGCTGCTTATTTGAGACAACCCTTAAAGAACAAAAACTAATCGAGAAAATAGCTGGGATTCCCTTCCCTTATTTGGGACACCATGCTGCTTAACTGGGGTAGAGACAGTTGCCAGTTTCTAACTCTCATAGTGCTAATTACAACATACAGTTGTAATGCTGTTAGACACTTCACCGTATTTGGTGCACATAGTTTTTAAATAGTGTCAGTTACGTGTATTTGTGTTCAAAAAATAGTGAATTTTGTCATTCATAATTGATGAGAAATAAACAGCAAGACCAATTACACCTGTTTTGCTCATTGTAGTTTCAAGCATTCAGGGTTGGAGATTTCAGAAGCGGCTGGGAGTGAAGGTGAAACGATTTCACCACCTCAACAAGTTAGGAATTATGACAAATTTGAATGCATCGAAAATCATTTTAAATGTTACAATGAGAATTATGACTTGAAGGATGCAATAATCATCAAAAGCATTACAGGTATATGACAGCAATCCATTATCTGCACTGATTTTGTCAATTACAGTCAATCAAAAGAACACGGCAGCATACACTGGATGAATTCTTCCATCAATAACTATCAGGAGCTAATAGAGTTTTACAGGATTGTGGAGGCACTGGTGGTGTTGAAATTTGTTCTAAATTTCATTTAAATACAGAAATTGTTCTCAGTTAAATGGTAGTTTGTCTTTTTTTTATATCTTTTTAACTATTTCTATGAAATTTCAGCTAATTGGGGCAGCCATATAATTGGTCCAAAATGTACTGGTTCCGATGTGTCCCAATTAACCAGAACTCACTGTATCTAGCCTGGTTATCAAAGAACAGAAGGTTTAGTGAGATGAAATTTTGAGTCTATACTATATTTCAGCATTGTTACAATATTGAGATTTCATTTTATAATTATAAATTGGTTTATAATTAAAGCAGAAAACACTACCTCTGGGTCAGAAGTCTGATGAAGAACAACAGTTAACATGCCTTCTTGTCAACAATTCTAATTGTGGATTATGAGACCTCATTTTTGCAAACTACAATGTATATACTGTGAACCTCTTTGTTTTCTTCCAGTGCTTTAGAGATCATGCCAGGGACAGGGCCCGCGTTTTCACAGACAGCACTCAACCATAACAAATGCTTCCTGTTTAGTGAGCACTGGAACACAGATGCCTTCTCTCTTTGATCATGGAATGGTACCAGTAGGAATCGAGATCTTGATGTTGCTGTTGCCAGGAGAGTCCAACACAACCACCATGGATCGCCATGGAGAGGACTCACTTTGGAATGATTAGGTCTGAATACTGAATCTCTGGCTTCAGAACAACACCACATGCAATGTCCTTGTTTAAACTTCCTATCTGAAGAGCTGACTTTCTGGGCACAGCCAATTTCACAGAAACCAAACACGGCATGGTTTATGTCCTCCTTAACTTGTTATTTATATACATGAATGTTGCACACTAGCTCTGCCTTTTTACCATGTCTCATGACAAACATTGCATAATACCCCCATAAAATATACTAATAATTGGCCAGTGATGTGAACCTCAATAAAACATCGCCTTTCCCTTACAACAAAGAAGTTTTCCAACAGGTTTAGTGCATTAAAATGTGCATTATGCATCATTGCACACATCAATTCAGAAGCTATCGGGGAAGTATTGTAGAATCCCTGCTGAATGCAATTCTTGGCAATTTTGGCAATGTCTGAAACTGTGTCTGATAGCAGAATCTGAAAGCATTGCCCCAAATCAACCATATCCAGGATATTCGATTTCAACCATTCTCTTTTCGAGAAATATGCTCACCTCGATGTCTCCGTGCAGCTAAATGATTGTCTGGATTGAGTTCTGATCTGGACTGCACTTCCATGAACAACCAATGGCTCCCCCTGATGTTTAATATGTTTAATATTCATGCCCACATCCTACGGTGGGAAAGGTGGAAACATTCTCCAGTCCTGTGTGCAGACCTGCAAATCAGTGCATACGACCTCCTCCTTTGTCAGACCTCCACCCTGACACCATAGAGTCCATGTAGCTTCAACAATCCAATTACCAGCCTTCATTGAAAAGATAAGCTTGAATGAAGTCTTTTGTTTCCATTTCCACATTCATTGCATTTACAACAGCTTGAAGTATTTTATGAATTTATAATTGTGTAAAAATAACTATTTGAATCCACATACACTGATTTACAATGTCT
Organism: Mobula birostris; assembly: GCF_030028105.1. Lineage (NCBI taxonomy): Eukaryota > Metazoa > Chordata > Chondrichthyes > Myliobatiformes > Myliobatidae > Mobula > Mobula birostris. Next base: position 71,508,566 of record NC_092377.1, on the reverse strand, counting down.
TTGAATACCAGTGATATTTAGAAGCAGTAAACAAATTCTCTGACAGTGGTGAGTTATCAAAGACAGTCACGTCAATGGAAGTGGCAGGGCCTGAGGGTCAGTGACCGGTTGCTCCTTGTCAATCTCTCCATCTTGTGAAAAGACACAGAGTAGAGGCAAGTATTAGAATGAATCCTGCAGGGCCACGAGATGACAGCACAGCCAAAGGATCACACAGGGTGAATGCGAGGTGCAAGCCAAACTAAACTTTGATCTTTATATAAACAGGGAGTTAGGTGAAAAGGATATAGACCATATATTTATTCAGTAAATTAGCAACAGAAGTCGAAGTACTGAGCAAACCATTCATAAATTGTGCTTTCAAAGGAAGCTTCTGGTTTAAGATGGCACTGGTGAAGCTCAGTGACTACTTCTCAGTGGCAAACAAAATAAAGGGAACAACTAAGTGCTTTATTATATTAATAACACTTTTTCTGGTGAATGATCACCACAAACAACAGCCTGTAACTTCCTTTTGGACTTGGGGACGATTCGATGTGTCAGAACCAAGGCGAAATGAAGCAATGGGCCCATCCCTGAGAGTGAGGAAAGACCCAAGCTTCAATCGATTTAAGCACTGGGCTGGATTGGAAAGGTTGTGGAGGCTACAGGCTGAATCGAGGCAGCACGGTCTAGGCCCCAGAGTGTATCGATGTTTGGATGATGATTTAAGCGCCGGGCCAGATTGAAAAGGTTGGGGAGTCAGGGTCGGAGGCGAGGGACAGGCCAGCTGGGCTCTGCACTGAACTGAGGCTCTGGCTTCATGTCTGTGGATGAAAACCCCTTTTGTGAGCTTCAGTTTTGAACGCTATTCGCTTGCTTTTATTGTTTGAACAATTTTCTTGTGGGGGAGTGGATTTGACAGCTTTTTGGTAATGTGTTCTTTTGGGTTTCTTTGTTTTATGGCTGCCTGTCAAGAGACAAATCTCTAGGATGTTTAACGTATACATACTTTGATAATAAATGTACTTTGAAATTTGAACTCCTAAGGTTATCACTACAGCGGAATTGTATACATATAGGTATGATTGAAGTGCTGTTTTAAGGAGCATACACACCTCAGAGATAGATGATTATATATTTGCATAGAAATATCAAAAACATTCTGACACAGACTTATAAACTCCAGCAATCACAGGTTTTAATAGCTTATTAGCAAAGTTTGATTTTGGATGTGCACATGGTGTTTTAAAAAGTGAGTGGTAGAATTGGGAGAACTTCATGACATTGTGCAGAGAATGAACTGGAATGATTGCAGGATTATTTTAAGTGAAGTCTTGATGGTTGGTGCAAACTGGGTAGGCTGATCAACTTTATGTTGCAATACCCTATGACAAAGACATTTCAAGTGAAATCCTATTCTGTTATAGATATAAGGGGCTATTAGCACCGAATCCCTTTCAAGAATTTAAGTAGAAAATACAACCCATTGGCAAGGGATTACACACTTGAAATGACGAATTACACACTTGTAAATATTTATAGTTTATAAGGTAATGGAATTCTTATTAATTACACTGGACAACAAAGATTTTGCTTCCTGAATACCTTTAGGTGTATCTTATGAATTTTTGGCTACTGATCATGAAAATCACCATGAAATTTCCCTATCCTGCACCATTTTTTGAAATCACTTACGTTTATTATTTCAATTCATAATTCAAGCCAATTAAAACGTTGCCTACAATGTAAGCTGGGAAGTTTCCTATCTTGTCCAGGCATGCTTGGGCATGCTTAGGCGGCGTGGCTGCTGCATGGCAGGACAGGTTTTAGTAATAATTGTTGTGTTCAGGACTGTAAGGATGGAATTTACTATCACCAGGCACAAAAATTTCTATGAAGGATTTTGATATTTGAGACAGATGCTTCCCAGAATAACTGATGCCAAGATTAAAGAAAGCATTTTTGTTGGTCCACAAATCAAACAGGTCATCAATGACAGGCAATTTGAAGAATTTCTAGTGGGAGCGGAGAAAATCACATGGAAGGCATTCAAGGAAGTTGTTGAAATTTTTCTCGGCATCTACGGAGCACCAAACTACATGCAGCTGGTTGAAAGCATGCTTCAAGCATATAAAACCATGAAATGCAACATGTCACTAAAGATTAATTTTCTGCATTCCCATTTGGACTTCTTCCCTGCAAATCTTGGTGCTGTTAGTGACGAGCATGGTGAAAGGTTTCACCAGGACATTGCGGTCATGGAGAAAAGATACCAGGACAACTGGAATCCATCAATGCTGGCGAATTATTGTTGGACACTGAGTACAAATGAAAATCATTAACAAAATATTTTTAATTTAGTTGAACTATTGCAAAGCATCAGCACCAATATGCAATTAAACACATTATATTCAATAAAAGTTAATTTGTTGTTTCTCAAAGTTCCTACGTGATACTAGTAGTCTGAAATTATATTTGTGTTCATCTTCAAGCAGTCTATCATAAACAAAAAAATTTCTGGGAAGCAAGACTTTTGAAAAAATGTGTTGTCCGGTGTTATTTTATAATTAGCAGCATAAAACGATGCTATAATTACTATTTTCCTCATTGTGTGATGCACTGAAGATTGTAAAAGACAAATTCTAAATATCCATCAGCTTGTACTCACACAGTAATATTTGTTACAAATCATCTCAGGGTGCTTAAAGGGAGTGATGATTAAACATAATTGGAGCCAAGCACCATCAGGTGATGTTGCGGCAGATGACAAAATGCTTAGTGAAAATGGCAGATTTTGAGGAAAGAGGGATGAAAAGACTAAAGGGTTCAAGGAGAAAACTAAAACCAAAACTGGAGGGTGGGGGGGAGGGGGGAATACAGAACTGTAAATTGTGGGACTGGAACAGATGTGGCAGGGACACGGAGGGATTTGAAATAGAAATGCATATAAAAACAAGCATTGCTCTTCCATGTAAGGCAGCAAGCGTGAGGGCAATAGGTGAACAGGACCTGGTCGGAATTAGGACATGCTCATTTGAACTGACTTTGGGATATGTCAATTAGGACCATCATGTGTCATTAGCACATCCATCTCCCAGTCAAACTATTTGCAGCAGTACATACAGACTGGAGCAGGTCAAGTTGAAGCTCATCATCACTTTCTCAAGTATATTTAGGATGGACAATAAATGCTGTCTTTGGCAGTGACACAGTTATCCTGAGGAAGAAATAAAGTAAGTAGGTATCTGTAGGATAACAGTACATGAGGGGCCACCATGGCTAGCAACAGTGGACATTAAAATACAGTACATGGTAACTGAAAATTAAATAGAACCATAGAACACTACAGCACAGAAAACAGGCCATTTGGCCCTTCTGGTGTGTGCTGAAACATAATTTTGCTAGTCCCATTGACCTGCAACCAGTCCATAACCTTCCAGACCTCTCCCATCCATGTACCCATCCAATTTATTCTTAAAATTTAGGAGTGAGTCCGCATTTACCACGTCAGATGGCAGCTCGTTCCACACTCCCATCACTCTCTGAGTGAAGAAGTTCCCCCTAATATTCCCCCTAAACCTTTCCCCTTTCACCCTAAAACCATGTCCTCTCATATTTATCTCCCGTAATCTAAGTGGAAAGAGCCCTATTCACATTTACTCTGTCTACACCCCTCATAATTTGTAAACCTCTATCAAATCTCCCTTCATTCTTCTATGCTCCAAGGAATAAAGTCCCAACCTGTTCAGTCTTTCCCTGTAACTCAACTCCTGAAGACCCGGCAACATCCTAGTAATTCTTCTCTGCACTCTTTCAATCTTACTGATATCCTTCTTATAGTTGACCAGAACTGTACACAATACTCCAAATTTGGCCTCACCAATGAGTAAACACACTTATGATTTAGTCCATGAAAGTTAAAAGAACGGCAAATACCGAAATGTGAAATAAAACAGAAAAAGCTGGAATACTGAATAGATGAGCACAGATGCTACCTGACCTGCTGAGTCTTTAATCACATTTTGTGCTTCTATTTGATTTACTTGAAATCTGTCCAAATAACAACATAGGATTACTCCATTATTCTCTGAACATTAGAGAGGCACCTGCAATATAGTGAAAGATATCTGAGATGTGGCCCCATGCCAAAACACTGCACCAGCTACCATCACCAAACAGTGCATTGGCAGCATTCTTCAAAACATGGTGAGACAAACATGGCCTCACATTGCCCTGGTGTGTGTTCCATCAGTTAGCAGTATTGAAGCAGGACCATTCGTTATCCTAATTGCAGAATGAGGTTGTGATCCTTCTGCATCTTGTCATTCTGATTGATCATGGCCTCCCAGGATGGCAATAGCCTTTTGATACAGTGCTGCTCCTTCAGTGACAGTTCAGTAAATAATCTCCTCTTACCATGAAACTGGGCGTTATGCGCCATTTCACTCCCCTCAGCTTTGTGTAGCAATTCTGCTTATTACTCCAAAGACGTAATAAGATAACCACTTTCTGAGCATTAAGCAGTGGACAGTTGTACAAGTGTGTTCAATTTCCAGGGAATAAGAGCTGCATCCACAGCAAGACCTGTAGTCTAAGCTACCAGTGCTCTGTTCCACTTCTCCAGATTTTCTCTGGAAAGCACACATAACTGGCGACCATCAAACTTCCATCCATGAGAACTGCTCTACTTCTCAGTGGAAGAGTGTGGCGTGATCAATCCCTGTCAATCTGGTGGAATCCCTGCAAGTAGCAGAAAGTTGATTTAAAGCAGAATCCGGCTGATGCTGGAAACTTGAAATAAAAACAGAATTTTTAAAGAAATCCTCAGCATGCTAGATAGCACCAAAGGAGAAAGAGAGACAGACCAAAAAGTTCTGATTGATGGCCTTCCACTGAAAGAACAAAAGTCTGACAGGGGAGGAAGGTGAAACAGAGGTGGACTACCCTCCCACCTCTTTCCCTTTATTCCATGTTCCACTTTCCTCTCCTATGAGATTCTATTCTTGTCAGCCCTTTGTCACTTCAACCTATCACTTTCCACTTCTGACACCTTTCTCACTCTTCCCTTCTCCATATGCCAATCCCATGCCCCATCTGGATCAACCTATCGTATGCCAGCTCCTGCTACACCCCGTCCCTTCACCTTTTATACTGCCTGCCTCCCCTTTATCCGTCAGTCCAGATGAAAGGCCTTGGCCAGAAATATCAACTGTCTTTTTTCCTTCATAGATGCTAAGCTCCTCCAGTATTCATGTGAGATATTATATTATTAGGAGAGTAGTTGTGTCTAGCATCAGTCTCAAAATAGTTAATCAAGTCAGCCACCCTGCAGGCACAAAAAACAACAGCGGATTGCACACATCTTGAATAGCCATTGGTTCAGAACAATTTGATTTAACCTCTAATTCGAGAAACCATTACAATGCTTAGACAGCAGATCAGGCGGACAGAGAGCAAAAACCTCTACCCCAGCTTATTCAACATGATGACTCCAGACAATTACAATGTCAAGTGCTGCAGATGTGTGTGCATGGCACTGTGGAACTGAGAAATGTCTCTCTGCAACATTTAAGGTTGCAGCGTCAAACAGCTTAGCTACTGCAAGTGGGAGGAGGCAGTGAACTCCACTCGTATAAGCACAAATCATACTAATTAGCTACAGTTAAAATCTAATTAAATCAGAGTGAAATATGATTGATGGGAGGGTACGGAAACAAATCTCTGAATAAAACAAGACAGTTATTGAGAATCACAGAAACTGATGTGTTAACGCATCAAACAGCATCAAAGGTTGCAGTGTCTGTTGTGAAGAGGAAAGTTGTGGGACAGATTGAAGGCATATGTCCTCTACCTACTGTCCAAAGGAACATTGTAAATGTGCCCTTTATAAGCAACATACAAAGGAAAACACCCGCTGGATTAATGGGTGCTTTCTGTGACACGGCAACCTGCTGCTGCCTGGCATTTGTGATATTGCACTGTTGTAAAGCTTGCTTCTGCTGCACAATTGATTTGAAATCACATCTACAGGCTATGCGAGTTACATCCTGAATTTGTCTAATCACTGAAATCATGGCTATTCAGACAAAAATCAAGGATGAGATTTCAGAATAATCAATGTAATAATTATACAGAGGAAACCAGCTTGTTTATATGTAGCTAACAGTCCTCTGATCATTGCTCCTGGAATTTACCTTCATATCATGGGGGAACAGTAATTGTGAATGCCATATATTGCACTATTTTAAATAGTCATTCACTCAATTATCACATTTTTATTATGTATTGTCTGTTAATGTTATTTTTGACAAGAAGTTGAAGCTTATATTTTTGTTATTTGATAATTCAGTCTTTGTTCCACCAATAAAAAGAAAGAAAAGCAAGACAAAAATAGATTCCACGCTTGTCCACAAGTTACTTTCTATGAGAATAATTGAAGTCAAATCACATCAACCATTTCTTCCACAACTAAAACAAAGAACATAGAAGTGTGCAGCATAGAAACAGGACTTTCAGCCATAATTTTGTGCCAAATTAACTAGCCAAGTAAACTAATCCCTTCTGCCGACAAAATCTCCATATCCTTCCATCCTCTGCACATTCATATGCCTAGCTGAGAGCTTCTTGAATGCCTGTCATATTTGCTTCTATCACCTCCCAAGGCAGCAAATTTCTAAGCACCCAGCATTCTGTGTAAACCCAAAACTTGCCCCGCACGTCTCCTTTGAACTTACCACCTCTTACTTTAAATGCATGCCCTCTACTGTCAGATCTTTCAGTCCTAGGGCAAAATTATATTGGCTACCTACTTGATCTATGCTTCTCATAATCTTCTAAACTTCTATCAGATGTAGAGTGGTGTAACGGTTGCCATAGTAATTGTACGGTGCCTGTGACACAGGTTCAGTCCCGCAGCTGTCTATAGGGAGTTGGTACATTCTCCTTGTGGGTTACCCCTGGCTGCTCTGGTTTCTTTTCACATTCCAAACACACGTGGCTCAGAAGGATAATTGGGCACATGGGTGTAAACGGGTAATGTGGGCTCACTGGGCCGGAAAGTCCTGTTACCCACCATGCTGTATCACTAAATAAAAATATTAAAATAAATAAATCTCCCCTCAGCCATCGCCATTTCAGAGAAAACAACTGATTTGTCCGACCTTTCCTTACGTCACATTCCCTCCAATCCAGACAGCATCCTGGTAAACCTCTTCTGCACCCTTTCCAAAGCCTCAAGGTCATTCCTGTGAGGGAGCAACCAGAACTGAATGCAATATTGCAGATGTAGCAGCTTTATAAAGCTGCAACATAATTTTCCAACTCTTGAACTTAACACCTTGACAAACAAAGATAAGCATACTATATGACCTCTTTGTTACCCTATCAACCTGTGCATCCATTTTCAGCGATCTATGGACTTAGAACACAAGATCTCTTTGTATATCAATACTGTTAAGGGTCTTCCCATTAATAGTGTATTATCCCTTAACTTTTTGTCTCTCAAAGCGCAACACTTCATATTTGGCCAAGTGGAATTCCATCTGCTATTTCTCTACCCATACTTGCGAATGATTTATAATGCATTGTGCTCTTTGGTGGTATTGTATACTATCCACATCACCCATCTTTGTACCATCTGCAAACTTACTAACCCATCCATCTACCCAACCAAGAAAATCTTTAGTAGTGCTTGTCCATTCCTAAGCAAAGCAGGGTGAACCTGGTCTGATGCAATAACATTGCATGGACCTTGATAACCTGACATCCCTTTCACAAAATGACCAATGAAATGATTGACACAAATATCTGGCAGAATTCAAAACAGGCCGATAAGGTGGAGCTGCTTGAGAAAATGAACCTGTGATGCTGTGATGTGATTTCATGGGAAAACAGTATTTATCACTTGCAAAGGGGTCCTTCTGGCTAATGTATCCAGCTGGTTGATAAAGAACTATCCAGACTAATTCTACATTGTCCACATGCCTGCAAGTCACACCACATCAGATGCCTATCCAAATAGATGTTAAGGGTTTTGGGTACAGTTACCTTTTCAGACAATGCATTCCCACTGCATCTTGCTGGGAAACATTTCTCTTCAATGTCTTTCTAAACCCTTTATTGATTGTTCTTTGCCCTTAGAATTGACGATACTGATATGAAAGGAGGCTACTCCTTTCTGGTCTAATTAAGCCTGATATGTTTTATTGAGCTTGATTAAATCTTGCCCATATTTCGGTGATCCAAAGAAAGCAAGTTTATACTGTCCAATCTTTCGTCTTAGCTCAGGTTCTCTAGTGTTGGGCAACACCCCGGTAAATCTTTTCCCTGCCAGTGATATCAAGGATGTCAACTATCCTTTATCCAACCAGGTGTTCTGTAATTTAAGTGAGCAGTTCAATCAGGGAAAACATTTACGTTAAACTCAGCATTGCAGAATTGTACGGCATCTCATTGCATAATTTGCAATGGGTTTATCAACGGACTATCAGCCCAGCTTTCAAGCTTATAATGGTGTAACCTACTATTTCCATTTGCAGCGTCACTTTTTACTTCAGGATGGGCCAGTGGGGGAAGATACCAAGGTGCAGGATGACCACTAAGGTTGAGTCAAGGTTTACAAATAAAAGGTGGGCTACTGTGTGAGATTCTAGCCTTTACAAATACCCCAACCAGTCATACCTTCAGAACAACAGTTGTTAATTTCATTTTACCAAAACCTTGTCATTTTGAAGCAAAAAAATCAGCAAAAATATAATTATGCCATTGATGGGGTCTGGCATCTCATTTTAACATGGGTGGCATATTATAAAATAATTTGGCCCCAAGAACTTTTAGCCATGCAGTATAAGTATAAAAATTCACATGCATCACATTGTGCATTTGTCACTGCACATACAGTAGATTGCTGCCAAGAAGGAACCACTGCCAATAGCAGAATGCTATTTTAATAAAATGGAGTCCAATACAGAATAATAAAGTAATAAAGCAATCAGCACAATTTCAATAGTACAATTTATACCATGTTTTAATATGAACATAATATTAACGCAAAATCATATCTTGCACAATGTAATTAATAATTGATAGGTTTGTTAAATATAGCCCACAATTCTGTATAATTTCTTCATTAGTTAGCAATATACAAAATAAATACCAAAATAGAACCATAAAAATGTCAGAAGAGAACAAAAACGTAAGAGAAGACAACAGAATTGGTATCCTCATTAAGGAAAACAAGCTGGTGTCTCAAACGTAAATGCTTTGTGTGCCCCTCTGTGACTTTAAACTAAAGGTGATTTGTCTGTAGTATTCCGATTATGTGCTGCTTAATTATCTACCAACTAATTGCTCTTGTATTTCTTCAATGTCCTCAGGTAATAAGAGGGCAGGTTTTCCCCCTGCTCACTGGTCCATGAAGAAGAGATGCTCAATAGCTCATCTTTGTTTCCACTATCAGACAAAGGAGCTTTTAGAAGCAAAATGTCCAAGAGACAAAGAAAATCATCTGTACATAAATACATTTTACACAGAAAAAAACCCACAAGCTACACAATGTCCCTGGATTCTGTCCAAATGCAATCAAGATTTTTGTCTCACTAGTGCATGTTTGCTTCACTCTGGGATCATTCAATGACATCGCAAAATTGACCAACTGTGACTATTTGCATATTACTATCACCAAAGGGCAATATTATTTTCTGATGAAAGGCAAATAAAGGGGATTTTTGATACAAATAATATCGAGGAAAGGAACAAGAAGCAAAATCTCTGAAATGCAGTTTTATTACAGAGATACCCTGATTCAATAAGATTAAATATAACCACACTTTACTTAGTATCTGCATAAGTTTGAGGGCAATAAATGTTAAAATCTTCAGCAGTCTGGAGTTTGCATGTGAAGATTCTTCACCAGCTTTCTGCATTTGAATTGACATTAAGGAATTCAGCTGGGTCTGTTAAATAGCTTAGAATGCAAGCCTCTAACAGATTCTGTTTAGACACCCATACTCCAAGCTGCTTGATTGTTCATTAATCACTGCGTCTAAGCTAACACCCTGGGACCTCTCTCACAGAATTATCACAAGTAAATCTCACTCAGTTTAGAATTTGCCTATAAAGTGACTTGCATTTGGTGCCAATACTTGGGAGATATCAGAAAAGTGTTTATTGAGAAAGTGTTAATACATAGGAAGGGATAGCAGGGACAATTCCTTGAAATAGTCTACCATAGAACAATCCCATCAAAGCTTTCTTGTAAACTGCCCTTTTTGACAATTTTTTTTCTCAGAGAAGTGTAATTCTAGCAATAACAGCTCTTATTTCTAATATTAGTTCATAAAACACTTAGTGTTATAAATGATGATGCATTTTAGCAGATTACACGACTGTCACTAAGCTGGAACTGTGGATTTAAGCCCAAGACCAGGAAGTGAATTCCAAATCTAGGTAGTCTCTGCAGTGTTCCGCTGAGGGAATATCACCTGCCCAGAGATGCTATTTTTTTAGAAGAGACATGGGGACAATCGCCACCCGGTTCAAGCTACTTGGTCACTATCACTTACTCAGAATGAATGTAGAGAACCAAACTAGCTGACAGTCTGGGAGCTGAGCAGTGAGGTTGGCAAGGCCCCACTGAGGCCAACCCCACTGAGGCCACCCCCCCCCCCCCAGAACACCCTGATGCTGGGGCTGTGGTCTCACATTCTGTCATCTATTCTTAAATTAAACTAAAAAAAATTAAACTATTTTAAATAAAAACTGTATTTAACTAATCATCTTACATGAACTAGCATCTGCACAAATGAAACACTGTGACTGCGAAGATGTGGGATGCAGTGTCTCCCTTTCTTTATGTATAGCGAGGGTGGTAGGTACAGTATGTGCAATGCAGACTCAAAGGCAAGCTCACTGGGCAAATATTGCTCGGCGTGCACAAGCTGGACTAAAGAACCCATTTCCATGCTGTCTAGTTCCTTGACTCTATGATGCTACAACCCTATGCATATTTTATATTATCTAAGCAAAATACAATGTTAAAATTGAAAGGGTTGTTCTTAAGCAGGCCAGTTACAAAATAACACTGAAATGAACTGGGTGATTTCTGAATTTTGTTTACTCTGATTATAAATGGTAGGTTGCTCCCAGAGATCTGAACCAGAGTTGAATTGGCACTGTTGTTAGCTACCAGTACACTGTAAATTGTGCAGCAGTGCATGGTATTTATGGTTAGTTTATTAAAGACAGTCCATACACCTCCAACCAGTGTAATAACTGGGAGTGCTTGAAGGAGGACAGCATAAAGCAAAAGGAAATGACCATCAGCACCTTTATTAGGTGACAAATCAGCAACTACAGTGCACCATTTGCACAAACCTGTGTGGTGTTTATCAACTGTTCGTGCATAACAAACACACACAAAATATTCCATAGTCGGGAGGAGAAGATGGCGGCGCTACGCAGCTTGCAGCGGCCACTCCGATGATGATGATATCTGTTATCTGTCAAGTAGGGTGCCGTGCACAATCCTGATTTGATGGAGACAGACATGAGAGAACGGAGGAACATCTGTGAAACTTCTGAAATGCCTGCTTCGCTGCTGCTGCTACTGTGTGATCCAGAATCTCCGGAGGGGAAGGCCCCGAGTCCTCAGCTTTGCTTGTTGCTCGGCAGCTGGGGCGGGATCGAAGCGCTCGGTAGAGGATGGCACTCAGTTCTTGGTGTCGGAGGGTTGGTCGGAGGCTCAGAGGTTCTGGACAAATCCAGAGTCGGCTGCAGTCGGGTACTTCCAATGCATTGGCAAGTTTGCGGTGCTTGGAAGTTCATGGCAGGGAGAGTTTCTCCCTTCTATCGCCTGCGTGAGATGAGGGGTTATTGGGACTTAAGACTTTTTTTTACTGTGCCCATGGTCTGCTCTTCATCAAATTATGGTATTGCTTTGCACTGTTGTAACTATATGTTATAATTATGTGGTTTTGTCAGTTTTAGTCTTGGTTTGTCTTGTGTTTTTGTGATATCTCTCTGGAGGAAGGTTGTATCATTTTTTAATGTATGCATTTCTAACTGCCAATAAACGAGGACTGAGTGTCCCCATAATGTAATCTAATCTAGTCACCTATAAAATCACAGCATAGAAGGAGGCTATTCAGCCTATCATGCCTGTGCTGGCTCTCGAACACCTGTGCAGTTTAATCCTACAACCGATTTTTTTTTCCAGAGACTCCTGGAGATTCTCAGCATTGTGCTTCAAAAATTTCAATAACCTCTGACTCTATCACCCTACTGCGTTGTAGGATAACAACTTGCTATGAGAAATATTTGTTCGTTGACAATTATTTTCAATCTATGTCTTCCAATTACTGAATCACCTACCAAAGAAGATGGGTACCTCCCACGTGCTCTGTGAAAATAGTAGTATGACCAATTTCCATGGTATTTCTACCCTGTATGTGCATGCCATTGACACTAATAAACTTGAAGTCTTGTATCATTGTTGCTCCTATTTACTAAACAATAAATCCCACATGCTTTCTTAAAGACCTCTGCTGCTAACTTCAAAGATTTGTGACAATACATCCTAAGCCCTTTTGATCCAGTGACACCAACATCTGCCCTCCCTAACTCTACCTAAAAGTAGTAGAATCTAAATAATGCATTCTTTACAGCTTAATTTTTCCAAACACCATCCCTTCAAATCTTCAACATTTAATTGTACCTGCTGTGCCCATTTAACCAGTGCAGTTGCTATACAAGTCAAAATTTAAAAATCTTATGCACAGAGAACTTTGTGAAAATTAGAGCAAGGTAACAATATTACAGGCCTAGTGATGTAGTGGGAATACCAACTTTGACCGGAGGCTGTTCTGGAGGTTTCATTAAATGACCAATGGAAGGAATTAACAGCAAATTCAAGGTTAGTAGGTTGCACTCAACTATAAATTGGCAATTATATAGTTAGCTTTTGCTATAATTAAATAGCTAAACATATTTAAAAGATTGATCTAATTAGGAGCTCAAGCCTATTAGCAATAAGTAAGAATAAATCTGCATATAGGTCAAAATGGGTCTTCGTGTTACTAGTCTTACTATTAAATGAAGTAACATATCATGAGAATTTTGGTTGTTAAGCATCATTAAGAGGTCACTGTGTCAGTATAATTGGCTATAATTTAGGGCTGAGATGAGGATAAATTTCTCCACTACGAGGACTATGGATTGTTAGAATTTTCTATCCTGGACACTTGTAGATGCTTACATATTAAGTATAGAGCCATGAGTAAAAAGAGTAGATTTTGAGGCCAAGAGAAGTGAGAGGCATTGAGGTACGACAGGCAAGTGGACTTGGGTTGGAAGAGCTGCCCTGGTACTGAATGGTACAATGAGCTCAAGGGCCCACATTGCTTCTCTTTGCTGTTGGTTTGCGTATTCCTGTTGAGATAATTGAGGCAAAGGTGGGTTAAGTAGAGTTAACCGACCAATCATGATCTCATCAAGTGTTGTGGCAGGCTCCATTTGAAATGCTATACCCTTCTGCCATTTTCTAAAACTTAGTAGCAGATATTTACATGCCAAGTGATGCTAAGCTTCCACCTGAAATATCCTGGGAATTCTTTGGAACATAAAGCAAAATGGAAATTAACAATTAGAACAAAAAAGCAGTAATTGCTGAAGCTTTGTGCTTTTTAATATAAGTTAATTGGACACCCGTGTCCATTTAGAGATACAAATAAAACATTGTTACTCCCTGAGTGGAGCAATTAAAATGGACGCTAAAAATTGAACCAATTTAACAAGACTGCCTTAAGTGAAGGAAGCTATTCAGTTTTGTACTTTGGAGGCTAAAGAAATCATGGAATATGGAGCTACTGCAGAAAATTGGCACTGAGGCTCTAGCAGACATGACACCAATGAATGAAGACACAAGTATAAGTGTCTAGATGATGACTGATTCTGTTTTGTATGTTCTTCAGTGGTTTTGCACAATGAATGTATCCCACCAGAAATAAAGATGTGGGGATCCCATATTTAGGATGAATTAGCCAGTGGTACAGACATCGGCTTCTCTCCTTCCATATAATGAGCTTTAATATCTGAAGCAAGCCTTGACCTACTCCAAAATGGGAAAACTGCAGATTAGTAGGAATGAAAGTAAATTGCATTAATATTTTCAAGCTGTTATGGTTTTTCACTTCACCCACGCGTGCTAACTGGTGTGCCTTACCAGTTTAATTTCATCTCCAAGCTTCGGTCGACTTCTGAGTAATTCCGCAGATTTCCATCCACAGATCCACTGGCAATGCTGCAGAATGGTGGGGGAGATCTGTCCTTGCAGCGTTCTGAAAAATTAACACTGGAAGCTGTTGTCTAAAACTGCCCAACAGAGTTTCAGTTAACTGAAGTGGAAAGGAAGGTTTGTTCCTTTTGTATCGTGCCATTTGCGTAACCGTTTCAATGGATATTTTTCTACAATCTGCGTAATGGGGGAGAAATTTGGCCTCTATTTTTCCCCAGTGAAATATATACACTCTGAACATCCTGAGGGTTAACCCAGGTCTTAACATGTTTACAGAAATCAAAATTGACTTGAACAACTGAAAGAGCCATCATTCTGGAGATATACTATAAAAATGTCAAGACCACCTGTGGTCTTATTTCATGGGAAAATGTATCCATAAACATCTTACAAATCATTCTTTAATTTCATGAAACATTCACTGACAACTTGGTGATATGGAAACTCTCTAAATGAGTTTAGGAAATTGAACTGAAGCAATAAAGTCAATACTTCTCCTCCTTTCCATTCACTGTTAATTACATATTTGTATATATGTTTGATGTTTCTAGGTAATTTATTTCCTGTAACACCTGTATCTATGAAATATATCTGCCCTCCTTTAAAAAAATTATTATTCACCTGGCATGACTCATGGCGCATCTGCACATTAGTCCAACATTCAGTCTCTGACAAACAAAGGCAGGGAATGAGACAAATTTGATAAATGAATTGTTGGGGACATGGAGTTTGTATAAGGCTCAGCAAGCACAACATCTGAAACTGACTAAGCTTTGAGATCCATATCTTCCATCTGCACATTAAAATAAAATGGCTAGATTCCTTACTCAGAAATCAACTGTTTGAGGAGAATAGTTATCTTCAGTAATGTTACCTTTATTGAAATGTTCTGAAAATGACATGTGCTTGTCTTTCTCATGCTTTCTCTATCTTCCCCTATTACAATGTCAAACTTCCAGGCTTTTAATTCCCCCCCTCTGATTGTTAGAATATGCTCTCCAATTTCTACATTAAAAAAATAGTAAGTGTTGTTAAACTTAACACTACAGCAAAATCTGACCTATATCAACACACACAAAAACTGCTGGTGAACGCAGCAGGCCAGGCAGCATCTTAGGAAGAGGTACAGTCGACGTTTTGGGCTGAGACCCTTCGTCAGGACTAACTGAAAGAAGAGATAGTAAGAAATTTGAAAGTGGGAGGGGGAGGGGGAGAGTCTTCTCCTATCATTTCGGAACCCCCCCTCCCCCTCCCACTTTCAAATCTCTTACTATCTCTTCTTTCAGTTAGTCCTGACGAAGGGTCTCAGCCCAAAACGTCGGCTGTACCTCTTCCTAAGATGCTGCCTGGCCTGCTGCGTTCACCAGCATTTTTTGTGTGTGTTGCTTGATCTTCCAGCGTTCTGCAGATTTCCTCGCATCTGACCTACTATCATGGTTTTCGTTTGATTGTAACATACCTTAAAAACTCTTCAATATGCTTCATCCGCAGCTGTTTTTATGAAATTCATTTTTCATTTAATGATTTGCCGAATGACCAGAAGTGCATTGGTCATTGCTGGAATCTCCCTCACAGACTCCCCCAGCTTGCAATAGCCTGCAATGCCTAAAGAGGCATAGAGCCAGGTGTGGAAATACACAGCCCGCAGGCAAATCGTAGAGGATATGTCTGAAAAATGATACTTCCAAGAATTTCTGGGTCATTCTCTACATTATTCTATGATTAGTAGGATACATCTTATAAATTTTTTCAGTTCCTTAGGCACCCTTTCAGGATTAAGTCACGCATGGATGAATTGAGCTTTGCAAAGCACAGAAGAATTTGAACAAGATAACTGGGAATCACCTCAGAATTTCTGCCTTTATAAAGTTGAACACAATGATTTTCACTTGTACTTGTCAGTACCCATTAATTAATAAACAGCATTCAAATATACTGGGTTATTTTTAGTTTCTGAATATTGAAAATTCTCTGCAGTTTTATCGTATATGTTGTCAGTTTGGTTCACTAACATCACTGTGGATATTCTTTAAAACTAATTATGCTGTTGCTGGGGAAAAGCAAGTCAAGACCCATGCAGCAAGTAGAAATCTGTCACACATTCTTGATTGTATAATGTGCTCAAGAAGGATAATTTCCAAATGAAAAGATTTAAAGTGGAAAAAGGAGTATTGCTCTAATTAGTCTGAAGGCATTTCATGTTCTTGATGGCTAAGAAATAGCTGTAACAGATGTGGAAGAACCTCTACATAGAAAGGGCTCTTTAAACACTTCCAGCCTCTTTCTCAGCCAGGCACCTGCACGAACAGAGCTAGAAATATTGAACTGGTTACAACAAAATCTTAAAGCGTGCTGCCGATTTCTCCTTATCCTTACAACAAACCACACAGAAATGTTCTTGTGATGTCACCAAGTTCCTTCAATGGTAGAAAACGGTTCTGCCTAAAAGTGTTCTGTTATAGCTGGAGTTGTTTCAAACACACAGCCTTCTAGCTCAAAGGCAAGAGTCTATCTGCTCAACATGCACTGTATTTGACAAGCACCTCTTTTTCTCAAGGCTCCGCAAGACTGTTCCATGAATAGAGAAATTAGGCACTCTTGGAATCCAATTCATTTGATGAAAATATTGCCTTAAATGGATATCCCTGGATAGATTTTAAAAGGGAACTCAATGTTGAAAAAGGACATTATATAAAATGAATAGCATACTTCACACCTTGGAAGAACAATTTGAGATAAGGGAAAATTACTTCAAAACCTACAAAGAATCCATGATGAGTTTCATTAAGGTACAGGAGGTGGTTCTTAGGTAAATTATTTTCTTTTAATGTTTGAAATCTTTCAATATGCATTTGCTCAAATACTGTACATGTAGGAACTAATTCGGTGACAAATTTGATCTGGGCATGTGGACAATTTTGAGATTAAAGTTAACTTCCTAAAACAAGTTTTTTGTTTAATTCATCATTTAAAAAAAAACATAGCATTCTGATCTGTGCCACACACGATCTTTTGTTGACCCGCTATGTTATTCTCTGCTACTTCAGCTGAACGTTGCAAATGAATAGAAATAGCAGGATCCCCTCAGTAACAAATAAAATGCAGATGTTGGAACCTGAACAAAAATGAGAATGCTGCAGGACCTCAGCCTGTCAGCAGCATCTGTAGAAAGTGAAGCTAAACCTTTGAGATCAGTGACACTTCCTCAGAACTGGGAAAGAGTCGAGGGATTACATATTAAAAACAAAGCCATCGGAAGGAATGAAAAACAGATATAACCACAGGGAAAAAGGTTCAGACAATAAGATAATTCCATGGTGAACTATAGTTGATGGGAAAGAAAGCACATACTTTGTGTGTTCATGATCTTAAGCTTAATTCCAGACATTCAAACATTAAGGTAAATCATGCCCTTGCACCCAATAAAGAAATAAAGAACATGAGTACTGATCATTAGTAAAACGTTTTAAAGAAAATGTGAGAAAGGGACATAAGCAAAATAATGGCAAAAAAGAGAGTGGTTTACCTGAGGTTGGAGATCAAGGCTTATTATGGAAGTTTGCAAGGTACCTAGACAGAAGATAAGATGCTATTCTTCCAGCTGATGTTAAACCTGAAAGGGTGTTGTAGGGTAGATGCAAGATGCATACTACAGAGATGTTAAATGGGGGTAATCACATTTTTTGATATTCCAAGAGTTGGCAGAGATTTGATGGGCCAGAAGGCCTCTTTACAGGATAAGCAAGAAGAATATGAGAAAATGTGAATTTGTAGTAATTTCATTTGAGGAGTGACAATAGTGGAGCAGCAGCCTAGGTTAATATGGGGTCAGGAAGGTGATACCAGCAATTCCTTCTAACTCAAGAGAATTTACTCCTAAATTTCTCTTAGGTCCATTTTCCAAAATGAACTGGGCCTGACAGTGAATAGGCACATATTTTGTGTGTTTATGATCCTGGGTTTAATTCCAGATTTCCAAAACAGTAAGAAAAACAATGTCCTCGCTCCCAGTATGAGAGTTGGAAGTGTTTAGTTAACTGTATAAAAATATTACATATTTAACCTTCTTCCCAGAATTACAAGGTGAAAATAATAATCTTCGAGGAAGCCTGGTTCACAGCAATTGAGAACAACCAAAGAAATTCAGTTGCAGGTCTTGGAGTAAAATAATAAAACAAAACCAGACGCTCTCTTTAACCATTACAGACCAAAAGTTGAAAGCATTCCATGATAGGTAGATATTCCAGGATTCAGAACCATAAGACCATTAGACATAGGAGCAGATTAGGTCTTTCAGCGCATCAAATCTGTTCCGCTGTTCTATCATGGCTGATTTATTATTCCTCTCAATACCACTATACTGCCTTCTTCCCAGAAGCTTTGATACCCTTGCAAACTAAGAACATATCAACCTCAATGTTAAATATACTTAATGACTTGGCTCCACAGCCATCCATGGCAGTCCATTCCACAGACTCACCACTCTTTGGCTAAAGAAATTTCATCTCATCTCTGTTATAATTGGACATTGCTCAATTCTGACCCAGTGTCACCTTGTCCTAGATTCGCTCACTATAGGAACCTTCCTCTCCACATCCACTCTACCGATGCCATTCAATATTCAATAGGTTTCAATGAGCTTATTCTCATTTTTCTAAACTCCAGAGAATATCAACCCAAAGCCATCAAACACTCCTCATACATTAACACTTCCATTCCTGGATCATTCTCATTAACCTCCTCTGGATCCTTTCCAATGCCAGCATAACTTTTCCTAGATAGGGGGCCCAAAATGTGGAAAGTAGTGATCCCAATACAGACCCTTGTGGAATACCACTAGTCATAGGCAATCAACCAGAACAGGCCACCTTTATTGCCATTCTTTGCCTCCTGCTAATCAACTAATCTTCTATCCATGCTATAAAACCATTTACTCTTATCTTGATAAGTTGCCTCATTTATGGCCACCTTGTCAAAGGCCTTCTGAAAATCCAAGTAAACAACATCCACTCTGAATTGTCTATCCTTCCTGTTATTTCCTCAAAGAATTCCAACAGATTTATCAGGCAAGATTTTCCCTTAAGGAAACCATGCTGACTTTGTCCTACAAGTATTCATGTGCTTCCAAGTACCTGAAACTTTATCCACAATAATGAGTTCCGATCTCTGCCCAACCACTGAAGTCAGACTAACTGGCTTATAATTTTCTTTCTTCTGCCTCCCTCCCTTCTTAAAGAGTGGAGTGACACCTGCAATATTCCAATCCTCCAGAACCATTCCAGAAACTAATGATTCAGGAAAGATCACACCTAATGTCTCCACAATCACTGCGGCTACCTCTTTCAGAACACTAGGGTATAATTCATGTGGTTAGGTGACTTATCTACCTTCAGACTTTTCAGCTTCCCAAGAATCTTCTCCTTAGTAGTAGCAACCACACTCACTTCAGTCCCCTGATATTTCTGGCATACTGATAGTGTCTTCCACAGTGAAGGCTATTGCAAAATACTTATTAAGATTGTTTGGCATTTCTTTGTTCCCCATTACTGCCTCTCCAGCATCATTTTCCAGTGGTCCAATATCAGCTCTCACCTCTCTTTTACTCTTTATATATCTGAAAGAACTTTTTGTATTCTCCTTGATACCATTGGCTATCTTACCTTCATATTTCTTCTTCTCTCTCCTTATGGTTTTGCAGTTGCCTTCATTGGTTAATAAAAGCTTCCCAATCCTCTAACTTCTCATTAATTTTTGCTATATAATATGCTCTCTCTTTTGCTTTTATGTGGTCCTTGATTTCCCTTGTCAGCCATGGTTGCCTCATTTTCCCTTTAGAATACTTAGAGTCATAGAAAACTACAGCACAGAAATGAGCCCTTTGGCCTATCTGGTCCATGCCGAACAATTTAAACTGCCTAGTCTTCATGAACTACAACTTTACTTCCTTTTACTTCTTTTAAATCATATAAACAAATGAACAACCCAATAGTTAAGCATACTTTACGTATATGGTTTCAATTCCGAAGATTTTTTGGGTTTAATCAATTTATTCTAGCAAGTCCCATTATATCAAATTTTCTTTTTCAACCTTCCACGATGGATCAAGCTTACTTTGATTGGAAAACCAAAGGTATAATATCTTTTCGCGATTTATTCTTGGATAACTGTCTTATGTCTTTTGATCAACTCTCTAATAAATATAACTTAACCAGGTCTCACTTTTTTAGATATCTACAGATTAGAAACTTTTTAATTACTGTCTCTCCTAATTTTCCACACCCATATCCAATGGACACTTTGGAAAAAATCTTAGATTTAAATCTTTCTCAGAAAGGTGTAATAACAATTATATATAATATAATTATGAATCTATGTCCTGATGCCTCTAATAAAATTAAAGCTGACTGGGAAAGAGAACTTGAGATTAATATACCAACTGAAAAATGGGAAAAAATTCTTCAGTTGGTGAATTCATCCTCTGTATGTGCTAAGCATAGGTTGATACAGTTTAAAGTAGTCCATAGGGCTCATATGTCCAAAGATAAACTATCTCGTTATTACTCTTATATTAATCCAATATGTGACAGATGCCATTCTGAGATTGCTTCTTTAACCCACATGTTTTGGTCATGTCCCTTGTTGGAGAAATATTGGAAAGATATTTTTGATATTATTTCAACGGTCCTAAATATAGACTTACAACCTCATCCAATTACTGCTATCTTTGGACTACCAATGATAGACTTAAATAATTTAACCCCTTTATCACGAAGGATGATTGCATTTCTTACTTTAATAGCTAGAAGGTCCATTTTGTTGAATTGGAAAGAGATCAACCTTCCTACTGTATTTCATTGGTTTTCACAAACTATGGTGTGTTTGAATTTGGAGAAAATTAGGAGTGCAGTTTATGACCCTTCTATTAAGTTTGAAAAAACTTGGAGGCCATTTATTCAGCATTTTCATTTGATGTAATTTGATCATTTCCAAACTTGTTTTATTTCTCTGTACTGTTGTTGGAGGGGAATGGAGTCGTCGACACTGAGGTTTTCTTCTTTTCCATTTTCAAGTTGTTAGTTTTGCCCAAGTCTTTTAGTTTAGTTGATTATTTTTTTCTTTGGGGATGGGTTTTTTTTGTTTTTTTTTCTTTTCTTTTTTTTGCTTTGTATTATCCGTGATTAGTTCTACATGTATGGGAGCTTTGTTAATTTCCACTATTTGGTTTTGCAATTACTTTTTTTAAGTGTAACAATGTATCTCCTATTATCTGTATTATTGCTATGTTTTGTTTCTGTATTCTGAAATTAATAAAAAGATTGAGAAAGAAAAGAACTACATCCAGACCACAGCCCCCCATATCCCTCCCATCCATGTATCTATCCAAACTTCTCTTAAACGTTGAAATTGAAATTGTATCTGTCATGGTCCAGTCTGTTAACTACTCATTTCAGTTAATTTCCTTTTCCCCGTGTTTCACGGGGTTCCTTAATTAGGGCACCTGATCCTCATTCGAACCGGCAGCATAAAAACTCTGGCTTACATCTACTTGCTGCTGGTTCGTCACCATAGCCAGTGCAGCTATGCTCATCCCAGGGCAGCTGAGAATTGTGGACTCTAAGTTGCTTTGGTGCCTGTGGCTGCTTAGTGAATTCAGTTGTTTTCATGTCCAGCTGAGTTGCTGGTCGTTTTGCCGCTACTCCGAGCTAAGATGTGAATTCTGTCATTTTCATGTTCGGCTGAGATTTGCTGGCCGATTGTCGCCACTCCAAGCTGCCAAGAATAAGGGACCGCCTTCATAAGCTTCTCCATGTCTAGATACAAATGGACTGTCATTGTTTGGTTTCTGTCGTCTCATTTCCAGCTGAGTAGATCCGACTTTTTGCCGCTACTCCAAGTTGGGAATTCTGACTCTTCGTTTCCAGCTAAGCGATTGCCGGCCGTTTTCCACTTCATGAGCTACTCTGTGTCAAGATTCTTATTGCAAGTCGTTGGTTGGTTTAGTTGTCTTGTTCCCAGCTGAGTAGGTCCGGCCGTTTGCCGCTACTCTGAGTTGGGAATTCTGTCTCTTTGTTTCCAGCTAAGTGATTGCCGGCCGTTTGCTGCTTCATGAGCTACTCCGTGTCAAGATTTGTCAGTCGTTGGTTGGTTTAGTTGTCTCATTCCCAGCTGAGTAGGTCTGGCCGTTTGCCGCTATTCCGAGTTGTGAATTCTGTCTCTTCATGTCTAGCTGAGGATTGCTGGTTGTTTGCCGCTCCTCCGATCCAAGGTATGAATCGTCTTTGTTTGGTGTTGTCGTCTCCGTGTTCCAGTTTCAGGCTCCGTGTTCCAGTTCCAGTTCCAGGCTCCGTGTTCCAGTTCAAGTTCCCAGCTCCGAGTCCAAGTCATGTCCAAGTCTGTCTCCGTACCTGTGTCTTGCACCTGGGTCTGCCTCCTGCTTCCTCAGCCACTCATTGCAACAGTA
The DNA here is from genome assembly GCF_030028105.1 of Mobula birostris. Taxonomy (NCBI): domain Eukaryota; kingdom Metazoa; phylum Chordata; class Chondrichthyes; order Myliobatiformes; family Myliobatidae; genus Mobula; species Mobula birostris. The sequence goes on along the minus strand of NC_092377.1, from coordinate 71,485,833 downwards.
TCCACCTCTTGTGTTTGCAGCTTGTTCCACACTTTCACCACCCTCTGAGTGAAGAAATTTCCTGTCATGTCCCTTAAACATTTCACCTTTTACTCTTTAATCCATGACCTCTGGTTGTAATCCACCCAACCTCAGTGAGAAAAGTCTGTTGCATTTCCCCTATCTACATCCCTGATAACTTTGTATACCACTATCAAATCCCCTCGCAATTGTCTACATTTTAGGGAAAGCAATTCTAACCTATTCAATCTTTTCTTATAATTCTGGTCCTCCAGTACTGGCAACATCCTATCTGCAGGAAAGATGTAAAATAAGATTCAAAGAGTACAGAGAAAATTTGCATCACCAACATCTTATACAATTTCAACATCACATCCCAACTACTTTATTCAAAACTTTGATCTATGAAGGTCAATATGCTAAAAGCTTTCATTACAACTCTATCTACCTGTGACACCACTTTCAAGGAATTATGGACCTCTATTCCCAGATCCCTTTGTTTTACTGCCCTACAGTTCATCAACAAGACCTACCTTGGTTTGTCCTCCCGAAGTACAACATCTCACACACCTGTCTGCATTAAATTCCATCTGCTATTTTTCAGCCCATTTTACCAGCTAGTCCAGATCCTGCTGTAAACTTTTGATAGTCTTCCCTGCTGTCCACTGCACCCCCATTCTTTGTGTCATCTGCAAATTTACTGATCCAGTTAACCACATTATCATCCAGATTGTTGATATAGATGACAAACAACAAAGGACCCAGTACTGCTCTCTGCGGTGCTCCACTAGTCACAGGTCTCCAGTCAGAGAGGAAACCATCTACTACCACTCTCTGGCTTCTCCCACAAAGCCAATGTCTAATCGGATTTACTACCTCATCTTGAGTGCTGAGTTACTGAACCTTTTTGACCAAATTCCCATGAAGGACCTTGACAAGTGCCTTATTAAAGTCCATGTAGACAACATCCACTGCCTTGCCTTCATCCACTTTCCTGGTAATTTCCTCAAAAAACTCTAAAAGATTGGTCAGACTTAACCCACACAAAGCCATGCTGACTTTCCTTAATCAGTCCATGTCTGTCCAAATACTTATATATCTGGGTCACTGGCCTATAATTTCCTGGTTTATTCTTAGAGGTGTTCTTAAACAGCAGAACAACAGTAGCTATCCTCTGATCCTCCAGTACGCTCATCTGTTGTTATAGATGATTAACCATCTCTGCAACACACACAAAATGCTAAAGGAACTCAGCAGGCCAGGCAGTATCTATGGAAAACATTAAACAGTCGACGATTTCGGCTGGAAAAAAAGATGAGAAGTCAGAGAAAGAAGATGGGGTGGGGGAGGAAGAAGTACAAGGTGGCAGGTGATAGGTGAAACTGGGAGGGGGGAGAGGTGAAGTAAAGAGCTGGGAAGTTGTTTGGTGAAAGAGATAAAGGGCTGGAGAAGGGGAAATCTGATAGGGGAGGGTAGAAGACCATGGAAGAAAGGGAAGAGGAGGAGCACCAGAGAGAGGTGATGGGCGGGTAAAAAGATAAGGTAAATATCTCTGCTAAGGCCCCTGCAGTTTCTGCACTTGCCTCCCAAAGAGTCCGAGTGATCATCTTATCAGGCCCTGGGGATCTGCCTGAAGACAACAAGCACCTCGTCCTCTGTAACCTGTATAGGTCCATGACCTCACTGCTGCTTTGCCGTACCTCTGTAGACTCTGTGTCCATCTTCCAAGTAAACACAAATGGAAAAAATCCATTTAAGATCTCCCTAGTCTCTTTTGGCTCCACGCATAGATTGCCATTCTGATCTTCCAGAGGATCAGTTTTGTCCCTTGCAATCCTTTTGCTCTTAACATATCTGTAGAAGCCCTTGGGATTCTCCTTCACCTTATCTGTTAGAACAAATTCATGCCTTCTCTTAGCCTTCCTGATTTCTTTCTTAAGTATTCTCTTGCATTTCAAATACTCCACTAGTACCTCATTGTTTCTACCTGTCTACACCTGCCATGGACTTCCATTTTTTTCTTAACCAGGGCCGCAATATCTCTCAAAAACCAAGGTTATCCTTGCCTTAACGCTGACAGGCACTTACAAGATTTGTACTCTCAAAGTTTCACTTTTGAAGGCCTCCCACTTACCAAGTACATCATTACCAGAAAACAGCCTGTCCCAATCTACAGTTGCCAGATCCTTTCTGATAGCATCAAAATTGGCCTTTCTCCAATTTAGAATCTCAGGCCAAGGACCAGACCTACCTTCTTGCATATTTGCTTGAAACTAATGGCATTGGGGTCACTGGACGTAAAGTGTTCCCCTACATAAAGTTCAGTCACTTATACGGACTGATGAAGGAAACTTCCCTGAACACATTTGACAAACTCATCCCATCTAGTCCTTTTACAGTATGGGATTCCCAGTCAATATGTGGAAAGTTAAAATCACCTACTATCACAACCTTACATTTCTTGCAATGATCTGCAATCTCTCTACAAATTTATTTATCTAAATCCCGTGGACTGTTGGATGGTCTATAACATAGCCCCTTTAACGTGGTTATACCTTTCTTATTCCTCATTTCTACCCATAAAGCCTCTCTAGATGAGTTCTCCAGTCTGTCCTGACTGAGCCCTGTCATGATATTTTCCCTGACTAGTAATGCCACTCTTCTTTAATCTCTCATGCTCTGTCATGTCTAAAACAAGAGAACCCCAGACTATTGAGCTACTAGTCCTGCCCCTCCCGCAACCATGTTTCACTAACAGCTACAATATTATAATTCCATGTGTTGATCAGTGCCCTGAACTCATCTGCTTTTTCTATAAGTACTTCTTGCATTGATATATACTCAACTTATAACACTAACCCCACCATGCTCAACCTTTTGATGCCTGGCTGTGTCTGAGGTCTTAACAACATCTTCCTCCCCAACCACTCTACTATCTGTTCTGGCACACTGGTCCCCAGCCCTCTGCAACCATAGTTTAAACACCACCCTGTGAAGTACTAACAAACCTTTCTGCTAGGACATTATTCCTCCTCCAGTGTCTGGCCACTGTTCAAACACCAAAATATTTCTTCATCTTTGGGATGTATCTATCTTGCACCTTCAAAATTGCTCCCAAAAATTCCAGCCATTGCTGTTCTGCCTTCATCCCTGCTGGTGACCACTTACAGTGAACTTAGGCCAGTTCCTCTCTCACCCTCTGTAATTCCCTTTACTCCACGGAAAAACTGATACACTTGACTTTATCTTCTCCCTCTCAAACTGCAGGGAGAATTCTATCATATTATGATCACTGCCTCCTGAGGGTTCCTTAAGCTCCCTGATCAAATCAGGTTCATTACACAACACTCAATCCAGAACTGCCATTCCCCTAGTGGGCTCAACCACAAGCTATTCTGAAAAGGCATCTCGTAGACATTCTACAAACTCCCTCTCTTGGGATCGAGTATCAACTTGATTTTGCCAACCTACCTGCATATTGAAATCCCTCATGACCACCCTTATCACATGCCTTTCCTATTTCTCACTGAAATTTATATTCCACATCCTGGCTGCTGTTCGGGGGCCTGTACATAACTCCCATCAGGTTCTTTTTACCCTTGCAGATTCTTAACTATACCCTCAAGAATTCTACATCTTTTGATCCTATGTCACTTCTTTCTAAGGATTCGATTTCATTTTTTACTAACAGAGCCACTTCACCCCATCTGCCTACCTGCCTGTCCTTCCGATACAATGTGAATCCTTGGATGTTAAGCTCCCAGCTATGAGCTTCTTTCAGCCATGACTCAGTGGTGCCCATAACATCATATACCTGTCAATCTCTAACTGTGCAACAAGATCATCTACCTTATTCCGTATACTGCGCGCATTGAAATATAACACCTTCAGCCCTGTGTTCATCACCATTTTCAATTTTACCCCCATGTTATACTCAGTGCCCTATCATCAGCCTGTCCTTCCTCACGGTCTATGTAGCGTATAGTGTAGTGCCTCACTATACACTACATCAACTTGTAGACTGACTAACCAATCCTCAAACCTATTCATTCCAGCTTCCATCACCCTGCCAACTTAGCTTATGAAAGAAGAACATTGAAAAACAACAATGCAGCTATAGTTGCTGTGATGCACTAGGGAAGATTAGAGCTGGTGATGTTCCTATGTAGCCTTCATCTTTTTAGAATTTGGAGGCTATAAGATTGGGAGATAATATCCACAATTCCCTGTGAGTTATCCTAGTCCATTTTATAGGTGGTACATAGTATGTTATTGGGTGGTTGGATTACCATTTACCCAATAACTTCAAACAGCCAGCTTGATCCTGGATAGTCTAAGTTCTTCCATAAGCACAAGAGATTCTGCAAATGCTGGAAATCCAGAGCAGCACACATAAAATGCTGGAGAAGATCAGCAGCTCAGGGAGCATCAATGGAAGAGCATAAACACTGATGCAGCGGATTACCTACTGAGTTCCTCCAGTATTTTGTGTGTGTTGCTCTAAATTCTAGCATATTTGTATATGCTAGAATGGGTACATATTGGTACCAACGACATTGGTAGGAAAAGAGAGGAAGTCCTGAAAACAGACTACAGGGAGTTAGGAAGGAAGTTGAGAAGCAGGACCTCAAAGGTGGTAATCTCGGGATTACTGCCTGTGCCAAGCAACAGTGAGTACAGGAATAGAGTGAGGTGGAGGATAAATGAGTGGCTGAGGGACTGGAGCAGGGGGCAGGGATTCAGATTTCTGGATCATTGGGACGTCTTTTGGGGCAGGAGTGACCTGTACAAAAAGGATGGGTTGCACTTGAATCCGAGGGGGACCAATATCTTGATGGGGAGGTTTGCTAAGGCTATGGGGGAGAGTTTAAACTAGGATTTCTGGGGAGTGGGAACCAAGCTGAAGAGACAGAGGAAGAGGTGGTTGGCTCACAAATAGAGAAGGCTTAGAGACAGTATGAGAGGGAGGATAGGTAGGTGATAGAGAAGGGATATGCTCAGATGGATGGTTTGAGATGTGTCTATTTTAATGCAAGGAATATTATGAACAAAGCGGATGAGCTTACAGCGTGGATCAGTACTGGAGCTATGATGTTGTGGCCATTACAGAGACTTGGATGGCTCAGGGCGGGAATATTTACTTAAAGTACCAGGCTTTAGATGTTTTAGAAAGGACAGGGAGGGAGGCAAAAGAGGTGGGGGAGTGGCACTGATGATCAGAGATAGTGTCATGGCTGTAGAAAAGGGGGAAGACATGGAGGGATTGTTTACTGAGTCTCTGTGGGTGGAAGTTAGGAATAGGAAGGGGACAATAACTCTACTGGGTGTTTTTTATAGACCACTCAATAGTAACAAGGACATCGAGGAGCAGATAGGGAGACAGATTCTGGAAAGATTCAATAATAACAGGATTGTCATGGTGGGAGATTATAATTTCCCCAATTCTGATTGACATCTCCCTAGAGCAAGGGGGTTAGATGGAGTGGAGTTTGTTAGGTGTGTTCAGGAAGGTTTCCTGAAACAATATGTAGATAAGCCTACAAGAGGAGAGGCTGTACTTGATCTGCTATTGGGAAATGAACCTGGTTAGGTGTCAGGTCTGTCAGTGGGAGAGCATTTTGGAAATAGCGGTCACAATTCTAGCTCCTTTACCATAGCATTGGAGAGGGATAGGAACAGACAAGTTAGGAAAACATTTAATTGGAGTAAGGGGAAATATGAAGCTATCAGGCAGGAATTTGGAAGCATAAATTGGAAACAGATGTTCTCAGGTAAACATACAGAAGAAATGTGGCAAACGTTCAGGGGCTATTTGCGTGGTGTTCTGCACAGGTACATTCCAATGAGACAGGGAAAGGATGGTAGGGTACAGGAACCGTGGTGTACAAAGGCTGTTGTAAATCTAATCAAGATGAAAACATAGAAACATAGAAAATCTACAGCACAATACAGGTCCTTTGGCCCACAAAGTTGTGCCTACCTTAGAACATGAAAAGAAAAGCTTACAAAAGGTTCAAAAAACTAGGTAATGATCTAGGTAGCAATCTAAAAGATTATAAGGCTAGCAGGAAGGAGTTTAAGAATGAAATTAGGAGAGCCAGAAGGGGCCATGAGAAGGCCTTGGCGAGCAGGATTAAAGAAAACCTCAAGGCATTCTATAAGTATGTGAAGAGCAAGAGGATAAGACATGAGAGAATAGGACCAATCAAGTGTGACAGTGGAAAAGTGTGTATGGAACTGGAGGAGATAGCAGAGGTGCTTAATGAGTACTTTGCTTCGGTATTCACTACAGAAGAGGATCTTGGCGATTATAGGGATGACTTACAGTGGATTGAAGAGCTTGAGTATATAGACATTAAGAAAGAGGATGTGCTAGAGCTTTTGGAAAGCATCAAGTTGGATAAGTCTCTGGGACCAGATGAGATGTACCCCAGGCTACTGTGGGAGGCAAGGGAGGAGATTGCTGAGCCTCTGGCAATGATCTTTGAATTACAAATGTGGACGGAAGAGGTTCCGGAGGATTAGAAATTTGCAGATGTTGTTCCCTTATTCAAGAAAGGGAGTAGAGATAGCTCAGGAAATTATAGACCAGTGAGTCTTACTTTTGTGGTTGGTAAGCTGATGGAAAAGATCCTGAGAGGCAGGATTTATGAACATTTGGAGAGGCATAATATGTTTAGAAATAGTCAGCATGGCTTTGTCAAGGGCAGGTCATGCCTTACGAGCCTGACTGAATTTTTTGAGGATGTGACTAAACACATTGATGAAGGTAGAGCAGTAGAAAGGCATTTGATAAGGAACCCCGTGCAAGGCTTATTGAGAAAATAATGAGGCATGGGATCCAAGGGGACCTTGCTTTGTGGATCCAGAATTGGCTTGCCTGCAGAAGGCAAAGAGTGCTTGTAGATGGGTCATATTCTGCATGGAGGTCGGTGACCAGTGAGGTGCCTCAGGGATCTGCTCTAAGACCTCTACTATTTGTGATTTTTATAAATGACCTGGATGAGGAAGTGGAGGGATGGGTTAGTAAATTTGCTGATGACACAAAGGTTGGAGGTGTTGTGGATAATGTGGAGGGCTGTCAGAGGTTACAGCAGGACATTGATATGATGCAAAACTGGGTTCAGAAGTAGCAGATGGAGTTCAACCCTGATAACTGTGAAGTGGTTCATTTTGATAGGTCAAATATGATGGCAGAATATAGTATTAATGGTAAGACTCTTCGCAGTGTGGGGGATCAGAGGGACCTTGGGGTCTGTGTCCATAGGACACTCAAAGCTGCTGCGCAGGTTGACTCTGTGGTTAAGAAGGTATACAGTGTATTGCCCTTCATCAACCATGTGATTGAGTTTAAGAGCTGAGAGGTAATGTTACAGCTTTATAGGACCCTGGTCAGACCCCACTTGGAGTACTGTGCTCAGTTCTGGTCACCGCACTACAGGAAGGATGTGGAAACTATAGAAAGGGTGCAGAGGAGATTTTCAAGGATGTTGCCTGGATTGGGGAGCATGCCTTATGAGAATAGGTTGAGTGAACTTGTCCTTTTCTCCTTGGAACAACAGAGAAAGAGAGGTGACCTGATAGCAGTGTATAAGATGATGAGGGTCATTGATCGTGTGGATAGTCAGAGGCTTTTTCCCAGGGTTGAAATGGCTAACATGCGAGGGCACAATTTTAAGGTGCTTGGAAGTAGGTACAGAGGGGATGTCGGGGTAAGTTTTTTATGCAGAGAGTGGTGAGTGCGTGGAATGGGCTGCCGGCGACAGTGGTGGAGGTGGATACAATAGGGTCTTTTAAGAGACTCCTGGGTAGGTACATTGAGCTTAGAAAAATAGAGGGCTATGTGTAACCCTCGGTAATTTCTAAAGTAAGTATGTGTTCGGCACAGCTTTGTGGGCTGAAGAGCCTGTATTGTGCAGCAGGTTTTCTATGTTTCCATTTTATTGCAGCTGTACTCCTCTGCAAACTCCATCACGTTCCCACCATGTCTTCCAGAAAGTGGAAAGCAAAATAAACTACTTCCCTCATCTGAAGTGCTAGCGTGATGGAAAAATCCATCACAGTATTTTTTCATGGTTGGTCCAATTAACTTTCTGGTCAGTGGCGACTTCTATATTTTCATGGTAATTTGACAATGGTCGTGGCAGTGTTTCTCAGAAAGAGGTGGATGCTCTTTGGCAAGCATGCATGGTGGTACAAATGTTACTTGATGCTTATCAGCCCAAACATAGATATTGTCCTCTTTTTAAAGGCTGGATAGAGGAGGAATAACAGTTCCTTTTCCTATTGGTGCATAACCTTGCTGCATCCAGGATGTTCAGCTCTTTCTTTGTAACAAATTAATTGAATTGAATTGGCCCAAGTCCAGCTTGAGAATACTGGGTCCTCAAGAAGAGGCTGAGATGCATTTGGAATTTCTGACTGAAGATGCCTCCAGCACTTTTGCTTCATCTTTTTACCACGTCTACTGGCATCATCATCAGTAAGAAAGAGGATGATCATGAAGACTGGTCCTCTTGAGCTACTTCACATTCACAAGTGTGTGTGAAGACTGAGAGCTTTAATCTTACCCGTGGATAGTATGTTCCTTCACTGTTCAGCAAATACATAATCTAATGTCTCGATGGCATCTTATTTTTGGGTACAGTTGGCACAGGTCCAACCATGTTCATGCTCACTGAACCAGTCTTACCAGCTGTAACAGAGTCATAGAAACATAGAAACATAGAAAATAGGTGCAGGAGTAGGCCATTCGGCCCTTCGAGCCTGCACCGCCATTTATTATGATCATGGCTGATCATCCAACTCAGAACACCGCCCCAGCCTTCCCTCCATACCCCCAACCCCCGTAGCCACAAGGGCCATATCTAACACCCTCTTAAATATAGCCAATGAACTGGCCTCAACTGTTTCCTGTGGCAGAGAATTCCACAGATTCACCACTCTCTGTGTGAAGAAGTTCTTCCTAATCTCGGTCCTAAAAGGCTTCCCCTCTATCCTCAAACTGTGACCCCTCGTTCTGGACTTCCCCAACATCAGGAACAATCTTCCTGCATCTAGCCTGTCCAATCCCTTTAGGATCTTATACGTTTCAATCAGATCCCCCCTCAATCTTCTAAATTCCAACGAGTACAAGCCCAGTTCATCCATTCTTTCTTCATATGAAAGTCCTGCCATCCCAGGAAGCAATCTGGTGAACCTTCTTTGTACTCCCTCTATGGCAAGGATGTCTTTCCTCAGATTAGGGGACCAAAACTGCACACAATACTCCAGGTGCGGTCTCACTAAGGCCTTGTACAACTGCAGTAGTACCTCCCTGCTCCTGTACTCAAATCCTCTCGCTATAAATGCCAGCATACCATTCGCCTTTTTCACCGCCTGCTGTACCTGCATGCCCACTTTCAATGACTGGTGTATAATGACACCCAGGTCACGTTGCACCTCCCCTTTTCCTAATCGGCCACCATTCAGATAATAATCTGTTTTCCTATTTTTGCCACCAAAGTGGATAACTTCACATTTATCCACATTAAATTGCATCTGCCATGAATTTGCCCACTCACCCAACCTATCCAAGTCACCCTGCATCCTCTTAGCATCCTCCTCACAGCTAAAACTGCCTCCCAGCTTCGTGTCATCCGCAAACTTGGAGATGCTGCATTTAATTCCCTCATCCAAGTCATTAATATATATTGTAAACAACTGGGGTCCCAGCACTGAGCCTTGCGGTACCCCACTAGTCACCGCCTGCCATTCTGAAAAGGTCCCGTTTATTCCCACTCTTTGCTTCCTGTCTGCTAACCAACTCTCCACCCACACCAATACCTTACCCCCAATACCGTGTGCTTTAAGTTTGCACACTAATCTCCTGCGTGGGACCTTGTCAAAAGCCTTCTGAAAATCCAAATATACCACATCCACTGGTTCTCCCCATCCACTCTACTAGTTACATCCTCAAAAAATTCTATGAGATTCGTCAGACATGATTTTCCTTTCACAAATCCATGCTGACTTTGTCCGATCATTTCACCACTTTCCAAATGTGCTGTTATCACATCCTTGATAACTGACTCCAGCAGTTTCCCCACCACCGACTTTAGGCTAACCGGTCTATAATTCCCCGGTTTCTCTCTCCCTCCTTTTTTAAAAAGTAGAGTTACATTAGCCACCCTCCAATCCTCAGGAACTAGTCCAGAATCTAACGAGTTTTGAAAAATTATCACTAATGCATCCACTTTTTCTTGGGCTACTTCCTTAAGCACCCTGGGATGCAGACCATCTGGCCCTGGGGATTTATCTGCCTTCAATCCCTTCAATTTACCTAACACCACTTCCCTACTAACATGTATTTCGCTCAGTTCCTCCATCTCACTGGACCCTCTGTCCCCTACTATTTCTGGAAGATTATTTATGTCCTCCTTAGTGAAGACAGAACCAAAGTAATTATTCAATTGATCTGCCATGTCCTTGCTCCCCATAATCAACTCACCTGTTTCTGCCTGCAGGGGACCTACATTTGTCTTTACCAGTCTTTTCCTTTTTACATATCTATAAAAGCTTTTACAGTCCGTTTTTATGTTGCCTGCCAGTTTTCTCTCATAATCTTTTTTCCCCTTCCTAATTAAGCCTTTTGTCCTCCTCTGCTGAACTCTGAATTTCTCCCAGTCCTCAGGTGAGCCACTTTCTCTGGCTAATTTGTATGCTGCTTCTTTGGAATTGATACTATCCCTAATTTCTCTTGTCAGCCACGGGTGCACTACCTTCCTTGATTTATTCTTTTGCCAAACTGGGATGAACATTTGTTGCAGTTCATCCATGCAACCTTTAAATGCTTGCCATTGCATATCCACCGTCAATCCTTTAAGTGTCATTTGCCAGTCTATCTTAGCTAATTCACGTCTCATACCTTCAAAGTTACCCCTCTTTAAGTTCAGAACCTTTGTTTCTGAATTAACTATGTCACTCTCCATCTTAGTGAAGAATTCCACCATATTATGGTCACTCTTACCCAAGGGTCCTCTCACGACAAGATTGCTAATTAACCCTTCTTCATTGCTCAAAACCCAGTCCAGAATAGCCTGCTCTCTAGTCGGTTCCTCGACATGTTGGTTCAAAAAACCATCCCGCATACATTCCAAGAAATCCTCTTCCTCAGCACCTTTACCAATTTGGTTCACCCAATCTACGTGTAGATTGAAGTCACCCATTATAACTGCTGTTCCTTTATTGCACACATTTCTAATTTCCTGTTTAATACCACCTCCGACCTCACTACTACTGTTAGGTGGCCTATACACAACTCCCACCAGCGTCTTCTGCCCCTTAGTGTTACGCAGCTCTACCCATATCGATTCCACATCTTCCCGGCTTATGTCCTTCCTTTCTATTGCGTTAATCTCTTCTTTAACCAGCAACGCCACCCCACCTCCCCTTCCTCCATGTCTATCCCTCCTGAATATTGAATATCCCTGAACGTTGAGCTCCCATCGCTGGTCACCCTGGAGCCATGTCTCTGTGATCCCAACTATATCATAATCATTAATAACAATCTGCACTTTCAATTCATCCACCTTATTACGAATGCTCCTTGCATTGACACACAAAGCCTTCAGGCGCTCTTTTACAACTCTCTTAGCCCTTATACAATTATACTGAAAAGTGGCCCTTTTTAATGCTTGCCCTGGATTTGTCGGCCTGCCACTTTTACTTTTCTCCATAGTACTTTTTGTTTCTACCCTCACTTTACACCCCTCTGCCTCTCTGCACTGGTTCCCATCCCCCTGTAGTGAACTAACCTCCTCACGCCTAGCCTCTTTAATTTGATTCCCACCCCACAACCATTCTAGTTTAAAGTCACCTCAGTAGCCCCCGCTAATCTCCCTGCCAGGATATTGGTCCCCCTAGGACTCAAGTGCAACCCGTCCTTTTTGTACAGGTCACGCCTGCGCCAAAAGAGGTCCCAATGATCCAAAAACTTGAATCCCTGCCCCCTGCTCCAATTCCTCAGCCATGCATTTAGAGTCAGGGATATGTTGGGCCATGACTTTAAAGTTTGTTGTGATAAACAAGTCCGTAACTGTTCATTGCCCCGCAGTGCTTCATGGATGGCCAAGTTTGTGATCTATTCTGAACTCATCCGATTTAGCATAGTGATAGTATCACACCATGCAATAGAAAGTTTGGGATAGTTTCCATTTATATTTAAATTATAATTTATGTTTATGTGAGAAGTGAATAACATTATATCAGCACAAAGGAAAAATGCAGAGTGAGATTGCCATATAATCTATTTAGGAAGAAGGAGAGACTTAGAAAATTGCCATAGGTTTTCTCTAAATGGCATTTTCAGTGTAGTTGGGTTTCTTCAAGCTTGGTTTCAGCCGTGGCTCACTGAACAACACCCTCACATTATCACACGGTCGTCAGTTTAAAGGCACCAGCAGAGACTTCTGTGCATAATCTAGGCTGATGCTTCATACCCAAGTATGGAAAGAGAGCGGCACTGATGTGACATTCAACTGAGATCTCACATCTGAATATAAAAAGATCCCAGGACGCAATTGGAAGATGAATAGTGAACTTAACCCTTGTATCTTAATCAAGCTACATCACTGTCTGGTACAGAAACTGCACTGTGGTGGGCGGGAGGGCTCTACAATGGGCAGTTAAAGCTGCACGATGCAAGGACATGGGCACCACAGTAGCTTTGTGATTAGTGTAATGATATTACAGCTCAGGGTGCTCCAGAGTTTGGCGTTCAGTTCTGGCACTGCCATTCTGTAGGGAGTCTCTGTATGTCCTCCCTGTGGACTACATGGGTTTTCTCCAGGTCCTCCGGTTTCGTTCCACAGTCCAAAGATGTACTGGGTAGGTAAATTAGTCATTGGTTAGGGTTAATTGGATTTGTCAGGGGTTGCTGGGGGCAACGTGGCTTGAAGGGTTGGACAGGCCTATTCCACACAGTATCATTAAATAGTGGCAGCATCCACGTCAGGACCACCAGGCTCAAAGACAGTTACTTCCTCCTGCCCCCAGCCATCAGGCTGATCAACACTTGCACCCATCAACCCATCCCACCACCACTACTTTATTATTTCCTGTCAGAGTCACTTCTGTACTGATACTCCTGCACCTAATGTGCAAACACTCACTCTATGAGTATAAACTAATCTCATGTACTATAATTATATTTATTGCATTTTTGTTGTGTTCTTTATGGTTAATGTGTTTTTCATGCCGTATCAGATCCAGAGTAGCAATCATTTCTATCCCCTTTCCACTAGTGCACTGAAGAATAACAATGAACAACCTCGAATCCTGAAGATGTACACTTCCACCAGCATCACCATGAGCTCTCGTGTTTATCACCAAACTGTATCACCCCTGCTCATTATCACACGGGAGTCTGATGTGCAGAAACTGGCTGCTGTATTTCTTGCAATACAACAATGACCATATCTCTGCAGTACAACATCCACTGTCAAGCAGTTTGAGACATGCCAAATGTGTAAAGTCTTAATGTCACGGCTATTCCTACCCTGCTGCAAAGACAGGATCTATTGTACAGGAGGCCTCTGTTCTATGATCTCTCTTCAAGGCACAGCAGGCTTTGACAACTTGCTGATGTCAAAGAAATTTTCACTATTTTTAAATGTCTTCACTATTTTGAAACATCACAAAGATTAAAATGTAATCTAAGTACTTTTAAAAAATAATACCAAATAAGAAATCTAATTAAATATGCATTTATATATTTGATTTTTAGTAGTTTAAAAAGAAACAAAGAAAAATTTAACTGAATTGTGTAGCGTAAGTCAGTGACCCTGTTCAAAAGAATGGAGTGGTTGCTTGGACACCATCTATGGCCAGTGTAAAACTGAACAGCCAGAGATGAAACACAAATTGAAAATGCAACTCCAAATTAAAGACACACTGAACATCAGAGGGTGTGGGATAGTGAAACTCTATGGAAACGCTTCCAACATCACAGCTCAGTCTGGCCCAACGTATAAATGCAAATACTTTCTCTCTTCTTACAGAGAAGCAAAACAGAGTAGTGACTGAGAAATGACACAACGATCTTAGTTACTAAAGTGGATCAAATTAATGAGGGCCAAGTACAACACACAGTGAATATTAATTCATAGTTGTAATTTGCAATCACATACTCCTATGTAAAGTTTCCACTTCTACTAAACTTCACACTCTTGACCCAACCCCAAATTTAATATCAATAACATATCTTGCAGATATTAGTTTCCTTTCCATTGCTACATGAAGAACCATGGTTCCTCCAGAAAAGATCCTTTGGAATTGCAAGAGCTATTAATGATCCAGTTGGGGGAGGGAGCCATGTTAAGGACAAACATTTTAGAGCCATGTTGTTCTGGGAGGACTAAAGTATTTCTAATGTGAAATGCTAATACTGTATATTTGGCTGATTAATAACTCCAGCCTAACTGGAAAATTTCTGTTTCGTAAAAATGTGATTAGGACTGCGTCCTAGGTCAGGATGCATAATGGATCGAAAAGTTATTCAAATTGAATGCAAATGTAGTGTCACCCTTAGTATTTTTTAACTTTCATGTCATGTAATGAACATACAATGAATTGCTCATTCTCTGGCAGAGCTTCAATCAACTCCTATCACTTCATCAGAAATCCTGTGCATCTCAGATTTTCCATGTTAATGACAGCTGATCAGAAAATTCCCAGCAATGGAATCATGGAATGTTTAAAGGCAGTGAGCTGGTATCTGGTCAGTCATGCTTCACTGGAACGCTGCCCAATTGGTTGCATCTATAGAATTCCACATTGACATTCCAGAGCAGTACTGGAGGGAGTGTGCACCTTCAGAAGTAGTGCTTTGCAAATCAGATATTAAACTGCAACTGCTCTCTAAGGTGATTGCTTAAGGAGCCCAAGCAATGATTTTGATGAATAGTAAGGGTCTTCTCCCTTTTGTCTAGGCCAGTAGTTTAACTTTCCTTTACAAGCTTATTATCTGGATATCAGCACATCAGTGTTTGTGGGACTTGCCTGTCTACATTGCCATCAGGTTTTACTTCATTACCGTCATGACTACACTTCTAAAGTGTTTCATTGCCTGAAAAGAATTTTGGAACACTGCACAGAGAAGTGCCGTTGCTCCAACATTCTTCACTGGTGGACTAAACTGCTTGCAACCTTGCTGGAATAAATACTCTGCTTACTCCTCTGCCCATTTTAATGCTCCCTTAAATTACTTAAATCTATATTTTTTAATTGGACTTCCTAAGTAGCTCCTTATAGTTCTACAATTACCTTGTTAATGCAATCTGTTAGTACTTCAAAAATAAACACATTTATTTACCTTTACCCCATCCTCACCCCTCACTCCAGGCACTGCCAATCTCATCAATGTTGCTCCACCTACAGAAGAAATCCTCTTTGTGTCATTGAGGCCCAGGTTTGATCATTTCACAGTTTCTCTGGCTGCCCTCCCATCTTGCATCCTCCATAAACATGAGCCAATACAAAATGCTGCCACATGCATCATATGCTCCAAGAAGTCTTGTTCATCTCTTACCATCCTTGCGTATTGTCTTGACTCTGCTATGCCTTGGTTTTAAAATTTACTCCACAGTCACAAACAGCAAGATGATTTCGATATGGCTAATTATTACATTACTCTTCATCACAAGCAAAAGAAAGGAAGCTATTGAAAATAATGCTATATCAAGCAGTACCTATGCACCAAGACCCTGTGTACACAACCTGCCGCACCTCGGATGATGAGAATAAGGGTGACATTGCAGCTCTTGTAAAAATATGGTAAAATAAAAACCCAAATTCAAAAGGTGAGCTGACCTCCCTTGATGCTAAGGGAAATTTTGACCAAATACAGCATCAAGAAGCCTCAGCAGTTTCCAGCTCATTGAAAGTCAAAAACAAACTTCACTGGTTGGAGGCAAGCCTCACACAAAAGAGGATTGCTGTAGTTGCCAGTACTGTATCCCAGCCCTGACACAGCATTTCAGTAGCTTTAATGGCTGACCTCAGGGTACTGTTCCATGCTGAAGATATATCACCATGACAGAAGTGAAAACGTTCACTAATGATCACTCTAATGTTCACTCTTTGTCCCTTTCACCAGTCTTCAGATAATGAAACAATCTGTAGCAATGATCTGGGCAACATTTAGATGTGAAAAGAACACAAGTAGGATTTGTGCATATAAATACCAGACCATAACCACCTACAATAGTGTCTCTCAACCCTCCTCTTACAGGTATCACTCTATGACGTTCTCATTGACATCTTCCAGGATAACAGTCCATTTGATTGGTAACACATCCACCATCAAGTAACTTCATTTTGACTACTACTGGGGCACACTGTGTACAATATTCTGAATGCATTGCTGAAATTCATCAGGGCTTGCCAAGAACCACTTACCTCTTCTCCCTAAAGGAAACAGAACAAGGTAGCATGGGAGCACAGTGCTGACTTGGAAATTCATTACTGTGTCAAAATCCTAGAACCCCTTACCCATGAACATGTCAGGAATATTTACATCCTTACTTCCAATTTCTCTGTGACCTTGTACTTCCCAATCTTTGTTCCTCAACTCGTGCAATACCACAAGTTGAATCAATTGATCCAACATTCGGACTTGAGCATCCCCAAGTTTTAATCAGCCCAACTGCTGTATCTGTGCCAAGGTCCTAAATGCTAGAATTCTCTGTAAACATCACTTGTGCTAAGGCTTTGGAAACTGGTCCTCCTATTTCCTTATGCGGCTCAACTATCAAATCTTGTTTCACTATCACTCCATGAAGGGACTTAGAACATTTTAGCACAATGAAAGTTTTGCATGGATGCACAAGATTGCTTCCAATCAGCCTTCACACATCTCTCAGGTAAGATGCATCGTTTGCTTCAGCTTGTAAAGAGAAAGAATGTGTGTAGAAATGCTAAAGCAATCAGGACAAAATCATATTTACTTTGTTTCAAATAACATCCCTGGTTTATTGAGGTGGGTGGAATTGATTATCAGGTGGCCAATGTAGTATGCTTAGTTGCATGCCCCACACAATTTCAGCACCATATTGTAACATATTAATATGAAAACTTCGTCCTATATTAAGTCAAAAGCAAGATGCTGAGTTTTAAGGTCTCTGTATTATACATTGTATTCATGAGCAATGAAATGGGAGTTACAGGTATACTACTGATTGGAGAGGAAGTCCTTATATCAGTGGGCAGATATTGTCAGCATCAGACTGAAGAAAGTTGACGAATGGGTCCAAGTTATGTTACAAATATTTTTACCCATGCTCCTGGGTAAATCCTATTGGAATCATGTTGGCTGCAATACACACAAAGAGTAAAACTGATTATTTCTCAGGTCACTGATATACAGTGTTGTGGATGCAAGTTGAAACAAAGCCCTGATGAAGGTGACTTAATGATTTCCCTTAGATGTTGACTTAAACATCAAGTTGGTGAATGAGAGTCATTAAAATGTCATGCATTCCTTAGAGCTTGTTAGTGAAAGCAATTGTATGCTAGCTGTACTTCTGTTGATGAAGGTGGTGTGAGGTATGGCCCTCAACAGCTCTTATATAAGAACATAAGAAATAGGAGCAGGAGTAGGCCATCTGGCCCATTGAGCCTGCTCCACCATTCAACAAGATCATAGCTGATGCGGCCATAGACTCACACCTACCTGCCTTTTCCACATAACCCTTAATTCCCCTGCTATGCAAAAATCTATCCAACCTTGTCTTAAATATATTTACTGAGGTAGCCTCCACTGCTTCATTGAACGGAGAATTCCACAGATTCAACATCCTCTGGGAAAAGCAGTTCCTCTTCATCTCTGTCCTAAGTCTACTCCCCCAAATCTTGAGGCTATGTCCCCTAGTTCTTGGATTGGTACCTGAGAAGGAATGGTGCTAATATCCTACCATCTAAATGTCCAACGGGGTTACATATGGTAGAAAGGACCTTTTGTCTGCAATATCCTGCCTTTCCCAAGAGTGAGAACATTGGGCAGGATGACAGAGATAGGGGATGGGAGTGAGGAGTGGAGAACAATTCAGGCAGATGATGAAAGGTCTTCGCCCAAAGCATTAACTTCTTTCAAGTACACGCTTTCAAGGTCACTACAGCTCATGTTCTCAGTATTTATTTACTTATTTTGTATTTGCAGTTTGTCTTCTTTTTCACAGTAGTTGTTTGTCAATCTTGAACTCATCATAGAACACCTCTGCAAGAGAGGCAAGCCTAGCTACAACCAACACGAGCTCTGTCATTGTATGGATGACAGATTTAATGGGGTGGGGAACAAAGGGGAACTGGGAGAGTAATATGTGTTAATTGCATGGCCACTGGTGATGTTTAAGGGAAGCTTGGATGGGAACAATGTGAACAAGTGATTGGAGGAAGAGTTTGGGCAAGTACTATGTGAAGCTGTAATCAGCCAGATACTGAGAGCAGACAGATAAATATCGATGACAGTTAGATAAATGATTGGGAGAGGGGGAGGCTGCAAGAAATCAAATATGGAAAGAAAAAGATGCTCCAGCAATGGTTATCAGCTGATCCAACCCTTTATCTGAAGCTGTCATAAACTGTAACCCTCTGGCTATCCAAGGCCCTGTGGACATAGGATTTTACACCCTGCCGTTTTAAGGGCATATCGTACACCACCTTACAGCATTCTGCATGCCCCACAGCCTTCACATGCTGGCAGCTCGTGTGCATCAAACTGCCTCCAGTAATTTCAGACCATGTTCTCACCCTGAACTATCCCAACAAAGCTGAAAAGTGTCACCTTTGGCTCTAATTTGGAGGTTGCCGCAAGAAATTAACCTGTTGGCCTAAAGATAACGGGAGGTTTGGTTGCGGTGTATGGCCACCTGTGACCACACTGAAGGTTAGCAGTGTGCATGCCTTTATGACGTTGACCTTTAGAGAAGAATGGCAAACTCTCTAACCATTGTAAATGTATTACTTGTTTGCCCTTAGTGAATTTACTTTGTGCTTTATAGCTGAAACAATGGCCTGATAGCATGAATTCTGCTGCTGATCAATGAAATCGAGTGGCAATACGTAATATCCAGGAAGCCAGAATACAATGGAAGGGGCTCTCTAATCAATCCTTTGAACTTGTTGCCCCTGGATATCGAGGAGGTAAAGGCACACTCATCAACAGCATGTGACAAGGTTGATTTACAGGAAAGATCAATAATGCTGCACACAACCCAATGTATTGATTGCAAAACAAAATTTAAAAGAGGCTAAATTAATATTTTATTTTACAGTTTAAGTTATCTGGCTTTTGCAACTTTGGATTTAGAAAGTCACTTGTGTATTTAATAATGATTCTGCGTTGTGCTTGCTTTGTTAAGGATTAAATAGGCAGCAGCTAAGAATTTGAAATCCAGGTAAAATGAAAAGAAAGCCTTCAGCCCTTCACAGTAACAATACGGACCAGTCAGGATGATGGGCATGTTGGTATTCAAGGCAATCAAAATAAAATCCCATTACATGCAGATCACATCTTCCTGTTTTGACCCAACCATTAGTCTTCCTCCAGAACAGAGGATGATTGATGAGTACAGCTCCTTCTTTGGCCATAAAATTAACGACAATAAAAGCAAGACCAGGTCTCTGATGAGATGAATGCGGGACAGATTTTATTCCACCTTCTGATTTTATTGGTTGGGAGAAGGTGTTCTATTTCCATCAGATCAATATTCCTCAATCAACAGATAGTTTATACGCAGAGAACTACCAGGCATGCAAACCTTCTGAAAATGAACATCTTGCTGCACATCTGTTATTTCTCTCTAGTAATCCTGGATCTCATTCACCTTTCAATTACCAGGAATCTCGAAAGGAGAGTCACATGTTATATTTGTACAGGAAGGTTAATCGTGGGTTTTCTTTAGACTGTACCTTTTCTAAACCATACTAAAACCTGAAGCCAGTTGTGACTCAGTGGATATCCCTCTTACCTCTCAAAAATAAGTAGTTCATAGTCCCAATCGTGTATCACTGAGGAAGAACTATTGTTTGAGACGCCATACCTTACATAATATCCGAAGCCAAAGACTTCAACTTCCTTTGAGGTGAATATGAAAGATCTTGGGGTACTAACTTCCAATAATGGAGCTTATCAAAGTGTTTTAACTGACGCTTATCACTCTCAATATCACTGCCCCCATCCTGTCTCATCCAGTGATTTTGAATTGAAACTCTGTATCCGTGCGAAAAATTGCTAAGACTTTCACTGTCTGTATCAAAGCGCCTTGGTACCAGTTTGTCTTTCGCCTCATTCATGTGATGCTAGGTTAATGACACAAAAAGGAACTGGGAGAGTAGTTTGTGCCAATTGCACCCCCACTGGTGATTTTTAAGGGAAGCTGGATGGGTGGCTGCAAACCAGCTTGGCAATTACTGTACATTATTAAATGGGAGCCGTAAGATTGCCTGGTTTTCTCCATAATTAACACCACATTTTCAGAGAGTGCACATTGCTAAGAACATTGTTCACATTTCACTGGTGAGTAACTGCACAGTTAATAAGAAGCAAACTTCCCACTTATGGTAAAAAGATCTTTACATTGTTAATCAGAAAGGAGACAGTGGATCACTGGAGTAGAATTTAGGATCATGCATGGTATTTGGAGGAATAGTTTAGATTGCCATATAATGGGCAAACTGAATATGGTTATCACAGGTAAGGGCAATATAATTGTTCTTAATTATCTTAATTGTTCTTAAGATGATGCTGGCAGTTGGTGATAATGAAGGAACAGCAATGTATTTCTAAAGCAGAATAGAGGGGAGTTAGCAGCAGTGATGTTCACAGGAGTCTTTATCCTTTCAAGTAATAATAATCTTAAATTTAGGAAGAGCTGCTGGAGAGGCCTTGGCAAGTGGAAATGGTGGATCCTGCTGATGGGATATTTTGCAGCCACGATGCTTTGATTGTGTAGAGAGGTGATTTTTAATATGATGAATGAACTACCAATTGCGGGGTCAAGCTGGCAGTGTTTTGCTCTGCATTAAGAGAATGGACTTTGCCAATTCGAAAGTATCACCTTGGAGTGTATGCCTTTTTGTTCTGAAGCTGGTAACTCAGACGTCTGTCAATCACCTGATTTAACTTGGACAGCATAATACTGAACTAAAGTGGAAGTGTTCTGTGATCACAGGAAATCAAGGAGGAACAACCAGAAAAGTCAAAAGCCGAGAAGGATTTTTAATAGTCTGTCAAGGTTGGCAGACATGAATCTCATTCCAGGTAGTGGAGTGCATCAGAGTGACTGCCTTCAATGCCAATCGTTGTTGACTGTCTTTAGACTGAAAAGGAATTCTACTTGCTTGCATATATAAATACAACTAGGAATGCTTAAAAACGTAGGTGGCTAATCTTCACTGGATTACTTTCACTAATTAATTTGCAATTGACTCAAATGTTATCAAGTCCTTTTCAAATATTTAAACTCTTTTTGAACTCCTTCAGAGTGGAATTGATCTTCCTTAGGTGGGCGAGAGGGTGCAAAGAAAATGACACATTAATTCATAATAATCTCATTTTAACGTTTCCGATGGAAGGTCAATGGTAAAGCAACAAAATAATAGCAAAATCTGTAATATTAAAAAACTGTACAGTTTAAAATGTTTGAATAGGCCACATAACATATGAAATCTGCCAGCCGTGCCTAGTGTGCCTGCATAAGAACTTTTTCCTGGTTTTGATATGTCTTGTTTTAATGTATTATTTAAACACGGCATTCTATTGTAAAGTTTTCTCATGTGATGCACGTAACTCCTTCGTGCACACTTTGCAAAGGATGCATTTAGAGGCAACTTGCTTCTGATAGAAATGTAGATGCTAAAGAGAACAAAAAAATAGTTTGGCACAAAATCCTTGCACAGTATCAGCTCATTTATCATGTTACTCTTTGCAGGTCTTGCAGTGCCCCAAATAATATTTCACTGGCTGCAAAGCTCATTGGCATATCCTGAGGTTATGAAAAGTGTGGCATAATGAGAGTATTTTTAAATAAAAATTAGTCAGCACTGTATTTATGAAGGTCAACATCAACGTGTTCTGAGTCAGAGAGTTTTTATACAGTGAAATCAGTCACAAAGAATGCTGGAAACAAATTCCAGTATCTTTTACACCAGATCAGTTGTTCGTTTTATTATCGCAGGCACAGGACTCAGAAACTAAGGCAGAACACAATAAACAAGGAATCCCCCAGTCAACATTCCCTTCATTCTTTTCACAGCTGCTCTGAGCAGGAAATTTTTACATGGCCTGAAAAACTGTGCAGCACTTTATATACAAGAAAATTCCGGCTGTGCGGCAACAAAGGCTATGTGCATGGGAGCATTTCGGTTACTGCGCGGCCACGCACCAACGCAATTTATAGTGAACAGGGACCCCCACCTCTGCCCCCCCCCCCGTCCAACTGCAGTGGCGGAAATGCAACAATTTATTTTAAATGCCTTAAAAAGTAGTTTGGTTACTATGGAGAGAGAGTCAGTGTTTCCTTAGCACTGATAAGAGTCAATATTGTGAACACTGTAAACTTCTGATGATCACTCAGATTCATACCACATAATTGCTTGGCAGTGACCAGTTTCAACAATACAGAAATTAAAATCATCCCCTTGATAGCATTATGTTCACCATTAACTGCACCATCCATTGGGGTCATCATCATTGGCCAGAAATTTACTTGGATGCTATGTTTAACCATTGGGAATGGCAATCGATTTTCTCGGCCATTAGTCAAAAGTGTGATGCAGTACTTTCTGCCTGCCTGAGTGCATATCAAAACAACACTCAAGAAGCTTAACATTATCCAGGACAAAGCAGGCCACATGTGTTCCACCGACTATCACCACACTATGGCAGTGGTATGTATGATCACAAAGTGTTACTGATTTTCTATTGAGTTTGTCGAGGTTTCTTTGGCAACATGTTGCAAACGCACAAGCTCTTCCATGCAAAGATGTTAAGAGTAACAGACACACAGTATTGCCTCCACCTCTAAGTTTGTTTCAAGTAACACATTGACTAGGACATGTGTCATACTTCAGATATCAAAGTCCTCTCATACAGCTACATAATGGGAGGACTTTCACTACATGGATCATAAAGATTCAAGAAGACACTTCACTAACCGGCACATATTGAAGAAAACCAGAGATGGGTAATTAATGATGCTCTTGCTGCTACCAAGAACATGACATGTACATTATTTTGTAATCCATAAACGGTTACTTGATATTACATTTATGAAGATATTCTGCAAATTGATTATACGTGCTCAACCTTAACATGTGGCAATGCATTTTCCACCATATTGTGAAAATTATTCTGCCTGTTTCTGTTCCTAAAATATATTCTCCAGGCCTGTGCAAGTGAGCTAGCTGGAGTGTTTGCTGACATCTTCAACTGCTTCTTGCTTCAGTCTAAGATCCCCTCGTGTTTTAAGAAGGCAACAATAATCCCAGTGCCGAAGAAGAGCAAGGTGGCATGCCTGAATGACTATCGACCTGTGGCTCTGACATCAATTGCTATGAAGTGCTTCGAGAGATTGGTTATGGCACACATCAGCCACAGCCTACCGGTCAACCTCAACGCTTTGCAATTCGCCTACCGAAGCAACAGGTCAACGGCGGATGCCATCTCCCTGGCCTTACATTCCTCCTTAGAACACCTGGAGAATAAAGACACATATGTAAGGCTCCTTCTCGTTGACTACAGCTCTGCCTTTAATACCATCATTCCAAATAAACTGATTCCTAAGCTCCGGAACCTGGGCCTTAGCACTCAGATTTGCATCTGGATCTTCAATTTCCTCACAGACAGGACCCAGGCTGTAAAAATAGGGGACAAGCTCTCCTCTACAATCACTCTGAGCACCAGTGCCCCACAAGGCTGGGTACTCAGCCCCCCTGCTGTACTCACTATACACCCATGATTCTGTAGCCAAGTTTTCATCAAACTCAATATATAAGTTTGCTGATGACCCAACAATTGTAGGGCATATCTCGGGTAATGATAAGTTTGAGTACAGAGAGGAAATTAAGAACCTGGTGGCATGGTGCGAAGACAATAACCTATCTCTCAACGTCAGCAAGATGAAGGAATTGGTTATTGAGTTCAGAAGGAGTAGCTGACCGCACAACCCTATTTACATCGGTGGTGCGCAAGTGGAACAGGTCAAAAGCTTTAAGTTCCTCGGGGTCAATATCACAAACCAAGATGGCCCAACAGCGCCTTTACTTCCTGTGAAAACTAAAGAAATTTGGCCTGTCCCCTAAAACCCTCACTAATTTTTATAGATGCACCGTAGAAAGCATTCTTCTAGGGTGCATCACAACCTGGTATGGAAGTTGTCCTGTCTAAGACCGAAAGAAGCTGCAGAAGATTGTGAACACGGCGCAGCACATCACACAAACCAATCTTCCGTCCGTGGACTCACTTTACACCGCACGCTGTCGGAGCAGTGCTGCCAGGATAATCAAGGACACGACCCACCCAGCCAACATGCTTTTCGTCCCTCTTCCCTCTGGGAGAAGACTCAGGAGCTTGAAGACTCATACGGCCAGATTTGGGAACAGCTTGTTTCCAACTGTGATAAGACTGCTGAACATATCCTGACCCAGATCTGGGCCGTACCCTCCAAATATCCGGACCTGCCTCTCGGATTTTTTGCACTACCTTACTTTCCATTTTTCTATTTTCTATTTATGATTTATAATTTAAATTTCTAATATTTATTAATTTTAACTATTTTAATATTTTTAATATTTAATATTTGTAATCCAGGGAGTGGGAAGCGCAGAATCAAATATCGCTCTACGTCCTAGTACCAATTGTTTGGCGACAATAACGTATAAGGTATGAAGTATTTTTGTATTTCTGTGTACACACGTGTGAGCCTGTGTACATGCGGCTGTATGCAACTGCATTTGAGTACTTGTGTAAGGAAGAGTGTGCATGTGTCAACTTGTCTGTGTGTACATATGAGGGTGCAACCAAATTTATAGGAGGGTGCATGCATGAGCAAGTGAATATGCATCAGACTGATCAATGTGAAATTGTGCATATGGGTGTGAGTGGATGCATTCTTTTTCTGTGAAATGTGAGCATGTGTGTATATATAAATTATTTTAACTTATATACATACATATATGTAAATGTGAGGTTGTATATCTGTCCCACCATGTGAATATATGAGTATTCCAATGTGTGCATGAAAGCTTCGACAATGGTGTGCGAATGTGAGCGTCTGTCTGAATGCGAATATGCATTGTGATGCTGGCTGCACAGCCTCAATATGATGATACAATGAATGGTGGGTGAAGTGTGCTCATCTGACTCGGTGAAGAATAAAAAAAAAACTAATTGACAGGGAGCAGCAGGGAATGAGCATTATAGTAAAGCTGTACAGCATGTGGCCAGCCCATATAATACATATTTCCTTTTTACAATGCCTGCTGGAGTTCCCTCTTGGAATATTTGCCCAAGTAAAATTTTCATTCTGTCATCTATACAATTCCCCTTGATTTTGAATGCAGATTATATTTAATGTGTAAAACAAAGACTTAATAAAACAAGCAAAATAATCAAGTTTCTATTTTGAATATTATGTTGGACTGCTATGAGATTACCTGGATGTCGGTCTGTCGACTTAAAAGGAATTATACAATCTGACAGTGGTTATACATCTGGAAAATTATTTGAAATATAATTGCACCTCAGCTTCCCAGACAGCATTTTAACGGCTAGAATTCTGCTGGGAGCTATCATCATCAGTGAACAGTATAAAGTTTTATTCCTTGGGCGTGACTGGTCTTTTCAACATTTTCAGGATTATTTCACAGGTTTGAAATTCCAAAGCCTGACATTATACATGTGAAATGCCACTTGATTCATTTGACATGTCGTAGGCTATTACTTTGTTTCTTCACTTCAGAAGCACAAGCTCATGAAGTAACTTTGAGCAGTTTAACCCCAGTCATTGTAGATACTGGCCCGCAATACTGAACCGTCTGCTCACAAATCTTAAAGATAACTGGTGAGGGCCATTAAAAAGAGACCCCAAAATTCATCTGACATCAGTGTTGAGGTATATTGTTGGTGAAGAATATAATAAATTCTGTTATTCGTCTGGGTGCATCGTAGCTCATTTGTGTTACCTTGGGACTGAAGCACGCCTCTCACTGCGCTTCCAATGGAGAAGCCTGATCTGCTGAGAAAGCACCAAGGAAATGTAGCCATTGTGTGAAATAATGGTATGGCAAAATTGAAACGTATTCCCTTGCACTTCAGAAGTAGTAACATTTCCTTGTTCTCCATACTAACATCTGTCCCTAACATTTTCCTAAAAGTATAATATAAACCAAGAAATCTTTGAGTTACTAGCCAACTAAATGAATACTGCCAATAATTATTAACCCTTTCAATCACTGTGGCAAATCAATGTTATTATTGATATCTCCTCTATGGAGCAGAGTTGTTATAGTAGATAATATAACACATCACAGGTACGTAGCTTCACTCCAGAGTGGGAAAATCAGAGGAAAGAGATAAGATCTTTTTGTTGTTATTTCTTGATGCTGTGCTACTCAATTTTTTCTTGGCGAGTTGGGTTCTTGTCCTGGGTATCAGAAAGGTATTGAAACACGTCCAAAATTGTTTCTGTTATTAAACAATATAATACTCAAAATATTGAGGTCATGTCTGAGGGGAGGGTAGAATGAAACAGCCATGTTACATTTTGGAACTTGACAGTAGCTCTTCAACAACACTACCCAACAAACTAATTGAGCAATGGGTTCTTTGAAATGCCTGTCTACAGTAATGCACAAGGAAAGGTGTAAAAACTTATCAACAGGATATCCAGAGAGAGGAGCCTGTTCTCTGTACTGTCCATTAACTGATTGGCTGAAACCAATCTTACTAGATGGAGATGGTGGGAATTGGCACATTTACAATGCCACCACATGCTTAAGCTCCAGTGGTATTTTCATTTTTAAAAATTTAGATATATGGCATGGTGACAGGCCTGTTTGGTCCAGTGAGCCTGTACTGCCCAATTACACCCATGTGACCAATTAACCTACTAACCCATACATCACTGGAATGTGGGGGGAAATCAGAGCATCCACAGGAAAACCACATGGTCACAGGAAGAACATACAAACTCCTTACAGGCAGCTGCAGGGAAGTATCCTATCACCAGTTAATTTACCACTGATGAGCAATGAGACAATGTGGAAGCGAGTTAAGCAAACATTTGGTTGTTGGCCCTAAATATGCACAAGTATGTCAACTGCTGTCTGATTGTGTGCATGGCGGCAAGTATGGTTGGTGGGCATTCAACATCAGCAATCAAAAGCATTTCTCTCCATTACACTTTTTGCTCAGGTGCAAGGAGAGCCCAAAAGACAAACAGAGACACAGGAGAATGCAGATACTGGAATCTGGAGTAACAAACCAAATACTGGAGGCCCGTGTCCAAATGAAGGGTCTTGACCCGAACTGCTGACTGTTCATTTCCCTCCACAGAGCTCCTCCAGCAGTTTGTGTGTTGGCCTTATAGAGAATCCTTGTCCAGACATGGGTCAGAACACAAGCCATGTGCATTCAAATACACTTTAAATAATCATTATTTGGTGGTTTAAATAATCATTATCAACCCAGCAGAAAGACAGAGGCTTATGTTCCCACAATTGGGACCAACTGACTTCCTCAATGTTGATGCTACTCCTGTTTCAGTCGCTTGTTCATGTCAATATCAATGATTAGATGATGTTTCAATCCTTCTTCGTGTGTGCGTGTGTGTGGGGGGGTGGAATTTTCAAGAAAGTTACTAGGAAAGTTGATGAAGGCAAGGCAGTGGACTTTAGTAAGGCATTTGGCAAGGTCCTGCTTGGGTGGTTGGTCATGAAGGTTCAGTCACTCAGCATTCAGGATGAGGTAATAAATTGGATTAGACATTGGCTTTGAGGGAGAAGTCTGAGATTGGTAGTAGATGATTAACTCTCTGACCGGAGGCTTGTGACTAGTGGAGTGCCACAGTGATCCGTGCAGGATCCATTGATGTTTTTCATCCATATCAACGATATAATGTGAATGATAATATGGCTAACTGGATTAGGAAATTTGTGGATAACACCAAGATTGGAGGTGTAGTGGACAGTGGGTAAGGCTATCATGGCTCACAGCAGGACCTGGACCAGTTGGAAAAATAGGCTGAAAAATGGCAGATGGAATTTAGTGCAGACAAGTGCGAGGACTAACCAGGGTCGGTCTTACACAGTGAATGGTAGGGCACTGAGCAGTGCAGTAGAGCAAAGGGATCTGAGAATACAGGTCTATAAATTATTGAAAGTAGCTTCATAGGTAGATAGGGTGATAAAGAAAGCTTTTGGCACATTGATCTTCATAAATCAAAGTACTATGTACAGGAGATGAGATGCTATGTTGAAGTTGTATATGACATTGATGAGGCCTTAATTGGAGAACTGTGTGCGGTTTTGACCATCTACCTATGGGAAAGATGTAAATAAGGTTAACAGTGTAGAGAAAAAAATACAAGGATATTGCCAGGTCTTGAGTTATAAGGAAAGATTGAATAGGTTAGGATATTATTCCTTGTAGAAGATTAAGAGGAGATTTGATAGAAGTATTCAAAATTGTAAAGGTAAATGCAAGCAGACTTTTCCACTGAGGTTGAATGGGACAATTACCAGAGGTGATGTGTTGAAGGAGAAAGGTAAAAAGTTTAAGGGAACATGAAGGGGGGGACTTCTTCACTCAGAGGGTCATGAGAGCATGGAATGAGGTGCCAGCACAAGTGGTGCATTAGAGCTTGAAGTGAACATTTAAAGGAAGGTTGGATGGTAGGGGTATGGAGAGCAATGGTTCTGCTGCAGATTGATGGGAATAGGCAGTTTGAATGGTTCAGCATGGATTAGTTGGGCCGAAGGGCCTGTTTCTATGCTGTACTTTTCTATGGCTCTATGACTCAGAAGACGAGGGACAAATTCATTCATTCCACCGTCTCACAAAGTGTTTGTATTCAAAGTGGGGATACAGACAGCAGGGCTTGAGCACAGACTTGCTGGAAGATGCAGCAACAAGGAGGGCTCCCTGAAAGTGCAATGGAACAGTGCAGTTTGGAGATTAAAATAAAGAGAGCACAAAGGGTTATTTCCGTGTCAAAAACCAATGCAAAGTTACAGAAGTTGAAGTAGACTACCTGGAGCACATGGAATCCTATAACCCTCACTGTCCTTGCAGCACTTAATTCAGAACATTTCTAACTATAGCTACGTGTTCTCCCTATGGTCATAAATATTCAGCTTTCACTGACTCTTAAATGATTGGCCTCAATACTTCCTTCTGGTATTTGTGATGATTGTTTAACTCTTTCTTTTCAGGAAAGCATGCTGCATGTACTGATGTTGGCGGTTAGATCCCAGCTGATACACTGCTATAGGTGCCTAGCCTTTTGACAACCCACTGGAGTCTGCTCTGAACTGATGTCACTGTCGTGGTGTATGAAACAGAGAAGCCAACTTCTGCACACCAAGTTCTCAAGAGAAAATGATAAGTCAATAGGCTTTTTCTTTAAAGAGACTGACCGATGGGTGAATTTTTGCACACGTCACTTTGCACTTTGATTGTCCACACTGCACACTTTTGCACACTGGCTGTCCACCCTGTTGGGTGCTGTATTTCATTGATTCTATTACGATTATTGGATTTATTGAGTATGCCTCCAAAAAATGTATTTAAAGGTTATATATAGTGACATAAGACCACAAGACCGTAAGATATTCGAGCAGAATTAGGCCATTTGGCCCAAAGTGTCCGATCCACCATTTCATCATGGGCTGCTCCAATTTTCCTCTCTGCCCCAATCTCCTGCCTTCTCCCCATATCCCTTTGTGCCCTGACCAATCAAGAATCTATCAACCTCCACATAAATATACGTAGACTTGGTCTCCACAGCTGCCTGTGACAAAGAATTCCACAGATTCACCACTCTCTGGCTAAAGAAATTCCTCCTCATCTCTGTTCTAAAAGGACACCACTCTATTCTGAGGCTGTGTCCTCTGGTCTTAGACTCTCCCATCATAGGAAACATCCTCTCCAACTTCCATTCTATCAAGGCTGTTCACGATTGAATATGTTTCAATGAAGTCACCCCTCATTCTTCTGAATTCTGAATTTTGTGAACCTCTTTTTGAACCCTCTCTGGCTTCAGCACATCCTTTCCAATATAAGGGGCACAAAACTCCTCACAGTACTCCAAGTAAGGCGTCACCTGTGGTTTATGAAGTTGCAATATTACATACTTGCTTTAATATTCTTGTCCTCTTGAAATTAATGCTAACATCCCATTTTCCTTCTTCATTGCAGACTCAACCCGGAAATTAGACTTTAGGGAATCCTGCACAAGAACTCCCAAGACCCTTTACACCTCATTTTTTTTTGTATTTTCTCTCCATTTGGAAAATAGTCAACCCCTTCATTTCTTCTGCCAAAGTGCTTGACCATACGCTTCCAGACACTATATTCCATCATCCATTTCTTTGTCCATTTTCCTAATCTGTCTAAGTCCTTCTGTACCCTCTCTTCTTCCTCAAAACTATCAGCCTCTCCACCTATTTTCATATCATCTGCAAACTTTGCAACCCCAGTCTTCTGGTCTTATATGATATGCCTTCCACTCCCAGAATTATTCTCGTGAAACTCCTTTGAGCCCTCTCCAATGTCAGCACATCCTTTCTTAGATCAGTCCCACAAAAGTGCTCACAAAGGTCTCACCCATGCCTTCTAAAGCCTTAGCATTACATCCTTGTCTTTATATTCTAGACCTCTCAAAATGAATGTAAACATTGCATTTGCCTTCCTCACCACCGAATCAAGGTGCAAATTAACCTGCATGAGGTCTCCCAAGTCCCTTTGCGCCTTGGAGTTTTGAATTTTCTGCTCATTTAGAAAATAGTCCATGCTTTTGTTCCTTCTGCTAAAGTGCACAACCATATACTTCCCGAAATGTTTTCCATCTGCCATGTCTTTGCACATTCTCCGAATCTATCTAAGTCATTCTGTAGACTCCCTGCTTCCTCAACATTACCTGCACCTATCTTTGGATTGTCCACAAACTAAGCCACAAAGCCAACAGCCTATCATTGAAATCATTGACATATAATGTAAAAAGAAGTAGTCCAAACACCAATCCCTGCAGAACATCACTAGTCACCACTAGCCAACCATAAGAGTCTGCCTTTATTCCCAACTTTGCCCCCTGCCAATCAGCCAATCCTCTTTCCATGCTAATATCTTCCTGTACTATCATGGGCTCTTTTCTTATTAAGCAGCTTCATGTGCAGCACCTTGTCAAAGACTCTCTGAAAATCCAAGTAAACTACATTCATGGTATATCTTTGGGGAAACCACGTCTCCCCAGACTTCTCATGAAATATATCCACTGCCTTCCTTCTCTATAGCTCTATCAAAACATCGTGACCACGTTAGGTCTTCAGAGATATTGACACCCAGGAACTTGAAATTGCTCACTCTCTCCCTCCACTTCTGACCCCTCTATGAGGATTTGTTTGTGTTCCCTTGTTTTACCCTTCCTGAAGTCCACAATCAGCTCTTTGGTCTTAGCGATATTGAGTGCTACGACACCACTCAACTAGCTGGTGTATCTCACTCTTGTATGCCCTCTAGTCACCATCTAATATTCTGTCGACAATGGTAGCATCATCTGCAAAAGTATAGATGATATTTGAGCTGTGCCTAGCCACACAGTCATGGATGTAGAGAGAGTAGAGCAGTGGGCTAAGCACACATCCCTGAATTGTGCCAGTGTCGATTGTCAACGAGGTGGAGATCTTATTTCCAACCTGCACAGATTGTGGTCTTCCAGTTAGGAAGTCAAAGATCCAGTTGCAGAGTGAGGTACAGAGGCTCAGGTTCTGGTGTTTTTTCAATCAGAACTGTCAGAATGATTGTGTTAAATGCTGAGATATAGTCAATAACTAGCATCCTGACATAGGTATTTGTATTGTCCAGGTGATGCTAGGCCATGTGAAGAGTTATAGGTCTCCTATAGACCTGTTGTGGTGATAGGCAAATTACAATGGGTTCAGGTCCTTTCTTAGACAGGAGTTGATTCTAGCTATGACCAACCTCCCAAAGTATTTCATCACCATTGATGTTATTTTTACTGGACGATAGTCATTAAGGCAGTTCACCCTGCTCTTCTTGGGCACTGGTATAATTGTTCTCCTTTTGAAGCAGGTGCAAACTTCCTACCATAGCAATGAGCGACTAAAAATATCTTTGAAAATCCCTGCCCGTTGGATGGCACAAGTTTTTAGGGACATCCACAGCTTATTAAATTTTAAAATGTCAGATTCAGGTCTAATCGCAGTGGAGGATTTCTTACTCTTGTGGATAAAGTCTTACTTAATGAGGAAGGTCACTCTGCTTGGCAGGTGAGACATATGGCTGTGAAATAATCTCAAGTTCTGCGCCCTCCTCCGTGGTGGTTGCAGGAGTTGACTCTGGGACTGCAGGAAGTAGCTCTCACAGCTTTGGACACCTTTCCTTTCTAGCAATTGACTCTGCTTTCCTCAACTGTTCGATGAGTCATCTCCAGATGATGTCAGGCACAAGCTCTAGTGTGTAGGAGAGTGGTCCAGTTCTGTCCTTAATCTTTCGGAGTACCCACTTTTGATCACCTCTGTCGTCCTTCGCCAGGACTGCTTTTCAAGGATTGAAACATCAAACCTTCTTGTTTGAGGAGCCCTCAATTTGTCTCAGCTGTTTGTCCTGCAAACTCCTTCTGAGATTGTGTTTGAGGAGATGCAATTATGAGTGCAAGGGATGATCCAGGAACAACAGAACTGGTGAGTTGTTGGTTGTGGAGTGCATTGCATTACGATATACAAGGAAGAAACTGGCGAGCTTCTGGTTCAGTGTAAGTATAGTGTGTTCTGCTAACATTGCACGCAGTGCATTCTTTAGGCTCTGGACAAACTTTTCCACAAGTTAATTGTAGCTGAGTGGTTCAGTGCAGATATGATGTGTCTTATTCCATTCATTTTCAGGAATGACTGAAACTGTTTTGCAACAAACTGTAGTCCATTGTCACTAAGTGTTCTGCAACCGCAGTCCTTAAGAAAAAGCTTCTCAACACTTGAACAGTGTGTGAGGCTGTAGTGGAGACTATTGGGAACACTTCTGACCATGTTGTAGCTTCATCTACTAATACCAAGAAATCTGTGCCCATGAGCGGTAGGGGAAAATCCACATGAATCCTCTGCCAGGGCATTGCAGGCCATGGAGAGGCGCTGCCCTTGACATCTTCTGAAAAGTGCATGGTAAGCTGCTGATCTATCCCAGGAGACCAGACAAAGCTTCAAGCCAACTCTTTCATATAGACCATGCCTAGGTGACCAGCATGTAGCACCTCCAATGCTTTATCTCTCTGCTTGTATGGTATAGCAACTCTCAATCTCCTCATCAGGCAACACCCAAACAAATGCAAGTTCATCCCAGTGCTGGTAAAAATGGTTCTGCTGCACATTCCAGACATTTTGGGTGGCCATGTAGACCTGAGACTGTGTGGGGTCTGTTTTAGTTAACCTTCGGGGCACCTCTGCCATAACAGGAAGACTTTTGATTTGTGTTTGGGAGAATATGCCTAGCGGAGTGTTCTCTTTTGTAAATTTTTCAGGTATTTCCTTTTCCAAGGGTAAACAGGACAATCCATCAGCATTTCCATGACTAGTCATCCTCTTGAATTTGATCATGTCATTGTGTCCTCCAAGAAACAGAATCTGTCTCTGTATTCATACTGCCACTGTTAGTGGAACTCGCTTCTGAGGACTGAAAATGGATACTAGTTGCTGATGATCAGTAATGAGGGTAAACTCTCTCCCATACAAGGACTGGTTGAAACATTTTACACCCAAACTAGAATCAAAGCCTCTCTGTCAATATATGCGTAGTTTTTCTCTACAGCAGTAAGGGAATATCATGTAAAGACTATTGGACATTTACTTCCATCACTCATAACATGTGACATGACTGCACATATACCATCAGGCGAGGCGTCACAGGCAAGCTTCACTGAACCATGTGGATCATAATGTGTGATTATAGTGTCGGATGTCACCATTTCCTTTGCCTTTTGGAAAGCCACCTCACACTGCTTTGTCCATTGTCATTTCTTCCCCGTCTGTAGTAATGAGTTCAAGAAGTGGAGCACTTTGACAGGAACCTGTTATAGTAATTGATAAATCCTAAAAAGGACTGCAATTGTGACACATCCTTTGGCCTTGGGTATCCACTACTGCTTGAATTTTCTCAGCACACGTGTGTAATGCTTGTGCATCAATAATGTGACCACAGCAGGTGATGTTTGGTTTAAAGAATTCACACTTGTTGTGTTGTGCTCTGAGCCCATAATCTTCCAATCTTTTTAACACTGCCTTGAGATTTTAGAGACATTTCTTGTTACCCTTACTGGTAACAATAATGTCATCCAGGTAACACTGAGTGCCTGGACAGCCCTGCAGTACCTGGTCTGTACCTTTCTGCCAGAGTGGAGGTGAAGATGCTAATCCAAAGATAACCCTATTATAGTGATAAAGCCCTTTGTGAGTACATGTGGTGAGAAACACTTTGGACTCTTCTTCCATCTCCATCTGTAGGTAGGCCTCAGCTAAGTCCACTTTGCTGAAGTGTTTTCCTCCAGAACGGTTTACAAAGATATCTTCTAAGCTGGGCAGAGGGTATTAATCTACTTTCAGGACTGGGTTGATGATGATCTTAAAATCACCACAGATTCTGACAGAACCATCCTTCCTAGCTATTGGGACCACTGGCATTGCCCATAGGTTTCACTCAACCTTGGCAAGAATTCCTTCAGCCTCCATGTGATCTAGTTCACTGGCTACTTTATCATGGAAGTTATAAGGAACTAGCCAGGCTTTGTAAAATTTGGGTGTGATATTTTCACTTAACCATTGTTCGTTTGAGTTTTCCAATGCCATACTTGAACACTGCTGTAGCATCTTCCAGTAACTTTCTTAATTCCCTTTCAGTTGACACTATTGCAGGGGAATGTGGCATGTAGGTGGTGGATGGATCTCCAATCAAGTTATAGTTGTCTCAGCCAATCACAGCCCCACCATGCTGTCTTTCCTATTTTTACCGCATACAAGCCTAATGCGGCTTTTTGGTTGCTGTGTTTCACTGTTACGAATGCCATTCTCACTGGAGTTATCTTTCCTTCAGTATAAATTCTTAATTGGATATGAACAGGCTTCAGTTCAATATCTTCAAAATACCATTCAAACTCACTTCATGAAATGACTGAATCAGCTGTTCCATTTTAATTAATTTGCTATTCACTTCTCTTGTAAGCTATACTGGTTGTCTGTTATTAGTTTTGACATTGTAAATCTCAAGGCCATCCAGTTCTGTGACACTCTCATCGTTATCAGATTTTTTTCATCAACATCTTGCAGGTGTACAAGATAGTGAGAGGCATTGATCGTGTGGATAGTCAGAGACTTTTTCCCCAGGGCTGAAATGGCTAGCACAAGAGGACTTAGTTTTAAGGTGCTTGGAAGTAGGTACAGAGGAGATGTCAGGGGTATGTTTTTTACACGGAGAGTGGTGAGTGCATGGAGTGTGCTGCTGGCAACGGTGGTGGAGGCGGATACCATAGGGTCTTTTAAGAGACTCTTGGACAGGCACATGGAGCTCAGAATAATACAGGGCTATGGGGAAGCCTAGGTAATTTCTAAGATAAGGACGTATTCGGCACAGTTTTGTGGGCCAAAGGGCCTGTATTGTGCTGTAGGTTTTCTATGTTTCTATGAGTGCTCTTTTTGAAACTACAACTTGAATTTTTATCTTTTTCTCTTCCTTGTGCCATCCTTTCTTTTGTCTATGCAACATGCTCTTTGTATGTGACCTACTTTCTTGTATTTTCTGCTAGTTTTGCCTTTAAACCTGCATTGGTCTGGTGAATGTGAGCCCCTGCCACAATGGTAACACAATTTGTTCAGCGAAGCAGGTTTCTGGTTAGATGTTCACACTCACTTTTATTCCTAACTGCAGCTCAATTGCATCTCTGTCTGCTGTTTCCATTGATACAACTATTTCAAGTGCTCTTTTAAATGTAAGTTGAACTTCAATTAGCAGCCATTTTGGAATGCTTTTTTTTTGGAATGTTTTCTAATATTCAGACAATTTATTCAGTCCAGTCACATAAGCTGAAATGGACTCCCCTGCCTTTTGATTCTACTTATGAACCGTAAAGTGTTCTGCAATCTACAATGGTTTCAGTTCTAAATGTTCCTGCATTATTGAATTGAATTGAATTGACTTTATTTCTTACATCCTTCACATACATGATGAGTAAAATTCTTTGTTACGTCTCCATCTAAATGTGCAATGTGCAATCATAGTAATTTATAATAATTCATAATAAATAGAACAGTCAATGTAATACAGAGTACACTCAAATCACCGTGAGTTCATCAGTCTGATGACCCAGTGGAAGGAGCTGTCCCGGAGCCTGTTGGTCCTGGCTTCTATGCTGCGGTACCGTTTCCCAGATGGTAGCAGCTGGAATAGATGTTTCATGTTATAAGCAAAGCTCACTTCAGATGGTTTGTTTAGAGCAGTTAAGCTTTGAAGTGAACTGCATGCCTTTAAATCCAATGCACTCAGCAAAATTGGCACTTGTTTCTCGTTGGCTATTCCATTTGCTTTAAAAAACTGCTCAATCTGTTCAGTATACAAAATCCGGTTATTTGTTGTGTAATGGGACACCTCTATCTTTCCGATGCAGCCAGCCATTTCTGCTTTTCTAAATGATTATTATTACCCAGTACACACTGTTTATAAAACTGTGAGTTTCATCCATTTTCTGCCTTTTTTAAACTTAAATGTCTCACTGCACTTCTGAAGAAAAAGAATGTGCTGTAACTCAAACATCCCTCTCTCCCCATTGCAAAAAAAATATCTGATGCACTTCAACTTGCAGGTTGTCATCTCGGGTTCGTTTTAAAACTTACTCATTACCACTGTTATGTTTTGTAACTCCAAACAATAAGACTAATCAAATGAAAAATGCGTAAGCCTGGGATAACACGTATACTCCATTCTACTTTTAGTGAGGTACGCAAATATGATGTGGTGGCGTCATGACATATGTCATTCTGTACTTCTGTAAACAAAGAATGCTTAATCAAAGAATATATTTACAATATTACTCAAATATCACTGAAATGTGAATACATACCAGAAATCCCCCTGGTTCAGATGATCTTTGCAAAATGCCAGTATGGCAATTTTCAAAATGGTGAAAGCTCCATTCT
Source organism: Mobula birostris (assembly GCF_030028105.1). Taxonomy (NCBI): domain Eukaryota; kingdom Metazoa; phylum Chordata; class Chondrichthyes; order Myliobatiformes; family Myliobatidae; genus Mobula; species Mobula birostris. Next base: position 71,448,384 of record NC_092377.1, on the reverse strand, counting down.
ACAATGTGCATTATCTACACCTTTATTATCAGTTATAGTCACTTCATCGTTTCTATAACCACAGTTTTTGAAATAGATGTTCCCTATCTGTATAATTTCTTTTAAAAAATCATAAAAGAATTGTTAACATTAGCCCCTTCTTATTTGTTGTTTAATTTAAATGATGAATGTTGAATCTGGGGAATCAACTTAGAAAAGTTCCAGGTCACCTTGACTGCAGAATGTCCTAGACAGAAGGATGTGCAGCTTTATGTGTAGTATACACATGCATTCTCAAATATGCTGTTATAACTCTACTTCCCCTATGCACAGATGCACTGTAAATAATTTATTGAAAAACTTGCATATTTGATATTTCTAAAAATATACATTTATGATTTTGAAAGAAAGAGGAAGATTTCCTTTTCACAGTCTTTGCTTATGGCTACTGGACCAGTCCCTAGATAAACAATTATTCTTACTCACATTATTTCAGCCCAAATGAAAGCATAAAACACAGGCAGCACTCAATTCTGTAGGTCGGGCATCACTGAATGCAAGTGAGAAACTGACTTAATGTTTCAGGTTTTTATCCATTCCTCTCTCTGCAGCTGCCACCTGACATGCTGCAAGTTTCTTGCTCTGGGCTTCCTTATTCCAACTTGCTGAAATTTGACAGACTTCTATGGATGCACCGTGGAGAGTATCCGAACCAAATACATCATGCTTGGTATGGAAATACCAATGCCCAGGACCAGGAATGGGAAAAGGACCAGGAAAAAGTGGTAGATACAGCCCAGTCCATCACACTTCAATGGAGCGCAGCAACAAGAAAGCAGCATCCATCATCACAGACCACTGTCATGCAGGCATGCTCTCTGCTCATTACTACCGTTGGGCAGAAGTTACAGGAGCCTTAGGTCTCACACCACCAGGTTCAGAAACAACAATTACTTACAGCCCAGACTCCTGAACCAGAGTGGATAACTTTAATCACTAGTACTCTGAACAGCCCACAGACTAACTTGTGCTCTCAGTATTATTTTTATTTCCACAGTTTGTCTTCTTTTGCACACTGATTGTCTGTTAGTCTTTGTCTATTTAATTTATAAATATCTATTGTATTTCCTTTTTCTTTTAAATGCCTGCAAGAAACGGAATATCTAGGTAATCGATAGGTTTTAATAGGTAATATACGGTAAATGATGTAAACTTGGTAATAAATCTAGTTTGAACTTTTGCTTTTGGTTGTATTCTATCTTCAGATCTGTTACACCTGGAAAAGCTTACAGTGTTCCAAATTCTTAAAATGTTCATAGAAATTTAGGTTCATGATCTTTCCAGAGCCACTACAAAGACAGTGTTTACTCAGTCAGACTCTGTGTTCATACCAATAATTTTTCAAATGACATCATCAACACTTGTCCCTAAAATCAACTGGAAAGGCATATATAATATTAATTACAGGTCCCTGAAAATACTTAATCTCTCAAAGGAACATCTCAGGCAGGAGTTCCACTCTCCAGGGAGTTTTTTTCCTAAATTTCAGGAGTACTCACAGGTTGAAAAAAAAACAATTGATTACAGTACTGTGTCTTCACTAGGACTAATGCATGTCTAACCCAAAGGAGATGAATTCATGGCCTTTCTGTATTTTTGACAGAACTGCTATTTGTCCCTGAAGTGATATGTACATATGCAATAAGACAACATAGCGAGTTTGCAGCTAAAAGTTAAATCCAAATCATCAATTGTATCTGACACTGTCAACCACAGGAGTACCAATTATTGTATGCATGGATGCCAGACAGCCAAGTGATGAATGCAGGATAGGAGGTGACTGGTTGCTTTGTAGAACCAACAGGAAGAATACTCAGACTTAAAATAGGAAAGACAACATCAACTGGTTCTACTTACAACAGCAGATGGTTTGTAATACGTTTATACAGCAAATCTAATTTAATATATACAGACATAAAAAAATTTGCAATGGAATCCACATAACATAATAAAAGTGGACTGTACCTGGCTGTTACACGTATGTGCATGTGGGAGTCCTCAGACAGGGCTATAGTGGTGAAATATATTAACATCCCAGGCTTAAGAGATAATCAGAATATTTGTTACAAAAGTCAGCAAGAAGGAGCAGTGCGAATTGTCTGTGGAAACATGAATACAAGAGGAAATGCTTTAAATCAACATGTTTGCTATACCTCGCACTTTTCAAATTAAGACAGGTAAGGTTGGAGAAAGTGTGCTGCAACTTCTGTAAATGCTCATTTTTGAGGATTCTAAAAAAGAGACAGACTCAAAAATTATATAATATAGCTTTCAAGCAAGTAAAACAAATCAGGTGAAATCACAACAGGTTGTTTTTCTTTTAATACAAAATGACATTTCAACTTCTCAAATGATTTCAAATATGGAAGGTAATTAGAATGAAATACTATAAATAGCATGCCTGTGTATGTGGTTTGCAAATTAAAGTATTAAGATCCTGTGTAGCACTGTTAATATTATGATGTTATTGTGTTTAATGTTAAATCATTTTAATATGTGTTAGTACCTAAATTGAATAGGTGGGAGGCCTTACATTTTAGTTGTGCGGTGGCTCTAAGATTTTCACCCCTCATTAGTATATCATTAGATTTATAAAGTCTGCATCTGAGTTTTTTTATAAAATTCTTTCGGAGACATGTCTATAATTTACCATTTGTAAGCTATACTTGCTTGTGAAAGGTTTCCAGTGAGGAAGTATTTACATTTCGATAGTACATTTCATTTTCTCACAAAGCACTGTGCAAACAATGGAATATTTCACTGTGTTATAATATACAGTAGTAAAACAACTCCCAGGTTGAACATAGCACAAACACCGATCACCAGATAATTTGGCTGTAGTGATACTGATTGTGGAATAATTATTGGACTTTAATGCAGGTATCTGGCCCGCACTTATGATTGGCATCACTAGAAGATGCTATCTTCAATTCCAACTTCATCGAAATAACTTCCAATAACAGCAAGGATCAGGTCAGGATGAGCAGCTGTCTTGTCAAAACTTGGAGGTGAATGGATCAGCAGAATTGAATGTAGGCCTTATGGGTGATCTGTGCTTGAAGAGGAGGATGCAAGCTCAGAACAAGGAATGGCATTGAGGAGAAGAGAAAAACAGAGCTGTTGCTTGACAAGCAAGGAGAGTGCATAGAAGCAAAGGAACAGATCGTCTCAATCATAACAACAAATAAGTCCACAAATTTCTTACTCAACATGGAATACGGAGCATCAAGCAGAAATATGAGAATGGAAGAAACGAAACAATTGTTCTGTTTTATTCTGGGATACTTCCCTGAAATTTATCCCAAGGTTCCTATGCATGGGCTGCAAAAGAATGGTAAACTGATTTAATATTATCACATGTAACAAGGTACAGTGTAAAAACTTTTCTTGCCTACTGTTCACAAAGATCAATTCATTACAACAAGGCATTGAAGTAGTACAAGGTAAAACGATAACAGAATGCAGGATAATGTACAACAGCCACAGAGAAAGCGCTTTGCAGCTAGACAATAAGGTGCAAGATCATAACCAGGTAGATTGTGAAGTTAAGTGTCCATTTATCATATCAGGGAACCATATAATAGTCTTAGAACATTGGGAAAGAAGCTGTTCATGAGCCTGGTACTATGTGCTTTCAGCTTTTGAGAGAGGGAAGATGAAAGAATATTCAGGGTGAGTGGGGTCTTTGATTATGCTGGCTGCTTTGCTAAGGCAACAAGAAGCGAATGGAGGGAGGCTGGTTTCTGTGATGTGCTGAGCTCTGTCCTCAATTCTCTGCAGCTTCTTGCTGACATAGGCAGATCAGTCGCCATACCAAGCTTTGATGCATCAATAAAAATGGGTGCGGATCAAAGAGGACGTGCCAAATTGCTTTAGGCTCCTGAGGAATTAGAGACATTGGTGAGTTTTCTTGCCCATGGCATCTATCCAATGTCACCTCAGCTGCTTTCTCCAAAGAGAACACTCCATAATGTAGCACTTTCATTGCATACATGTATCTAGATAGATTGTAATAGCATAACATATCACCTTATTTACTTTCACCTACTATACCCTTAGCTAAACATGAACTAAATAGTTCATATACCCATGCGATTCACTGTTGCAAGGAGATGAGTTGAAAAACTAAAGTTTCTCTGCCACTTTTTACAATGCAACCAATCCCTCAGTAATCAATTCTATCAAAACACAAGCCGTGGAGATCCAAAGCAGTTATTCATAGAATTTCCTCTTGTTACATTGCCTGTCCCTGTTGACACCCATAGCAAAGCATCTCACCTCTTCCACACTCAATTGAAGATAGCCCCTAGCTGAACCAAATACTGTTCAGGGAACCAATTAACGTACAGGAAAATAACTTGATCTGTGGAGCATCTTGTGAAATTATAATTGAAAAGAGGGCTTCCCTGGGATCGATCTAGTTTTGCTCAGAAACTTCAACAGCAGGACTTCCATACTGCATGGAGCTGTATAAACATGCACTGCATAACTCATCTTAGCTGCAAGGATGCTTGATACACAATAGTGATGGCCATTGTTCTGTCATGAATATTTAACATCGGTGCTGCCGCATTGAATTGGGGATATATGAGAAAGTCTTCCTGTGGATTCCAACAGAAAGAGACAGGCCTGCTAGAAGGTACTTAAACAAACACACTGTATCAGCATTTGTGTTGGAACTTCCAATGGAGAAGATACTAATCAAGTCAGCTCAGATGCAATGACCACAGTGCATATTCATTCTAATTAATTCTTGGCAACAAAATACATGGAAGAAGCCATTCAGCCCATCAAGTCTGTTAGAGCCAGTTCAAAGCATAATATGATGAGTTCCACTAGACTGCTCATTCCATGTAGCTTTGCATTTTCCCTGCAGAATCAGGACATGTTAAAGCAGACAAATCTTTAGCATCACACTTTTAGTCAACATGGGCACATTGGGTACTGCTCCAGGGGCTGCTCTGAGATGCCAAGAGAATGTGTTCAGCTTATTTTATTTTCTCTCTGAAGTCATTCACTAAGGGTATCTCCAGAACCCCAAAAAAACCTGATGCTTAAACTGTTGTGGATTTAACATTTCAGTAATATTTGAGTAATGTTGTAAATATATTGTTTGATTAAGCATTCTTTGTGTGTCTAAATAATTCAATATGTGTTATATGTAAAAATAAGTGAATTGCATACAACATGACCCTACCACATCATAAATAAATGAGTGCCTCACTGGAAATAAAAATGAAATTAGATGTGTATTCCAGACTCTCTTGTTTTTCTTCCAACTAATTTTAAAGTTTTGGAGTTGCAAAACATAACAGTGGTGATGAATAAGTCTTAAAATGAAGCCAGAATGGCTACCTACCTGAGGAAGCACAGTGACTCACTAGAGTTTTTAAAAAATCGCAGCATATGTTCTTCAGAAGAGAGGACACGGTCGAGTTAATAAAGAGGCAGGAAAAAGCAGATATATGGGTTCACAGTGAGTACCCGGTGGTAATAATAATAATTTTTTAAAAAGAGCATAAATTGCTGGCTACATTGGAAGATAGGCATTCGATTGCACAAAAGGTAACTGTTTTTAGTATGCTGCTTGAATTGTGCAGTATTTTAAGGCAAATGGAATAGCCAATGAGAAACAAGTATCAGTTTTGCTGAGCGCATTGGGTTGAAAAGCATAGTTTGCTTGGATTATTTTTCTGCTCCAACCAAACCAGCCAAAATGAGCTTTGCCGATATCGTGAAAGTAAAGGAGGAACATTTAGAACCAAAGCCATTGTTGATTGAAGAACATTTTACAAAAATTAAGGAGCAAAGGAATTTGGGAATCCTTGTGTAGGATTCCCTAAAGGTTAATTTGCAGTTCGAGTCTGTGGTGAGGAAAGCAAATGCGATGCTAGCATTCATTTCAAGAGGACTACAATACAAAAGCAAGGATGTAATGTTGAGACTTTATAAAGCACTGCCGAAGCCTCACTTACAGTATTGTGAGCAGTTTTGGGCCCCTTACCTTGGAAAGGACATTCTGAAACTAGAGGCGGTTCAAAGAAGCTTCATGGAGGACTCTGTTGAAGCACTAGATGGAGTAAGTCATACTTGACTTTGCTCTGTTCTTTTTTTCAGTTATTTACCACCTGTTTAGTATTCACACTGAAGTGTTTACAATATTTTTGTATGCTTGAATTTTGACTTTTAATTCTTGGAAATGGCAACCAGAGGGAAAAAGGCACTAACCAAGAGCAAGGAAGCCGACAATGGAAATGGAGAAGGAAGCAACCCTAAACAGCCTAAACAGACTTTGGAAGTTATATCCAAGCTTTTGGATGACAAACTTGATAAATTTGATAAAAGATTTTCTAATCTTGAGATAAAGTTAAAAAATATTGAAGATTGACTCGGAGCAATTAAACGTGAGAATGAAAAGCAACAACAATTAATTTCGGATCTTGATGAAAATGGCAGACAAAGAGATCGCAGATTGAGCTCGTTGGAGAAGAAAGTAATCTCGACCACTCAAACGCTGGAAGGATGTTGTTATATCCTACGCTTTTAAGGGTTGTTTTATCAGATAAATCATGTAAATGGTTTAAATCAGTGATGGAGGCACGTCAATTTCTTGAAGAGCTTGACTAATTTTCAACTGTTTCATAAATTTACTGCTTTCTCATGTTTGAATGTAGTTGTCTATTAGTCTAAAACTAATGTGTAGATTTGCCTTTAAAGTTCGGGAATTCTCATTCTTGGTTGGATTATACCTGTATTTTTTTTTGGAGTATAGATGTTTATTGTGCTTTTATGTTAAGATTTCTTTTCGCTTTTATTATTTTATGTAAGTATTTTTAACTGTTCGTTTAACATTTTGACTTGGTGACTGATTGTTTTTTTGAAATATTAATAAGATCGTATTTTGTTTCATTTTTCAAAATTTCACCTTTCAAAATGTCTCGCAATGACTGGGTTTTTTTTCAATATTTGTTTTGTCCTTTTCTTGGTATCTCTCTCATAATGTTTTGTCTGTGGGTGGTTTATTACATTCCTTCCATTTGGAGTTACGTCTTCATGAGAGTTGGGGGTAATGTATTTGGGATTAGTTAACATACTAGCTGGCTTTGGCCAGTTTTTTTTTTCGGGCTTGGTGGGTGGGGGATGGTATTTCTTTTAGTTTGTATTTTCCAATTGGGATGTTCTGAAACTACAAATATGTCTGAAGTGTCGTAGATTCCGGTTCCTCTTTAAACTTTTTCCTCTTCCCGAGTCATGGGTTTCCCGTGCAGTAAGGTTAACCACTTGCAACCCATTTGGCTTATTGTAGTAAAATGGATAATTATTAATTTTGTTTCATGGAATGTAAATGAATTGAATCATCCGATTAAATGGAAGAAGACTTTTAAAGTCTTTCATAGACTGCTCAGATTATCTTTGATCCGGGGACTCATGTGAGGAGGGTGGATAATCAGTGTTTTTTTTAGGTTTTGGAAGGAATAACAGTTTCATTCTAATTCACAACCTAAGGTAAAAGGAGTCTCTATTTTTATAGACTCCTCGATTTCATTTGTTCATTATGAAACAATTTCAGACCTGAATGGTAGATTTTTGTTAATTACTAGCTTACTTTATAATCAAAAAGTTGTTTTGGTTAATATCTATGCACCTAATACTGACTATCCTGAATTTGTTAAGCATTTATTTGCATCTTTTCCTAATTTAAATGAATGTAAGTTGATAATGGGTGGAGACCTTAATTGTTGCTTGAACCCTTTGATGGATAGGTCTGCCCCAATCAAATATCTCCAAACAAATCTGCTATTTTTATTAACTCCTTTTTAGTTGATTCCAGAATCTTAGATGTTTGGAGGTTTTTATATCTTAATGAGAAAGAGTTCTCATTTTTCTCCCATGTATATCATAGTTATTCGAGAATTGATTATTTTTATTGATTGTTAGTTTTGTCTGTTATTACATGTGAATGTGATGCAATTACTATTTCTGATCATGCACCTCTGTAACTACCAATTAAATTCACTGACGTAATTTCTAGTGCTAGACAATGGAGGTTCAATTCCGCTTTACTTCAGGATTCAAATTTTGCCAATTTTATTAAAGAACAGATTGATTTTTTCTTTTCAACTAATTCTACAGATGAAATTTCCAGTGGAGTATTGTGGGATACTTTTTAAAGTATATATTCGTGGGCAAATTATTTCATATTCTGCTGGATTGAAAACATGAATTAATAATGAAATATGCACATTGGTTGATAAATTAAAGAAATTGATGAAAAATATTCTGTTGCTCCTAATCTAGAACTTTATAAAAAAGAGGGTTGAACTTCAGATGCAACATAACTTGTTATTAACTCCTCCAATTGAAAATCAATTACTTAAAACTAAGAGTCAATTTTATATACATGGTGATAAATCGAGTAAATTATTGGCAGACCAACTGAAAGCTGCTTCAATGAAACGTTTGATTAGTAAAGTTTCTAAACAGGATGGTACCTTGACGGTTGATCATGACGAAATTAATAAATCTTTTCAAGAATTTTATACCTCTCTATATCAATCAGAATTTCCTGAAGAGTCTACCATAATGCATAAATTCTTAAGGAAATTGAACATTCCAAAATTACCACTTAATGAACGCTCAGAACTAGATGCATCCATTGCGGAAGATGATATTAAGAAAGCAATTTTTGTGATGAATACTGGAAAAGCACCAGGTTTGGATGGATTTACAGCAGAATTTTATAAATCTTTTTCAAATTTACTTTCACCATGGCTATGTAAAATTTTTAAGGATGCCTTACTTGTAGGTAAATTACCACAATCCTTTTATGAAGCATTCATTTCTTTAATTCCTAAAAAAGATAAAGACACTGATTATGCATCATATAGACCTATACCTTTGTTGAATGTAGATTCCAAATTTTTTTCTAAAATAATAGCAAATAGATTGGAAAAGGTACTGCCACGAATTATTTCTGATGATCAGACAGGATTTATTAAAAATCGTTTTTCATAGTTCAATGTTAGGAGATTAATGAACATTGTATATACTCCTTCATTAAAAGTTCCGGAATGCGTTATTTCGCTCGATGCCAAGAAGGCGTTTGACAGAGTTGAATAGTATTTACTTAATGTGCTTGAGAGATTCAACTTTAGCTCAAAATTTATTTCTTGGATTGAATTGATATATCATTCAGCTTTGGCTTCTGTAGTTACCAATAATCAGAGATCCCCCTTTTTTAGGCTTTTCAGAGGTACTAGACAGGGTTGTCCGTTAAGTCCTTTGTTATTTGATAGAGCTTTGGAACCCTTGGCAATTGCCTTTCATGACTCACCCAATATATTTGGAACTACTTGTGGGAAGGAGACGCATAAGGTATCATTGTATGCAGCTGACTTGTTACTATATATCTCTAACCCAGAGAAATCCATCTCAGCAGTTTTATCACTATTAGCTCAGTTTAGTAGTTTTTCTGGTTATAAACTAAATCTTAATAAGAGTGAGCTTTTCCCATTAAATATGCAAGTTCCAATTTATAGACAATTACCATTTGAATTAATTACTGATCACTTCACTTACTTGGGTGTCAAAATTACTAAAAAATATAAAGATCTATTTAAAATTAACTTTCTACCCTTAATTGACCATGTTAAACAATTGTTTACTAAATGGTCCCCACTGTCCTTATCATTGATTTGTTGAATTAATGTTATTAATTGTTTTACCCACATTTCTGTATTTATTTCAAATAGTACCAATTTTTATCTCTAAATCCTTTTTTGATATTATTGATTCTAAAATTTCTTCATATATATGGCAGAATAAAAATCCTAGATTGAGTAAGAACTATCTACAGAAATCAAAAAAGGACGGTGGTTTAGCACTGCTGAATTTTAGATTTTATTATTGGGCAATTAATATCTGATATTTAATGTTTTGGACGCAAGATTGGGATGAAACTCATTGTTCACGATTGCTGAACCTGCAGGGTGAGTCTGTGCAGGGGTTCTCATTTGCTTCTATTTTAGGTGCTTCGCTCCTCTTTGCATTAACCAAACTGAATAAACAAATAATTAATCCAATAATTAAACATACAATACGAATATGGTTTCAATTTTGCAAATTTTTTGGATTGAACAAATTTATTTTATCTAGTCCTATTATATCTAATTTTTTTCTTTCAAGCTTCTCGAATTGATCAAGCTTTTTCCTTATGGAAAACGAAGGGAATAGCATGCTTTTGTGATTTATCCATGGATAATTGTTTCATGTCGTTTGAACAATTATCTAATAAATATAATTTGCCTAGTTCACATTTTTTCAGATATCTGCAGATTAGAAGTTTTTTGAATGGTATTTTACATAACTTTCCAATATTTCATCCAACTAATATTACAGAAAAAATGTTAGGTTTAAATCCCTATCAGAAGCGCTTAATAGCAGTTTTGTATGATTTAATTATGAAAATACATCTAGGTACATCTGATAAAATAAAAAATGAATGGGAAAGAGAACTTCAGGTATCTTTACCTATAGAGAAATGGGAGAAAATTCTTCAACTAGTTAATACTTCCTCAATGTGTGCTAGACATACACTGATACAATTTAAAATAGTCCATAGGGCTCATATGTCTAAAGATAAATTAGCTCGTTTTTACCGACATATAAATCTTGTGTGTGACAGATGTAACTCTGAGGTGGCCTCTCTGACACATATGTTTTGGTCTTGCCCTCTTTTAGATCAATATTGGAAAGATATTTTTGATATTATTTCAACAGTTTTGCATATTAATTTAAAACCTCACCCTATTACTGCAATTTTTGGATTACCAGTGACAGATGTTAGTCATTTATCCTTTTCAGCTTGCTGTCTGATTGCATTTGCTACACTAATAGCTAAAAGATCCATCTTACTTAATGGATAGATTCTGATCCTCCTACTGCTTTTCAATAGTTTTCTCAAACTATATTATGTTTAAACCTGGAGAAAATTAGGTGTGGTCTGGTTGATTCTTCAGTTAAATTTGAAGAAACCTGGAGACCATTTGTTCCACATTTTCATATGATGTAAGTTGTCCCTTTCAAACCCTTTTCTTTAATAATCTTTGGTTTATCTATGGAGGAGCGGAGTTAATGACAAATAATGTTCTCATCCGAAGGAATAGGACAGCCCAGTTTTGTTTTGTTTTTTAGTTTAGGGGGTTCTTTATAAAATACTTTTTTCATGTTCAATTACTCAGAGACTGGGAGGCTTGAATTATATATTTTACTCGAATTATGTTTCTAAATGTTAACCCTTATCAATGTTACATCGATCTCCTTGTATCATTAATATTGTTATGTATATTAATCTGAAACTTAATAAAAAGATTGAAAAAGAAAGAAAGAAGGTTCATGAAAATAACTCTAGGATTGAACGGCTTGTTATTAGAAGAGTGTTTCATGACCTTGGGCCTGTATTCACTAGAATTTTGAAGAATGAGGGGGTGACCTCATTGAAACCTATCAAATGGTGAAAGGCCTTGATAGAATGGATGTGGAGAGGATACTTTCTATGGTGGGAGAGTCCAAGACCGGAGGACACAGCCTCAGAATAGAGGGGCATCCTTTTAGAACTGAAAGGACAAGGCATTTCTTTGGGCAGAGAGTGGTGAATCGGTGGAATTCTTTGCCACAGGCAGCTGTGGAGGCCAAGTCTTTATGTATGTTAAGGGCAGAGGTTTGTAGATTCTTGATTGGTCTGAGCATGAAGGGAGATGGTGGGGGTGGGGGAGGAAAAAGGGAAAAGTTGCAGAAAATGCAACAAAGTAAGACACATACAAAGAGCATATTGGGCAGACAAAAATAAAGGGACTGCATGGGAAAGAAAAGAAAAAAGATAAGAAGTTGAGTTGCAGTTTCAAGAAGAGCACTAATCCGCATGCTGTTGATGAAAAATCTGATAATGATGAGAGTGACACAGGACTGAGTAGACTTAAAATTTACAATGTGAAAACTAACAGGAGACAAGCAATATAGCTTACACTAGAAGTGAGTAGCAAATTAATTAAAATGGAATTGGACACTGGCTCAGCTGTTTCTGTCATCCACAAAATGAGTTTGAACAGCATTTTGAAGATACTGAGGAGAAGCCTGCAGATATCCAACTAAGAAATTATACTGGAGAAAAGATAACTCCTGTAGGAATGACATTCATGACAGTGAAACACAACTCACCAGCTATGCTGTTCCTGGGTCAGCCCTTGCTTTCATGTTTGGATCTCCTCAAACCAATCTCAGAAGGAGTATGCAGGACAAACAGTTGAGGTAAGTTAAAGGCTCCTCAGACAAGGAGGCTTGACATCTCACTCCAGGACAAGCAGTCCTGTTGAGGGACTACAAAGCTGATCAAAAGTGGGTACTTGGAAAGATTAAGGACAGAACTGGACTACCCTCCTACACCATGGAGATTGTGTCTGATATCACCTGGAGACAACATATCGATCAGTTGAGGAGAGCAGAGTCAATTGTTAGAGAAGAAAGGTACCCACAGCTGTCAGAACCACTTCCTGCAGTCCCAGAGTCACCACAGAGGAGGCTTCAGAGCATGAGATTCTTTCACAAGCCCCAGAACCTGAGATTGTTTCACAGTCACAAGTCTCACCTGCCAAGCAAGGTGATCCCACTTGTCAGGAAAGACATTATCTTACAAGAGTAAGAAATCCTCCACTGAGGTTAAAACTTTAGGCCTGAAAGGGACAATTTAAAAATTACAATGCTATAGATGTCTATATAGTAGTCGTATTGTTGTATATTCAGTAAATATATGTACATAAGTTGATATGCTTTCCATATAGAGTTGGAGTTTATAGCTAAGCAGGGAGGAGTGTTGTGTATTTAATATTCAGTAATATTTGAGTAATATTATAAATATAATGTTTGATTAAGCATTCTTTACTTGTTTAAATAATTCATTATGGGTTAAAGTTCAAACTCAAAAAGTTCAGAATAAATATATGCCACCATACACCACAGACAAACCTGAGGTTCTTTTTCCTGCAGCCATACACAGCAATCTATAGAAAAGTAACTATAACAGGATCAATGAAAGATCAACCAGAGTGCAGAAGACAACAAACTGTGAAAATGCAAAAATAAATAAATAGCACTACATAACAAGAGCATGAAATAACAAGTAAAGAGTCCTTAAAGTGAGATCTTTAGTTGTGGGAACATCTCAATAGATGAGTGTAGTTATCCCTTTCGTTCAAGAGCCTGATGGTTAAGTTGTAGTGACTGTTCTTGGGCCTGGTGGTGCAAGTCCTGAGGCACTCGTACCTTCTAACTGATGACAGCAACGTGAATAGAGCATGGCCTGAGTGTTGAGGATCTCTGATGATGGATATTGCTTTCCTATGGCAGCGTTTCATGCAAATGTGCTCAATGATTATATGTAAAAATAAGTGAATTGCATACGTTATGATGGTACCACATCATAGGTGCGTGCCTCGCTTAAAATAAAGATGAAGTTAGGCTCACATTCTGGACTCCCTTGTTTTTCTTCCACTTAGTTTTATGGTTTGTAGTAAAAAAAATAACAGAAACTACGTGGAACTGCTCAACCAATCAGAAGGAACCTAAAGCTGGTAGTAGGCCCCTCATTAACATAGCAGCTGTTTCGGTGCCCATGCCAGGGGCTTGGGGGTATTTTGGGAGGACTAGTCATACCATTGTTAAAATGATAAAACTAAACAAGAATATATGCTCACTGCAGAGATTGCATTCTATCTCTTACAAACCAGCCATGTGCCTATTTAACTGATGCCTGCATTATTATTTGTGATTTGTCGACAGCCAAGCTTATTTTTTTCTGACTTTTATTACAGTAAGTCCCAGTCAGAGCCCTCCTGTACGCCCGGAATGTCGTCTCCGCACCCCACTGCCCACGGGAGGACTGCAGTGAGGAGGAGTCTGCGACCCACCTCTTTGCACACTGCCAGTTCGCAAAGAGGGTGTGGAGGAGGATGGACAGGCTAGTGTCACGTTTTATCCCCAGCAGCTGTGTAACAGAGGACTCTCTGATCTACGGGCTGTTCCCGGGGACGCACACGGAGACCAACATCCGGTGCTGCTGGCAGATCATCAACTCGGTGAAAGACGCTCTTTGATCAGCCCGAAACTTGATGATCTACCAGCACATGGAGATGTCCGTGGGAGAATGCTGCCGACTGGCACATTCTCGGCTGCAGGAGTACGTGCTGAGGGACTCACTGAAACTTGATGCAGCCACCGCAAGGGCCCGGTGGGGAAGGACCATGGTATAGGTTTTCTCCACCCGTGGGAGTGGGAGGGGTCAGTGGGCGGGGAGTATACCCCTCAACAATGATATGCTAAGCTGAACTACTGGAGTGCCACGTGGGTGGCTATAAATACGGATATTTACTGAGTATAATGGAAACGTATGTAAAGGATGAAAAGTTATTGAATGGTTTATTGTATATATTTATTTTTGAATAAAGTATATTTTGAAATTAAAAAAAGTTCTTATTTCCTCTCTGTACAGTAAGTACAGAGAGGAAATAAGAAAGTCTGCACTACTCTGTGTACAGTGGAGCGCATACATTAATCTTTAAATATGACTAATTCTGAAAACAAAAGCATTTTATAAGTATACAGTGAAAACAGGCAATGCATAGTTGTGCTAATTCAGATTCAATGCTCCAACTGGGAGATTTAATTCCAGCCCTTATTTCAATTGATGTTTTCTCTTAGGTTAACTGTTCTGAGTTACTGTTGGAGGTTAACAGATACCTTCGGTCAAGGTACCTTCATTTGTTGAACATTTCAACTGAAATCTAAGGGGCTGAAACTAGCTGACGATCTGGGCTTTCACTTTCCTTTTTGCTGAGCTTGTGAATTTGTGGGAATTTCTTGTGCACCTCCATGCCCTGCCATTTGATCCAGTTTCCTCTTATTCCTTTAGAAATGGAACATTACACCAGCAAATCTACATGGGTTACAGCAATCACTAATAACTTTTTTGATGTCAAATTGCACAGAGCATAATGAGTCTTTTCAAAAGTCTAATTAAAACTGTCAGCTTTTCCATTTACAACCATCTTTGATGCTCATAAAAGGTCATAAAAACATGATCAAGTGCCAGTTCGAAATATAATGTTTGTTAAATGTCTGGGCTGAAACAGTTATTAGAATGAATGATCTGAGACGCAGGCTTGATAGCTGTGAAGAAATTGAGGCTTGGAAACTCAAGTTTGCTTAAAAGCACATGCTGAGCAATTCGTGTTCAGTGGGCCAATTACTGTTAGTTCTGCTGCTGCTGAGGAAAACTTTCACATATGCACATCACACCATGTAGAGCGCAATTTTCCTTTTTTTTGCCGGATTGCATACATTATTAATCAGGTAGGGAAGAGTACAGTGCAGGACCAGCCCTTCAGCCCCTGATGCTGTGTCGCTTAACAAACTCCAAGATCAATCTAACCATTCTCTCTTCATTTTTCTTTTATCTCTGTGCCTAAGAGTCTCCCAAGTGTCCCTAATTTACCACCACTCCAAGCAGTGTGTTCCATGCGCTTATAATTCTCTTTGTAGAAAAATTTATCTCTGAAAGCCCCCCATTCTTTTTTCCAATCACTTTCAAAGTATACGTTCTTGTATTAGCCATTGCCGCTCTGGGAAAAAGGGGCCAGCTGCCCGTTCTATCTATGCTTCTTATCATCTTATATACCTCTATCAAGTTGACTTTTGTCCTCCTTCACTCCAAAGAGAAAAGCCCTAGTTTGCTTTACCTTTCTTCATAAGACATGCACTCTATTTCGGGCAACATCCTCAACACAGGAGTAAGCACCATGCTTCGCTGCCTCTGAATTAGAGATCATCATGGATGAGTAGGTCTCCAGCAAGAGCATAGAACCACTTGAGAAGCAGCCCTTCCCCACCCCTTAAAAATACAAAAGACTGCACCCAAATAATATTCAACAATCTTCCTTCCCTCCACCATCCGATTTCTGAACAGTCCATGAACACATGAACACTACTACCCTGTTACTCTTTCTTTTTGCACTATATAATTATTTTTGAAATTTATAGTATTTTTACCTCTTTCCACTGTACTGCTTCAAAACTGTAATAAATCTGATTCTGACAATCTGATTCATCAGAGATAACTCACTTGAAGTCCTCTATAAAGAATACACCAACAAAGAGGCAAATGTGCTGTATTTAAGAAGCAGAGCCTGGAGTAGGATTTTCCTTTTATACCAGCTCCAATTAATTAAAAACTGGCTGACCTTTTATTTCAGTACCACCATCCTGCCCTAGGCCAGCATCCTCTGATTTCCTGTAATGTAACACAAAAGGAACTGCTTCCTTCTGCTTTTCTCTTCTTCATTGCAAATGCAACTTCCTTGTTATCTACCTTTGTCTGATGTAGCAATGGTTTTGTTAAAAGTGCACCTCACAACAGTTGAGATCATTGCTGAGTGCACAGCATCCTTCTTGCACTGTGCAGGAAGATGGGGAATGAGAGATAATAAGTCAGACATGATGGAGTGGCAGAACAGACTCGATGGGCCAAACAGCCTCGTTCTGCTTCTATAGCTGTGCTATGAGGCACAGGATCCACGGCTTCATGTGTGGCACCCTTATTACAAGGTTACAGTCATGTCCTGTGTTTGATTTTATATCTCAATTCAATCTCCAAATTACATAAAAAGGCACAGTATCAAAACTGGCATTCTTGTGGAAATATTTGCTGAGATAAAATGGTTCATAAGTTTCACTTACTTATGTTGTCAAATGCTTCGGCTCCTTAAATTTATTTGTGAACAGTGACTCTAAGAACTCATGCGTGTAATGGGTGGTTTCAAACAAGTTCCCGTAACAACAGGAAAGTGATTACATTGGCAGAAATTACAGCTTTTTAAACTGTTCGAATATTTCAGTTTGGAGAAGTTCCCCATGTCACCGCATGAAATTACTGAACAGAAGGATGTCTGTGACCCTCTTTCTGCATAGTTGTGCTGTCTTCTTTCATCTCATTTTCTGGCTCCATCTCCCATACCTTAATATTTTTTTCTCTTTTAGCATTAATTTCCTCTTAAATCCTATGATTGACTCAGCTTCAGTACCTATCTGCGCTAATGCAGTCCACATTATAATAATAAATTGTACGAAATGGCTCCTTCCAACATCCTCTTTATGCCTCCAATACCAGTGGTAAATTTGCTGATTTATCCATATATTAAAGCATTCGCTCACTATTAAAACATTCAGACCTTTGAATAACTTTGAAAAATAGATACCCATTAACTCCGCCAGTAAGAGCTCACTACGATATCAGTATTTAATCCTCAAACAGGTCGTGCAGATGTTTATGATCACTTTGCTATTTATTGTATCTTGCTGAATGCTAATTGGCCATGTTCCCTTCACGGAAACATGACTGTGCTCGAGAAGTGATTCATTTGAAACAGAGGGGCACAAGATGCTGAAATCTGGAGCAACAAACAATCTGCTGGAGGAACTCAGCAGTATCTGTGATATGAAGGGAGAAGTCAACATCAACCACATTTTCATCAGAACCATAGTATTCTGGAGCCTCTTGCGATCATTAGAGAACCATTGGAAATCAGATTCTTGCTTTATCCAGCCTGCTTTAACATACTCACTTGATCGTTAATAATTTGAAAGCAGTTTAAAAGCAAAATATTGTCAATGTTGGAAATCCAAAATGAAAACAGCAACTGTTAGAATACTGAATTGGCCAGATTATAGAGATACGAGTAGAGCTGGTGTTTCAGGTTGATGACCTTTCAGCAGGGCTGAGAAGGAGCTACGACATTTTTTGGTTCTCCTGCAAGGTCATTGACCCATATAAGATATTAGTCATAAATACAAGGAATTCTGCAGATGCTGGAAATCCAAGGCAAAGCACATAAAATGCAGGAGGAACTCAGCAGGTCGGGCAATATCCATAGAAATGAATAAGCAGTTCACTTGCTCATTTCCACGGATGCTGCCACTGCCAGACCGGCCAAGTTCCTCCAGCATTTTGTGTGTTTTCATTAAGATATTTATAGCTGGCTGGCAAAGATGGAGGTGTGAGCCGTGGGAGTAGGTGTACAGAGAAGGAAAGGAAAGCAATTGTGCTTTTAGTGATTGACAGTAAAGTCCTGTGTGATGAAGTGTTGACAGCTACAGTGAATTTAATACGGTCAGAAATCATGCTTGTCCTGCTTAAACTCTTTTTTCTGTGCATAAAATTACCTGACGCTGCAACTAATTTGTTCTTTGACTGTGTTTTCCATAGTGGAAGCTGAACTGACATGTTTTTTGATGAGATTAGCAATCACACTTTAATCAGTAAAAAATAGGTAGGACCCAATTTCTGGGCCAAAATTTCAGTCATTCAATAAGTTTGATTGTTGGCTTCATCTTTCAGAAGAAATGCAAAGTTGGGTTGGGAAATAGACAAAGGTTTGTGCATTCTGATCAGAAAATCCAAGCACCCAACATTGAAGTATCCCAGCTGATGCCCTGCTACAAGACAGACTAGATCCCTCAGCCACAATAGAAGGTTGAGTGAACTTGGCCTTTTTCCCTTGGAGCAACGGAGGATGAGAGGTGACTTGATAGAGGGGTATGAGATGATGAGAGGCATTGATCGTGTGGATAGTCAGAGGCTTTTTCCCAGGGCTGAAATGGCTAGCATGAGAGGCCACAGTTTTAAGGTGCTTGGAAGCAGGTACAGAGGAGGTGTCAGGGGTAAGTTTTTTACGCAGAGAGTGGTGCATGTGTCAAATGGGCTGCCGGCGATGGTGGTGGAGGCAGATACGATAGGGTCTTTTAAGAGAATCCTGGACAGATACATGGAGCTCAGAAAAATAGAGGAGTATGGGTAACCCTAGGTAATTTCTAAGGTAAGGACATGTTCGGTACAACTTTGTGGGCTGAAGGGCCTGTATTGTGCTGTAAGTTTTCAATGTTCCTATGTTTCTATGTAACAGAGGCTGGAGCTCTGAGCACTGACTCTAGCAAGATCAGAAAACTAAGATTTATACGTGAGCGTGTCTTTATTGCATTGAAACATTCAGGAAAACATTTTCACATACCAAACCTGATAATGAAAAATCTTTCCATAACAAAAGTACGATGTTCAAACTGTGCATACCAATGTGAATTCAAATTGAAAGCTATTTCCATAGCTAATATAAGTGGATCAGACTGTACATATACATAAAATAATGATAATTCTTCTATCTTTTGAACATAAAAAAATACTTTATTTTTTCTCTGTCTGTTCCTTTGTATGCAGACTTTGAATTGTACGTTGAAAGAAAAGAATTGTGGAGCAGCCGACCGCCATTCCACTTGGACAATAAAATTTGTACTGGAAAGGCAGATTGCAGGCTTTGTACAGCTTTTCGTCAGCATAAGGCTGTCTTGCTTTCAGGACTAAGTGAGGATCTCCTCCTGAGCAATCTTCCTGTCAGGGCTGTAAGGCTTTCATTTCAATATTTTAATTTATCGCTCCTAGCATTAAAGGATTCAATCTCATATAAAATACACAATAATATGTAGGCTGTAAGATTTTTTAAAAAATAAGTGTTGGCAATTCTTCCACTACCCAGGAATCCTCTCAGCTCAGTGTACAATTGCATCTACTTTTACTTCACGCTATTTTGCTTCTTTTATCAGGCATACTCTCTTCTGCTTTACTTCTCAACCCTTTTCCTCCCCCCATTCACCCATTTATCTTTACTTAGCTGCTGGCTACCTCCTTTATTATTGCTTTGTCGGGTTGTGTAGAGTTTCAGTTTTCCTCACCTGCAATACTTCCTAAGGTACTTCACATAAAAGAAATTTAAGTTACCTGAGTAATGGAAACTGTGACCAGTCCTTGAAAGTGGTCCTCATTCAATACCGAATATTGGAATTGGTTGTCTATTGCCAATTAATCCAAACTGTTACTATTTCTGGGCGATTTTTGAATCAGGTAGGCCTGCAGATAATGAACAGTGAGCTGAACTGAACTGCAATATGCCTTCTGATTTTGTGTTTTATATTCTGTGTCTTCGCTCATTCTTTTTGTGTTGCTGTTTGCACTTCTTTTGCACATGGGGGATGGGGGTATTGATGTTTGATATTCTTTGATCGGGCAGGTTCCATGGTTCTTCTTTGTTTCGTGACTGTCTGTGGAGAAGACAAATTTCAGAGTTGTGTACTGCATATATACTTCGCTAATAAATGTACTTTGAATCTTTGAAACTTTGAAAATCTAAAATGAGTCTGCTGTCTGTGAATGCAGTTCAAGGAAGTATATAAATTGGCAGGACCATCAACATATGGAGCATAAGTTAATTTTCTTTTTTCAATAAGGGTTTTACAAATTAAATTGCAGGCCAGACTCATTATACAAATATCTCTTAACAAGGTCTCAAAACATTATAAACTTAAGAGAGTTAGATTTCAGTACCATAGCTATGCTCTACCGCAAAGCTATAGAACAGAAACGTTGCAATTTTAGAGCTGTCAAAGAAGAGCAGGGGAATTCTACTTAATATCCTGGCCAATATTTTTCAACTCAAGCAACATAACACTGAAAAACAAAACAGATTTGTCATTATAGCATTGTTATTTTATGAGATCTTGCCAATGCAAATTGACTTCTGCATTCCCTAGCCTATGTAAATGGATATTTGAGCGTTGAGATGTTGGGAGTTGGTATCTTCAGAACTGGGAATTGGCGATTCCAAATTTAGTTCTGCTTTCTCAGATAATCTTTACAAGATACATATAAAACTCTGTGTATTTATCTATAGGAAAGTCAGTAAAATCCCAAATTCACTTCATGAATGTAGCTATCAGTCCTGTTGAATAAATATTAAAGATTGTGCGCCGGAATATATAATAATATATGAACTAGAAAATTCTGAACAACATTGCGGTTAGAATCACTGAAGATTTAAAACCTATTTAAGTATTTTCCATCAGAAGAGAAACAGATCCATTCGATCAGATGGGTATTTCATTTGTTGTCATCTTCTCTCGTCTGTGTTCAGAAGGAAAATTACAAGACTATATGGTAACAGAGAAAGCATATTAGACAACAGCACTGAAAAGAATAAGTAAATAAAATGCTCAAAGATCAGAGTTCAGCATACTTTCATCACAAACTTTGAAGAGTTGTAATAACATAGTGGAATCTGTCTCAATGGTTTACTGTATATCACATTTAGAAGTACACCCAAAGAGGTTCAAACATATGCCGTCAATGGTTTAAGCATTTACAGGCCAAAAACCAAGAATGGTCACTATAAGGTTTACATACTGTAGGCGTCTGTTAAGAAATTGCATGGTTGTGGTAGAACCAAGAAATGCTGATCTGTTTGCTGCTTCTCACTGGTTTTCAGCTTTGTTGTGTGCACACTTACAAATCAAGGAGGTGGATACACATTTGGTGCATATGACAAGATGTCTTGTGGTAAGATAGTGTCTGACTATTCTACTGGATGGAGAAGAATGGGCTTACGTTGTCCCGGACCTCCTGTCCCATGATCCTCTCATATCCCCTTTGCCAATCACCTGTCCAGCTCTTGGCTCCATCCCTCCCCCTCCTGTCTTCTCCTATCATTTTGGATCTCCCCCTCCCCCTCCAACTTTCAAATCTCTTACTAACTTTTCCTTCAGTTAGTCCTGACAAAGGGTCTCGGCCTGAAACGTCGACTGCACCTCTTCCTAGAGACGCTGCCTGGCCTGCTGCATTCACCAGCAACTTTGATGTGTGTTGCTTGAATTTCCAGCATCTGCAGAATTCCTGTTGTTTACGTTGTCCTTTCTTTTGTTTCTGTAATATCATCATGTAAGCAAGGACTTAATGATAGATTGAGGCAACACCCAAGGAGGAGGCTAGTTGTTGACTCTGTGAAGTTTCAAATTTGATTCAGGCATACAAATTATCAAACAATATAAAAACAAGAATATTTTACTTCCATTCAGCACCATAGCTCTCTTACTGAACCCCCTGCTGAATTAAATAGCTATCCTTCCACTGTCTACACCTGAAGAATATGCTAAATAACTTTCTGTGTTAATATAAACATTGAACCATAGAAAACTTACAGCACAATACAGGCCCTTCGGCCCACAATGCTGTGCCAAACATGTACTTACTTTAGAAATTACTGAGGGTTACCCATAGCCCTCTATTTTTCTAAGCTTCATGTACCTATCCAGGAGTCTCTTAAAAGATCATAGTATCTGGCTATACCTGTTTGGGGAAGGCATACAAAAGAGTTCTACATCATTTGTCTGGAAGTTTTCCCTAAGTACTTTCGAACTCTCATGGGATCAAAAATGACTTGCTTCTTTCCTGGTGTTATGGGTTGTAAGATGACCAATAAGGCCATAGTGGAACCTACAGATTCTGCCACGGATGGAACAGGAGGAGATTGGCACGACGGACAAGTGGATTGCTTGGAAGATGGGAAGCCCTTCTGCCACTTGCACTGAGTTTACTGTGTGCTCACAACACACAGACTCAAGATTTCCATGCCATTTTGAGTGTTTTCTCCACTTTGAAATGGCTATGAGCCAGCGATTGCCAGGAGTCAGTAGGGCTGTTTCTTTCTTTCAAGAGAGTTTTGAGAAGCTCCCTAGAAGGTCATTTTATCTGTCAGTCTGGCAATCTGTGAGTGTGAGAGAGCTCTGTTTCAGGAATCTGCTGAAATGCATCATTTGCATTAATAACCCACACAGCCGAGGGCAAGCTCGCAAGTGTCATCACACGTTCCAGCACCAACGTTGCACGCCACAGCGCTCGGCAGAACAACGCAGAACACAGCAAAACAAAACATGAATAACAACGGCAAAACAATCCTCTTTCCTCCCTTCCACCGACTCACATACACAGTCCTCTAACCCCATGAAAGGCCATCTTCTTAGGCTTCCAGACTCCAATAGACATAGATTCAGACTCAGACACGTAGACATTAGGCCTTCGAACACCCCAATATACTCACAAGGATTGGCAGACGTGGGGCTCTGGCCAATGGGCCTTGACTCCCAGATTTCTGATTCAATCCCCAGGCTTTGATCCTCAGCGTTGACCTCAGAACCTGCCGATCACCATACATCTGGCCTTGAACTCAGGACTCACCAGTAACGGAACCCCAAGCTGTAGGTCTCGTATTCCATTCTAGTTACCTTATATAACTAGATATTTGTTGTTTTTTTTAATCTAGCTGCCTCATGGTATTTCACCAAAAACCTCAAAACCAGTTCATAAAAATAGATAAAATATAAATACTTAGTTGAATGACTGAACCATTCTGAAGCTTTGCTGCAAATCCCATTTTACTTTTAACATGTGTTTTTTTTTCCATTGCAATTGTCTGAATCATGTAACATATCTGCAAAGAGCTGCTGAAGATCAGTGCAAATTAATATTTATTGGCAGCAAAAAAAGACCCATGTAGCAAAGGCACTGACAATACCTTCATTAACATTTGTATTCTTGCCAAGAAACACAGAATGACATGATCTCACTGAATAAGCATGTAGTAACATTACACCTATCCCTTTAGTATTTGTATATAGTTTAAATGCTAAGGTTTTAATCCTTGTTATTCCTCTTCCACTGCTTTTCACAGATCCAGCAGAGGCATGGGGGTAGATGAGTCACAGTGGAAAACTGGAGAACACAATTTTCATGTTGTTTTCTAGTCATTTGACGGGCTTCATTTTGCTTTGGCCAGTGACTTAAAAACCACTTGCAAATAGGCTTAAAGGAAGCCTGTGTGAGAACATCAGCAGGGGCTGGGGATTGATTTGATCCTATATCATCTGGTCTCTGCATTAATCCAAATGTTTCTGTGTGTAATACCCTACAATTTATTGTTAATGGTCTCACACTATTAATTCTCACCAATGAGAGTATGAACAGTGAAGTCTGACAATATTCATTGCAAACTGTAAATTCACATTGGGAAAATGAGTATAAATTTGGGTTCAAGATGCAGAGTTAGGCATATTTTTGAATTCAATAATAACCCAACGTAATTGCAGTTGCAGATCTCTTTGCTGGAGGTAATATCTACCAGCAGCAAGAGTGCAGGACCTGAAGTCCCAGGAAATTTTTTGGATGATGCTTCCAGTCCTGAAGAAGGCAAACCGGCCACAAGAATGCTTCATCTGATGAGAGTGAGACCGAACACAACACTTGTAATCCCAGTCTATCTGTTTGCCATTGCTAAGGTTCAGATCGAATTGTAGTAAGAGAAAATGTCACACACATTCTGAGCTTCCTCATTGTTTATTTATTTTATGTATCTGTAAATCTGGACCAGGCAACATAGCTTCCCAACTCCTAAACTCAATGCCCTGGCCGATGAAAAACCGTTCAGAGTACATTATTGTCTTTACATACAACTCTGAAATTCTTTTTCCTGCAGGCACTCAGAAAATCTATTGAATAGTAACTGTGAACAGGATCAATGGAAGAGCAAGAGCAGGGAAGACAACAAACTGCACAAATGCAAACACAATAAATAGCATTAAGTAACAAGAGCATGAAATAACATGATAAAGAGATCTTAAAGTGAAATCATTGGGTGTGGGAACCTCTTAATAGATAAGTGTAGTTATCCCCTTTTGTTCAAGAGCCTGATGGTTGAGTTGTAGTGACTGTTCTTGAACATGGTGGGGCAAATCTAAGGCTCTTGTACCTTCAACCTGATGGCAGGAGTGAGAAAAGAGCATGGCCTGGGTGGTGAGGATCTTTGATGATGGATGCTGCTTTCCTATGACAGCATTTCATGTTGATGTGCTCAATGATTGGGAGGGCATTACCTATGATAAACTGGGCCAAATCCACTATCTTTTGTAGGATTTTCATTCAAAGGCAGTGGCGTTACCATACCAGGCCACAGTGTACCCTGTCAATATATTTTCCACTGCACATCTCTAGAAGTTTATCAAGGGTTTTGATGTCATGCCGAATCTCTGCAGATGGTGAAGGCCAGCATGCCAACACCAGCCTCACAAATCTACCTACCTGTGACGCTATTTCAACAAACTAGATAACTTTACTCCTGGGTCCCTCTGTTCTATCACAGACCCTGACCTTTCATTGAATAAATCCTATCCTAAAAATACAGTACCTCACATTTATCTGCATTGAAATCCATTTGCCAACCCTTAGCCCACACACGAAGCTGATCAAGAATCCCTGTAATTTTTCATAACCCTCCACAATTTCTACAACACCAACTATTTTAGTATGAGCTGCAAACTTATTGAACATTTCTTGTAAATTGACATCCAAATTATTTATATAAGTTATACACAACAAAGATTGCGGCACCAACCTCTGCAGCACACCACTAGACACACATTCCCGATCCAAGAAACACTCCCTGACCATCACCTTTTGCTTCCTAGCACTGAAACAATTATGAACCCTAACCGCTCTCCTCCCACCCATCCTCGCTCCCCGAATCCGGGGAGTGGGAGAGGGAGGGAGTGGATAGGGTTAATAAAATGACTGTAATTAAAGAAAAATTAAGTCACAAGTTATAGCTAACCAGGAATACTATTGTGGATAGTAAGAATCTGTTTTGATATTGAAAAATGAAAAGCATCAATGAAAAGAGCATTGGTTTTGCAGAAAGTGAGTCTGGCAAATTAATACAGTGCATTCTGGTTTCTTTCAGCCATCAGTTAAACCAGGCAACCACTTATTTGGGACAACTCAAAGAACAAAATCAAATCGAGTAAACAGCCAGGATTTTCTTTCTTTATTTGAAACACTGCGCTGGACAAGAGACAGTTGCCGAGCAGTTTCTAACTAGCATCAGTCGCATGCACTTGTGTGGCCATTAGACACTGCACCGTGCTTAGAATGAAAAGTTTTTAAATAACATCAGTTGCATGTTTTTGTGTTGAAAAATCAGTGATTTTTGTCACTGACTATTGGCAAGGAATAAGCAGTAAGGCAATTCAGAAGTGTTTTCCTGACTGCAGTTTCAAGCATTCAGGCTTGGAGATACTAGAAATGGCCAAGAGTGAAAATGAAATGATTTTACTACTTCAGGAAGTTAGGAACCATGAAAAATTTCAAGGTATCGACAATCAACTTAAATATTACAATGAAAATGAAGATTTGGGGTATGTAGCAGTCTCTAACTATTGTCAGTCGTGTGCTCTTGTGTGGCCATTAGACACGACACCGTGCTCAGGGTGAACAGCTTTTAAATAGCGTGACCGGAGTATGTTTGTGCTATGTTATTCATCTGAGCCAACAGATGACAAATTAAGAAGTAGTAATTTTTGACTCTACTTCATGCAGGAAGGCAATGAAAGCAGTCCATTATATACACTAGGTGTCTGCATTGATACATTGATTGTTTAATACGTGGCAAAGGAGTTGGTGTGGGAAGGAGGGCATAAGATTTTTGGATTATGGGTCTCTTTTCCAGGGAAGGTGGGACCTGTACAGAAGGGATAGTTTGCGCCTGACCTGGAGTGGGACTAATATCCTAGAGGGAAGACTTGTTAATGTTGCTGGGTGGGGATTAAACTGGAGATGCAGGGAAATGGGAACCAGAGTGCAAGAACAGTTAGTGGAGAGGTTATAGAGGCAGATGATGGTAAGACCTCAGACAAAGTTAGGAATCAAAAGATTGAGCATGGTGCGACAAAATCAAAAAGGGTGAATACAGGACTGAAGGTGTTGTATCTGAATGCGCGCAGTATACAGAATAAGGTAGGTGAACTTGCAGCACAGTTGCGGATTAGCAAGTATGATGTTGTAGGCATCACTGAATCATGGCTGGGAGCTTAATGTCCAAGGATACACATTCTATCGAAAGGATAGGCAAGAAGTCAGAGAGGGCAGTGTTGCTTTGTTGGTAAAAAACAAAATCAGATCATTAGAAAGAGGTGACAAGGTCGGAAGATGTTGAATGATTGTGGATAGAGCTAAGGAACTGCAAGGGCCAAAAAAACCCTGATGGGAGCTATATACAGAAGCCTAAACAGTAGTAAGAATGTAGCCTACAGATTACGTGAGATAAAAAATGCATGCCAAAAGGGCAATGTTACAATAGTTATGGGAGACTTCAATATGTAGGTAAATTGGCAAAAACAGGTTGGTGCTAGATTACAGGAGGGACAATTTCGAGAGTGCCTAAGAGATGGCTTTTTAGAGCAGATTGCAGTTGGGCCCACTGGAAGATCAGATATTCTGTATTGGGTGTTGTGCAATGAACCAGAATTGATTAGAGAGCTTAAGGTAAAAGAACCATTGGGGAAAAATGATCATAATATGATTAAATTCACTCTGTAATTTGAGAAGGAGAAGCTAAAGTCAGATGTATCAGCACTACAGTGGAGTAAAGGGAATTGCAGAAGCATGAGAGAGGAGTTGGCCAGAGATGATTGGAAAAGAACACTGGCAAGGATATTAGCAGAGCAGCAATGGCTGGAATTTCTGGAAGCAAGTCGGAAGGCACAGGATAGATATATCCCAAAGAGGAAGAAGCATTTAAAGGAAAGAAGACACAACTATAGCTAACAAAAGATGTCAAAGCCAACGTAAAAGCCAAAGAGAGAGCATATAATAGAGCAAAGACTAGTGGGAAGTTAGAGAATTGGGAATCTTTTAAATAAAAACAGAAGGCAACTAGAAAAGTCATCAAGAGGTAAGGATGGAAAATGCAAGTAAGCTAGCCAATAACATAAAAGAGAATACCAAAAGTTTTTTCAAATACATAAAGTGTAAAAGGGAGGCTAGAGTGGCTGTTAGACCACAAGAAAACATGCTGGAGAGGTAGTAATGAGGACAATGAAACAGTGGATAAACTGAATAAGTATTTTTCATCAGTCTTCACTGTGGAAGACACTAGCAATATGGTGGAGGTTCCAGGTGTCAGGGGCCGTGAAGTGTGTGACTGAAAGGTCTGAAGGTAAATAAGTAACCTACACCAGATGGTGTACATTCCAAAGTTCTGAAAGAGGAGGCTGAAAAGATCGTGGAGGCATTAGTAATGATCTTTCAAGAATCACTAGATTCTGGAATGGTTCAAGAAAACTGGAAAATTGCAAATGTCACTCCACTCTTCAATAAGGGAGAGAGGCGGAAGAAAGGAAACTACAGGCCAGTTAGTCTGATTTCAGTGATTGGGAAGATGTTGGAGTCAATGATTAAGAATGAGGTCTCAGGGTACAGAGGCACATGATAAAAATAGGCTATAGGCCTGACAAATCTGTTGGAATTTTTTAAAGAAGTAACAAGCAGGATAGACAAAGGAGAATCATTTGGTGTTATGTACCTAGATTTCCAGAAGGCCTTTGGCAAGGTGCCACACATGGGCTACAAGCCCCTGGTATTACAGGAAAGATTCTAGCATGGATAAAGCAGTGGCTGATTGGCAGGAGGCTAACAGTAGGAACAAAGGGACCCTTTCCTGACTGGCTACCAGTGACTAGTGGTGTTCCACAGTGGTCTGTATTGTGACTGATTCTTTTTATGTTGCATATGAATGATTTGGATGATGGAATTGATGATTTTGTTGCAATGTTTGCAGACTATATAAAGATAGGTTGAGGGGCAGGTAGTTTTGAAGAAGAAGATAGGCTACAGAAGGACTTAGACAGATTAGCAGAATGGGCAAAGAAATGGCAGATGGAATACAGTGTCAGGAAGTGCATTGTCATGCATTTTGGTAGAAGAAATTACAGGGTTGGCTATTTTTCAAGTGGAGAGAAAATGCAAAAAACTGAGACACAAAGGGTCTTGGGAATCCTCGTGCAGGATTCCCTAAATGTTAGTTTTCAGGTTGAGTATGTCATGAGGAAAGCAAATGCAATGTAATTTCAAGAGGACTAGAATATAAAAGCAAGAATATAATGTTGAAACTTTATAAAGCACTGCTGAGGCTTCACTTGGAGTATTGTGAGCAGGTTTACGCCCTTTATCTTAGAAAGGATGTGCTGAAACTGGAGAGGGTTCAAAGGAGGTTCATGAAAATGATTCTAGGATTAAATGGCTTGTCATATGAAGACTGATGTATTCACTAGAATTCAGAAGAATGAGGGGTGACCTCCCTGAAACACAATAAATTGTGTAAGGCCTTAAGAGAGTGGATGTGGAGAGGATGTTTCCTGTGGTGGGAGAGTTTAAGACCAGAGGACACAGCCTCAGAATAGAGAGACATCCTTTAGAATGGAGATGAGGAAGAATTTCTTTAGCAAGAGTGTGGAGAATCTGTGGAATTCTTTGCCATGGGCAGATGCGGAATCCAAGTCTTTATGTGTATTTAAGGCAGAGGTTGTTAGGTTCTTGATTGGTCAGGGCATGAAGGGGTACAGGGATACGGCAGGAGATGGGGACTGAGATGAACATTCCATCAGCCACGATGAAATGGCATCGCAGACTCAATGGGCCAAATGTCCTAATTCTGCTCCAGTGTCTAATGGTCTTATGGTCTTATTTCATTTAAATACATAATTTGTTATTCAGTTAAACTATTTTTAAACTATTTCTGGAACTATTTCCATGAAAGTTCAGCTAATTGGAGTAGCCACTTAATTGGGCCAAAATGTACTGATCCCGAAGTGTTACAATTAACTGGAATCCACTGTAATGATAAATAAGCAGTTAGCCAAGGAACTAAATATATATTTTGCAACACTTTAGAGAATGCACATCACATTCCAGAGATAGCTATAGATCTGGAAGTGGAATAGAGAGAGGGTCTCCAGAAAATTACAATTTCTAAGGAGATGATCCAGAGCAAACTGTTGTTGTGAGTTAATGTCACTGGAGTCCTGGTGAACTTCATCTTATGAACTAAAAGAGAATAACTGATGCGTTGAGTTGAACTTTCCAAAATTCCTTCGATTCAGGGAAGGTTCCATTCGACCAGAAAATAGTAAATGGGACTCTTTTATTCAAGAGGAGAGGCAGTCTGCAAGAGCCCCAAAGCTTCTTACAATAATAATCACAAAGAAAAGAAAATGTAAGAAGCTCTTAAAAAAATATTGCAGCAGGCAATTAGAAAAAAAGTCAAGGTAATCAGGCAAAGTCTAAATAGCATTCTGAATTACTAATCTTGTTTGATTATTTTATTGGAGCTCTTTGAAGAAGTAGCATCTGTTGTGGGTAAATGACAACTGGCTGATATTCCAACATTTCCAGGTAGCATTTCATGAGGAGTTGCATCAAAGATTATTGCAGAGAAAAACAGCTCCTGGTGTAGGTAATCTATTGATGTGGTTAGAAGATCGACTGGCTGACAGGAAATAGAGAACAGGCATGTAAAGTGAGGTTTTCTCAGGTTAGCAAAATGAGAGGAATTGGAACTGCGGCTTCATCATTTTACAACTCATATAAATGACTCGGATGAAAGCATTGATGGATAGTTTGCTGAGGGCACAGCGATAGCTAGGAACATAAGGAGGCAGCAAAGGCAAAGGGCTGTCAAATTGAGTATGTATGAAAATGTGAAATTGTCGATAATTGCAGAGAAATAAAAGCGTATTACTTTAAAAAATGAGATAGCAGAACTTGAGAGGCAGAAACATCTGGATGTTCTAGCACTTATTTATAAAAGTTCATACTGCAAGATCAACAAATAATTAAGAACATTAACAGAATACAAAAGTAAGGAGCTTATGCTTCAGTTTTATTGGGCTGAGACCATATTCAGAATGATGGATTTTGCATTGGTCTCCTGATATAAGTTAGGAAGTTAATGCTATGGAAACAATTCAGAGAAGATTAACTGAAAAGGGCCAGTTAGCTTATGAGGAAAAACCAAATGAGCTTGGCATGTATCAAATCACAAACAAGAGAAAAGCTGCAGATGCTGGAAATCCAGGCAACACACAAAAAAAGTACAGTCTTTTGGAGCCAAAGGAGAAATTATTTAGAGTGAGGACAAGCTCCGCTAGGCGGAGGAGAGTGGTGGTGGAAGAGAACTGGTCGGGTCTGGTGTCCAGAAAGAAATGGAGCACTGTGGACATCCATAGTAAAAATTAGATGAGGGGGTCAGGGAACCTAAAATACTTGAAAAGATTAAGAGTGTGTGAGGTGTCACGGGTGTAGGTAGAATGGGACTGAACCAGGGGTGATAAAACAGAGTCAAAGAATGCAGATATGAGGTCCCGCCGAAGGGTTTCAGCCCAAAATGTCGACTGTGCTTTTTTCCATAGATGCTGCCTGGCCTGCTGAGTTCCTCCAGCATCTTATGTGTGTTGCTTGGCATGTATCAACTGGTGTTTAGAAGAGAGAGTGGGATTTCATTGAAAGTACAAGATCCTGAGGGTAGAGGTGGAACGTATCTTTCCTCTTGTGGGTGAATTGAAAACTGGGATCTCTGTTTAAAAATTAGTCAACCATTTAAGAAAAGATATGGTGAACTAAGAGAGTCATAAACCTTTGAAATATTCTTTCTCCAGCCAGAATCTCTGCTTTATTTTTAAAGATAAATAGATATATTACCAAGGTATGCAAGATTTAAAGAGTGAAGATTGCAGTCAAAATAATTTAGATTTTATTGAATGCAGTGCAGGATTGAGGGGCTAGTGGCCCACTCCTGCTCAAATTTCATACATACCTGCATTAGGTTCTTTTGAAATAAACCTAATAAAGTTAATTATTAGGCAATTTTAGGCTTAAAGTCACAGAGTCATAGAAAAGTACAGGACGGAAACAGGCACTTTAAAATTTTGGAAAGATACCTTTGATATGATTTCAACAGTTTTGCATTTCGATTTTTGGTTTGCCAATGATGGAACACAGCTCTTTATCCTCTTCAGCTTGTTGTATGATTGCATTTGTTACATTAATGGCCAGAAGGTCCATTTTATTGAGCTGGAAGGAGACCAATCCTCCTACTACATGTCAATGGTTTTCTCAAACTATATTATGTTTAAATTTAGAAAAAATCAGAAGTGACATTTTTGATCCTTCGGTTAAATTTGAAGAGACTTGGAAACCATTTATTCAACATTTTCATATGATGTAATTTGACCTTTTCCAAATTCTTTTTATTAACTTAGAATATATGAATAGAGGAGCAGAGTTGACGACATTAATGAATGTATTCGATCTAATATATTGGTTCAGCCCTGTTTTGTTCTGTTTGGGTATTTTTTGTTTTTTTTGGGGGGGCGGTTTCTTTGTGATTTTTTTTCTTTTTATTTTTTTCTCTTCATGATTAATTATATCAAGAAGTTTATTACACTTGTACTATTTGTAGTTTCTCTTGTATATGTTTCTCTTTGTATATGTTCCATATCCTTACTATCCATGTACCTATCGAAACTTCCCTTAAACTTTGAAATCAAGCTTGTATGCACCACTTCTGCTACATCTCATTGCACAGTCTCATAACCCTCATGTTCCCCTTAACCTTTTCACCTTTCACCCTTAACCCATGGCCTCTGGTTGTAGCCCCACTCAAATTCAGTGGAAAAAGCTTGCTTGCATTTACCCTATCTATACCCCTCATAATTTTGTATACCTCTATCAAATCTCTCAGACATCTACATTCCAAGGAATAAAGTCCTCACCTATTCAATCTTTTCTTCTAACTCAGGTCCTCTGGACCCAACAGCATCCTTGTAAATTTTCTGAGAATGAGAATCAGGTTTATTATCATCAGCGTGTGACGTGAAATTTGTTAACTTAGCAGCAGCAGTTCAATGCAATACATAATCTAGCAGAGAAAATAATAATAATAAATAAAATAAAAAATAATAATAAATAAACAAGTAAATCAATTATGTATTTTGAATAGATTATTAAAAAGTGCAAAAACAGAAATACTGTATATTAAAAAAAAGTGAGGTAGTGTCCAAAGATTCAATGCCCATTTAGGAATCAGATGGCAGAGGGGAAGAAGCTGTTCCTGAATCACTGTGTGCCTTCAGGCTTCTGTACCTCCTTCCTGATGGTAACAGTGAGAAAAGGGCATGCCCTGGGTGCTGGATGTTCTTAATAATGGACACTGCCTTTCTGAGACACAACCTTCTGGAGCTTCTTTCAGTCCTGTGCAGTAGCCCCTCCATACCAGACAGTGATGCATCCTGTCAGAATGCTCTCCACAGTACAACTATAGAAGTTTATGAGTGTATTTGTTGACACGCCAAATCTCTTCAAACTCCTAATAAAGTACAGCCACTGTCTTGCCTTCTTTATAACTACATCGATAAGTTGGGACCAGGTTAGATCCTCAGAGATCTTGACACCCAGGAACTTGAATCTGCTCACTGTCTCCCTCTACGAGAATTGGTATGTGTTCCTTCATCTTACCCTTCCTGAAGTCCACAATCATCTCTTTCATCTTACTGTCGTTGAGTGCCGGGTTGTTGCTGCGGCACCACTCCACCAGTTGGCATATCTCACTCCTGTACACCCCCTCGTCACCACCTGAGATTCTACCAACAATGCTTGTATCGTTAGCAAATTTGTAGATGGTATTTGAGCTATGCTGATCCAGTTAACCACATTATCATCCAGATCATGGATATCGATGACAAACAATAACGGATTTAGCACCGATCCCTGCGGCACTCCGCTAGTCACAGGCCTCCAGTCAGAGAGGCAACCATCTACTACCACTCTCTGACTTCTCCCATAAAGCCAATATCTAATCCAATTTACTACCTCATCTTGAATGCCAAGCAACTGAATGTTCTTGACCAACCTCCCATGCAGGACCTTGTCAAATGCCTTACAAAAGGCCATATAGACAACATCCACTGCCTTGCCTTCATCAGCTTTCCTGGTAGCTTCCCTGAAAAAAACTCTATGAGATTGGTTAGACATGACCTACCATGCACAAAGCCATACTGACTAGTCATGTCACTAATCAGTCCATGTCTATCCAAATACTCATATATCCAGTCCCTCAGAATACCTTCCAACAACTTTCCCACTACTGATGTCAGGCTCACCAGCCTATAATTTCCTGGTTTATTTTTAGAGCCTTTCTTGAACAGCAGGACAACATTGACTATCCTCTAATCTTCTGCTGCCTCACCTGTCACTAAGAAAGATTTAAATATCCAACACCTCAGGGCATATTCAAAACCCGGACTCCAGCAACGAGCATGGACACCTTCACAGCGATTGCGCAAGCACCAACTGTGACGCCAGCCTTGAACTCCAGGCCGGGTCTTTATGTGCTGCTGTTGTGACTCCCGTCTCCCCTTCCCCCACCACCACTCCGCAGCCCCGTCTTCCTCAGATCCCACCGTCAACTCCTGGGCCCTCGGAGGCTCCATCTTCCTCTCACCCCAACCCTCCCCTCTCCATTGACACACCCAGCCTCCCCCCTCCCCCCTCTGATCCCAGCTCTCATCCATGCCGGGTCTTTACCATCCCCTCCGACCTTCAACTGTCGGAGGCAGAACGCTCGGTCCTCATTAAGGGCCTCACCTTTGTCCCCCTTCGCCCACACCTCAGCGAGTTCCATGTTCGCCACGATGCGGAACTTTTCTTCCGCCGTCTCCGTCTCCGAGCCTACTTCTTCGGCAAGGACTCTTCCACCCCCACCGGTGACCCCTTCTCCCGTCTTCAACCCTCCTCTTCTTCATGGACACCCCGCTCTGGTCTTCTGCCTGCTCTGGACCTCTTTATCGCTAATTGCCGACGGGACATCAACCGTCTCGACTTCACCGCACCTTGTCCCCATTCCAACCTCACTCCCTCCGAACGCTCTGCTCTCCACTCCCTCCGCACTAATCCTAACCTTATTATTAAACCCGCCGATAAGGGGGGTGCTGTTGTAGTCTGGCATACTGACCTCTACCTTGCCAAGGCACAGCGACAACTCGCGGATACCTCCTCTTATTTACCCCTCGATCGTGACCCCACTAAGGAGCACCAGGCCATTGTCTCCCACACCATCACCGACTTTATCCGCTCAGGGGATCTCCCATCCACTGCTACCAACCTTATAGTTCCCACACCCCGCACTTCCCGTTTCTACCTCCTACCCAAGATCCACAAACCTGCCTGTCCTGGCCGACCTATTGTCTCAGCTTGCTCCTGCCCCACCGAACTCATTTCTGCATACCTCGACACTGTTTTATCACCCCTTGTTCAATCCCTTCCGACCTATATTCGTGACACTTCTCACGCTCTTAAACTTTTCAATGATTTTAAGTTCCCTGGCCCTCACCGCTTTATTTTCACCATGGATGTCCAGTCTTTATATACTTCCATCCCCCATCAGGAAGGTCTCAAAGCTCTACGCTTCTTTTTGGATTCCAGACCTAATCAGTCCCCCTCTACCACCACTCTGCTCCGTCTAGCGGAATTAGTCCTTACTCTTAATAATTTCTCCTTTGGCTCCTCCCACTTCCTCCAAACTACAGGTGTAGCTATGGGCACCCGTATGGGTCCTAGCTATGCCTGCCTTTTTGTTGGGTTTGTGGAACAATCTATGTTCCGTGCCTATTCTGGTATCTGTCCCCCACTTTTCCTTCGCTACATCGATGACTGCATTGGCGCTGCTTCCTGCACGCATGCAGAACTCGTTGACTTTATTAACTTTGCCTCCAACTTTCACCCTGCCCTCAAGTTTACCTGGTCCATTTCCGACACTTCCCTCCCCTTTCTAGATCTTTCTGTCTCTGTCTCTGGAGACAGCTTATCCACTGATGTCTACTATAAGCCTACTGACTCTCACAGCTATCTGGACTATTCCTTTTCTCACCCTGTCTCTTGCAAAAACGCCATCCCCTTCTCGCAATTCCTCCATCTCCGCCGCATCTGCTCTCAGGATGAGGCTTTTCATTCTAGGATGAGGGAGATGTCTTCATTTTTTAAAGAAAGGGGCTTCCCTTCCTCCACTATCAACTCTGCTCTTAAACGCATCTCCCCCATTTCACGTACATCTGCTCTCACTCCATCCTCCCACCACCCCACTAGGAATAGGGTTCCCCTGGTCCTCACCTACCACCCCACCAGCCTCCAGGTCCAACATATTATTCTCCGTAACTTCCGCCACCTCCAACGGGATCCCACCACTAAGCACATCTTTCCCTCCCCCCCCTCTCTGCATTCCGCAGGGATCGCTCCCTACACAACTCCCTTGTCCATTCGTCCCCCCCATCCCTCCCCACTGATCTCCCTCCTGGCGCTTATCCGTGTAAGCGGAACAAGTGCTACACATGCCCTTACACTTCCTCCCTTACCACCATTCAGGGCCCCAAACAGTCCTTCCAAGTGAGGCAACACTTCATCTGTGAGTCGACTGGGGTGATATACTGCGTCCAGTGCTCCCGATGTGGCCTTTTATATATTGGCGAGACCCGACGCAGACTGGGAGACCGTTTTGCTGAACATCTACGCTCTGTCCGCCAGAGAAAGCAAGATCTCCCAGTGGCCACACATTTTAATTCCACATCCCATTCCCATTCTGACATGTCTATCCACGGCCTCCTCTACTGTAAAGATGAAGCCACACTCAGGTTGGAGGAACAACACCTTATATTCCGTCTGGGTAGCCTCCAACCTGATGGCATGAACATCGACTTCTCTAACTTCCGCTAGGCCCCACCTCCCCCTCGTACCCCATCTGTTACTTATTTTTATGCACACATTCTTTCTCTCACTCTCCTTTTTCTCCCTCTGCCCCTCTGAATATACCTCTTGCCCATCCTCTGGGTCCCCCCCCCCTTGTCTTTCTTCCCGGACCTCCTGTCCCATGATCCTCTCGTATCCCCTTTCGCCAATCACCTGTCCAGCTCTTGGCTCCATCCCTCCCCCTCCTGTCTTCTCCTATCATTTTGGATCTCCCCCTCCCCCTCCAACTTTCAAATCCCTTACTCACTCTTCCTTCAGTTAGTCCTGACGAAGGGTCTCGGCCTGAAACGTCGACTGTACCTCTTCCTACAGATGCTGCCTGGCCTGCTGCATTCACCAGCAACTTTGATGTGTGTTGTTTAAATATCTCTGCTAGGACCCTGGCAATTTATGCACTTGTCCTCTGCAGTGTCTGAGGGAACACCTTGTCAAACCCTAGGGATTTATCCACTCTAATTTGCCTCAGGACAGCAAACGCCTCCTCCTCTGTAATCTGTATAGGGTCCATGAAGTTGATGCCGCTTTGCCTCACTTCTATAGACTCTGTAGCCATCTCCTGAGTTAATACAGATGCAAAAAATGTATCTAAGATCTCCCGCATCTCTTTCGGCTCCACACATGGATTACCATTCTGATCTTCCAGATGATTAATTTTGTCCCACGCAATCCTTTTGCTCTTCACTTATCTGTCGAATTCCTTAGGATTCTCCTTCACTTTGTCTGCTAGGGAAACCTTATGCTTTTTTTTAACCCTCCTGATTCATTTCGTAAGTGTTCTCTTGCATTTCTTATACTCCCTAAGCACCCCATTTGTTCCTACCAGTTTATATCTGCTATGCATCTCCTTTTTTTCTTTTAACCAGGGCCTCAATATCTCTTGAAAACCAGGGTTCCCTACACCTGTCATCCTTACCTTTTATTCTGACAGGCACATACAAGCTCTGTGATCTCAAATTATCACTTCTGACAGCCTCTCACTTACTAAATACACTTTTGTCAGAAAACAGCCGGTCCCAATCCACCACTTGCCAGATCCTTTCTGATACTATCAAAACTGGCCTTTCTCCAATTTAGAATCTTAACCCACAGAGCAGACCTATCTTTTTGCATATTTACTTTGAAACTAATGGCATTTTGATCACTAGATGCAAAGTATTCCTCCATACAAACTTCTGTCACCAGCCCTGTCTCATTCCCTAATAACAGATCAAATATTGCACTACCTCTCATTGGGACTTTCATGCATTAACCACGGAAATTTTCCTGTACACATTTTACAAACTCTATCCCATCTAGTCCTTTTAAAGTATAGGATTCCCAGTCAACATGTGGAAAGTGAAAATCACCTGCTATAACAATCTTATGTTTCATGCAACAGTCTGCAATCTCTCTGCAAATTTGTTCCTCCAAATCCCTCAGACTGTTGGATGACCTATAATATAGCCCTATTAACATGGTCATACCTTTCTTACTACTCATTTCCACCCATACCACCTCACTAGATGAGCTCTCCAGTCTATCCTGACTGAGCACTGCTGTGACATTTTCCCTGACTAGTAATACCACCCGTCCTCCTTTAATCCCTCCCGCTCTCACATCTCAAACAATGGAACCTGAGAATGTTGAGTTGCCAGCCCTGCCCTTCCTGTGACAAGTCTCACTAATGGCTACAATATCCAATATCACAATTCCAAGAGTTGATCCATGCCCTGAGCTCATCTGCCTTTCCTATGATACTGGGGAGGAGAAGATGGTGGCGCGACGCAGCGCACACGGCCTCTCCAAAATGGTATCGTATTTGTAAGTAGGTACCGTGCACAATCCTGATTTGATGAAGACAGACGTGAGAAGGACGGAGGAACATCTGGAGAAACTTCTGAAATGCCCGCTTCGCTGCCGCTGCTACTGTGTGATCGAGAATCTCCGGAGGGGAAGGCCCCAAATCCTCAGCTTTGCCTATTGCCTGTTGTCGAGGCCAGGGTCGAAGCACTCGGCAGAGATGGTACTCGGTGCTAGGTGTCGGAGGGCTGGTCGGAGGTTCGAAGTTTTCGGACGGACTCAAGAGTCGGCTGTGGTCGGGTGCTGCGTCGGCAAGTTTGCGGCACTGGAAGCTCATGGCAGGGAGAGTTTTCCGTCCTTCTACCACCTGTGTGAGATGATGGGACTTTCGAGAGACTTTGAAACTTTTTTTACCATGCCCATGGTCTGTTCTTTATCAAATTATGGTATTGCTTTGCACTGTTGTAACTATATGTTATAATTATGTGGTTTTTGTCAGTTTTTCAGTCTTGATTTGTTTTGTTTTCTGTGATATCATTTTGGAGGAACATTGTATCATTTCTTAATGCATGCATTACTAAATGACAATAAAAGAGGACTGCGTGTCCTCATAATCTAATCTAATCTAATACATCTTGCATTGAAACATATACAGCTCAGGACATTGGTCACACCATGCTCAACCTTTCAGTTCCTGACTTTGTCTGAGGTCTTAACAACATCTGTCTCCACTAACTTTTCTGGCACTGGATTCTATCCTCCTGTAATTCTAGTTTAAACACCACCATGCAGCATTAGCAAACTTTCCCACTAGGACATTAGTCCCCTTCCAGTTCAGGTGCAAACCATCTCTTCTGTAGAGTACCCATCTTCCCTCGAAGGGAGTCCAATGATCAAAACACTGATGTCCTCCCTCCCACACCAACTCCTTAGCCATCTTCCTATTTCTGTCGTAAGGCTGCGCGACCAGACGGCATTCCAGGACGAGTACTCAGGATGTGCGCAGCACAATCAGCAGGTGTGTTTACAGACATTTTTAATTTCTCCCTCTCCCAGTGTAGAGTGCCCTCCTGCATCAAATTATCCACCAAAAAAGACCAAGGTAACATGCCTGAATGACTGGCGTCCTGTCGCACTCACCTCAATAATAAACAAATGCTTTGAGAGGCTGGTCAAGGACTACATCTGCAGCACGCTACCACCCACACTGGACCTCTTACATTTCACCTACTGACACAACCGATCGACAGATGACGCAATAGCCACAGCTCTATCCACCGTCCTTACGCATCTGGAAAAGAAGGATGTTTATGTGAGAATGCTGTTCTTGGACTACAGTTCAGCAAACAACACCATAGTACCATCCAGGCTCGACAAGAAGCTCAAAGACCTCGGCCTTGACCGTGCCTTATGCAGCTGGATCCTGGACTTCCTGTCAGATCACCTGCAGGTGGTAAGAGTGGGCTCCCTCAACTCCACACCTCTGACTCTCAACACAGGAGCCCCTCAGGGCTGTGTACTAAGTCCCCTCCTTTACCCCTGTATACCCATGACTGTGTTGCCACCCACAGCTCTAATCTGCTAATTAAATTTGCTGACGACACTACATTGATTGGCCTTATCTCAAAGAATAATGAGGTGGCCTGCAAGGAAGAAGTCATCTTTCTGACACAGTGGTGTCAAGAAAACAACTTCTCCCTCAATGTCACAAAAAGAAAGGAGCTGGTTGTGGATTACAGGAGGAATGGAGACTGGCTAACCCTATTGACATCAATGGATCTGGGGTTGAGAGGGTAAAAAGCTTTAAGTTCCTCAGCATCCATATCACCGAGGACCTCACGTGGTCTATACACATCAGCTGTGCAGTGAAAATGGCACAACAGTGCCTCCTTCACCTCAGACAGTTGAGGAAATTTGGTATGGGCCCCCAAATCCTAAGAACTTTTCTCAGAGCCTTTTTCCCAGGGCTGAAATGGTTGCCACAAGAAGGCACAGGTTTAAGGTGCTGGGGAGTAGGTACAGAGAAGATGTCAGGGGTAAGTTTTTTACTCAGAGAGTGGTGAGTGCATGGAATGGGCTGCCAGCAATGGTGGTGAAGGCAGATACGATAGGGTCTTTTAAGAGACTTTTGGATAGGTACATGGAGCTTAGAGAAATAGAGGGCTATGGGTAAGTCTAATAATTTCTAAGGTAGGGACATTTTTGGCACAACTTTGTGGGCCGAAGGGCCTGTATTGTGCTGTAGGTTTCCTATGTTTCTATAACTTTCTACAGGGGCACAATTAAGAACACCCTGACTGGCTGCATCACTGCCTGGTTGGGAACTGTACTTTCCTCAATCACAGGACGCTGCAGAGAGTGGTGCAGACAGCCAGCACATCTGTAGTTGTGAACGTTCCATGATCAGGACATTTACAAAGACAGGTGTGTAATAAGGGCCCGTAGGATCATTGGGGACCCAAGTCTCCCAAACCATAATCTATTCCAGCTGCTACCATTGGGGAAATGGTACCGCAGCATAAAAGCCAGGACCAACTGGCTCTGGGACAGCTTCTTCCACCAGGTCATCAGACTGATTAACTCATGCTGATTTCAATGTATTTCTATGTTACATTGACTGTTCTATTTATTATAAATTACTATGATTGCTCATTGCACATTTAGACGGAGACGTAACGTGAAGATTTTTACTCCTCATGTATGAGAAGGATGCAAGAAATAAAGTCAATTCATTCAATTCACTAGGACGTGGCATGGTTCACAATCCTGAGATCACAACCCTGGAGGTCTTGTCCTTTAACTTGTCTCCTAATTCCCTGAACTTCCTTTGTAGAACCTCATCACTCTTCCTACCTTTGCTATTGGTTCCCTTATTGACCACAACCTCTGGCTGTTCACCCTCCCACTTAAGAAAGTTGAGAACTCAATCTGAAATGTTGCTGGCTATGAGAGGTATTTTGGATTCTGACAATCTGCATATCTTGCTTTGCGTATTCATTGATGTAATGAAGGGGTCCAATTATAATTCTGCAAACTAAAAAGAACATTGTTGACTCCTCCAACTTATGGACACCTGGACCTCTAAATTTTAACTGACATTATTACCTGCTTGAAAGGGTGATAGATTATTTCCTTACCTCACTGCCTATCTTTCCCCTTTTGAAAACTTCCCTTCTTTTTTGGTGTAAAAAGTTCCATAGGAGCTATTTCAAAAAAGTTTAGAGGTATTCTTCGACAAAGCTTCTTCATTATTTCAAAGTTTCAAAGTACATTTAATATCAGAATATGTATACAGTATACAGCCTGAAATTTGTCCTCTTCCCAGATATCCATGAAATAAACAAACCTCATGGAACAATAGAAACATCAAAGTCCCAAAGTCCCCTCCCCCCAATTTGAGAAGGTGCGGGAAGGAGGAGGTGGGAGATAAAGAACACCATCTTGTTTTAGTAACAGTAACCATGGACCATAAAATCCTGCTGGATTATAAAAACCCATCAGGTTCACCAATGTCCTTCAGGGGAGAAAAACACTTAAATGCCTTCTAAATTGGCCAAGAAGGCCACTCATTACAACCAGGACATTTATGTTTAAACAGAGGAATTAAACTGGAGCGAAAAAATACCAAGCCTCTGATGCAACTCAGCAAGTCAGGCAGCATCTGAAGCGGAGGGATAGTTGACTTCTCAGGACAAGACCCTGCTGACCCCTGGGGTGGGGACTCAAGCAAAAATGTGAACTATTCCTTTCCTTACACACAAGCTGCCTTACTTGCTGAATTCCTCCTGAAACAACTTCCCTGTTCTAGATCCAAGTACCTGCAGTCAATTGTGACTGTAAGGAATAAAACTAGACAGACCAATTCATTCAGTGCAAATTTCTCCCAGACCAGTCAACTGAGCAAAGTCCCCCCTACAACGGTGGATTGATTTCTAAAGTGAGAATGCTGCACCACAGCCTGACACAGAATTATACCTTAAAGACAATATGCCGGATTACTCAATCACAATCCCAGGATACATCTTGTCCCACATTTAGAACAGAGGGTATGAAATACTCTACAATTGGTTGGGAAGTGGAATGTCAACAATCAGAATCAGGTTTATTTTAAGGCCATTAAGACATAGTTTTTTCAGCCATTAATTCTGCTCTGCCATTCAATCATGTCTTATTTATTTACCCTCTCCACCTCATCCTCCTGTCTTTTCCCTATATTCTTTGACACTGTCACTGACATACGTTGTGGAATTTCTTGTTTTATGGCAGCAGTACCGAGCAAGACATAAAACTTCCTGTAAGTTGTAAATGAAGAAATAGTGGAAAAGAAGAATAGAGAGGCGGTACTCATGGACCATTCAGAACTCTGATGGGAAATAGCTGTTCCTAAAATGTTAACCCAACACCATCCAAGACAAAGAGATCCATTGTTGAATAGCTTCTCATAAATATTCATTTCCTCCACCACCAGAGCACTGACTTGTGCCCACCATCTCCTTAAAATGCACTGCGGTCACTTACCAAGCCAAAAGGCATTGTGCGCATTACAAAGCCAGAAAGTATGCCGCTGTGCGAAGCAGCAGTTTATCTCGTCACCACATTCTCACAATAAATGCTTCCTTGCTGGCCATGCCCAGATCCTGAAAAATACATTTTTATCACACCCGTGCTTGCTGCCTGGCCTCAGGATGTGCTCCAAACAACAACAAAGTTTTAAAATTCTCAACTATGTTTGCAAGTTCCTGACTCCTTTTCATTTCTACAATCTCCTCTAGCATTCCAACTCCCTGAGCTCTCTCCTTCCTTCCAATTCTGCCTCCTTATGCATCCCCAAATTTAATTGTTCCACCAGTGACAAGCGTTTCCTTCAGCTGCTTAGTCCAAACCATAGAATTTCCCCCCTCGAAATGTCCGCTTCTTAAATCCACTCTCCCCCTGTTAAGTACTCCTTAAGTCCAAAGATCTGGAATCAACTGAGGGTTACACAAAGTAAAACAAAATTTATTACAGTCTAACACACAAATGTATTCAGCACCATGTCCAAATTAATCCTGAAGATCACAAGATCCAGCCATTATCTGCATCACTCTGGGTTCAAGTTATTGCAAGATAGCTGCAAGGAAATTAAACTGCATCAAATGTGAAATGACTCTGAATAGCTACAAGCAGTTAAAGCCACAGGAAATCAACTGTCCCATGGAAATTCAAG
Organism: Mobula birostris; assembly: GCF_030028105.1. NCBI lineage: Eukaryota > Metazoa > Chordata > Chondrichthyes > Myliobatiformes > Myliobatidae > Mobula > Mobula birostris. The sequence goes on along the minus strand of NC_092377.1, from coordinate 71,404,759 downwards.
GTCTTCCTGCTTAATTGGGCTTAATGATACAAGAAGTGGTTGAGGGGAATACACAGCAGGAATTTAAACATGTACTTAATTTTACGTGGGCTGTCAATTCGGATGAGTTAACCCAATGACCATATTTGTTATTAGATATTAGGCTTGTCAGTCTGAGAGGTTTTACCAAGAAAGAGGTGAAGCAAAGGGGGAAAAAACATCTTGTCTAAGAATTTTACACATTGCAGGGGCCCTTTGTGTTTTAAAAAAAGGAAGGTTTCTTGATACTGTTCTGAAACACTTGATCTGAAACAGATGAGCAATGAGACTCACAATGACGATGATATTACCTGTTTTATGTGGTCGGTTTCATAGGGAGGGCACTGCTGGCAGCTGCCCGTAGACTTTTCATGGCCCTCTGAGTGACAGTTTGCTGCCATTATCTAGCATGGCACTCTTCACAGGGTACCTGTGGCATTGGTAGTGTAGCAGGCAAGAGTGGTACGTCACGGCTTGCACAATCACTTTACAGCGCCAGCAATGACTGATTGGGGTTTGATTCCCACCGCTAAGGGTAAAGAGCTTGTACGTTGTTACAGTGATTGTGTGGGTTTCCTCAGACGCTGAAAGATGTACAGTTGGGATCAGTAAGTTAGTTAGGACCGGAAGCATGGCAACACTTGCAGCTGCTCCAGTACAATCCTCGCTGATCTGATTTGATGCAAATGATGCATTTCACTGTATGTTTTGTTGTTTTGATATACATGTGCCAAATAAAGCTAATCTTTAATCTTTATTTAAATTTTGGTCTGAAGGCACCGTATTAAGAGGAAAATGATGGAAAGAGAAAACATATATTTTTAAAAACTTCAGTTTAATTAAGTTCTGAAGAAATTAGACTCCACAGTTATAAAATTCAGTTTTCAGGGCCAGAGAGTGTATTTGACAGTAAATAAGACTTACCATGTTGTTAAATTTCACTGCTACTGAATCACCCAACCCTGACCTTTCTGCCTTCATGGGCAAGGACTGGAAATGCATGGTCCGGTATGTATCACAGAACCAGGCGTGGAGCAATGGTTCTTCTTCGATTCCCTGATATGGCCCCTTAACTCTTCTCATCTGCCTATCACCTCCCTCGGGTCCTCTCCTCCCTTCCTTTTTTCTATGGTCCACTCTCCTCTCTTCTCAGATTCCTTCCTCTCCAGCCCTTTATCTTTCTTATCCACCTGGCTTCACCTATCACCTTTGACCCTCCCCTCCCCTCCTCCTTTTTATTCTGCCATCTCTCCCCTTTCTTTCTAGTCCTGAAGAAGAGTCTCAACCTGAAACTTCAATTGTTTATTCATTTCCATAGATGCTACAGAATCCCTTCATCATTTTGTGTGTGTTGCTTTGGATTTCCTGAATCTGCAGAATTTCTGGTGTTTCTGATTTGGAGCAGCATAAATCCTGGATCACTTGGCTAAACTGCACACCCATTCACCTATAATATCTTCACCTCTAGATCACCGACTTAACGTCAGTGAAATAGATTACACTCAAACTCTGACAATCCGGCATCCTTGAGTCATTGACAGGGCTGAACAATTGGTTCAAGATTCAAGATTCAAAGTAGGTTTATTATCAAAGAATGTATAAATTACACACTTCGAGATTTGCTTGCTCACAGGTAGCTACAAAGCAAGAAAGCCAAAGAAACCCACTTAAAAAAAGACCATAACCACCAGGCTGAGAATATTATTCCTATCAGCACACTTTTATTACTTGTTGTGTAGTAGTATAGTCACTTTTCTAGTGAACCTTGTGAGTTTAAAGGAAGCACCCTAAATCTCAGCTTCAGCTCTGCCACACTGCCAATTCTGGACTGCCGGTTCGCTGTCCAGGCTAATGATGGAGCCAGATGCCGAATATCAGGACGTTGCCTCATTGATATGGCAATTACCTTTAACTGGTAATTATCATATTGCATTTGCAAGCTTAAGGTGTGGCAATTGGCTGCTCCTAATATCGGCTTATGCCTCAGCAACAATTTTATTTTAGAGCAACAAGCTGAAGGAACCCGATGGGCTGAGCAATATTTCTGAAGGTGGGGGAATGGAACTGTTGACATTTCAAGTCAAGCCCCTCAGTCAGGACTAAAAGGTCAACAATATCTTTTGCTGCATAGATGCTGCACGGCCCACCAAATACCTCCAGCAGCTAGTGTGTTACTTCAGTCCCTTATGCCATCAATTCTAATTTCTTGGATTACATTTCAGTGGTGTTTTTACTAGATTAAATGGATATTGGTGCCAATAGTCTTGAACAAAAAATGGTACTTCTATTGGTGAGCTTTTAAGTTCAACCATGTAAAATCAATCCTACTATATAAAAACATTCAAACCAATCCTTCTTCTATTGACTAATACATCACTTGCCACTCTGGACACCTCTGTGTGGTAATTTACATCCATAAAGAGATAGGTTAGGATTGTCCAGGCTGGTTTGATATGCCATCAAGTCCGCCAGAGTGTGAAAAGAACCTCTCAAGCCCAAGCAGATTAAAAATTGAAATTCCAGAAACTGAGGACCCAGAACTTGAACCCGCCTGCCTCATTTATGATCCAGTCTTCACTTGAAGCACAGCTGATGGTCTGGAGACAAGTGGTCTTAAAATTGTACTTACTTAGAGACGTCTTTATCTCATTTCAGATAAATGAAGGCAAATTCTGGTGTGCACTACTGCATTATGAAGATGAATTTAGAAAACAAGACAAACTTGTTTTAAGAATATTCTTCAATGTACAGTATTAGAGACTTGTAAACTGATTAATATCGTGGAGAATGATTTATCACTAAAAAAGAAATATTTCAAATCAGAGTGTCAATTCACAAACAAATGATACCCATATCATAAAAACTGAAATAACAGAGCCATCTGTTAGTTATATTGGGGTACAGTTGACAGTCATCAAATTAGAAGCATATTATAAAGGTGCTTAGTAGGAACTAAGGAATCAGCCTCCTCAGTGAAGATTCAACATGGTGATACGTCTTATATGGGGGCTGGGCCTGCTTTGTGGCTGGAAGCTGCTTCTAGCATTGAGGTTTTTTTTGAAGAAGTCTGTTTCAAAGATTGTGAAATGTAAATGCCAGTCCAATGATCTGCACGTAAGAGCGTCTATCTTCTTTCAGTTAGTCCTGATGAAGGGTCTCGGCCCAAAACATCGACTGTACCTCTTCCTATAGATGCTGCCTGGCCTGCTGCGTTCACCAGCAATTTTTATGTACGTTGCTTGAAATTCCAGCATCTGCAGATGTCCTCGTGTTTGCCTATCTTCTGTGATGGTTTGGTCGATTCTGGCGCTTTGTAGCAAACTCCTTGCCTATGGGTTGCACTGGCAGCATTAGTGTGCATATACTGTAGCTTTGGTGAAGTGGAGATTTCCCATCAGCAAACAGTAAAGTCAATGAAGACTACAGAGAATGTAATACTGGGTGTCAAATTATTAACTATTTTGAGTGTTCCATTTCATGCATTCGCAAAAGATTGAAAGAATATATTCATAATTAGGTCACAAATGTGGAGAAAGAAACAGAATAAATGTTTTAGGTCAATGACCATATCAAAGAATCAGGCGATGGCTCATTGACCTGAAACAATAACTCAGATTTTCTCTCCCTACAGATCAGATTCCTAGGACACATCTCGCGGAAAGATGAACTAGAAAAACTCATACTCTCTGAAAAGATTGAGGGGAGCAAACCTCAGCTTATGTACATCAAAAGCATAGCCAGGTGGCTACACATCAAGGAAATGGATGTCATCCAAAAAACGAAGGATAGATCTATATGGAAAACCATGGTCACCAAAGTCCGCATCGGATATGGTACCTAGACAGACAGATCCTGACTGACCTGTTGAATATTTCCAATTTTTTTGCCTTCAGTTTGGATTTCCATCATCTGGAATTTTTTTTTCATTTTGCATTAATGTTAACAAAGCAAAAGAATTGTTATATGAAATATAAAAAAATAAATTGGTAACAAAACGTTGGATGCTTTGGTACATATTTTAACATTGGCTTCAGAAAGTACTGGCACATGAGAAATGGCAACTTTAACATTTTGACATTTTAAATCCAGCTTAAATGAAAAGAGAACAATTTAAGTGGCTTGCATTGTCAGCCCTAAGTGTGTTTGAATTGTAATCGGAAATTGTAATGTGAAAAGAAAATTGCCCGGCCAAGAGGATATAGTCGAGTAGGGTAATTTGATTAACAACAAAGTAAAATTAATTCATCTGCATGTAGATTAATTCTGGTGGAAGCTGGTTGCCTGGATATTGATGTGTGATTAGTGTAGGAAAGAAAATGACAATATGATTAGTAATTACAGTAGCAGCAGTTTTATGATTGACAAATTAAGAGACAAAATTGATTCATTTTCTGATAATCATAAAAGTAATGTTTCTATTTTTGTTCCATTATTCCTCTGTTTTTTTTATAATTTTTGTGAGATAATTGGGGTAATTTTGTGAGATAATGCAAAATTACTTCATAAAACTGTGCTCTCTTTTGTTGAATATTCTTACTGAACATGAATGTTAACATTACTCGTGAGCAATTCCCATCCTTCTGGCCACCCCTGGTAAATAAGCATCTGTTCCATGTCAATGATTTTATTTCTCTCTCTCAAGAACTGCAGTCCCCTAATTTAATTAAATGGCATTGGCATTTTCTGCCCTGGCTTTCCACCATTATTGGCATGTTTTCAGTGTCTTTTATCATAAAGAGAATTATAAAGTACCCGTATTTGTTCGAAGTCTAGAGCCTAGCGTGTCATTTCTTTATTTCCTTAGTTCCACATCTCAGCATCCAAAGGACAAATATTTACATTAACTATACTCTTTTACATGTTCATAGTTATCCAGCTGTTGGTTGTTATATTTCTTGTAAGTTTACTCTTAATATCTTTATTTTTTTCATTCTATTGTTTAAAATAGACCTTAGCTGCTTATTAAAATTTTCTCTATCTTCTTTCCTCCCACCAATCTTTGCCAAGTTGAATGCTTTTAACTTCAATTGTATTTTGTCCTTACCTTAGTCACCACCTTCTCAGAGAGCCTTTACTTTCCTATGGAACATATTTTTGATAAGAGGTGAAAATATGTATATTTTCTAATTTCTGCCATTGCTTATCAATTCCTTTTAACCTTTTCCCCACTCCACTTTAGCCAGCTCAGATTTCATCCCTTTATAAATGTTTTCAAAGCATTAGATTCAGAGCTAACTTTCTTACCCTCAGATGGAATGTGACTTCCAACGGGATCCCACCACTAAGCACATCTTTCCCTCCCCCCCCCCCCCCGCATTCTGCAGGGATCACTCCCTACGCAACTCCCTTGTCCATTCGTCCCCCCCATCCCTCCCCACTGATCTCCCTCCTGGCACTTATCCGTGTAAGCGGAACAAGTGCTACACATGCCCTTACACTTCCTCCCTTACCACCATTCAGGGCCCCAAACAGTCCTTCCAAGTGAGGCAACACTTCACCTGTGAGTCGACTGGGGAGATATACTGCGTCCGGTGCTACCGATGTGGCCTTTTCTATATTGGCGAGACCCGACGCAGACTGGGAGACCGCTTTGCTGAACATCTATGCTCTGTCTGCCAGAGAAAGCAGGATCTCCCAGTGGCCACACATTTTGATTCCACATCCCATTCCCATTCTGACATGTCTATCCATGGCCTCCTCTACTGTAAAGATGAAGCCACACTCAAGTTGGAGGAACAACACCTTATATTCCGTCTGGGTAGCCTCCAAACTGATGGCATGAACATCGACTTCTCTAACTTCCGCTAATGTCCCACCTCCCCCTCATACCCCATCTGTTACTTATTTTTATACACACATTCTTTCTCTCACTCTCCTTTTTCTCCCCCTGTCCCTCTGAATATACCCCTTGCCCATCCTCTGGGTCCCCCCCCCCCACCTCCTTGTCTTTCTTCCCGGACCTCCTGTCCCATGATCCTCTCGTATCCCTTTTGCCTATCATCTGTCCAGCTCTTGGCTCCATCCCTCCCCCTCTTGTCTTCTCCTATCATTTTGGATCTCCCCCTCCCCCTCCAGCTTTCAAATCCCTTACTCACTCTTCCTTCAGTTAGTCCTGACGAAGGGACTCGGCCTGAAACGTCAACTGCACCTCTTCCTAGAGGTGCTGCCTGGCCTGCTGCGTTCACCAGCAACTTTGATGTGTGTTGCTTGAATTTCCAGCATCTGCAGAATTCCTGTTGTTTGCGTTTTTATATTCCCTATGTTCCATTGACCCGTCCCTCTGTAGGATGCAAAGTGACATCAATGTAATTTAGACAAGTTCATTGTCTGGGTAAGTACGTGGTAGACACCGAATAACATGGATATATGTGAAATTATACATTTTAGTAAGAAGTATGGAAAGTTGGGTGTTAATTAAATGATGACATATTGGGGAATGTTGATATACCAAAGGATCCAGATGTCCTTGTACACTTGTCATTGACCTTGAAGATGCAGGTGCAACAAGGAGTAACAAGACAAACTGTATGGTGGCTCTTATTCAATAGTACAGTGGTTTGAGTATCTCAGAAACTGCTGAACTTGTGGGATTTTCATGCACAATAGTCTCTAGAGTGTACAGGGAACAGTGCGAAAAACGAGAAAAAAGCATCCAGTGAGTGGCAGTTCTGTTACCAAAAATGCCTTGTTAATGAGAGAGTTCAGAGGAGAATGGCCAGACTGGTTCATGCTGACAGAAAGGTGATAGAAACACAAATAACCATGCCTTACAGCAGAGGTGTGTAGAAAAGCATCTCGGAATGCCACAGCAGCAAACCGGGAACAGATACACAGTGGTACAGGATTTTGAGACACAGGTGATGGAGTTTTAAAGAGCTTGATCATTATCTCTCAGCTCTTGAACTCAATCCCCTAACTAATGAAGGCCAACACTCCATTCAACTTCTTATCCACCCTGCCAACTTCAACAGACACTTTGACAGGCCTATGGACGTGGACCCCAAGATTCCTCTGCTCCTCCACACTGCAAATAACCCTACCTTCAAGTTTGAGCTTCCAAAGTGAATCACTTCACTTCACACTTTTCCAGATTGGACTCCATCTGCTACCTCTCAGCCCAGCTCTGCATCCTATCAATGTTCCACTGTAACCTACGACAACCTTCTACAACTATCCACAACACCACCAACCTTTGTGTCATCTGCAGGCTTACTAACCTACTGGCTAAAGGTGTCAGGGAGGTGTGAAGTTACAGTGAGGAAATTGACAAAGCTTTGTTATTCTGATTATTGAAGGGCAAGGATCCAGTTTGATGGGTTGGAGCTGGCTATTAAAGATGAGACTAGACAAACGGGAGATCAAGAGCATGAAATAACTGTATTAGGTGCACCCTATAGTATTTAATCATGAATTGTGAAATTATGTAAGTTTGGAAGCCATGAAGCAGAATGCTGCATTGAAGCATAAAGGGAATAAAGGGAAAGGGAAATTATAGGATAAAGGGGAAAGTTGGGAAAGAAATGAAGCAACTATAGGAAGCAAGTATTTTAGAGCCATTTCCTTCTTTGATTCGGCTGCTCCAATCTTTCCTTCAGTGAAGATAGGAATCAGCATCAAGATCTGTGCAGAACATAACATAACCAATAGAAAAGCAAAGACTGACAGACAGGTGTTCTCACTTTTAGATTGTCCACTTACTCAGCTAAGAGAATGATGGATCTTCTATGTCACATACCTACTAACAGATAAAATTGAATTCGGGCTCAAAGAACGACTTTAACAGCAACTTTTCAGGTTGAAACACTGCATCAGAACTTGTATTATCTGCACCACAAATATTTCGATCCAAAAGATTAATCATTCCTTTTCATTTACTGTAATCACTACAGCGCAGAAACCAGTCTTTCACCTGTCCAATCCATGCCGAAATGTTAATCTGCTTACTTCCATCAACCTGCACCCAGGCTTTAGCCCTCCATATCCCTTCCATCCATGTACCTATCCAAAAATATTGAAATTAAACCTAAACTCACCACTTGCGCTGGCAACTCATTCCACATTCTTTCCATCCTCTGAGTGAAGAAATTCTCCCTCATGCTCCCCTTAAACAGTCACCTTTCACCCTTAACCCATGACCTCTAATTCTAATCTCACCCAGCTTCAGAGGAGAGAAACCTGTTTACATTTACTCTATCTATATCGCACATAATCTTGCAATGCAAATTTCCTCTCATTCTCTTATGCTCCAGGGAATAAAGTCTGAACTTATTCAGCCTTTCACTATAACTCAGGTCCTCAGGTCCTGGCAACATCCTTGTAAATTTTCTCTGAACTCTTTCAATCCTATAGGTAGGTGACCATAAGATTGTTAAAACATTTTGCCATTTTAAATTGATAACAACTTCTATCACAAATATAAGAGAGACAACGTAGTTTTAGATTCTGCTTTGGGACTGTAACTTTAAATATGGCACTACAATTATAAACTGCATTGGACCAAATCCATTGGCATTCCAAGATGGTGTCTCATTCGTCATTGCAATTGTACTTGCTAGGTCAAATGTGGGATTCTTCACTGAATTAAGCTTGGATGAATTTGCTCATTGATTCAATCACACATAGATCTGGCAATAGCACATTGTTAAAGAAGGCGCCAAAGTTGCAGTACAAAGAACTGTCCTTCACAAGACAAGGTCCTTGCTAAAAGTATCATCTGAATTCTGATTGCTAGTCTAAATTTGATGCTCTCCACAATCTTGGATGGTTTACAAATTAAATGATCCTGTAAGTTTTGTACTACTTCACTAAATAAAACAGCATTTACTTTACATCATATTAAAAGATGTATTCATCTACTGTACATTTTGGAATCCATTCAGTAATACAAATAGTGTTTTTACATTGTTCTATGGCATTATTTTATTGCAGGCATGTTTTCACCATTGCCACAAACCTGCTCAATGTTGTAAGACAATCTTTGTGCATTCTGTTTATGTACTCCCATATCCAAATGTATACAGTAAAGCTTCCAAGGGTTCTGAATAACCATGTTGACCTTTTCTGATGCTGTTCCTAGCAAAAAATGCTGCACTTAAACTAGCTTGTATTAAGGATTGTGAGGAAAACACAAAAATATACATCGGTGCCCCTCAGGGCTGTGTCCTTAGCCTCCTCCTTTACTCTCTGTATACCCATGACTGTGTCGCCACCCACAGCTCCAATCTGCTAATTAAATTTGATGACAGCTCTACACTGATTGATCTCATGTCAAATAATAATGAGGCAGTCTACAGAGAAGAAATCATCACTCTGACACAGTGGTGTCAAGAAAACCACTTCTCCCTCAATGTCACAAAAGCAAAGGAGCCGGTTATGGACTACAGGAGGAATGGAGACAGACTAACCCTTATTGACGTCAATGGATCTGGGGTTGAAAGGGTGAACAGCTTTAAGTTCCTCGGCATACACATCACCAAGTATCTTACGTGGTCTGTACATACCGGCTGTGTGGTGAAAAAGGCACAACAGTGACTCTTTCACTTCAGACGGTTGAGGAAGTTTGGTATGGGTCCCCAAGTCCTAAGAACTTTCTACATGGGCACAATTGAGAGCATCCTGACTGGCTGCATCACTGCCTGGCATAGGAACTGTACTTCCCTCAATTGCAGGACTCTACAGAGAGTGGTGTGGACAGCCCAGCGCATCTGTAGCTGTGACCTTCCCACTGTTCAGGACATTTACAAAGACAGGTGTGTAAAAAGGGTCTGAAGGGTCATTGGGGACCTGAGTCACCCCAACCACAAACCGTCCCAGCTGCTACCATCTGGGAAATGGTACCGCAGCATAAAAGTCGGGACCAACAGGCTCCGGGACAGCTTCTTCCACCAGGCCATCAGACTGATTAACTCATGCTGATACAGTTTTATTTTTTTGCTATATTGACTGTCTTGTTGTACATACTATTTATTACAAATTACTATAAATTGCACATTGCACACTTAGATGGAGATATAACATAGAGATGTTTACTCCTCGTGTATATGAAGGATGTAAGTAATAAAGTCAATTCTGTTCAGGTTAAGTGCATAGTAATACATTGTGAAAGAATGTCAAATCATCACTTTTCTACCAAAGTTAGAAAATCTTAGTATTTTTAAATGGTGAAGGAGTGAAAGGTCCTGGTGGTCAGTGAAGCCAAGGTGTACATAAATTGCTGAGAATTCACATACAGCTATAAGCAAGTAGTTAGGAAGGAGACAGCCTTAATTGTATGAGTATTGGAACACAGATATTTTATTCTATTACACAGGACACAAGTCTGGACTCAGTAAAGAAGGATATGCTTGCAAAAGAAGTCCTTTTTTGGCCTGTTTTTCATCCTCATTGCCAAATTGCAACGTATGCAAGTACGCGCACTTTAATTGTTGTAACCACAGGTAGTATTCAGAATCAGGGAGAGGATCTTAGAGCTGCTGGGACTAGTGGATCTTGAAAATTCAGCTCTCCTACTGCTCTGCCTGTATGTGCACACATCATGCATACACTTCATATGTACATATAGAATCAGAATCAGATTGTGGTTCAGTGCCAAGCATAAAACACAGGAAAATACCATCATAGACAACACAACAGCAGGCAAAAATTTACAAGACAATAGTGCAAATGGCCGTGAACAATCAACAGTTAGCAGGATAGTCACATGCTCAAATGTCAATAATCAACTTAAATAAATGTGAATATATGAACAGACTCAATAGTTATCAACAGAACAAAGGGAGCAGGAAAGGCCATTTAATGGATGTTGTGGAGGGGTGTTGGGGTATTACACATGAGTGAGTTTTGTTGAGAAGCTGGATGGTTACAGAAAAGAAGCTTCAGAGATAACATGTGGTCCTGGTGGTGATGGACCTGTAGTGTCTCCCTGATGACAATTTTCGTGAATGGGTAAATGTAGGGTGGGTGGAGTCAGCTGTAAATTTTTCAGCTCCTTTACTCATTCTGACGATGGACCAGTCTTTTAATGTCGGTAGCTGACAGCCAATGATCTCTGCAGAATGGACCGCTCGCTGCAACCTGAACTTGGAGAGAGAGGAGGTCGCGATAAACCAAATGATGATGGAGGTGGTCACGGAACTCTCAATGATGCTGAGTAAAATTCATCAGGATATGCCCTGAGACGTTAAGCTTCCTAAGCTGGTGTAGGAAGAACAGTCTCTGCTGGGTTTAACATGCTTGTCCACCTCATTGTATTGGTAATGGCAGTCCCCAAGAATCTGAATGACTCGACCCAGACACAGCCTGACCATTCATTTCCAACGGGAAGCATGTAGGGGATTATTGGTGGAAGTCAATCCTCGTTTCCACTGTCTTGATAGCATAAAGTAGCTAAACCACAGCACAGCTTCAGTAGCAAGTGAACTGAGAAAGGCTTGAAATTGTTGTACAGATGGAAATGAGGTTGTAAAGATGATAAAGATATATGGTTCAAAGGTCAAGTATAACCTTTTTCTTGGAAGTACTGGGTTTTAACCCAATGCATGTACAAATCCAGCTCTGCTGCTCACTGTAAACCAAGGATATGTTGAGAGAAGGCAAACAATTCAGCGTAATGTATCTCCTCCCACCCATCTCCCTTTTTATTCTTTATCTTTGCATCAAATTAAAGGGTGTTTTCCAAATGATGACCCCAAGCATCTCAGTGCTGTAATTATATCCTCCAAAACAGAGTCTGAAGTGCAGAATATTTTAATTCAAATCACCATTAATACCTATCCAAATATTGTTCACAATTTTCATCAGCCTAGTTAAAATAGTATCTGCATTCAGTGAATAAGCAAGATGAACAATGTAAAAAAAAATCACAAGCTTAAAAATTGAAAAGTGCTGGAATCTTTTTTACAGGAACAGAAGCATTTTCCTCTATGAGACAGCTACTGATCACTCATCAGATGACACGCTGGCCCTGGTATTGCCTCCTGCTTATTCTGTGAGGTTGTCTATACACAGAGATTTGCACTGGAGAGCTGCCTTTGGGCTGCCTAGGGAAATCTCTGATCCAACATAACTATTGCAATATTTTTTCGATACAGGACTAGCCGCAGGGCAGACTGTAGGCCTGTTTACACTACTAATTTTTAGCCTTCGGCGACCAAATCCAGGCAGAAAGTGCCTTTGGAACCTTTGTGTAGAAACATAAATTTAATGTTCATACTGTCAGACGAATTGTGCTGGAGAGGTATTTATACTCACAAATGGAATTAAATCACATCTTTTCTCCTGACGTACTCCCCATACTCCCTCCTTTTCTTCTATGTTTCAGTATAGCATGTGTTAATTCTCATTAAGACAATACACTAAATACTCATGCTAATTCAATACAAATTGGAGGCAAGGTCACTTAGCGCATGTATGGATCCTTATACAAATCTGATGGGCTATGAATGCTCATTCTATAAGTGTTTTGATGCTCAGATTAGATAAAAATCGTGAAACTTCATACTCTTCATTCTCATCACAAAGACTTTACTTATTCAACATTCACAAAACATGATTAATATTATATAGTAGTTAAATTGCATAAATTATTTAAAAATCTTACTCAATATTAGTTTAATAGACCAGAAATGATATCTCATATATTTATCTAGGTGATATTGAATGGTTAATAGCATGTAATTTGGATAAATTTGGAGCTATGATTCTGAATTGGCTACTGATAATTGCTTCTAATTCAAGACAAATTATACAACATTGAACACTGTATATCTACAATCACCAGAAAAGCTTTGTGTGTTGGTTCTGCTGGGCCACCAGCAATAGCATGCCCTCTCAATTAGATGTAAATGAGTCCATGCAAAGCAGTAGAGTGTCTGGGACAAGATTCTTCTTTCATTCAACCCTAACAGAGGTTCAATATTCAGAATTGTCTATTGTCGTTCTTCAGTACGCGAGTGTAAAGGAGAATGAAATGATTATTATCCCAGATCTGATACAGCATAAAAAAACACAATACACATAAAGAACAGAATTAAAATAACAGAACAAAATATACAGTATATATGAATCTAAAAGCAATCCTATAAAACACATTGTACAAGTAACTGTTATGTACATAGACTGATTGTATGTACATAAAGTGACGCTAGGTGATGTGTAGGTAGTGGTGGAGGAGATGGAGGTATGGTGGATGCTTCGTGGCCTCTTCCCTGATAGGAATGGGACAAACAATCCATAAGCAGGGTGGGTGGAACCCTTCATCATATTGATGGCCTTTATCCAGCACCTTTCTGTACATATGCCTTTGATGGTGGCTAGGCTGGTGCTGGTGATGCATTGGGCGGTCTAGCTATCTGTTGTAGCGCACTCCTGTCCACAGCAGTGCAGTGGGTGCTCAGGTCCTTTGTTTCATTCCTATTTACAAATGCTGGCTGTGAGTGCATCTCTTATAGGAAATTAGTAATCATACTTCAAAGCCAATCCATTGATGTTAAATACTTCCGAACAAGCATGGTATAAAAATAATTTCTTTTTTTGCATAGCATTACAGAGCCTTTCTGGGGAGTTTATTGCCTCCAGAAAGCTATCTGGATAGGAAAATCAGGCAAGCAGAAAAGGCAATGACTTAAAACAAGATTATAAAACTTATTTATGTCACACCCTGCAAAACATTCAGTTGTTTAATTAAAAATAAATGAATGTGTGTAGAGCAGGCGATGCACAGTTCAGTTTCCCAAGCGACAATCGTGTTCACCACAGACGTCCTGAAATCAGGGAGAGGAGGGGAGAGTGGGGGGAGAGTGGGAGGAGGAGAGTGGAAGGAGGAGGAGAGTTTGATCAAGCACACACATTTTAATGACAATCACAAAGGAGAAAAGAACAAGAGAGAAGGATAAGATTCAGGAGGAGACTTCATTGCTTCAGTTTTAGACAGCCATAAATGATGGTTCATTGAATTCAAGGAAGAAGCAACCATTATTCATGAAGAGCAGAGATCTCAAGGATAGTTAAGCTTGTAAGTTTACAGAAGCTAAAACTGCATTGCTGCACACAGGTGAACAATGATATAAAAATCCATACCAGATCAGTAGGTTCACAACCTTCTTTGGGTGGCTCAGTGGCTAAAATTCACACCTTTATTCCTGATATAATGCTGTATCTTCAAAGGTTACTGTAGTCAGTTGGGTATTAAAGAATTTCATGATACAAAGGCTATGGATGCCTGACCAAACCGGCAGCAGAGGAGGATTTGGACGACATAGATGCTGAGCTGTAACCCGGAAGGTGATCTGTGGGAGAATACACTGGACCATCTTCACTTACTTGCCTGTTTTGCCCAAAACACAGTTAATCATTTCTGTGTTTATGTGATAGAGGATGAAAAATCATATCCTCATACTCTTCCCTCTACCTTATATCAATTTATCTTTGACCTATTTGTTGTTGATATCACAAGTAACATCTTGAGATACAGTTAAACCAAATTAACCCATACCTCTCTGTAAAAACTAGTGAAGTGTAATTTTGTTAAGCGGTTTCAGTTGCACATTATTCTCAAATGAAAAATAATTTAATTATTGAGGTACAGTGCAAAATATCCCCTTCCGGCTCTTTGAGCTGTACCACCCAGCAGCTCCCATTTTAATCCTAGCCTACTCGTGGGACAATTTACAATGACCAATTAACCGGTATGTCTTTGGACTGTGAGCACCCAGACAAAACCCACGCAGTCACGGGGAAAATGTATAAAGTCCTCACAGGCAGTGGCGGGAATTGAACCCAGACTGATGATACTGTAAAGTGTTATGCTGACCCCTATGCTACCGTGCCACCCAAATGTATGACGTATTTTTTCAGCCTCACCTGCACTTCCTATGGTGGCTTAGGGAATGTGGTGGCTGGTAGTTGTGTATCAAGATGAGTAACAACAACAGCACAGCACGGTGGCTCAACAAGAACTGCCGCCTCACATTCCTAACCCTTGGAGTTTGTGTGTTGCCCCTATGATCACATGATACTTGAGTTTCCTCACACTTCCCAAAGTTATGCTGGTTTATAGATTAATTGGCCCCTGTGTGTAGGTGTGGTAGAATCTGAGGATAGTTGATGGATATGTGGGGAGAATAAAGTGGGATTATTGCAGTGTTATTGTACATGAGTGCCTCATGGTCAGTGTGGTCTTGGTGGCTCATACTGTGCCATATGTCTCTCTGACCAACTTTCATTTATGTCGTGTCTAATATTCCTCATGTTGATCCTGCAAGTCCGCTGCACCACGTGACAAAAGACCACAAGGGTCTTGCCAATTCCAACAATTTCTGTGCCGCCACACACTCCATCAGCCAGTTCCTCAATCAGTGGGTGAAGGGATGTGGAGAAGAAAGGCTGCTGTAACGAGGCAGATCACTGGAGAACCGTGTGTGACTGTCTTCCCCGTCCATCCCCCAGTATATTAAAGCTGAACAAGAGAGGCTGCTGTACATCAGCGTTCCGAGGTGTCTAAAGCCCCCAGTCAAAACAGTCATCAGCAAACCTGTGTCTGGGTTTAGAATATCAATTACTGGAGCATAAGCTGCAGATGGCCCTGAAGTGACCGTGCAGATCTGGAAATCATGCACTAGTGTTAACAATAGGTTCTTCCATAGGTGCCACTGGACTTTCTGGTATAACTGGCATCAGTCCACAGGAATGCATGATGAATAGGGTTTTGTCCAAACTCATTTCTTAAAGCAGCCTTGCTTTTGTTTCACATTCTCTTTATAATATTCGGCTGGTGACTTGAAATTTGTTTACTCCATGCAGGGAGAAAATCCCTCAGCTGCTAACTGACTTTGCTGACTTGATGCCACATCTGGAATCGAAACGCACTGCTGTCTGGTATGCAAAATGTCACTTCAAAGTCATTAATCCTATGCAAGCACACTTGATTGCAAAGAACGTAGGAGCCACATAATATAAACCATCCTGGAAAGAGTCAGCAGAGGGTAAAGCAAAGAGTGATGTGGAAGTTAAGTCAGCAAGGTGTTACACTATTTATTCTGCTTGTGTTCAAGAATCACTAAACAAATCTCACTGAAACAACAGGAATTCTGCAGATGCTGGAAATTCAAGCAACACACATCAAAGTTGCTGGTGAACGCAGCAGGCCAGGCAGCATCTGTAGGAAGAGGTGCAGTCGACATTTCAGGCCGAGACCCTTCGTCAGGACTAACTGAAGGAAGAGTGAGTAAGGGATTTGAAAGTTGGAGGGGGAGGGGGAGATCCAAAATGATAGGAGAAGACAGGAGGGGGAGGGATAGAGCCAAGAGCTGGACAGGTGATAGGCAAAAGGGGATACGAGAGGATCATGGGACAGGAGGTCCGGGAAGAAAGACAAGGGGGAGGACCCAGAGGATGGGCAAGAGGTATATTCAGAGGGACAGAGGGAGAAAAAGGAGAGTGAGAGAAAGAATGTGTGCATAAAAATAAGTAACAGATGGGGTATGAGGGGGAGGTGGGGCCTTAGCGGAAGTCTCACTGAAATTTACTGTCTTAATATCATGCTGCTCTTTTATTTTCAACAAAGCCAATTAAATTGCAAGGGCTGATAGACCATTTCAGGGAGTGAATTCCGATAATCGAGATTCTTTTCATCCCCAGAGAGATATCTCGATATAGGAGCTTATTGCATATAAAACTGCCTTTTGATTTGCTGGGAGGAAAGGTTCACTTCCTCCCATGAATCTTGGCAAAGAGTGTGCCAGAGGAACCCCTGAAAATGTAAACGGCCGATGCTCAGATTTCTAAATTGCTGCCCTGTGGGATCTCAGTCCCCGATTTGGTAATTACAGGTGGCCTTGACAGTGAGCTTATGCTCCTGCACTGCCATGCCCTTGACCTTGTGTCATCCACAGCTCAGTTCTGAGCCAGAAGGCTGTGGCTTTGGGTCCCCTGTCCAGAGACTGAAGAGTAAACACTAGGCTGATGTAGATGAGAGGGAAATCTACCATAATGGCAGTACTGTCTTTTGGACGAGATGCTACTGTCTGCTCTCTTGAATGAACATTTGAACTGTGCCACTTCGAAGGATGTTTCCTGTCCCATGTTCAGGGCCAGTAATCAGCAGGACTAAAAAAATGTGAAATAATTGAGTTTGGAAACCTGAAATATAAATTTAAAAAGCTACAAGCATAAATCAGGCAACACCAGGGGGTGAGAGAAATGGAGTGAAGCTTTCAGATCAATGACCTTTAATTGTAACTGTGAATAATTATGTCTCTGCAAAACACAAACCAGGCCAATTAACTCCAATAGGGTACACAACCTTCTTCTCGTGATATGGCAAAGTTAGAAGCTTAAATGATGGTTTCAAATTCAGGTAATGCCATGGGAAAGCCAGTCATATGCACTGGAAAAGGTGAGGGAAAATGTGGCTGCATTCTTAAAGAATTAGATCATTTAGATTATTCTTATTTCTGATGCATGGAAGGACAACTCAGACCTGTGGAATGCAGATCCTCCACCAACCCCAGGACACTTCCCAGGTCCTGGACAATCGGCAGAAGCATCATCAGTGATGGAATTTGATCTCTGGATTTTAGAGACTGACCCCATGGCTGATATCCCTGTGGTCCATCCTCAGAGTTCATTGCTTCATGGCCAGTATATTTCAGAAGGTCAGCCTGCAACACAAGAATGAGTAAGCAGGGAAGATTTAGGGGAGTGCCTCTGAGACAAAAAAAATGAGGAGTCATGTAGTTCAGAAGATCTCTGGATTACCGTTGAGTACTTTGGCCTCAAGTACTATTTGGTTTTGAGTACTCATTGGGAAAGAAAGATCCCCTGAGGAATGCAGTTAAAGCCAAGATCAAGTTAGGTAGTTCAACTGTGCAAGGAAGGAGAATAAAGTTCAAAGGAAATGTACTATCAAAGTATATATATGTCACCATACACAATCCTGAGATTCATTTTCTTAACGGGCATACAATAAATCCATAATAGAGTAATAACCATAATAGAACCAATGAAAGACTGCACCAACTTGAGCATTCAACCAGTAGCAAAAGACACAAACTGCAAATACCAAAAGAAAGAAATAATATTAATAACTAAATAAGCAATAAATATTGAGAGTCCTTGAAAGAGAGTCCATAGGTTGTGGGAACATTTCAATGCTGAAGTGAAATTAGGTGACGTTATCCCATATGGTTCAAGAGCCTGATGGTTGAGGGGTAATAGCTGTTCCTGAACCTGCTGGTGTGAGTCCTGAGGCTCCTGTACCTCCTTCCCGATGGCGGCAGTGAGAAGAGAGCATGTCCCGGGTGGTGCGGGACTCCGATGATCGATGCTGCTTTCCTGTGACAATGTTTCATGTAGATGTGCTCAAATGGTGGGGAGGGTTTCTCCCATGACTAATGGGCTGGATTGAATGGCATTGGTATGTCCAATGCCAGGATATGATGCAGCCAGTCAATATACTTCCCGCCACATATACACAGAAGTTTGTCAAAGTTTTAGATATCATGCCAAATCTTCACAAACTCCTAAGGAAGTAGAGGTGCTGCTATGCTTTCTTCTACTTGCACTTACGTGTTTGCCATTGGAGCTGTTCTTAGCCACATAGTCATAAGAGTAAAGCGAGCAGAGCAGTGTGCTTAGCACACAGCCTTGTTGTGCACCAATCTGATCTGACTGGGGTCTGCAAGTGAGGAAATCCAGGATCCAATTGCACAAGGAGGTTTTGAGGCCCAGGTCTTAAAGCTTATTGATCAGTTTTGAGGGGACGACGGTATTGAATGCAGAGCTGAAGTTGATAAAGAGCATCCTGACGTATGCATCTTTGATGTCTAGATGGTCCAGGGTTGAGTGAGTTTCAAGAGAACTATAATTATGGGAGATTCTACAGGCAGGGGAGCAGACAGCGTTTTTGAGGTTGCTGAAAGTGCTTTCATAAGCAGACAGGAGGTGAAGAAGACGTTTGGCACACCGACTTTCTTCAGTCAGGGTACTGAGTACAGCATCTGGGACACCATGCCGCATTGTACAAAATATTATTAAAACTATGCATGGAGAAAAGTCTACAGTTTGCACACCCTCTTATAAGAAAGGCATCACTAAACAGGAAAGAGTGCAGATACTTTTGAGGACACTATCAGGACACAAGGCCTACATTGCAGAGTGAGGCTGTGCAGGCGAGGACCTTTGGGGTGGGGTGACCTTACAGAGGTGTATAAAATCTTGAGAAGTATAGATATGGTGAATGCACACTGTCCTTTTTCCAGGGAATGGGAACAAAAATAGGAGAACATAGGTTTAAGACGAGAGGTGGAAGACTTAAAAGAGATCTGAAGGGCAACTTCTTCACACAAAGGATGTTTATATGGATGAGGGGCTGGAGAAAGTGGCTGAGAGTACAATAATAACAACTAAAAGACATTTGGTTAAGTTATGGAATGGGAGGGTTTAGAGGTCGAATGTGGGGAAATTAGTCTAGTTGTTGAACAATATGGTATATATCAATGATGATGGAAAGATTCCAGGATGGTGCCAGGGGCAAGGATATTACAGAAGAGACACAGAACATCCTGCTGGAGGAGGGTAGGCACCCTAATGTCATGGTTCAGATTGGTATAATAATGAAAGAAAAAACGAAGAGGTCGTCTAGGCAAGTTTTCAAGAATTAGGAAAAGGTTTAAGATGCTGAGCCTTAGAGGCATTTTTGCTACCCTGTTTTTTCCAACTTGTGCTGAAAACTCAGAAGGGAGAAAAGAAAAACTTGATATTTTAGTAGATGAGTGAGACTTTAAAAGGCAGAGAAGACGATTATAAAATGGACAAACAGGAGTCTGTCTGTGCTTAATTATATTTATTTTAACAAGGAATATTGTGAATAAGGGAAGAGAGTTGAAGCACATTGAGAAAATTAACTATCACGGAAATGTGACGTAAAGACGGGTAATGGGGAGAATTCCAGATTTGGTTTTCAGAAGTGAACCTGAAAGAATGAAAGGAATATCAGCACGGGAGCATTATGGCAGCTTTACTTTCCTGAATACAGATGTTTTAAAGCAGGAGCAAAACTGAAAGAAATGATGTTGGTGTTGTTTGCAGAAACAATTGCAGCTCTGAGAAAGAAAGTGATATTGGAAGGACCATCACATGAAACTATATGGGTTGTACAAAAGAACAAAAATAAATAATTATACTGTTAGAAATGCACTGTGGATCTGCAAAATTGCAGAGGAAGATAAAATAGTAATCCTGGAAAGTTTCTGACTTGGCCAATAACGATGGAAGATTTTAATGATGTTAATACCAATTTACAGTGCTAAAATATATAGACCACCTATAATTCCCAAATTCCTTCAGGTAATATGTAGAAAATCAAACAAGAGTGATGAGGGTGAATTCTACATTTGGTTTTAGGAAACGAAACTGAAAGGGTGGAAGGAGCATTATCAAGGGAACATTTTTATTGTAGTTACCATCATTCTGTTGGACTTAACATAGTTGTGGAAAAAGACAAAGAGTACAGATGTGAATATTCTAATATGGAAAAAAGGAAAATTGTACTTGACTGAGAAGTGAATGAGCACAAGGTGCTTGATTTAACTACTGCGTTAAGAAGGAGGTTCAAGTTCCCAGAAAGAAATTGGAAGAGTATGCAAAACCTACCCGCTGGATGTCAAAGTGCATAGAGATTAGGATAGAGCAAAAGAAGAAAGCTCAAATCTCATGTTGGAGCTGAATATATTAGGAAGTCTAGAAACTGCAAAACATCTAAGAGTAAAGTTAAAAGCAAAATTAGTTAAATAAATACTGTATATGGCATTAAAGAATATTGGCAAATTGCAGGTAATTCAGACTTGTTTTACAAGTATATAAAGACTAAAAAAACCTCAGGAAAGAATAACGCATATTAGGAACCTAAAAGGTATCCTGGAATGTGGGAGGCAACAGATGTAGGTAAGGTACTGAATGAATATTCAGTGACAGTCATCACTAAAGAGGGGGCAATGCTGATTTTATAGCTAAAGTAAATGAGTGCAGAATACCAGATAGAGTAAATGTACTAAAAGTAAGTATTAAGAGTTTATCATCTTTGAAAATGGACCAGTTTCCCGACCCAAAAGAAATATACCCTTGACAGTTAATAGAAGCAAGGAAGAAAGTTGCAGAGGCTGGGACTGCAATTATTTACTTTTACTACAAGAGTGACACCAAAACACTAGAGTTCTCTTGATCTGTTGCTCAATACAAAAAGTAGGGATAACCCCACTAATTTCAGGTCAGTTAGTTTATCTTTGGTTGGGGAAAATTTTTCAGTCCGTTCTAAGAGACATTTAGAAAGGCACAGGTTACTTGGGAAGAGTCAACATGGAATTGTCTCTGACTGATACCAGAACTTTTAGAGAAGGTAACAAGGAGGGTTGATGAGCAATCTTCACAGATTTCAGCAAAGATTTTGACACTTTTTTTTTGAAAACAAGCAAACACAGACCACATTAAGTGACTCCAACACATCATTCCCTCACCCCAAGGCAAAACCACATGAACAAGCATGCACAAACTTTAATACAATTAAGCTTTCTGCTTGGCCCAGATGAATTTTGTACTGAAAGTGCCCCTATTGTTTTTTTTTGCTTTTGGGGAGTTACAGATAAGTCTACTCTGTATCATTGTTTTTGTTAGTTATTAATTTTAATCCAATAAATCTGGATCTGCATTGATGTCTAAGCTCATGAAATATACACATTTGTGTCTTTCAAAATCAGAATGAGGCAATGTAATGTAACCAATAATCTAAATTTAGCAATAGGGCTTACCACTCAAGCCCTGGACAAGGTGATTAATAACAAGAGGTTGGCTATGGAAGACACTGAACAAGAACAATTTACAGAGAGTAAAAATGTTCAGTCTGTGATGTTTGAAGGGCATAGTTTAGCCATTTGGAATTAAAATGATGGAAAGTTACCAGCATCCAACAGATATGGACACTTTGTTCAGGACGTGAACAAGTGAACAAAGTTCATTTAATTTTTTAAATCAAATAAACATTGTTTATTGTGTTGTGTGTTGAAAGGAAAATGGTAAAGTGGAATTAAGACAGAATATCAGCCAGGATCCGAATGAACGGTGGAGAAAAGGGATCACATAACATTTATCTATTTCTATTTCTTGTTCTTAAGCACAGGAATAATTCAATCCAGGTCTGCAATCAAAGACCAAGGCGGTGAGGCTGAGGACAGAGCACAGACCAATGTTCAGCTCACTACTCCATAGGGTTTATTTACTTCAGCACTGAACTGACGCTGCAGCTGTGCCCTGCAACCATCCGCACTAACCTCTGCTCTGAACTGGCTCCGTGGCTGTGGCCTACAGCCATTGGCACTCACCTCTGCTCTGAACCAGCTCCGTGGCTGTGGCCTACAGCCATTGGCACTCACCTCTGCTCTGAACCAGCTCCGTGGCTGTGGCCTACAGCCATTGGCACTCACCTCTGCTCTGAACTGGCTTCATGGCTGTGGCCTACAACCATTGGCACTCAGCTCAGCACTGAACTGGCTCCGTGGCTGTGGCCTACAGACATTGGCACTTGCCTCAGTGCTGAATTGGTTCTGTGGCTGTGGCCTACTGCCATTGGCACTCACCTCAGCACTGAACTGGCTCCTTGGCTGTGGCCTGCAGCCATCAGGCTCCTCAAGTGCCTTCCCTCACCTCAACACTAAACTGACTCCATGGCTGTGTACTCACTTTTGTTGACTCTGCAGTTCATGTCCCGTGTGTTATTCGTTTACTTTTTAATCATTTGTTCTTTCTTTTTGCATATTGGGGTGTTTGATGCCATTTGTTGCGTAGGGTTTTTAATGGGTTCTATTCTGATTGTGTGTTCTGTGGCTGCCTGCAAGAAGACAAATCTCACGGTGGTCTACAGGATACATAATTTGATAATAAATGGACTTCGAAATTCGCATTTTGAAATCATGGTCCAGTTGGAGAGATAGAATGAGAGACTTTGCCTCAAGCTATCCTAGTCTTGCTTCTTTGTGTAATCATACAAAGTAAACATATTTCCCTCACCCAAAACTCACTTCAAGGTAAAGGTTTTGACCCCAAGCCTCTAACTTTAGCAAGGACCATCAACAGTTGCAAATGTAGGATTAACAAGCGTTTAAATTATCCTGACATCGGAAAGTGTGTAAAGGAAGTCTGTTCACATTAAGTTTCTTTCTCTTGACATTGACAGGTTGCTGATTTTATATCATTCATTTTACAAGTCCATTGTTGTGACCCTCCTGTGAGATACACCACCACTGAATGCTAATCCCATTGTAATCAAAAGTGGGTTCTGCTGGAAATACATAACAGGTCAAGCAGCAACTGAGGAGAAAGAATTGAAGCCAACATTTCAGGTCAATGTTATTTTATTAGAGTAAGCAAGAGATGGGAAAATGTATGCTTTGTTGTAGACAATGTGACTGCAAGGGAAGGGAAAGAGAAACAAAGTGAAGGATGTGATTAACCTCGAGAAAGTGTAGAAAAGATGTTGCCGGGACTAGAAGGTTTGAGTTATGAGAAGAGAATGCACAGGCCGCGACTGTTTTCCCTGGGGCAAAGGAGGCTGACGGGTGACCTTATGGAAGTTTACAAAATGATGAGAGGCACAAATAAATTGAATGTTCAAGATCTTTTTCGTCCAGGGTGGGGGAATCTAAAACTAAAGGACATAGGTCTAAGGTGAGTGGGGAAAAGATTCAAAGGGGACCTGGGACAAGTTTTTCACATATAGGGTAGTGGGTAAATGGAGCAAGCTGATAGAGCAGGGGGTAAAGCAGATACAATGATTAAAAGACATTTGGGCAAATTCATGGATATGAAATGTTTAGAAGAACAGGGGTCCAATGCAGAAAAATAGAACTAGCCTGGTTGGTTGGCATAGGCAAATTTGGCTGAAGGTCCTGTTTCTGTACTGTAAAGAGGAGTGAATGACAAGAGGTAAGTGGTGTGGGGGGGGGGAGGAGGGGTTGTAACTAGGAGGAGATGAATGAACCCTGAAATTATCAGCAGAGGAGAATTTTTCCACACCTTCTTATAAATGCAGGTTTCATTGTCTCCTGCTAAGTGTACCCGCAACCTCCTCAGCCTCCCCACCGCCATGTTCAGACGTTCCCTCGCTTACTCGCCAGGTTTTCAGACAGCACCTCTTCAATCTGTGCCTTTCAACCACTACTGGTCTTCTCCAGGTCAGAGCTCTTCCTTTATGCCTGTTCTCTGCAATGTAATTTCTAATTCTTCCTCTCACCAAGGATGCTCCTCAAATTTAATTTTGTTTTATATTTGAGATTTCCAATTTTCTGTACTATTTTGCTTTTGGATGCTTTGCATGGAACTTGTCTCACATGGAGGCCAGGTAAAGCAAGATGTAATAGAAGAGTGGAACAGAAGAGCAGTAATGGAGTCCATCCAATTCTGAGTAAAGACACAAATTAGCATTGTGTGTTATGTGTACATTGAAATACTGAAACATACAATGAAATGTGCTGTTTGCGTCAAAGACTAACACAGTCCCAATGCAGAGCTGGGGGCAGCCCACAAATGTTGCCATGCTTCCAGCTCCAACATAGCTTGTGTATACGTAATACACAAGTGACTCATTCTAAGCCAACATCGATATTTGCACTTAAAAGTTCTCCAACCTGATTTTAATAAATATATTGTAAAAAATAAGCAAAAACATTCAGAAAGCAGTGAGTTTGAATGTTACTTACATGGAGCCTTGCACATTCTCTTCAAGGTATCTCAAAGAATATCTGCTAGTGAAGCAGTTCTGATGTGTAAACAGTTTTGTTAAGTGATTTTAATTTTCTATATATTGACTGGGAGTCCCATACTGCAAAAGTTCTGGATGGGATACAGTCTGTTAAATGTGTTCAAGAAAGTTTCCTTAATCAATATACAGAGATCCCTACTAGAGAAAGTCCAGTACTGAGTTTCCTATTCGTAGGGCAGATGGCAGAAGTGTGTGTAGGGGAACATATTGGATTTAATGATCATAATTCTATTAGTTTCAAGATAATTATGGAAAAGAATAAGACTGTTCCTCAGGTTGAGACTTGCAATTGGAGAAAGACCAATTTGATGGCATCAGAAAAGATCTGGCAGGTGTGGATTGGGATAGGTTATTTTCTGGCAAAGGGATGTGAGAGGTCTTCAAAAGTGAAATATTGAGAGTACAAGGTTTGTATGCTCCTGTCAGAATAAAAGGCTAGGCTAGCAGCTGGAGGAAATCCTGGTTTTGAGGGGTATTGCAGCCCTGGTTAAGAAGAAGAAAGAGGTACATAGCTGATATAGGCAGCAAGGAACAAATGAGGTGCTTGTGGAGTATAAGAAATGCAAGAGAACACTAGGGGGAAGTCAGGAGGGCTAAAATAATACACGATACTGCTCTTGCAGACAAGATGAAAAAGAATCCCAAGGGCTTCTACAGATATATTAAGAGCAAAAGGATAGCAAGGGACAAAAATGGTCCCCTAGAAGATCAGCATAGTCATCTATGCATGGAGCCTAAAGAGATGGGGGAGATCTTAAATGGATTTTTGCATCTGTATTTACTTGGGAGAGGTATTCAAACTCTATAGAACTAAGGCAAATAGTAGTAAGATCGTGGACTGTATGCAGATTGCAGCAGAAGAGGAGCTTATTGTCTTGAGGCAAATTAAGGTGGATAAGTCCCCAGAGGCTGATAAGGTGTCCCCATGGACCTTGTGGGAGGCTAGTGCAGAAACTGCAGGAGCCCTGGCAGAGGTATTTAAAATGTTCTTAAACACAGGTGAGGCGCTGGAGAACTGAAGGATAGCTAATATTGTTCCATTGTTCAAGAAAGGCTCTAAGAATAAGTCAAATGCTTAAAGGCTATGAGTCTGATGTCAACAGTGGGTAAGTTATTGGAAGGTATTCTAAAGGACAAGATATGATGTGGGATAGGATAGGGTACAGTGGATTCTGGTTAATCGAGGGAGCCACATATTTGAGGCACTCTTATATAACAAAAGCTATCGAGAAAATAACCAGGATTCCTTTTGTTTATTTGGGACACTAAGCTGCTTAATTGGGAAAGGAGGCTGTTGCCAAACAGTTTCAAACTAGCGTCAGTCACGTCCACTTGTGTGGCCGTTAGACGCTACACTGTGCTTAGAGTGAACATTTTTTTTTAAAACGTCAGTTGCTTCTGTTAGTGTTTGAAAAACAATGATTTCTGTCACTGATAGTTGGCAAGAAATAAGCAGTAAGACAATTCAGAATTGATTTGCAGCTTGAAGCTTTCAGGCTTGGAGATGCCAGAAACGGCCGGGAGTGAAAATGAAACGATTTCACTGTTTCAGCAAGTTAGGAACCATGAAAAGTTTGAAGGTATCCACAATCGTCTCGAATGTTACAATGAAAATGAAGATATGAAAGCTGTAATCATATTGTATGAAGGCAGTCTATTATCTATACTAGGTGTCTGCACTGATTTTGTTCATTTATAGTTAATCTAAAGAACACAGCAGCATACATTGAATGAATTCTTCCATCAATAATGATTAGGAACTAATACACAGTTTTATAGTTCTGTGGTAGAAGTAGTGATCTAACTTTTTATGCATTTCATTCAAATACATAATCTGTTAGTTAAATGATAATTTGTAATTTTTATACCTTTTTTAACTATTTCCATGAAATTTCAGCTAACTGGGGCTGCAATTTAATTGGGGTGAAATGTACTGGTGCCAGTGCTTCCCAATTCACTGGAATCCACTGTATTTGGACAGACAGGGCCTAATTAGTCTACATGGACTTTAGCAAGGCGTTTGACAAAGCCCCACATGGGAGTCTGGTTAAGTAGGTTCAGTCACTTGGCCATAAGACCATAAGGCATAGGAGCAGAATTAGGCCACTCAGCCCAGAGTCTCCTCTGCCATTCCATCATCTCTGATTTACTATCCCCCTCAACCCCATTCTACTGCTTTCTCCCCATAACCTTTGATGCCAAGACTTATCAAGAAACTACCAGCCTCCTCTTTAAATATACTCAATGACTTACGCTTCTCAGCCATCCTGGGCCAGGAATTCCCCAGATTCACTGCCCCTTTGCACCTTATTTGTCTGCCTGCACTGTACTTTCTCTGCAACTGTATCACTATATTCTACATTCTGTTTTCCTTTTTTCTATCTCGATGTGCTTATGTAAGAAGTGATCTGTCTAGATAGCATGCAAGCAAAAGTTTTTTTCCACTCTATCTCACTACCTTGAGGGGGAATATTGAAAGGCCTAGGTAGAGTGAACATGGAGAGGATGCTTCCAATAGTGGAAAAATTTAGGTAGGACTAAAGGGCACAGCCTCATAATGCGAGGATATCCTTTTTGTAACAGAGATGAGGAGGAATTTCTTTAGCCAGGGGACTGCATTGCCACTGATGGTTTTGGGTGCCAAGTCATTGGCTATCTTCGTACCTGAGGGTGGTAAGGCTCTTGATTAGTAAGAGTCCCAAGGGTTATGGGAAGAATGCAGGAAAATGGGATTGAGAAGGATAATAAGATAGATAGATACTATATTGATCACAAAGGAAATTATAGTGTCACAGTAGCATTACAAGTGCACAGATATACAAATATTAGAAGAGAAGTAAGAAAGAATAAAAAATAAGTCAACCAATTTCACATGCCAATCATAACAAACCTGATTTTGATTTTGATTCTGATTCTCAGAAGTACAAGATTTACAAATCAATGATTACAAGATTTCCAAGTTCACACTGATAAGATGGTAGTGCAAGAATTACGGTAATATTATACAGTAATGGGCGCACATCAACACTGAGTCACATTGCAATGGTGGAACAGGCTTAATGGTCTAAATGGGATATAGATAGGGTAATATATAGATATATATGGGGATATATTGCAGGGCAATATATAGATATATACAGGGATATAGATAGGATAATTGTAAACAGATTTTTTCCTCTGACGTTGGGTGAGAACAGAACTAGAGGTCATAGGTTAAAGGAGAAGCTGAAATATTTAAGGGGAACGTCTTCACACAGAGGGTAGTGCAGATGGGGAACAAGCTGCCAGCAGGAGTGGTGGATGCAGGCTTGATTGCAACATTTAAGAGAAATCTGGATAATTACATGGATGTGAGAGTTATGGAGGGCTATTGTCTGGGTGAGGGTCAATGGGACGAAGCAGACTAACCGGTTGGCATGGACTAGATGGGTCAAAGGGCCGGATTCTGTGCTGTTGTGCCCTATAACTCTACTGACTCTTTACTGCAGCAAGGGTAGCAGCCAAGTTAAGCACAGGAAGGTCCCACAAATGTTGAGGGAATAATGACCAGATGATGTTTTTGAAACAATGTGTGCGGGATAAAAGTTGGCCAGAGTAAAAGGGCCAAGTACTTGCTCTTTGTCCTTTCTTTTCAATCTTTTTATTAATTTCAAAATATAGAAACAAAACATAGCAATAATACAGATAATATGAGATGTATTGTTACATTTAAAAAAAGAGTAATTGCAAAACCAAATAGTGGAAATTACCAACACTCCCATATATGTAGAACTGATTACGGATAATATAAAGCAAAAAAAAGAAAAAAGAAAGAAAAAGAGAAAAAAAAAACCATCCCAAAAGAAAAAAAAAAACAACTAAACTAAACTAAAAGACTTGGGCAAAACTAACAACTTAAAAATGGAAAAGAAGAAAACCTCAGCGTCGACGATTCCATTCCCCTCCAACAACAGTACAGAGAAATAAAACAAGTTTGGAAATGATCAAATTACATCAAATGAAAATGCTGAATAAATGGCCTCCAAATTTTTTCAAACTTAATAGAAGGGTCATAAACTGCACTTCTAATTTTCTCCAGATTCAGACACACCATAGTTTGTGAAAACCAATGAAATACTGTAGGAGGGTTGATCTCTTTCCAATTCAACAAAATGGACCTTCTAGCTATTAAAGTAAGAAATGCAATCATCCTTCGTGATGAAGAGGTTAAATTATTTAAGTCTATCATTGGTAGTCCTCTTTGTCCTTTCATATGCACCTGAGAAGGCAGACACAGTTTCTGCTTTACACCATTTGCATCCATCAGTACTGTGATGCCACTGTCCACTTCATCCTGAAGTGGGACTATGAACGCAGAAAAAACCTAACAAAAATGATAGAGCGACATCACAACAACTGTAGAGGTTAACTACATTTTATTTGCAATCTCTTGTTTTTCCTCACTTTGCTTTTCTTTTGGTTTTGTTCTTCCTTGTCAAAATTTAGTAATACTTTGTCTAATCTCTTCTTGTCACTTCTCCCCACTGGAGTTCATCACCGCTGTCAGAATCCTACTTATCTATTTTTTGCCTTCTTGCTGTTTCACAGCTTTCTTCTAGTTTGTCCATTGCTTTCAATGTTTCATCACACTCTAATTGCTGTTTCTCAGCATTTCCTTGCTAGCTGGGTTCCCTCCATAAAACACTCACTCCCAGAGTGTCAGCATTTTTCAGTTGGAAAGTTGTTTCATGTATATCCCCATGCCTCTACACTTGTGGTGAAATTAATATCCCTGTTCTGCAGTGTGAGCATGAAGCATTTGCAATGACTTCTACTGAGGCCCATATATTAAATGGATGTTGCCATTCATGATGGCTACACTATGGTTGCTGTGACCACCTGGTGCAAGAACAGGCATTGAATAGAGCTGGGCAGTGTCTACCTACCACAGCAGCCTGGCCATAGACGTCCAAAGCCCCTATTACCTGCAAGCCCCCTCTTTCCACTCTCTCTACTGTCACTTTCAGCCCAGCTGTGCTTGTAGCTAAAGCTACTGTAAACTGTTTTTGTAATATTACAGCAGGGTTGCAATGATCTGAGAATAACCCACGAGCTGTAATTGCTCATTTGCTAAATTACTGCTGTGATTGTTCTCTTTTTTTTGGCAATTTTCCTGCTGTTTGGAGTCATTTTTGAACAGGGAAATGATGTCTCCCTGCAGGATTTTGACTGTGCATATGCAGTAAAAGATGATAATATGGCTTGCTAATGATCTGAATTACAATACCAATGCCAAACATGGTGGCCAACCAATTATCTGGGCATATTTTCAAGTGGATGGGTTATATAACTAATCAAATGCTGCAATAATTATTCAATTTGTATGTCTCAGCTGGTAATAAAGCTAATTCTGGGATAATCTGTTTGTTACAAAGTCTACTCTCTTTTTAGCTGCAATCTCTTAAGAGGAATCCTCCATGAAATATCAACATGTGGTGACTGAAGCATCTCACATATCGGTTTAATTACAGAAAATGATTTTAAATCATAGTCAGTTCGATTAATCTAATCCCAGTACAATCCGGTTCAGGCAGCTGCTTACAGAGAATATTCCACTGCTACTACAAAATCAAAATGGATCCATGAAGTGGGAGATATCCACTGGGTTGCTCTCATCTCCTGTTGCCAGAATTATTTGTATGTTTCACTGAGCCTCCTCACCCCCAACTTCTTTGATTCTTTCAGCATCCAAAAGCCTATACCTTGGAGTGACTCAATGATTGACCATCTACTGCTCTCTGAGATAGAAAGGTCCAAAGGTTTACTTAGTGATGGAAATTCTCTTGACATCAAGCATATTATCCTGACGGGGAGATTTGCGAGGGCTACTGAGGTGACTTTAAACTAGAGTGGTTGGGGGGTGGCAATCAAATTAAAGATACTAGGAGAGAGGAGGTTAGTTCACAACAGGGGGATGAGAACAAGTGCAGAGAGACAGGGGTGTAAAATGAGGGTAGAAGCAAAAAGTAGTAAGGTGAAAAGTAAAAGTGGCAGGCCGGCAAATCCAGGGCAAAAACCAAAAAGGGCTACTTTTCAACATAATTGTATAAGGGCTAAGGGTGTTGTAAAAGTGAGTCTGAAGGCTTTGTGTGTCAATGCAAGGAGCATTCGTAATAAGGTGGATGAATTGAAAGTGCAGATTGTTATTAATGATTATGATATAGTTGGGATTACAGAGACATGGCTCCAGGGTGACCAAGGATGGGAGCTCAACATTCAGGGATATTCAATATTCAGGAGGGATAGACATGAAAGAAAAGGAGGTGGGGTAGCATTGATGGTTAGAGAGGAGATTACTGCAATAGAAAGGAAGGACATTAGTCGGGAGGATGTGGAATCGATATGGGTAGAGCAGAAAATGCTGGTGGGAGTTGTGTTCAGGCCATCTAACAGTAGTAGTGAGGTTGGAGATGGTATTAAACAGGAAATTAGAAATGTGTGCAATAAAGGAACAGCAGTTATAATGGGTGACTTCAATCTACATATAGATTGGGTGAACCAAATTGGTAAAGGTGCTGAGGAAGAGGATTTCTTGGAATGTATGCGGGATGGTTTTTTGAACCAACATGTCGAGGAACCAACTAGAGAGCAGGCTATTCTGGACTGGGTATTGAGCAATGAGGAAGGGTTAATTAGCAATCTTGTCGTGAGAGGCCCCTTGGGTAAGAGTGACCATAATGTGGTGGAATTCTTCATTAAGATGGAGAGTGACATAGTTAATTCAGAAACAAAGGTTCTGAACTTAAAGAAGGGTAACTTTGAAGGTATGAGACGTGAATTAGCTAAGATAGACTGGCAAATGACACTTAAAGGGTTGACGGTGGATATGCATTGGCAAGCATTTAAAGATCACATGGATGAACTACAACAATTGTTCATTCCAGTTTGGCAAAAGAATAAATCAAGGAAGGTAGTGCACCCATGGTTGACAAGGGAAATTAGGGATAGTATCAATTCCAAAGAAGAAGCAGACAAATTAGCCAGAAAAAATGGCTCACCTGAGGACTGGGAGAAATTCAGAGTCCAGCAGAGGAGGACAAAGGGCTTAGTTAGGAAAGGGAAAAAAGATTATGAGGGAAAACTGGCAGGGAACATAAAAACTGACGGTAAAAGCTTTTATAGATATGTGAAAAGAAAAAGATTGGTTAAGACAAATGTAGGTCCCCTGCAGACAGAAGCAGGTGAATTGATTATGGGGAGCAAGGACATGGCAGACCAATTGAATAACTACTTTGGTTCTGTCTTCACTAAGGAGGACATAAATAATCTTCCGGAAATAGTAGGGGACAGAGGGTCTAGTGAGATGGAGGAACTGAGGGAAATACATGTTAGTAGGGAAGTGGTGTTAGGTAAATTGAAGGGATTAAAGGCAGATAAATCCCCAGGGCCAGATGGCCTGCATCCCTGAGTGCTTAAGGAAGTAGCCCAAGAAACAGTGGACGCATTAGTGATAACTTTTCAAAACTCTAGATTCTGGACTAGTTGCTGAGGATTGGAGGGTGGCTAATGTAACCCCACTTTTTAAAAAAGGAGGGAGAGAGAAACCAGGGAATTATAGACCGGTTAGCCTAACATCGGTGGTGGGGAAAGTGCTAGAGTCAGTTATCAAAGATGTGATAACAGCACATTTGGAAAGCGGTGAAATCATCGGACAAAGTCAGCATGGATTTGTGAAAGGAAAATCATGTCTGACGAATCTCATAAAATTTTTTGAGGATGTAACTAGTAGAGTGGATAGGGGAGAACCAGTGGATGTGATATATTTGGATTTTCAAAAAGCTTTTGACAAGGTCCCACACAGGAGATTAGTGTGCAAACTTAAAGCACACGGTATTGGGGGTAAGGTATTGATGTGGATAGAGAATTGGTTGGCAGACAGGAAGCAAAGAGTGGGAATAAACAGGACCTTTTCAGAATGGCAGGCAGTGACTAGTGGGGTACCGCAAGGCTCAATGCTGGTACCCCAGTTGTTTACAATATATATTAATAACTTAGATGAGGGAATTAAATGCAGTATATCCAAGTTTGCAGATGACACAAAGCTGGGCGGCAGTGTTAGCTGTGAGGAGGATGCTAAGAGGATGCTGGGTGACTTGGATAGGTTAGGTGAGTGGGCAAATTCATGGCAGATGCAATTTAATGTGGATAAATGTGAGGTTATCCACTTTGGCAGCAAAAACAGGAAAACAGGTTATTATTTGAATGGTGGCCGATCAGGAAAAGGAGAGGTGCAACGAGACCTGGGTGCCATTATACACCAGTCATTGAAAGTGGGCATGCAGGTACAGCAGGCGGTGAAAAAGGTGAATGGTATGCTGGCATTCATAGCAAGAGGATTCGAGTACAGGAGCAGGGAGGTACTACTGAAGTTGTACAAGGCCTTGGTGAGACCACACCTGGAATATTGTGTGCAGTTTTGGTCCCCTAATCTGATGAAAGACATCCTTGCCATAGAGGGACTACAAAGAAGGTTCACCAGATTGATTCCTGGGATGGCAGGACTTTCATATGATGAAAGACTAGATCAACTAGGCTTATATTCGTTGGAATTTAGAAGATTGAGGGGGGATCTTATTGAAACATATGAAATCCTAAAGGGATTGGACAGGCTAGATGCAGGAAGATTGTTCCCGATGTTGGGGAAGTCCAGAACGAGGGGTCACAGCTTGAGGATAAAGGGGAAGCCTTTTAGGACCGAGATTAGGAAAAACTTCTTCACACAGAGAGTGGTGAATCTGTGGAATTCTCTGCCACAGGAAACAGTCGAGGCCAGTTCATTGACTGTATTTAAGAGGGAGTTAGATATGGCCCTTGTGGCTAAAGGGATCAGGGGGTATGGAAGGAAGTCTGGTACAGGGTTCTGAGTTGAATGATCAGCCATGATCATACTGAATGGCGGTGCAGGCTCGAAGGGCCAAATGGCCTACTCCTGCACCTATTTTCTATGTTTCTGTGTTTCTATAAATAGCTGATCCCGTTTCTTGAAACCATGTCTCCATACTAGGTTCCCTGAATTGATTAAACTGTTTCTTTGTACACTTTATTAGGTAGCTCCTGTACCTAATAAAGTGGCCAATGAGTGTACATTTGTGGTCTTCTGCTGCTGTAGCCCATCCACTCCAAGGTTGAATGTGTTGTGTATTCAGAGACCTTGTTCTGCATCCCACTATTGCAACACATGGTTATTTGAGCTACAGTCACCTTCCTGCCAATTTGAACCAGTCTGGCCATTCTCCTCTGGCCTCTCTCATTAACAAGGCATTTATGCCCACAGAACTGCCACTCACTGAATGATTTTTGTCTTGCGTCATTCTCTGTAAATTTGAGAGACTGCCGTGCTTGAAAATTCCAGGAGATCAGCAATTTCTGAGATACTCAAGCCACCTTGTCTCGCACCAACCATCATTCCACAGTCAAAGATACTTAGATCACATTTCTTCCCCATTATGATGTTTGATCTGAACAATAACTTAACCTCTTGACCACATATGCATGTTTTTATACAGTGAGTTGCTATACATTATTGGCTTATTAGATATTTGCATTAACAAGCATGTGTACAGGCGCATCTCACCACTTTACAATAGTAGCAGACTGCCTGGTTTTGTCCTCCAATCAAAGAGCAACATTCCAGTCCCTTTCCTAATTGCAAGGGACTTTGACATATATTTCCCATGTCTGCAAATCAGCAAAGCAAGCGTCCTCATTACATCAACATTTACTACATTCCCACTGTTTAGAAGGTGGACATCTGCTCATTGCAGGTGGACAATAAGGTGCATTGCGATGCTAAGAATCTATTTTATCATACTAGAGAACCATTCTAGTCTTATAACAGCAGGGTAGAAAATCCGAATGATGATGTTAAATGGGGCTGATTTTCATTGCTCCACCACTGGCAGCAATGTTTTCTGCTGTCTAGTTCTAAACCTCTCCACCTCTCACTCCAACTTTGAGATACACTTTTAAAAATCTTTTGTCATCTCAACTAATATTCCCTTGTATACAAAATGTTATCCAATAATCCCATTAAATGCCCTGGGATCCATAGAATTGCAGGCTGTTGTAAGAGTGGATGCAGCAGGTTACATAAACTCCCAATGCTTTACCTGGTTATTTAAAACTGCCACTCGCACAGAGAAGCCGTGGTACCTGCCCTTCACCAGCAAGTTGTGATACACAGGTACCACTTGTTGGATGTCAATCATCTCATTCATGCCTGAAGATCTCCTTTTGGTCTCTTTTCCCTCTCTCCCAGTGCCTAAGGGAAATCTGCTTATGGGATATGAACACCTTGGTGGTATTAATCACCAAAATTAAGCTAATGCCAAAAAGACTGTTTAAATATATCTTTAAAATGCACTTCAATGCAGAGTCAAAATGGGCCTTCTGCCTCTAAGGTGTGAAAGAGTGAAGAAAGCTAATTAAAGGAAGAGGTTTAGGGTGGAGGCATAACACACTGTCAGCCAGTAGTGAAAATGGGGAACTTGGGTGGTATATTTAATGAGCTACTGCCTCACAGTACCAGCAAACCACGATCAATCCTGACCTCAGCTGCTGTTTTAGTGGAGTCAGGGTTATCCCTGTAACTGCACGGGTTTCCACCAGCTGCTCCAGTTTTCTGTCACATCCCAGAGGCATGCAGGTTGGTCGATTGCATGAGCCCCAATATTGATCACTGTTCGAATCTAGGCAGAAATGATGAGATACGGGAATGACAAAATGGGATTAGTAATAGGAATAGTGTAAATGGGTGTCTGTGGGTTAATACAGACACTCTGGGCCAAAAGGCCTGTTTCAGTGCTCCATAATTCTGTAACTGCATTACATAAAACCAGATTAAATAACTTGGAAGATTGCTGAGACTTTGGAGGCCAGTGGCACCAGAAAAGATTACAGAGGCAAGAGATTTAAAGGAGAACTGAGGGAATTGAATAAAAGGGTAAGAATGTTTTTAACTGAGGTATTAGTGAATAAGGAGTTAATGTTGGTCAGTAAGTTCAGGGGTGATGAATGAGTAGAACACGCTGTGAGGGAAGATACAAGCAGCAGAGTTTTGGATGAACTGAAGTTTGCAAAGTGTGCAAAACTTAAGACCAATGCAGTAAGTATGGGAGTAGAATAGTATAATGAGGTAAAGAGGTGTGAAAAAGGATGCCTGCAGGGAACTTGGTAACCGAGAGGACACAGGGTTTGAAAGTTTAACTGGGAACAAAAGGAAACTAAGGTTGATCCGAAGATAGTGATGAGGTTTCTGTGACGACTAAACAGTAACAATGAATGGTATCTGATATTAGCTGAGCTACTGTATAACCTTCAAAGTAGTCAAATGCGACAAGAAACACTTGAATAAAATCTACATCTGACCGTGTCAGCAAATGCTAACAAATGCGAGGCTTTGACGTCTGACATCGAAATACCTGTGTGAGCTTTGTTAGCTTTGATCCAATTACATGCTGATATTTATCTAACCAAACCCATTGAAAACCTTCTAATTAATAATCCCTCCCGAGATGAAAGATTCACCAATCTGCACAGGCTAGCCTGTGCATTACTAATTACCATTTATAAAAAAAATTTTATTTATTGAGATACAGTGCGAAATTGGTCCTTCCAGTCCTTCAAGCTGCCTGACCCAGCAAACCCCGAATTCACCCTAGTGTAACACGGACAAGTTAGAATGACCAATTAACCTACTACCTGGCACTTTGTTGGACTGCAGAGGAAACCTGATGACCCGGGGAGAACGTACAGAGTCTTTACAGATGACATCGGAATTGAACTCTGAACTCCAATGCCCTGAGCTGTAACAACATCCAGTAACCACTACATTACCATGAGTTAGAGCTCAGGGCCTCAAGAGTTCTCACTTTCAATATATCGGATCATAGACAAGTGAAACGTTGACACTGATTGGACCCTAAGATTTTAAACACCTTGAATAATTACACTCTGTTTACGTCTTAATGTTATACATGTTTTATCTTGCAATTAACCCCCACTGGTTTCAAATGGCACTAGTTAAATCCCCTAAAATCATTGGCAACGAGCTGTTAATTTCAGTTTGTAAGAGGTTTACAGCTTTATAAAATCTCATTTGTTTTCATTTTCTATACATCTTCCTAATAAAGCCAGTCTTGCCATATTAAAACTTAATTTAACAACAAACAGTTGGCGGCCTTTGAATTGCAAACCGCATGTTGAGATTTGCAGCTCCTGGGGAATGAGAGCTTTGGCAGCTTTCTGTCTCTGAGGAGATGCAACTGTGCTAGAAACTGATTGTCATGTATCCAAGAGACAGTAAACAGAGCTCCAAGGTGGAGCTGTTTACCAATAAAGTGATCTCTCCCCAGATGCTGGCACTATTGCAGCTAATTAAGAGAACAATTAAGACCAAGGCTATCATTCAAACATAGGGGTAGCAGCCATTTTCCTCACTGTGTGACACTATTCCTGCTCCCTGAGGTTCAAGCTATAGTCACTCATTCAGAAAATGACAGGAAGAAGCTATTAAATATCTGAAAGCCATAAAAATGCAATCATACTGTTCCTGAGCTTAGCAGCTCACCAGAGACTAATGCCTGGCAACTTTTGAAAGTCCCCTGTCCCAGATTCTACATGCTTACAAAAAAAAAAGATGATTAATCAGAGATGGCTAGAACCACAATTTAATTATGTGACCGAGGGTGCTAGGTATTCTCTGAAGACTCGGTTAAAAATATTCTATACTGATCAATATCCTTGTGCATGGTCATAAATGCAAGTACTTCCACACAGCTATGCAGAATCACACATTGCAATAAACTGGCTCACACAACTTTAAAAAACTCATAAATGATTGCATTGGTATTGCTTTTAAAAAGGAGGACTAGCTATAAATCTGCATTGTACTTCAAGGGAGGGAGTAAATTGTAAGCAAAGTGCATAAATGAACTTCTGGCAGGGTTTATGAAAAGGTAGCTTGTGAAGCCATATTTTCATAGTTGAGTAAGGAACATGTAGCTTGCACTTGCGTGAATGAATGGTGTGTGAAGACATTTGATTTATTTGGCATTGAGTTAGTGCATTTAGAAGAAGTATTGCTAGAGCAATTAGAAGTTAGCAAAATACATTTGTCTGGTGTAATCTAAAGTTATATAAATAATTATATTTTGTTAAAGGATTTAACTATACAAATGATTATGCTGTTAGCTAACATTTGCAATATTCTCTTACAATATCCAAAATAACTATACTTTTGATTCAAGTCTAAATTGAAAAGGTTTAGGTGATGATGAAGCAAAAATATGAATGGTTCCATTCCTCATTGCAAAATTAGTTGGTAATTATGCAGAAAATCTCTTTGTACATATGTGCAAATCACTGCTTTTATCAATTTAATTGCCTTTTCACCTAATCAATCATGAAATTAAGTAGCTTATTTTAAACCAGGTCTTTGGTCTTTTATAGGATTAAGTAAATACTATATCAACATCGATGCATGCAGCAACTCCATACACGAAGATGCTAAATGTTGTGTGCCAGAAAGAGTGTTGTAGTAAACAAGAGCGACAAAATCAGAATCAGATTTATTATCGTTGCCATGAAATCCTGAAATCTGTTGCTTTGCACCTCCAGTACAGGCCAAGACATAAAAATTACAACAAATTAAAATTAAATAAACAGTGCTAAAGATAAATAATGGGGTCATTTTCTCGGTTACTCAGAAACCTGATGGGGGGAGAGAAGAAGATATTATGTTATATCATTATATTTGGTCTTTAGGTTCCTGTACCTCCTCCCTGAAGGTAGTGAAAAGAAGAAGGCATTTCCCAGTTAGTGATGAATGCTGCCATGAGATACCACCTCATGAAGATGCCCTTGCTGCTGGGAGGGTTATGCCCGTGATGAGTCTAATTCTTACTATATAATCAACATATATAACTAATAACACTTGCAATGGCATTGCCCAAGCCCGACGGCAAGGAATGACCTTTTGTTTGGATGATTTAAGCACTGGGCCAGATTGAAATGGTGGGGGTGTCGGGGTTGGAGGCGAGAGTCGGGCCGGTTTGGCTTACTTCTCTATGGGGTATGCACGACTCTGTGTTAGAGAGGATCAGTTTCTGTGGACTTCTGAGTCGGGTGCAGTGATGCCCGGCATTGTGAAATTCAGTTCTGAATGCTGTTTGCTTGTTTTATTGTTTGCATGATTTGTTTCTTTTTTTTCTCTCTCTGCACATTGGGTGTTTGATGGTCCTCTTTTGTTTTTAATGGGTTCTATTGGGTTCTTTGCTTCATGTAAGGAGATGAATATCAAGGTTGTATAAAGTTTACATACTTTGATTATAAATGTACTTTGAATGTTGAATGACAGTAATGGGTTTACAGTTTAGGAAGAGAACATTTCCTGTTATACTCTTCTGCACACACTGGATCCCAGTGTGTTTTTGCTGACCAAATATTAACTACATCAGACAGGACTTGGGTACAGTGCAAATCTTTAGAGAAGTTATTAGTGAAAGGTCATGAAGTAAGTACGAGCAAAGTAGAGGTCAGTTTGATGAAGGGTTGTGAGGAGTGTCAATGGGATGGTGGGTGTTAACACTGTTCAGGCTCTTTTATTTAAATAACTTCCCTTCAGAAAGCAGCCAGATACCTGGACAAGAAGGAAGGTGGCCCATCTTTTAACAATTGGGTAAGTGATTCAATTGAGTATCTAAAGCTGTGATTGATTTTGGAGTGTTGTCTATTCTGCAACCTCTCTGAATAGGCTGCATTCAGGGAGAATCAAGATCCTTAGCTGATGATGAGGATGGAATACAGAAGCAGAATTGATGTGCTTTCTGTTGGTTCAGGAGAGCCAACACACATAGTCAGGCAGAACAGAAACAGAAAATGACTCCATGGTAATGTTTTATATCCACTCTGGAGGCACTCAGCAGGTCAGACAGCATCTGAGGGAAAAGAAACAGTTAATGTTTCGGGCTGAAACATTTCAGGTTAGTCCCTCTGATTCCAGACCTGCGGAATGTTTCCAGCATTAGCAGTATTTGTCTCAGATTTCTGGAATCTGCATTTTGGTTTGGTCAGTTTCATGACTCGGACAATAACTATGATGAGATGGACTCTTGATCTCCTTTGTTCCACATTATTTTTGTTTTATCTTGTTCTTCTTCAATGCACTGTGTAATGATTTGATCTGTATGAACAATATGCAAAACAAGTTTTTCACTGCATTTTGGTGCGTGTATCAATAATAAACCAATACCAGTACTAATATATTAAAATTAAATGTGAAATCTGAGTCAACAACACATACAGTGGATATAAAATATTACAATGGGATAACAGATGTATATTTGAAAAGCACAGATATGTTTGGAAAGCATCTAATTTGTTTATGTGACCAACAACTTTGGAAACAGAAAGCCCATGAGAGAATGTGTAAGCTCTTGAACAAACATGAACAGGTAGTTGAGCAAGATATTCTGTTACAAACAGAGTTCGAGGCCAAATGTATGGGAAGCC
Source organism: Mobula birostris (assembly GCF_030028105.1). Classification (NCBI taxonomy): domain Eukaryota; kingdom Metazoa; phylum Chordata; class Chondrichthyes; order Myliobatiformes; family Myliobatidae; genus Mobula; species Mobula birostris. The sequence continues at coordinate 71,364,387 of NC_092377.1, read as the reverse complement.
TTAAGCTGACATAAACCTTTGCCCCCACCCAATGCAGATCATGCCTCCATTATAGGCAAAAAAACAACCACTTCAAACACGTTTCACTGAAGTGAGCAATTGTGTCTCTACTTGTCAGCCTTTAGCCCCTGACTCCACCTTCACTCCTCCCCATGGTGCAGTCTGCCCTCTTCCCTGTCTCCTTACCTGCCCTTACCTATCACCTGCTGGCTACTGTCCAATGACTCCATCCCTCAGCTTTCCCCTCCTGAGTCTATCTGGCCATCTTCACCCCTCTCCTCAGCAGGTCTCACCCATCAGCTGCCTCGCCCTTTTCAACCTATCACCTACTGGCTACTCCATCCCTCAGCTTTCCCCTCCTGAGTCTATCTGGCCATCTTTTCCCATCAGCAGATCTCACCCATCAGCTGCCTCGCCCTCTCACCTCTTTACTGGCTATTCCCTCCTCTACAGGGTCTCGACCCAAGCCATCGGCCATCCCTTTACTTCCCAGTTGCTGCTTGTCCCATTGGTATCCCCCAGCAATTTGTTTTTTTTTGCATCTGGAGTCTCCCATGTGTCTTCAATGAGCATCTGTAGTTGCTCTCCCCAATGTTGAAGCGTGAGAGCCTGGCCTTTCTGAGTAGAAAATGACTGACAACCATTCCCCTGCCAGTTTGCCTCTCCATGTGGGACCAATAAAGCAAACTATACAACATTAAAAGTGGCAATCTGGGCTGTTATGACAGAGGTAAAGGTGACAGCAACCCCACAACCACAAATAGCAACATTAGCACCACAACGTACAATCCCTCACAACCTTTTGCAGTTTAAACTCTAAAATATGTCCTGGCTTCAATAACTGTTAACTCCAGCTTCAATAACTGTTAACTCCAGCCTCTCTAATCTCAAGGTGAGGTGGAGAATTCCTCAGTAAGCCATCATTAGGGGGTTTAACCTTACCTCATGTCTACGTGATCTTCTGAGTCAAAACATGACTTAACTGAAAATCTAAGAGCAGACAGTGAGGCTGCCTTATTGAGTCCCTGGGAGTGGGGAGCATTCACTTTCATGAGGTGCTGACCATTAAAAGCAGAGCCCAGCAGAGAGCTCAAACATTATCATTGGCAATGTTTGTGGCCTAGAAGTGGTACCATCCAAGAATTTGAATTTCAGACCTAGGTTACAGTAAAAGTATTTGAAGTTGCAACTGGTACGGGAGCTAGAGTGAAAGGAATGCAGTGAGAAAGCGTATCTGGATGTTTGCCTCAGCATCCTTTGTTTGGAATTACATCTTCAAAATGTGTCCACTGTCTGTGTTCAGTCTCAGTCACAATTCATTTCAGGGTGAATGTGTTAACCTTTTGCAGCATGGTTTAGATTGTTGAATTGCTCATTTCTGTATTTGTACATTTTGGAAAGTTTTGGTTGACAATTTACTTAAATTTCGTTAGTGCTCTACGAGTTTAACTGTTTCCTTATCCTAGTTAGGCTTTGCCCTTGAAGCGTAATGCCCAAGCAGCAATGCCTGCCTTTAAAATAATTGAGCTACAGATAGAAGTTGCTTTTGTTTTGTGCACTTTCAATTAAAATTCCAGTGACATTCACTTTTTTTTACCAAGTTACCTGATGCAACCTAAGGGCATTTGCAGAAAGAATGAAATGAAGATGTGATTCATTGAATTTTGCTAGTAAGCTTATGCCTGCATCACACAATATTTCCTTTTTATTATAGTTCATTGATAAGTTACAGAACTGAATGATATTTGGAAGAAATTCTACAAATCAAAATTCCACCATGACCTTGTGACACCCTTGTTAACGTTGTAAATTATTTGAAGAAGACGATTATATCAAAATATGGGAACTTAAAACTATTTTAATATGTAGGTATATTTGAGAAGATTCTGTGGTTCTGACTAGCCTTTAATTCAAGGAAAATTTTGAGTAGAATTGGCATTTCCCTATAGTAACAAATTAACCCCTCAGGCTTTAAGGCAGAGCCACAGTGGATTCTGTTTTTTTTCTAAAAGACAGATGGCAATGACTTTTAGGGACCACATGAGGCACAGCAGTTTTTCGAACTTCAGAATTTATCTTCAAACTTCAAATGACACAGCATTAAGTTCTGAGAACTTAGTAACAATATCTTGTTAACATAAGAGATCTTGCAGATGCTGGGTATGTAGAGAAACACACACAAAATGCTGGAGGAACTCAGCAGGTCAGGCAGCATCTATGGAAATGGATAAACAGTCGACATTTCGGCTGAGACCCTTCAAGGTGGGGAACTCTGCTAAATATGCTGCAGCAAATAGGAATGAATACAAGGTCATAATAATAATAAACCTAATAAACACATTCAATGTGTTTTTTCAGCCGCTTTTACACTTTATTCTGCATTGTTACTGTTTTAACTTATTCTAGCTCAATGTACTGAGTAATGATTTGATCTATATGAACAGTATATAAGACAAACGTTTCTCTGTACATTGATACATGTGAGAATAAAAAACTAATACCACTACCTATCAAGAGCTTGGAATGAGAGGAGAGCATTTCTATTGAAACTCTTCCACACAAGCTGGAGGTACATACAGGCAGCAGGGTAGCATAGTGTTCAGTGTTACATTTTACAGCATCAGGGTTCAATCCACACCACTGTCTATAAGGAGTTTGGGCATTCTCCCCATAACCAAGTGAGTTTCCTTCAGATGCTCTGATTTCCTCCCACATTCCAAAGATGTACGAGTTAGTGTTTGTACAGTTGTGGCCATTCTATGTTGGGGCCAGAGGCATGGTAACACTAGTCAGCACGCTCTGCACGTCCTTGGAATATGTTGGCCGTTGGTGCAAATGATGCATTTCACTGTGTGTTTTGATGTTTCGATGTACATGTGGAAAATAAAGCTCATCTTTCGATCTACTGCCGCTGGGTTACATCCTTTCTGTGCATGCAGCTCTGCTTCCACTGTTACCTTGGCCTTGTAAGTACAGGTCTAAACGGCGTACAGAACTTATTGGTGGATCAGAAGCTAGAAGACAAGTTCTGGGAATGTGCATGTCAATTTGATGAAGGATTGAAGGTTCAAGATGGAATCAAGTTCCATAAAAGTTAGAGCAGAATCTGTGAGAATGGTCTTCAAATGCCTCGAGATGGAACTAATACTCATTTTGACCTGCTTTTGCTTAACACTTCAATAAGTAAGAAAAGCCAATGAAAGGGAAGGAGTTCTTTGTCTATTTGCTTGCCAGGCTGACCAAATGATCAAACCAGTTATTTCTTTTGTATGCCTTGCATGATGATATATTGTAATAATTGCTGCATTGCTACTTCTTTGCTACAAACAGGTCTCACTTTTTTTTTGGATTTAAAAATCCCAAAGCCCCAGCTGAGAGAAATCTGAAGTGTTGAATGCATTCAACAGGTCAGGCAGCATCTGTGAGAATAGAAAATGTCACAGAGCCATTTTTGTTTGACACTTTTGCAGTAGAGGGGCTACCGTGACCATCCAAGAAAGACTCATTACATGCTGAAAAAAAATGCAAAAACCATCTCTCAGTTAAGTAGGCAACCCCTTTTTTTTAAGACAGTGAACAATAGTTTTAGATTATCTCACAAGAAGAAATGTCTTCTCTCTGTCCTTCCTATCAAGAGCCCTCAGGATCTTATATGTTGTAATGAAGTCTTCAAACTCTGGTGGGTATTCATCAAACTTGTCTAAAATTTTCTCTTAAGAAAACTTGAATATTTTTCCATAAATAGGGAGCCCAATGTTGTTCAGGGGGATTCCAGATGTATCACTAATGACATTGATAATCTGAAACTCCCAACATTATATTCATTCCCCCTCATAATAAGCAATAACATCTGTTTGCTTTCCCAGTTATTTATGAACCCGCATACTAAATACACCCATTCCCTCTGTAGTTTGACAGTCTACTATTTAGATAATATACTTTTTATTATCTTCCTTGCTAAGACAATTTCACATTTTCCCACATTATACTCCATTTGCCAGATCTTTGCTCAGTCACCTACCTATATCCCTATGTCCCCTTTGTAGCTTACCTTCCTACTGACTTTGGGGAATGGGTCTCGTTCCCGTGGGAAAGTGGAGTGACATTCAAGAGAGCTGCCTGAATGCAGGTACATCCAAAGGAACTATGACCCACACATGATTAAAAATACCTTCAAGAAATAAATAATTGTCAATTATTTAACCCAGTGATGTGTAGATTATTGAGTAACTTTCCAAAACTCATTCAGGTTTGGGTTTGAATGCATTCACAGCACTATCTGATCACCATTAAAATAAAACTTTGTTCATCTGAATATAATTAGATGATGTCAATAACACATCTGGAAAATCAATATAGGTATTAGGTTGCAGAACACATGATAAAACATGACACATACCATCCAAAAGCAAATCAATTCTGAACAATTTAGAAATTAAACCGACAATGTTTTCTCCTGTAGAATCCCTGGCATTCCAAACTTAAATAGTGAAATATTCGTCTAAGTGTCAGTAATGAGCTCAAATGCTTTCCATTTTGAAATCATGTTTATTTTAAGTAGCTTTGCATTTCTGTTCAACTATGATTGGTTACCATTATTTAATATTACCTCATTCTGAAACTATACCAGCGATCATTATGTAGAAGCATAAATGTGAAACTCCAAATGCAAACTATTCTGACAGCTGTATAGGTCCTCAGTTTAACATGGAGAGAATATTGAAGTAAGCTTCATTTCAAATGTCCCAGGTCATTTGTGACAATAGTGAGTCTACTCATTCAAAAGTGATGGATGATGCTCACAGTGGAATGCTAGCCTTTGATCAGCAGGAGGCTCAAAGTGTCCTCCTGCTGCAATGGGTACTGAAGTACTTGATGTAGACTCTGTTTTCAGTCCTACCCCAAAATATATCCAGATGTGCCACTAGGGTGATCCAATTTAATTCTGAGAGTGAGCCAATTGAATATTTTCATCTATTTTTCTCCAGTCCTGATGAAGGTTCTTGGCCCGAAACGTCGACTATACTCTTTTCCATAGACACTGCCTGGCCTGCTGAGCTCCTCCAGCATTTTGTGTGTGTTGGTTGAATTTCCAGCATTCTGCAGATGTTCTCCTGTTTTTAATATTTTCTCTCATGTCCTTCTCCTGTACATAAAGGAAATTTGTTGAGTCTGGATTCCACGCTGAGAGAGCAAAACTGCAGGAGTTTCAACAATGATCTCAGGCCACAATTTGTATTTATGAGGGAGTGAGACAAAGTTCACAATTAATTTACTTTCCTTAAATCAAACACATTGTCTGTTTGCTATGGCTTTGCAGTCTGTAAATTTTCTGAAATTTTATATAATTGTTTGGGATACTGGAAGATAAAGCTGGGTTATTGGAAGAGACGTTAGCATCCAAAACATCATGCTGTTGTGGCCTAAGAGTAATCAACTGCCCACCATCCACCTATACCAACATGGAGACTGGCAGACCGTAGACTGACATCCTGATCAAAACTGCTCCAACCACTCTCCCTTCTGCTCTGACACTTGATTACAAGTCTGTTAATACAATGCCATCAATGTGCCATAAGCATGGTAGCTCAAATGCTAGGATCACAAATCAGATGAGACTCATAATATGGATGGGTTACCAAAGAGCACAAAATTTTATCAAGGCTTTGAAATGAAATGGTAATCTTCAATATGTAATGTCAAATGGAGTGTCAGCTTTCCCTTGACAAGAACTAAACTTTTTGCCATGTGTTTCAATCGGAATTAGACTGAATGGATCTCATGGAATCGATTTGAAGAACAAGTTCAAGTTTTGTTCTGTGGTCAGCATCACTTGACAAGATTATCACATCAATATCACTATTTTGGTGTTTGTTCAATCTTGCACTTCACAAAATTAGCCAGCAATTTCCTTACAGTTGTCACTATGCGCCTGTTATATACCCCTAGGGTTCATTTTTTCTGTGGACTGTCATTTTAAAACGCCAAGAGAATGAGACTGACCTTTGGGACACTGTTGGATTTCTACGGACTACAAAATTGTTTGGTTACTATGGTGAGAGAGGTGGAGCTGTTTGATGGACAATGAATGTTTATGGTTTCTTGCGGCTTGTTTTGAATAAGCAAGGTCAGATTATCCTTTTACAGACACACACATGCTCAGAATCGAGATGGTTTCGATCAAGGAAAGACACCAATGAGTGAGGTCACTGGTTTAAACTTTCAGTAGCCCAAAAGGGGTGAGCTGAGATTGATCCAAAGTATTGATAAACAACTCTCACAAAGTACTGCAACTAGAAGAAGTTTGCAGAGAAAGAAGAGGGGAGAGAAAGGTTTGAAACAGAAGAAACCTAGTGATAAAGAGATCACTGTTTGGACTCTCTTCTAAGTAGCCCGTAAGGGTGAGTTTGATTCCATTCGAATATGAAAGTGTGATTGTCACATAGTTAATCCACAGGAGTGGGTTTTCTGGTGAGAGGAAAACCTTTGTAAATACCACGAAATACCACGTGTGTGTTTACCCTTGTCTGGGTGTGGTAATTCACTGAAGAAAGGCACCCCTGTGGCAAATCGCTGTTGCAGTTATTTCGAATGTCGTGGAACTGGATAAGTGGCTATCACGTTGTGTGTGATTGGGGTAATCTTGTGGAATCTACCAGTGTGTCTACCCTTGTCTGGGTGGTGGTTCCCTTGAAGATGGTCCCCTTTATGTTAAGCTACTGTTGGTGATACTTCGTGTGAGGATTCGGAGGACAACAGGAAGATCGACGACACCTGTTTATTTGTTTTTCTCCTATCGTGGATTTCGCCTTGGATTACAAATATCTCCCCCATAACAACAATGACAACTCTGTGCATTTGAACTGAACTTTCTTACATACCATCGTAAGACTGTAACTCTTGCCACCTGAACTTGAATAAGTTTGGGAACTTCATCTATACACCTATATATGCATAACACTGCTAACTTTTGATCACCTGGTTAAGTTACTATACTTAGTAGTTACTAATAAAGATAGTGTTTGTTAACATCAAAACCAGGCTCCAGGTGCGTTCTATTGCTGCTGATACTTTTAGTGTTGCGTGCATGTAACCGGTACTTTTCCCAGGGCTATGTGTATGTAACACGCCAAAAGTACTTCAAAAAATGCCAATGGTGTCAGCAGTTTGTTTAATACAAGTCTTTATTTTCTCCTCTCTGTTCTTTGCTGCACCAGTGTTATCCAGTTGTAATAATTTAATCCTAGCACAGCAACATGTGCAATGGGGAAATGATTAGAAAAGCCTCTCGGAGTTGAGTTACAAAGTGGTCATGATCTAACTTAATACCAGATTAGATCTGAGAGGCTGAACAACCTGCCCCGTTCCATTGCTCCGAAGTCAGCCACTATTTCTATTGCACCCATGGGAGACGACTGAGTGTTCTGTATATAACTAGTACCTTCCAAATCTTCAGCATGTCACAACACATTCCCCAGCTAATTAATTGCTTGCTAAGTTTAGTTACTAATGTTTTATAGGTAAATGTCCTCAACCTATGCTAAAAATAAATGGCCAGTTTGTGTGTTTTTAGTAATGATGAATGAGGGATAATAATAAGCCAGAACACAAAGAGAACTCTGATGTTCTCCTTCAAAACTGCAGTGCAAAATTTTAGGTATAACATATCAACTGAGCTTCAGTCTGACATGTAATTGTATCGAGTGAAAGGAGCTAGTGCAAGCTCAAATGCCCTCGAAGCAAAGTAATTTAGAAATGGGGCAGGAGCTGATGCTTGACTCCATTTCACCAATTAAAGCATCCATTAGTTGCTGATAAAAGCGTTGAGGAAGATTGAAACATCGAGGCGAATGCGGAAGGCTAGCGAAGGTTTAGCGCCGATAACCTGCCTTTTGGTCGCTAATGGGATCCCTCTGTTGTCGGACAACGAGACTGTGTGGCAGCCTTTTGCTGTGGCCGGAGGGTAAGCTTCTGCATTCGATTGACGTCTCTCTCTTTCGATGTCACCAAGGTTATGGATTGGACTATGGACTTTTCAGTCTTAAGGTTTTACTTTCTGTTTTTTCACCCATTCTTCCTCATTGTTTCTTTGTGCAGGAAGGAGGTGCATTTGGGGGTCAATGTTCTTGTTGTGTTCTGTGTGGGGAGGCGGAGGGTTTCGGGCTTGGTGATTGTATGCTGTTCTTTTTCGTGTGGCTGGTGGGATTGATGTTTCTCCTTGAATGACTACAATAGCTTTCTTATTTCATGGCTATCTGGAGAAGGTGAATCTCAGGGTTAAACATAGAAACATAGAAAATAGGTGCAGGAGTAGGCCATTCAGCCCTTCGAGCCTGCACCACCATTCAGTACGATCATGGTTGATCATTCAACTCAGAACCCTGTACCTGCCTTCTCTCCATACCCTCTGATCCCTTTAGCCACAAGGGCCATATCTAACTCGGTATTGCATACATACTTTAATGATAAATACACCTTTCAGCCTTTGACCCTTTTAAACATAGGCTGTAGGTGAGAGGCGTGTCATACTGTTGTAACCTCTATGTAACATTTTATCACAAAGCCACCACCTTTGACAATGTGGTGTGCATTCACTGCTCAACTACACTGCACCAGATTGGCTTTGATTTTATAACTTTCTGTCTCAAAGCCAATTAAAATAGAAAAGTGCACATGTCACATGGAGAGTAAAGATAAAGGTAAAGGCAAAAAATTTGCTTTATTTGTCTCATGTACATTCAAAACATCAAAACATACAGTGAAATGCATTGTTAGCATAAACAACCAACACACAACCTGAGGATGTCCTGGGGCAGCCCATACTTCTGGCGCCATACAACATGCCCACAACTTATTCACCAGAGGAAACCCACGTAGTCAGAGGGAGAACATACAAACTCCTTACAGACAATGTAATGAATTGAACCCCAATCTTACATTTGACACCAAAATAGCGTTACACTACGCGCTGCCCCATGGTATGAGAACAAGTGATTCTGAAGAGCCCTCAGCAAGGAAAAGGCACAACTCCAGTCTCCTACTGGGAGGTCTTGGTGAAGGGAGGTTAACGGATGAGGTCAGGAGGGAGGAAGGTGGTGTGGGGAGCATATTGCCTGTATTGCTTGCATTGAGGAGACCAGGATGGCTAAAGACCTGAGAGTGCCAGTCTGAAATTGAAAAGTATAGATGAGGAAATTTGGATGGGTAAGTCTAGATCTAAGAAAGGCCAGACAGTTTCTAGAGGAAGCTGGAGGGTTTATTCCTGTGTAATGGGCAGCTGTTACCATACCACCAAACTCCAACCACTATAGAATTCAAAAGCTACCTGTTAGCCTCTTGTTTCAAACTCTGCAACATAATTCTGAAAATCTGCAAAAGCAGAAGCAGCAATGATTATGAATCAAGTCATATAATTGCACTCTTCTCCCAGTTTAGAAAAAAAAACTGCCAATGTCTCTTGTAGAGCACTTTAAAAAGCCAACCGTGTCCTTTAATTTCTGCTGACATTGAAATCCGTACAAGATGAGAGTGTCAGTGAAATACACATTGTGATTCTGCACACAGAATTCCTTAAACAAACTGCATGGCTTATAATGTAGTGCTGCACAGCTGAGAAATCTATATTAGTCAAAAACCCAGGCCACTCAATTTCTTAACTTCAAATAGTATTCATCAATAAGTCTGATGAAGCGCAAAATAAGAAGCGATCTGTCAATGAATCCATCATGTATTCTGACAGCAGATGATAAAGAAGTTTCATTCTTTGAAGGTAAATGAAGCGACCATGACAAATAATGGCATTTGGGAGGAATGGCTGCCTGGCTTCTGACTTGAGTCCAGGCTAGGATAGCCAGTGATAAATTGCTGCCCTGATTGTCCTTCTGATCAGCTGCTCTCATGACCCACGCTGAGGTAATGGACTGCAAGGATGTCCTGTAGGTTTTATTTCACTTGAACAGGGAGCACTTACTGAAAAGCTCAAGTGATTAAAATAGGAAAAGCACCAGATAATAGTAGACTACTCTTTGCTCTGCACGACATGGTGTTTATTTTATATCTGCTTTGTAATTTTATTTTATTCAGGAAAAAACACACCATCTCATTGATTTTTCAGCTGGGTCACTGGACTAGGATCGGCCAACCTTGACGGGGAGAAAGAATAACAGACAGATCATTTGTCTCCTCCCAAGCAAGTGCACATTATGTTAGCAGAGGAATGGATCAGAAGTCAAGGACAACTTTGTGTCCTGCTTTTCTAACCTTCCAGTTTACAAAGCAACACTCAAAGGGAACAGTTGGAAAACAGTACATGGATTGTAACAGGAATGTATAAATATAAACTGAAATGAGGGCACAGAATTGTTCATATTCACTGATTCTTAGATTGCTAACAATGTGTAGGCCATTCAGCCCCTAGAGTTTCCTCTGCTTTTGGCAAACTCATGGCTAAGCTAAACCCCATTTATCTACTTGTTTTTTGTTTGTGATTATCTGCTATCAGTTCACCCTCAAAACCAGCCATGATCATAGAATCGATCTACATAATTGAGCCCTTTGGGCCTAGTAAATGCCTGATGAATCTGTGCTGCTTCTCATCCAAGGACATCAGCATGTCCTGAGGTGGGAGCCCTGAAATGGCTGCTCCAGCAGGTGCAATGCCAAAGATCCCAACAGCCCAGGTAATTCCCTCTCACCTTCCCATTCCAGACTCCCGGAGATGAAGGACAATCTTCATATTAACCTTTCCACTACACTTAAATTGGAGGAAAGGCAAACCTAAGACAATATAGTTATAGTTAAAATACTAAGTCTTTATCAGTAACTTCCAGTCAACAATTGGAGTTAGCTGCACTTGCTAGGCAGGAGTGCAGCTGCTGGAAGACCTGTGTGCCTCTTAACGTGTCAACTGCAGCTCAGTTGAAAGCATTCTCTTCACTGAGATAAATGATTCTGGGTTCAAGTCCCTACACTCCTAAGCACAAATATCTAGGCTCATCAACACTGAAGTACTGAGGAGAACCATGTTTAGTCTACTGTATGATATCTTAAACCAAGGCCCCCATCTCCCTGTTTTGAAGGAATGACCTAGCCAAGATTTCTCCACTATCTAGTTTTACTAAACTAGATTATCTGGTTGGTATTGCATGGCTGTTTTAATTGGGTGGAAATTGACATCCTTATTTCCAGTTTAAAGGTAAGAATGCATTAAAAGCCATGCTTTAACACATTCTGAGGACATGAAAGATGCCACAGAAACTTCAGAACGTGGTTGAATAGAAGCTTGAGCAAAAAAATGTTTGACGGGAAAGCCACTGCTCAAAAATAAATAAACTATTCTGAACTTTATTAGGATATGTTTGAACTTTGGATTCATTGGAATCTGTTTCAAGTGAAAATACAATTAAGATTAAAACAAAGAGGTTGCAATTCAGTTAAAATTAAACTTGAAATTTTGGAAACAAGTTATCTTCAAGTGAAAAAATCCAATACTATGCTCAGAGACAAAAAGGTGGTATTTTAAATCTAAGTCTGAATTTGAGCTCTGGAAATGACATTCAATTATGACATATTTGTTTATGGATCACTTCTGCCTATTAGTCATTCTCTGTCAGGGATAGGAAAAGACAACAAGGATACCATTTATCAGAACCTTTCATATCACTTCCAGAAACAGAACCTACTTGGGTGCAAACGTGCTATAAATCCAGGAGGAGATTATGGTGAAAGTCCATGAGGCAAACCAGGATACCTGCATGTTCTGATAATTCTTGGCTGGTGGAGAAACTGAACCCAGCAGAAACATGAGTATAACAGGAGGCTGAATGAGTTATTGCTATTAGTTGGATTGGATTGGCTAAATACAGTCCATGTAACACCCTACAGAAACTGCACAGTGCTTTACAATAATTGAGTGCTTTTGCAGTGTAATCATTGTACTATTGGAAATGCTGCAGTCAACTTGCAGACAAAAAGCTGCAGGAAACTTCCACACAGCATTGTGGTCATAACAGCTAACCTGATGATTGACTGAGTGATTGGCCATGACACCAATAAAACATCTGTACTTTTGCTCAAAATGGTCCCATGAGATGTTGTACTTCCACTAGAGAGAGAAGGCAAGGCTTTGTGTTAAGGGGCCACTCATCAGACGGTAGCTCAGCAGTGCAGCTTGGCTTAACACTGTAGGTATTGTCATCTTGTCAGAGCTGTTATGTACAGTGGGAATCGTAATTGTAAGTGTAAAACAAGTACAGCACATCAACAAAGTCAATATGAAAGAAAATCAGATGTAAAAAATAGTCTCAATTCACCATCAATGCACATTGCATTTTTGTCAAGATTTCCAGCCTAAATGCCCACCAATTAAAAGAAATCCAGATTATCTGGGTTTAGTTATGACATGGAAAATATCCGTGGTAATAGCCTTGTTGGTGAACTTTCTGTCTTCTTAATGAACAAACGCGCTGAATTTAGAATTGCAATATTAAGAAGAAACACATTAGTATTAAGCTTTGAAATCTCAGGCAGTTTGGGAACGGATCCAAACACAAAGATGGGAATATAATTGAGCATATGACATGTCTTAGCGCTTCCACTAAAGCATAGACAGGAGATTTAACTGATAACCAATAACAATTTCAAAGTTTGACTTCTGGGCAATAATACCTTATAATCATAAAAATTCACTTGAGATAAACAGTTCATTTGCATTTGTCATGCCTTCCAGATATTGATCTTGTGGAGCTGTGATTGCAAGCACTCACCAAGTGGAATATTCCATTATTTCAAAACCTTCATTTTCCAATTTCTAGAAAGCTAATAAAGGGTTGCCTAATTTGAAGGAACAGCATAAGGTTGTGGCATAATCCTTTTATAATTGTATCAGCTTTCTTGCTGCTTGTAGGAGAATATACAGCAGTTCCCAAGGAAGATGAACATCAAAACAATGATGGATCGGTCAGGCAGCATTAGTGGGGAGAGAAGGAGTTGATGTTTTGGGTCGAGAACCTTTTTTCAGAACTGAGTAAAGTTAGAAATCAAACAGGACTTAAGTTGCAGAGAAGAACGAAAGGATGGAGATGAATGACATAACAGACCGTAGTGCAGGCTGAGGAATGAAGGCTAAGTCTAGTTGATCATAACTAAATTGTCTGGAGCAGTTCTAAATTTTAAATGAATGAAAATGTTGAAGGAGAAAAAAATACAATAACCGTGAAATATAAAACATTGCAGGAAATGTAAAATAACAACAGATTAACGCTGGAAGTAGTCCAAAGCTTATACAGCACCTGCAAAGAGCAGGAGTCAGACTGAATGGCCATATCTAATATGAGTTAGAAAGGCTAGCTGTTGTATCTGAAATTCTTGAATAAACAAGAGGTTTTGCAGATGCTGGAAATCCAGAAAAACACATAGAAAATGCTGGAGGGACTCAGCAAGTTAGGCAGTATCTATGGACGGGAATAAACAGTCGATGTTTTGGGCCAAGACAGCGACTATTTATTCCCTTACTGTATGTAGATGCTGCCTGATCTGCTGCTCCTCCAGCATTTTCTATGTTCTGAAATGCTTGAATGGTTGAGAGCTGGAATATCTCTAGTCAGAAAAAGGCCTGATATTCCTTGAGATTACACGAGGTTTCATTAGACCAGACATTAGTCCAAAAGCAGGCAAGTTAGAATGGGAGTGGGAGAGGGAATTAAAGGAACAGGACCATCCCTATGCAGTGAACAGAGCTGTTCTGCAAACAGTCACTCACTCCGTGTTTGGTTTCTCTAATGTAGAGGAGAAAACATAATTGCAATAGTCTAAAGTGGAACACAAAATTACCTGCAAGGAATATTTGCGGCCCCAGATGGTGGGAGGGGAGGGAGGGAACGTCGAGCCAGACCATGAGGGGACTGCGTTGGGCATTTTCATGCCTTACAAGGTGCAGATTGGAAGTCTGTGTGGGGCACCACTCCTTGCACAGACTAGAGCAATTTGTGGTTAAGTGCCTTGCTCAAGGGCACAAACACGCTGCCACAGCTGAGGCTCAAACTAGCGACCTTGAGATCACTAGACGAATGCCTTAACCACTTGGCCACATGCACAACACATGCCCAAGATGGTGGGAAGGGAAGAATAAAAGGGCAGGTCTTCATTTCCTATCTACATATTGAAATGCAGCTTGAAAAGTGAGTGACGGTTGTTTTCAAAGTTCAAAGTAAATTTATCATCAAAGGCTGTACATCATCATTTACTACCCTGAGATTTATTTTGTTGTGGCCATTCACTGTAGAACAAAGAAATACAATGGAAAACTACACACAAAGACTGACAAACAACCAATGTGAAAAAGAAGACAAACTGTGCCAAAACAATAAATAGATAAATATTATTGAGAACATAAGTTGTAAAGTCTTTGGAAGTGAGTTTACAGGTTGTGGAATCAGTTCAGTGTTGAAATAAAGTGAAGTTATCCACACTGGTTCAGGAGACTGATGGTTGAAGGTAATAACATTTCCAGATCCTAGTGTTATGGGCCCTAACTCTCCTTTATGTCCTTACTGCAGTGAGAAGAGAGCATAGCCTGAATGCTGGGGATGCCCAATGATAGATACTGCCTTTTTGTGACAACACTCCTTATAGATGTGCCCAAAAGTGTGGAGGGCTTTTTCTGCAATGGACTAGGCTATATATGCTACCTTTTGTAGGCATTTCTGTTCTTGGGCATTATTGTTTCCATTCCAGGCTGTGATACAACGAGTCATGATACTGTGCATCACCAACACTGTATTGGTGAAGATGGAAGAGTATACTAAGCAGTCGAGAACAGAAGCTTCCTATTGGAATAGGGTACAGTCTGGAGGTGCAGTGCCTATCAAAAGTACTCACCCCCTCAGAAGTTTTCATGTTTTACTGTTTTACAACAATGAATTACAGTGGAGTGAATTTGGCTTTTTTGCCACTGATCCACAGAAAAAGGCTCTTTCATGTCAAAGAGAAAACAAATCTCTACAAAGTGATCTAAATGAATTACAAATATAAAATACAAAATAACTGATTGCATAAATATTCACCCCTTTTAATATGACACACCAAATCATCACTCAGGCAGCCTATTGGTATTAGAAGTCACATAATTAGTTAAATATAGGTCTGTTTTTGCAGTCAAGGTGTTTTAATTGATTGAAGTAAAAATACACCTGTATCTGGAAGGTCCAACTGTTGGTTAGTCAATATCCTGACCAAAACTACACCATGAAGGCAAAAGAACACTCCAAGCAACTCCGTGAAAAGGTTATTGAAAAGCACAAGTCAGGAGATGGATACAAGATAATTTCCAAGTCAATGAATATCTCTTGGAGTACAGTTATCAATCATCAAGAAATGGAAAGAATATGGCACAGCTGTAAATCTGCCTAGAGCAGCCCATCCTCAAAAACTGAGTGACCGTGTAAGAAGGGGACTAGTGAGGGAGGCCACCAAGAGACCTATGACAACTCTGGAGGAGTTACAAGCTTCAGTGGCTGAGACGGGAGAGACTGCGCATACAACAAATGTTGTCTGGGTGCTTCACCAGTCACAGCTTTATGGGAGAGTGGCAAAGAGAAAGCACTCTCCCATTGTTGAAAAAAACTCACATGATATCTCAGCTAGAGTTTGTCAGAAGGCAAGTGAGGAGGCAAGTTAGTTTGAAGAAGGTTCTAATAATAATAATGTAGGTTGCATCTGGAATTTTCCAGGTAGCGGACGACTTCCTCCCACACCGTTCTGACGTAGTTGGAAATCGCGTACGAGGCAAGTTACAGCAGTGGTTTGCCATTGCCTTCTGCTGGGTGAGTTTTTTTTTTCCAAAGAGATCACCAGCTCTTAACCCCGCATGGATGGAAAGCGTGCTGGGGGGAGCCGGCTGGGTTTGAACTTCGGAACTTCTGCCCCGCAGCCCAGCGCTGACGCCACTACACCACCAGCCGGCTAGGTTGGTTCTATTTAAACGCAAACAACAGGAATTCTGCAGATGCTGGAAATTCAAGCAACACACATCAAAGTTGCTGGTGAACGCAGCAGGCCAGGCAGCATCTGTAGGAAGAGGTGCAGTCGACGTTTCAGGCCGAGACCCTGACGAAGGGTCTCGGCCTGAAACGTCGACTGCACCTCTTCCTACAGATGCTGCCTGGCCTGCTGCGTTCACCAGCAACTTTGATGTAGGTTGGTTCTATGGTCTGATTTAACCAAAACTGAGCTTCTTGGCCATCAGACTAAACGCTATGTATGGCATAAGCCAAACAATACATGTCATCAAAAGCACACCATCCCTACCACAGAGCATGGTGGTGGCTGCATCATGCTGTTGAGATGCTTCACTGCAGCAGGCCCTGGAAGGCTTCTGAAGGTAGAGGGTAAAATGAGTACAGCAAAATACCGGGAAACCATGGAGGAAAATCTGATGCAGTCTGCAAGAGAACTGCGACTTTGGAAAAGATCTGTTTTCCAGCAAGACAACAACCCTAAGCATAAAGCCAAAGCTACACAGGAATAGCTTAAAAACAACAAAGTTAATGGAGTGGCCAAGTCAGAGTCCAGACCTCAATCCAATTGAGAATTTGTGGCTGGACTTGAAAAGGGCTGTTCACTCACAATCCCCATGCAGTCTGACAGAGCTTGAACAGTTTTGTAAAGAAGAATGGGGAAAAATTGCAGTGTCCAGATGTGCAAAGCTGATAGAGACCTATCCACACAGGTATTACTGCCAAAGGTGCATCTACTAAATACTGACTTGAAAGGGGTAAATACTTATGCAATCAATTATTTTGTGTTTTATATTTGTAATTAATTTAAATCACTTTGTAAAGATTTGTTTTCACTTTGACATGAAAGAGTCTTTTTCTGTTGATCAATGTCAAAAAGGCTAAATTAGTGAAATTAGCAATTAGTGAAACTTGGCTACAGGAGGGGCAGGGCTGGCAGCTTAATATTCCAGGGTTCCGATGTATCAGATGTGATCGAGGCAGAGGAATGAAAGGTGGGGGAGTAGCATTGCTTGTTAGGGAAAATATTACAGCAGTGCTCAGGCAGGACAGATTAGAGGGCTTCTCTACTGAGTCCTTATGGGTGGAGCTGAGAAACAGGAAAGGTATTGCCACATTAGTGGGATTGTATTACAGACCACCCAATAGTCAACGAGACTTGGAAGAGCAAATCTGCAGAGAGATAGCAGGCAACTGCAGGAAACATAAAGTTGTGGTGGTAGGGGATTTTAATTTTCCATACATTGATTGGGACTCCCATACTGTTAGGGGTCTAAATGGTTTAGAGTTTGTAAAATGTGTTCAGGAAAGTTTTCTAAATCAGTATATAGAGGGACCAACTAGAGGGGATGCAATATTGGATCTCCTGTTAGGAAATGAATTAGGGCAAGTGATGGAAGTCTGTGTAGGGGAGCACTTTGGTTCCAGTGATCATAACACCATTAGTTTCAATTTGATCATGGACAAGGATAGATCTGGTCCTAGGGTTGAGGTTCTGAACTGGAAGAAGGCCAAATTTGAAGGAATGAGAAAGGATCTAAAAAGCATGGATTGGGACAGGTTGTTCTCTGGCAAAGATGTGATTGGTAGGTGGGAAGCCTTCAAAGGGGAAATTTTGAGAGTGCAGAGTTTGTATGTTTCTGTCAGGATTAAAGGCAAATTGAATAGGAATAAGGAACCTTGGTTCTCAAGGGATATTGCAACTCTGATGAAGAAGAGGGAGTTGTATGAAATGTATAGGAAACAGGGTAAATCAGGTGCTTGAGGAGTATAAGAAGTGCAAGAAAATACTTAAGAAAGAAATCAGGAGGGCAAAAAGAAGACATGAGGTTGCCTTGGCAGTCAAAGTGAAGGATAATCCAAAGAGCTTTTACAAGTATATTAAGAGCAAAAGGATTGTAAGGGATAAAATTGGTCCTCTTGAAGATCAGAGTGGTCAGCTTTGTGTGGAACCAAAGGAAATGGGGGAGATCTTAAATAGGTTTTTTGCGTCTGTATTTACTAAGGAAGCTGGCATGAAATCTATGGAATTGAGGGAATAAAGTAGTGAGACCATGGAAACTGTACAGATTGAAAAGGAGGAGGTGCTTGCTGTCTTGAGGAAAATTAAAGTGGATAAATCCCCGGGACCTGACAGAGTGTTCCCTCGGACCTTGAAGGAGACTAGTGTTGAAATTGCGGGGGCCCTGGCAGAAATATTTAAAATGTCGCTGTCTACGGGTGAAGTGCCGGAGGATTGGAGAGTGGCTCATGTTGTTCCGTTGTTTAAAAAAGGATTGAAAAGTAATCCGGGAAATTATAGGCCGGTGAGTTTAACGTCAGTAGTAGGTAAGTTATTGGAGGGAGTACTAAGAGACAGAATCTACAAGCATTTGGATAGACAGGGGCTTATTAGGGAGAGTCAACATGGCTTTATGCATGGTAGGTCATGTTTGACCAATCTGTTGGAGTTTTTCGAGGAGGTTACCAGGAAAGTGGATGAAGGGAAGGCAGTGGACATTGTCTACATGGACTTCAGTAAGGCCTTTCACAAGGTCCCGCATGGGAGGTTAGTTAGGAAGATTCAGCCGCTAGGTATACATGAAGAGGTGGTAAATTGGATTAGACATTGGCTCGATGGAAGAAGCCAGAGAGTGGTGGTAGAGAATTGCTTCTCTGAGTGGAGGCCTGTGACTAGTGGTGTACCACAGGGATCAGTGCTGGGTCCATTGTTATTTGTCATCTATATCAATGATCTGGATGATAATGTGGTAAATTGGATCAGCAAGTTTGCTGATGATACAAAGATTGGAGGTGTAGTAGACAGTGAGGAAGGTTTTCAGAGCCTGCAGAGGGACTTGGACCAGCTGGAAAAATGGGCTGAAAAATGGCAGATGGAGTTTAATACTGACAAGTGTGAGGTATTGCACGTTGGAAGGACAAACCAACGTAGAACATACAGGGTTAATGGTAAGGCACTGAGGAGTGCAGTGGAACAGAGGGATCTGGGAATACAGATACAAAATTCCCTAAAAGTGTCATCATAGGTAGATAGGGTCGTAAAGAGAGCTTTTGGTACATTGGCCTTTATTAATCAAAGTATTGAGTATAAGAGCTGGAATGTTATGATGAGGTTGTATAAGGTATTGGTGAGGCCGAATCTGGAGTATTGTGTTCAGTTTTGGTCACCAAATTACAGGAAGGATATAAATAAGGTTGAAAGAGTGCAGAGAAGGTTTACAAGGATGTTGCCGGGACTTGAGAAACTCAGTTACAGAGAAAGGTTGAATAGGTTAGGACTTTATTCCCTGGAGCGTAGAAGAATGAGGGGAGATTTGATAGAGGTATATAAAATTATGATGGGTATAGATAGAGTGAATGCAAGCAGGCTTTTTCCACTGAGGCAAGAGGAGAAAAAAACCAGAGGACATGGGTTAAGGGTGAGGGGGGGAAAGTTTAAAGGGAACATTAGGGGGGGCTTCTTCACACAGAGAGTGGTGGGAGTATGGAATGAGCTGCCAGACGAGGTGGTAAATGTGGGTTCTTTTTTAACATTTAAGAATAAATTGGACAGATACATGGATGGGAGGTGTATGGAGGGATATGGTCCGTGTGCAGGTCAGTGGGACTAGGCAGAAAATGGTTCGGCACAGCCAAGAAGGGCCAAAGGGCCTGTTTCTGTGCTGTAGTTTCTATGGTTCTATGGTTTCTATGGTTCTATTAAATCCGTTGTGATTCAATGTTGTAAAACAATAAAACATGTCAAGGAGGGTGAGTGTTTTTTCTAGGCACTGTAGCAACACATCGAAAGTGTCAGAAATTAAAATTTGGATGCTGGTGGGATGGAAGTACACCCTGATCTTTATCGTGGATGCCTGAAGAGCAGGTGACAGTAAAAGATATAATTGTCATCTAGAAATGTCTGTCATTTGAGGACGTATTACATAATTTGCAACAAATATAGATCCCTTAAGACATAAAAACGCATCTGGAAAAGTTGTCCAGGCAAATAAGAGAAACTGAGGATGGCATTAGATCAACCCAGAAAAATGGATGATGTTGCCAAGGAGAATGACAAGCTAAGAATTAGCAACAGCTCATAATTCAGCAAAGGAGGATTAAGGGAAAGTAGAAAACAAGGGCAATCCAGCAAGCAACATAAAAACCAAACTGTAATTCCTTCAATGCATGTGTAAAAAGAAAAAGATTTACATAAGTTGAGGTGTCCTTACAGACTGAATAAGAATGAAGAACTTTGAGAGGAGGAATAAAAACATTAAAGCAAAGATTTTGCATAAGAAGACATGAAAGTCTTTCAGAAATAGTGGAGAACTGCAAGACTAGAGTGAAGTAAACTAGAATTTATACTAGGAGGCCGGTGGAAGGCCAGTCTTGAAGAGCATCAGCACCAGCTCTTCAGGATGAGTAGTCATGGGTTCGAATCCGGCTGGCTCTTGCACGCTGGGTTTAAAGTCCAGCTAGCAACTCAGCCTCATAAAAAAAAACAGAGAAAATGTTAAAGAAACAGCAAGGTTGCCACCTGTGAGGGGAGAAGAAAGATTGTTGGTATATTGCCATGTAGTTAGCACACTCGCTTTACATTGCCAGTAAGCACTGATCGGGGTTCAATTCCTGTCACTGTCTGTAGAAGTTTGTACATTCTCCCTGTGATTGTGTGCATTCCTTCCCATCACTCCAGATGTAGGGTCAGGGTTAGTAAGTTGTAGGCATGCTACGTTGGTGCCAAAGGCACAACAACTTTTGCAAGCTGCTCGGTACAGTCCTCACTGATTTTACACAGACGATACATTTCACCGTATGTTTTGGTGTACATGTGACAAATAAAGCTCATTTTAGAATTTTATGCAAGGGAAATGGGGAGAAGGGGATAGTAGCTGGTAGGTGATAGGTGGAACTAGATTGGAATATAGGACCAATAGGGGGAAGAGGATGGCAGAGGTGGACAAAGAAGAGGCAAACACGTGGACAGATGAGTGTGTGGGCAAAGAGAACACCAGGGGTGTGAGTACCTGAAACTGGAAAATTCAGTGTTCATCTCAATGGTTTTCTTTCAATTTGTGTTTTGCCTTCCATAACAATGGATAATCCAAAGACGGTCAGCACAGAGTGGGATTGGGAAAGAGAGATAAAGTGACGTTCACCTGGTGGTGGGATTACCTTCGAGCTGGTGGAATGGCAGCGAATGATGTGTTGAACGTGGAGGCTGGTGGGGTAAAAGGTCAGGTGCCTGAAGTGAACTCTGTTGCCGCTGCCTGGGGAGAGCAGGTGCTGAAAACAGGCGTAGGGGAAATGGAGGGAATGCATGTGAGCGCTCAGTCCACTAAGGCAGAGTGGAAATCATGATATCCACTGTCACCAACACCCAACCCCCCCGCCCCGAGTTATCTTCCCCTCTGATTTGCTCAGATGAAAAGTTAAAACACAGCCTGCACCCCTGCCTGGCCATGGACGCCCAGGTATAACCCAAACCAACTTGTACACTGTCACAAATATAACAGTCACTAATGTGCTCAAGGATGAAGCACCAAACATTGATTTGCAGCTCAGTACCTCAGGGTCCCACCCAAATCAAGATGAATCAATTGAGCTCAGGTCAGATTTCCAGGTTCTGACCCATTGCACTACAAGGTCAATCTGTTCCCATCATCTCCCACTGCTTCCAGGCAGTGTTTTTCTAATTTCAAAAACCCTCTGTGTGAACAATATTCTTATTTCCCACTGTTATTTTTAACCAATAAGAACAAAGCAATCACTTTTGGTTCACTATTTAATTCCCAGAGGAAACTTTCACCTTACTTGCACTATTAATGTTCCTGTAACTTTTACAGTCTTCATAAGTACCCATCAAATTCTACCATTGTTTTTTTTCACAAACTGGGAATAAGCCCTTTATTTTATTTAAGTTTTTTTTCCTTGTCTTAGAAACAAATGAGGCATCTTTTCTAATCTGTAGAGAGGCTCGTTAGGTGTTAACAAGCAATTGTAAGATTTATTCTGAATCGCTGACTGATTCTTCGTTTTAGGTATTATACACTGGGGTGATTGTACTCAAAGTTTCTTCCTGGCAAGGAGGGACAGATAACAATTCTTTTCATTCTTTTAAATGACATGCAATTATTCTAAAGGCCACCAGTAGCCCATTACGAGCAATCTTGCTTTTAATGGTCTGTGTAGTAATAAGCTTTGGATCATCTAAAGTACGAAGTATAGGTATCTTAGGAATATATGTTATAATGGTGTTTTGGAGAAATGTAATAACCTTAGACCCACTACATTAGCAGAAGAGGGTGAGCCAAGTCTCTTCACTATTTCTACTCTTACAGCAAGTGCCCAGATGAAGTACTCCTCTGCTTAAGGAAGCTATAAATGCCAAATTTAAAAATATCAGCTGCATTACCCTAAGACAGGTGTTAAGTGATCCTCTGCATAAATTGGCACAAACATGTTTCTACTATTTTTACAGGAGATGACTGTCTCCAGGTTTTTCTCATATTCTGGAAGCCTGAATGTGGCATATTAATTGTATTATCAATCAGAAACATATATAGTTTGGACACTAAATGAGCCTTTTTTATTACTTTCAGAAAAAAAACTTGCTTATTAAGCACATCCTAGGCTACCCATCTCCTCAGGAATCGATAAGCGGTTGAACATAATTGAAAATATTAAAAAAAAATTGTCACCTTCTAATTCAGAATTATGTTCCTTCTCTTAATTTTCTCTCCTATTCCCCTGAAAGCAGCAATTTATTCTGGAATATGATTGCATACCTGCCGACATCCCTCTAGTGTTTGCACTGTGTGAAACCTGGATGGCAAGCTGTCTGATTGCCTTTAAACACAAGCCTTCCCTAGCAAAAATCACTGGATAATGATAAGGAAACAAACACAGAATTTTTATCTACCGCACACTCATCTCTGCCTCGGTATTTGAAGACCATTTGCCCTGTCACTGCCTCCACTGAGACCAGGCAGCTTCGCCGGCGTATTTGATAACTATAGCTAGGATAGTTTTGCTCTCCAAGATTCTCTTTCACAGCTTGTCGTTCAATTACCTGCTGAGCCACAGAGAGAAATCTTGGTGGGTTATACATTAATTAACTAAAGAATCAAAACTTTCTCCCTGGAGTTGAGCTTCTCACTGAGAGAATGATTTGTTTTTATACCCGTTTCAGCAGATGTTTAAAGAGTTATTCAATTCAGTGTTGATCTGATCTTGGCCTCAACTCCAGCACCTTGCCTCATCTCTGACTCCCCTATCATTCAAAAGTCTGCCTTTTCTTAACCTTCAACAATTTAGCCTGCACAATTCTTTAGAATTAAAAACAAAATTCATAACCAATGAGAGAAAAAAATCCTCTTCATCCTGCCTTAGATGTGCATACTATAATTCTGAAACTATGCCCCAAAGTTCAAGATTCCCTCATGAGGGGAACCATTCTCTTAACACCTGTCTATTAACCCCCCAAATGGATTTTTAATCTTTCAGCATGATCACACTTCATTTTTTTTCTAACTTTGGGCACACTTCCTCAGTTTTCAGCCTTTCATGCCAAGAATCAACCTAGTGAACATTTTTCTGAAATGTCTCCAAGGCAAGACTGACCCTCCATAAATCAGGGGAAGAAAATCTATGAAGTACTCCCAGTGTGAAGTTACTAATTCCCTATATGGCCGTAGTAACATTCTCTTACTTTTGTTCTCAAACCCCTTGCAGTAAAGTTCAAGGTTCCATTTGTTTTCCTAATTACCAGTATCCCTGCCTACAAACTTTCCATGGGCCATGTACAAGAATACCCAGACCTCTCTGTGCTGTAATACTGCACAATTTAAATAAAATTCTGCTTTTCAACCTCCTTCTTTAAGGAGGGTTGTACTTGAACATTTCAGAGAATGGAGGAGGTTCACTATGCTGATTCCTTTGTTGAAGTATTTGAGAAGGTTTCCCAACCCTCACTGCAATTGGGAGAACAAGAGGTGGCCATATCGAAGCATGCAAAGTGGATCGACTCATTTCCCCATAATACAGCAGTCAATTTTTTACTTAATTATCCATGACTCATTTGCAGAAACTTTCTTCCTGCCCCATAACTTATTTTCCTATTCGTCCCTATACTTGTCAACATATTTTAAATATATTGTCAACAGGCATAGTGGTAAATGCAGTGCTCTACACCACCAGTTGTAAGAATGGGCTTCAATTCCTGTTGCCTTCTGTAAAGAGGCAGTACATTCTCCTCATGTCTGTGTGGGTTTCCTCCAGGTTCTCCAGTTTCCTCCTACATTACAAAGATATATGGTTCAGCATATGTTGGCATCAGAAACATCATGGCACTTGTGGGTTGCCCAGTGCAATCTTTGCTGATTGGTTTGACTAAAATGACGCATTTCATTGCATGTTTCGACGTACTTGTGACAAATAAAGCTAATCTTTATCTTTAAATTGGCTGCATGCACCCATTCCTTTCAGTTAAGTCATCAAATTAGGTAGCAAGTATCAGGTGTCCTGTACTGACAACTGCCAATCCATTAGATGCCTCTATCCATCCTGATATGTTATCTCCAACTACATAAGTTCCAATCTTGTTCAGTAAAACCCAAACCTATATGCAACTCCTAACAAAACTCTGAAACTATAAATGTAAAGAAATTAATTTTATGTTGAAGGATTATTTTAAAATGCAAGCTGAAATTATAAGCTCTTTGACATAAAGGTGACAGAGTCACGAAGGGTTAAATGGCCTTCTGTGGCCTAGCACTGTATACGAGCAGCTTGGGTCAATTTCCTTCATTAAAGGTATCTTTTAATCACAATTTATTGTTATATCATTTTATCAAAGCTTTCCTCCTCCCAACAGTCTAAAACAAATAAGGAACAAAAGAGCTGTCAGGGAAACAAAGAAATCTCAATAGTTCAGCCCTACTTCTGTGCCTGTAGCACATTCTAAGACAAGCAGAAAAAATGAAAACTTGTCTTAAACTCTAAAAAGTCTTCATTATTCTGAGCGGGCTAATCTTCCAGAGGAGGTGATCCCACTACCTCACAGGTGAATTGTATTTAGTACTAAATAAAACCGATCCTTGTAACTAATTCACAGAAGGAAGGGAAATTGAATATGAAGGGCTATGATTGAATGTCGAATGTTTAGTTGATCTGTATTAATTCAATTAGGCTAAATAACTAAAGGCCAACAAAATATGCTGCAGCTGAAACAAAAGACAAGACAATGTGAACATTAAACAAGGCTGCCCATTTTATACATGTCATGGTAAGAAATACTTACATGTCCAAACTATTATGAGGCAATTCCAAAGTTAAAAAGATGTTTGCCTTGTTTAAAAAATCATTGTGTTTTTTACCTGTGACCAACACCACTTAAAGATGAATAAACTCTTCTTGGGTGGAAGTCTGATTGGATGAGGACTAACCAATCAGGAAGGATGGACCATGCGGGTATAAATACCACTGGACTAGACACACCCAGGCATTATCCCTGAAGAAGATGGCAGAGTTTGTCATAGACACGTCTGTTATAATTGATATCAGTACCCAGCTGGAAGCCCGAGAAGAGTTTTACTGTCATATATGCTGGGAAAGGACTAGATCCTTTTTTACCACTTAAAGACTTTGGAGTGCACAAATTCAAAGGCAACTATATCTCAACTAGCAAATGTAGTTCTGGTCTGTATTATCATTTAGTTCAAATACTGGAATCCCTTATCAAACTGCATTGTGGGGGTACCCTCACCATGCAGGACTAGCTAAAAGAAGGCAGGGTACCACTATCTTCTCAAATACAATTAAAGATAGGTAGTAAAATCTGGCTTTCTCATCTTTGCCCCAATTCCCTAAATAAATACAATAATACCGTAAACAGACCTGATTCAGGAAAGATGGTAAAAATAATAATAATTGCAAGATTAAATTCTTTAAGTTTCATCTGGCTACAAGAACTCGAGAAACAAAATAAATCATGAATGAAGATAGGTTCAGTCAGGCTATCATGACAAAAACTTTCCTCAACTATAAATGTATAAATTGTACCTTTTAGCATAGCCCTGTCACCCCTGAATGGAATCGGAGCAAAAATATCCTCACTGATAATGATGTACTTTGAAAGAAATGCTGCACTCTCTGATAAGTCAGCTTTCCCATGTAATGATCAACTATGATTCCTCTTCACTCTGAGACCGACTTCAAAGTTGCCTCGGCATCAATTCAAAGAAAAGCAAGAGACCGACATAAAGTATTCTGATCAAAACTGTTATGTATTATAATTCCAGAGGCTAATTGGAAGAAAAACATGGGAACCAGGATGTGTGCACTTAGTTACTTTTTCTTTATTGAGACGTGCACATATGACGTGGTGGCATAATGACGTATGTCATTCACACACTTCAACATTTCATCCGGAATAAATTACGTAAGCAAACAAAGAATGCTTAAACAAACAATAAGTTTACAATATTACTCAAATAATACTGAAATATTAAATAAACTACACTCCTCCATGCTCAGCTATAAACTCCCACTCAATGTAGAATGCATGTCAACTCAGATATGTAATCTATTTCTCTCTAGTCAGCTTAGACACACAGAATACTATATAATACAATTGTTATACAGACATCCACAGCATAGTAAATTTTAAATTTCCCCATTCAAACCTAAAGATTTAATGGCTGTAGAGGATTTCTTACTCTTGTAGGATAACGTCCTTCCTGACCGGTGGGGGGGGGGGGGGGGGACTTGTCACACTGCTTGGCAGCTGAGGTATTTAGCTCTGAAGCAATCCCAGGTTCTTAGGCCACTTCTATTCTATGGTGGTTTGGTGGTTGACTCTCAGGCTACTGGAAATGGCTCTAGACAGTTCTAGATACCTTCCTTCTCTAACAAACGACTCTGCTCTCCTCAGCTGATTGGTGTGTCATCTCCAGATGACATCAGAAGCAATCTCCACTGTACAGTTGTCCAATTCCATCCTTAATCTTTCCAAGAACCCACTTTTGATCACCTCTGTAGTCCCTTGTCAGGACTGCTTGTCCAAGAGTGAAAGATCAAACCTCCTTGTTTGAGGGGCCTTCAATTTGCCTCAGCTGTTTGTTCTGCATACTCCTAAGATTGGGTTTGATGAACTCCAGGAGCAAGTGCAATGGACAACCCAGGAACAGCATAGCTGGTGAGTTGTTGGTTGTGGCGTGTGCTGCACTGCGATATACAAGAAGGAAATTGGCGAGCTTCTGATTCAATGT
Source organism: Mobula birostris (assembly GCF_030028105.1). Lineage (NCBI taxonomy): Eukaryota > Metazoa > Chordata > Chondrichthyes > Myliobatiformes > Myliobatidae > Mobula > Mobula birostris. The sequence continues at coordinate 71,337,122 of NC_092377.1, read as the reverse complement.
CAGTGTAGTGTTCTCTGCTAACATTGCTCACAATGCATTCTTACAACTCTGGACAAACCTTTCTTCAAGCCATTGTAGCTGAATGGTACAGTGCAGATGGAATGTGTGTTATTCCATTCATTTTCAGGACTGTTTTAAACTGATCTGCAACAAACTGTGGTCCATTGTCACTGACTAACTGTTCTTGAAAAACAGTCCTTGAGAACAGACTTCTTAACACATCAACAGTGTGCGAGGCTGTAGTTGTCATGTACCATTCAGCGAGACCTTCTAATATAAAGAAAGAAACTAGAACAAATTCAGAGTGGATCACATTATTAACACATTTGTTATTTTAATTGCAAGGGGAGATATACTTTCAGCCAAGTTTCATCTGAAAATATAGCTTCAATCTTCTGTTTCAACCAAAGTACTTTTATACTTCTTTTACAAGGTTGCTCCATTCCATAACATTGCATTCCTCTGTTATCTTCATCCTTATCTGATTCTCACATTTGATCTTTAGAAGCTCCATTCTGTTTCCCCTGCTATCAAAACATCCCCTCTGGCCGTAAAATAAATTGCCTGTCATCAAAGAAAATAGCTTGTTCCCATATAGCACAATCACACTTGCAACTTTTCTCACCCAAACCAGCAAAGCACCTTAGGATTTCATAGACCCCATCTCATTACATTACATTTTACAGAAGTTACAAATCCATAAAGAATTCAGGGTTGCAGATATATTTGTACATAATGGAGGCTTCTGGCCACTTTGTAGCTGCGTCTACTACTACCAAGAAATTTGGGCCCATGAATGATCTGGCAAAATCGACATGAATCCTCTGGGCAATGCAGGCCATTCTCAGGGATGGAGAGGTGCTGCACTTGGCATCTTCTCGATGTGTTGTCATCCCAAACAGCACATGGCAAGCTGCTTGATTTATTCCAGGCCACTAGACAAAGCTTCGAGCCAACGTTTTCATTTTGACCATGCCTAGATGATGGCATGTAGCTCTCCAACACTTCCCCTCTCAGATTTAATGGTACAGCAACTCTGAATTTCCACATAAGACAATCGCCGTCAAGGACAAGTTCATCCCTGTGCTGGTAAAAATGGGGAAACTGCAATTCCTGCTGCACATTCCAGCCACTTTGGGTTGTCATGTCAACCTGAGACAGTGTGGGGTCTTTTCTGGTTTCCCCTTGTGCCATTTCTGCAGTAATAGAGAGGCTTTTAATTTACATTACAGAGAATACGTCAAGTGAGGTGTTCACTTTTGTAAATTTTTCATGTATTTCCTTTTCCAAGGATGAATGGGACAGCCAATTAGCATTTTCATGATTGGTTGTCCTCTTGATTTTGATCTTGTAATTGTGTCCTCCAAGAAACAGAGCCCATCTCTGCATTCCTGCTGCTGCTGTTAGCAGAACTCCCTTCTGTGCATTGAAATGGACACCATGGGTTGATGATCAGTAATGAGGGTAAACTCTCTCCCATAAAAGTACTGGGTGGAATGGTTACACCCCCCAAACCATTCTCATCCTCACTGTAAATTTGTGTGTAACTTATCTTGGCAACATTAAAGGAATTTCATTGAAAGGCTATGAGGCTTCAAGGGCAAGCTTCACTGAATGATATGGATTGTAATGTGTGAGTACAATGTTTGACGTCACCATTTCCTTTGCCTCTTGGAAAGTAACCTCACGCTGCTTTGTCCTTGCCCATTCAGTCCGTTCAGCAGGAATGAGTCCAAGGGGTGGAGCACAGTAGCTGGGATGAATTGAATCGACTTTATTTCTTACATCCATCACATACAGGACGAGTAAAAATCTTTACATTACGTCTCTGTCTAAATGTGCAATGTGTAATCATAGTAATTTATAATAATTGATAATAAGTAGAACAGTCAATGTAACATAGAAATACACTCAAAGCAGCGTGAGTTAATCAGTCTGATGGCCTGGTTGAAGAAGCTGTCCCGGAGCCTGTTGGTCCTGGCTTTTATGCTGCAGTACCATTTCCTGGATGGTGGCAGCTGGAATAGTTTGGATTGGGGTGACTCGGGCCCTTTTTTCACACCTGTCTTTGTAAACATCCTGAATAATGGGAAGTTCACAACTACAGATGCGCTGGGCTGTCCGCACCACTCTGCGGAAGCCTGCGGAAGTACAGTTCTCATAATAGGCAGTGATTCAGCCAGTCAGGATGCTCTCAATTGTGCCCCTGTAGAAAGTTATTGGGATTTGGGGGCCCATACCAAACTTTCTCAACCATCTGAGGTGCAAGAGGCACTGTTGTGAATTTTTCACCACACAGCTGGTATATACAGACCACGTGAGGTCCTCGGTGATGTGAATGCAGAGGAACTTAAAGCTGTTTACCCTCTCAACCCCAGATCCATTTATGTCAATAGGGGTTAGCCCATCTCCATTCCTCCTGTAATCCACAACCAGCTCCTTTGTTTTTGTAACATTGAGGGAGAAGTTGTTTTTTTGACACCACTGTGTCAGAGAGATAACTTCTTCCTTGTAGGCCACTTTTTTATTGTTTGAGATTAGGCCAATGAATGTAGTGCCATTGGCAAACTTAATTAGCAAATTAGAGCTGTGGATGGTGACACAGTCATGGGTATACAGGGAGTAAAGGAGGGGACTCAGTACTCAGCCCTGAGGGGCTCCTGTGTTGAGAGTCAGAGGGGTGAAGGTGAGAGAGTCCACTCTTACAACTTGCTGGTGATCTGACAGGAAGTCCAGGATTCAGCTGCACAAGAGAGGGTCAAGGCCAAGGTCTCTGAGCTTCCTGTCAAGCCTGGATAGAATTATGGTGTTGAATGCTGAACTGCCCAAGAACAGCATTCTCACATAAGCAGGAACATGTTATAGTAATTCTTTGGCCTTGGGGCATCCACCACTGTTTGAAATTTCTCAGCACACTCATTGAATCATTGTGCATCAATGGTGTAACCACAGTAGGCGATACTTGGTTTAAAGTTTCATATTTGTTGTGCCATGCTCTAAGCCCATCATCTTCCAATCTGTTTAATGCTATCTTGAGATTTTGGAGATGTTTCTTGTCATCCAGGTAACGCTGAGTGCCTGGGCATCTTTGCAGCTCCTGGTCCATAGCTTTCTGCCAGAGCGCTGGTGAAATTGCGACTTCAAAACATAGAAACATAGAAACATAGAAAATAGGTGCAGGAGTAGGCCATTCGGCCCTTCGAGCCTGCACCGCCATGCAGTATGATCATGGCTGATCATCCAACTCAGAACCCTATACCTGCCTTCTCTCCATACACCCTGATCCCTTTAGCCACAAGGGCCATATCTAACTCCCTCTTAAATATAGCCAATGAACTGGCCTCAACTGTTTCCTGTGGCAGAGAATTCCACAGATTCACCACTCTCTGTGTGAAGAAGTTTTTCCTCATCTCGGTCCTAAAAGGCTTCCCTTTTATCCTCAAACTGTGACCCTTCATTCTGGACTTCCCCAACATCGGGAACAATCTTCCTACATCCTGTTATAGTGATAAGTCCCTTTGTGAGTGTTTATTGTGAGAAACACTTTGGACTCTTCTTCCATCTCCATCTGTAGGTGAGCCTCAGCTCAGACTACTTAGCTGAAGTGTTTCCTTCCAGAAAGGTTTGCAAAGATATTCTCTATCTCATGCAGTGAGTTTTGATCAGTCTAAGGACTGGGTTGATAATGACCTTAAAATCACCAGAAATCCTGGCAGACACATCCTTCTTGGCTACTGGGACGAATGGCATTGTCTATAGGCTCCACACAACCTTGGAAAGAATTCCTTTGGTCTCCATGTGATCTTGCTCACTAGCTTCTTTATCACAGGTGGTATAAGGAACCAGATGGGCTTTGTAAAGATTGGGTGTGGCATTTCCATTTAACTGTATTTTACTCTTGATAGGTTTGGATTTCCAATGCCATTCTTGAACTTTGCTGTGGCATCATAAAGTACCGTGCTTAATTCTCTTTCAGTTGGTTCTGTAGCAGGGGCTATGAATGCAAATAGTGGGTGGATCTCCAATCAAGTTGTAGTTGTCTCCACCAATCACAGCCCCACAATGCTGGTCGTCCTGTTTTTTTCCACATACAAGCCTAATGTGGCTTGTTGGCTGTTGTATTCCCATACAAATTTCCTTTTCTCCAGTAGAAGTTCTTAGTTAGGTATCTGTAGACTTCAGTTCAGTATCTTTGAAATCCCATTCACACTCATTTCACTAAAACAGCCGAACTGGTGTTCAATTCCACTTTAATTAATTTGCCATTCTCTTCAAGTGTAAGCTATATAACCAGATTAATTCTTGTTAGTTTTCATGTTGTAAATTTCAAGGCTACCCAGTTCTGTGTCACTCTCATCTTTATCAGATTTTACAACAGTAGCATGCAGAGTAGTGCTCTTTTTTAAACTGAAGATTTTCTTTTTATCTTTGCCTCTTCCCTGTTGAGATCTACTCTTCCACTGACCTACTCTTGAAGTCACTGTATTTATGCAGTTGGACCAATTAAGATTTTCATCAGTGGTGGCTCTCATTATGTTAGGGAGCTCAGTGATCATATTGCCTTTGAATGAGGAGGCCAGGTGACCTGAGGTCATAAAGTATAATGTGAAGATGCAGATTTCCTCAGAAGGAGAAGCAAAAATGAAACCAATTGTAAGACATCTGGCAGACTCCTGATACCCTTTAACTCTGCTGTTCAAAGGCAGGTGAGGGGAGCATAGATGATCCCTAACTCTATTTTTGATGTTCCCCAGGAAAACATTTCACTACTTCTCAGAAAAACTCTGCAAAGTTGGAAGTAGAATGATATTCCACCCTCCATGACACATTCTCTGAGCAAGACCGCAGGGATCCATCTGATGTTAAATGTAATAACACAATGGGCTTGAGGACCTTGGAGTTATCTTACTGTTCTGATGGTAGAAGCACACTTTTCATCTTCATTTTACCTGTCTGAGAAAAAATGTTTTCCGAAGTGGAATGAAAGCAGCAGCATGTAAAATCATTACATGTGCATTATCATAGGCTGGTGATTAATAATTGACGATATCACTTTCTTCTCTCCTTTTGACTGGGGCACTTTCTTAGGCTTGTTAAACTGGGGTCAGGCAGGGTGATGATTCACAGGAGATCATAATTTATGGACAATTGAAGCTGCAGAAACATCTTTTAGAAGGAAAAGAGCAAATCCATAGCAACAATCCTTCGGGGGAATATTAATCCCCTGCTTTATGTAGTGCTAAGTGTACAATAGTAATCAGAACTTCTGCCTAAGCTGCTAATCATTGAGGGAAAAACTGTATAGAGAATTCATAATGGAATTAGCCTGAGGCAAACAAAGAAAGACAAAATTAAATCAGCCATCAAATTGCACCAAGGAATTTTAATTTACAGGTTAATGTAGGATTGTGTAACTAATCAACGCTAACATTTCAAATGAGGTTTTGAGTCTTTTTTAAGGGTATCAGGCCGATAAATGGACGACTATAGTTTTTGCACAATCTAGAATCAATTTTGTAATATTTACAGAAAAAGAATGAATTGTGAACAGAATACATTATTGGAAGGATAATTATTTATATTGTGGAGTTCATAAATTAGAAATAAAAACATAATTTCCATCAATTAACTATTTAAACTTCCAGGAATCTGCACACATAATTGAAAAGAAATGTCAGAAACATCTGCCTGACTTTCTTTCCGATCATCTGTGTACTTCCAGGTTTTGTTATGGTTTTCAGATTCTCAGAATTTCTTTGTTGTCCTGTTTCAGTTTAACAGAGCTATCCAAATGGAAGTTTAACAGTTCTTGCCAAGTACCATTTCTTGAGTGTTTCAAGCAGGGGTTCTTAAGGAGACAGTAATAATCAACACAAATATATAATATAGCATGATATTTGCATTTCTGGTTATTATGTTATGTCAAAGCCATCCAGGTATTGATGGAGGTACAGAATATAATGATGTAATTTACAAATAGCCCAAGGCTTGTGAATTTGGGAATTGTTTACTCCAAAGAATTTTAAATATATGGGAGCTATTACTCAAGATCAGTAAAAATAGATAAATTGGGTTCCTAACATGCATCAGGCAAAACAAAAACGTTGGTTCAAACTTAGATGGGGAAAGATGTTACAGAGATTAGCTTACTTTATTGAGAAGTTTCTGGTTGCTCAAAGGCAGAATCCATGATGAAATTAATTAAAGAAGTATTTCTACAATCAGGAGTTGTGAGCTATTAGGTTTTGGCCTTGACGGTGGACTGCAGCATTAATATCTAGACCAAGTTTTCCACACTATTAATACTTTGGTCAACAAGAAAATGCTTATTTGGCATGGTCTACATCTTATAAAAAGGCATAACTAAGCATAAAGCAATGTCCACACAAGAAATGGAAACAGTCTGTTTAAAATCAAAATCGTGTAAAGTGGTGTGAACTACTTCATCTACTGCCAGACTTATGGAGCTGACAACTTCACAGAATGGTGTGTATATATATCCTCATGTCCCACGTGATCCAAATTTATACCAGAATGATTTTTCCCTCAGTTGGTTCCTAATTTTAAACTGCTACGATATCTACAATATATTTTTGACTGATGGAAGCGAAATATTAGATTTGTGGGAAAGTTAGTTTTCCATGAGTTTGACATCTGTATTGCTGATGCCATCAAAGGATTATTGACTTTTTCTGCTTACCATTATTGATTCACACCGTAAGTTATTTGCAATGGATCTTTAATAAATTCTGGAAATTTGTGACCTGAGAAGATAATATACAAGACTTGAGGGGAGGAACTGAGGGAGAGAGAGGGAAAGAGAGGGGCAGAGAGGGGGAGGGGAGAGGGGGAGGGGAGAGGGGGAGGGGAGAGGGGAGAGGGGGAGGGAGAGAGGGAGAGGGAGAGGGAGAGAGAGAGGGAGAGGGAGAGGGAGAGGGAGAGGGAGGGGGGAGAAAGAAGAAATGTAAATAGATGTATCAATATTAGTAATACAATCAAGTGACAATGTTAAAATAAAATGGCCACATAATAACCTATGTGACATTTCTTACTCCTTTTACTTAAGCATTATTATTTACCTGATAAAAATATATAAACTTTTTGAAGTGCTTACTTTTATCAACATATGAAACAGTCATTCCATAAACTCAAATCATTTTGGAAAATAATCTACTTAGTCTATATATTTCCTATTCCCAGCTCCAATACCCTCAAAGTCACTTGCATTTTGAAGTAATGACAAACAGTTTGTAAGATGGCAAGACAAGTAGCTCTGAGAAGATACTGATATATGCCAAAGGACCCCAGATTGCCATTCCACAACACTTCCCAATTTTTGAAGAGATATATATCTTAACTTATCCTTTCATTTGTTCTAGCCTGAGAAAGAGGAATCACATTGATGATATGAATCTTAATTTAGAATATAGGTCAGTAGAATTACAGCCTCAAAGATTAACCTAAGAAGAAAATATAGCTGAAAGAATTATGCACAGAGATATCATTAGCAGGCATCAGCAGTGAAGAAAATTATTGAAGAAATATTTGTTCTGGAGTTTAAGCCATCAGGCTTGTATTATAGTGAACTGTTTTTCTGAATGGAAACTAGGCATGGGCATAAATATGTAATTATGGGAATAAAACAATGAATAGTTTCAACTTCAGTGAACTTTGCATCTTGTAATTGGTATTGCAGTAGGCAGCAGGAATACCAAGAAAAAACTCCTTGAAGGCTAATTTCAATAAGACAATCTAAACATTGCTACATGAAATTCTAATTCAGTCACAGAGCTATGAATCCGCATTTAATACAGTTTCAATGTATGGCTTGCAAATAATGCAACTCATTCAACACTCTATGTTTTGCTTCAAGCAAGCATCAAGTGTTTTAAAACCCAAAGTGGATCTAACAGCATGAAAGATCATTGAACACAAGTCTATTGTATCTTTTGTGAAATTGTTGCTAATTTAATTATGAGCCGATGTTCCATTTTCCATCAAATAATTCAGTTGATTGTTGAAATTATAACATCTCTTAGCAATTGTTTTACAAATTCCAAAATCTGTAATATATGTGAAGGGAAGATGTGCTACTAAATATGGAAGTCGAATTATTTTGACCAAGATGCATTACTCAGCTGATCATTTGCAAAATAAGTTTCTCATTATCTGGCTCATGTTTGAAGTGTATTGAAGTGTGAGAAAGTGCCATATTTGCATAGTGGATACAAATCAAATTAAAATTACTGCAGAAAGTTATAGCTCACTAATTTTCTTTAAGTTCGGTGGCAACTATGATTTACTGGCACCCAACTACTCTATCATTGAAAGTGCATTAACATATGTGTCATTCATTCTTTTGTATTTTAATTGTTGCAGATTTCATGTGAATGTAATTTATAAAATAGTTCTTTGTATCTCTTTTTGCTTTCTTTCTTAATTAAACTTTCCTTCCCTTTATTTTTCTTTATATTCTTAATTTGTCACTTAATTAACTTACACTAATTTGCAATTGCTTCTCAATGCCTATACAGAAAATTTCACAAAGTTTCAATCTGATTTAACATTATTTTGTTCTCTGACCAGCCACAAGTTATTTCATAAAATATCACTGGGATTAAACAGGCAAGGACAAATCTGTCCAAGAGCTGTTGCTATTCATGGCCTGATACAGAAAATATTGTTTTAATAAGGCTCATGATTAAATATAGAATTTAATCCGTGACTTACCAAGGACATCTTATTGCATCTTCTTGTTTGAATTAGAAGAATCAGAATCAGGTTTCTTATCACTAACATATATTATAAAATTTATTTTACAGCAGCAGTACAATGCAATATATAAACTTTACCATAAATTACAATGAGAATATCTAAAAAAAAGTGGAAAAATAAAGTAAAATAGTGAAGTACTGCTCATAGACCATTCTGAAATCTGATGATAGAGGGGAAGAAGCTGAATCTGAAACATTGAGTGTGTCAGGGAGAGGTAGCACCTCTGGTGGGGGAACATGGCGTGTCCTTTTCAGGGCGGTTTGTCCACCTTTGGTTCCCACCTGGCACTCAGCTCTCACCTGTGGCACCCCATAGCTATTTGCACGCGACAGCGACCACACCCCGGGCAACGGCTTCAACAAGCCGGCTAAACCAGGTGAGGGTAGCCGACGGGTCTCAAACCCTCGGTGAGATAGAGAGTTGTCTATCCCAGCATGTGAAGACAGACTCCGGCGGATTGAGCGGATGAGACCAATGGAAGGTCCAACGGTCAAGAAGGCGGCCTCTGCAAGCGTCGTGGAACGTGAAGAGCATGACAAGACACAGAAGACGTCCTGGTCATCCACTGCGCCTAGTCCCATCTCCAGCTGTCTAGACTCTGTCTTGCCACTGGACCCAGATGGGAATTGGGAAGAAAGAGTGAGGCTGACGCTGCGCAACTCTCCCTCACTTAAATCCAAATCACGCGCTAGTCTCGACACCATCATTATGGTGTCGAGGTCCTCATCGACGTCAACGATGGACGAACAACAACCTCCCATCTGATGCTGGTCATGAAAAGAGGGATGGTGAGGGTCTTTCATGATGGATGCTGCTGACTTGAGACGTTGCCTTCTAACCATGTTTTTGATGGTGGTGAGGGGAAGGTCCATGATGGAGCTGGATGAGTTGATAACTCCATGCAAATTTTTCTGATTCTGTGCATTGGCGCTTCCATACCGGATAAAACCAGTCAGGTGCTCATCTGTGGATAGTTGCTGCAGTCTTTGGTGACACGCCAAATCTCTTCAAACTCATGAAGAATTATAGCCAGTTGTTTGCTTTCTTTGTGATTGCCTCAATATATTAGACCCAGGATAGATCTTCAGAGATGTTGACATCCAGAAACATGAAGCTGCTCACCTTTTCCACTGCAGACCCTTCAATGAGGATTGGTGTGTGTTCTCCCGATTTCCCCTTCCTGAAGTCCACAATCAATTCCTTAGTATTACAGATGTTGAATGCAAGGTGGTTGTTGTGATAATACTCAACCAGCCTATTTATCTCCTGTCTGCCTCCTCATCACCATCTGAGATTCTACGAACAACAGTGTAACATTGGCACATTCATAGATGGTGTTGGAGCTGTGCCTAGCTACACAGTGATGAGTGTAGAGAGACAGAGCTGTGGGTTAAGCACACATTTTTGAGTTATTGTCAGGAAGAATAAAAGACTGAAAATATTATCTATCTGTCTCTGGATTTGTTGAGACTATTGATCACCATTAACCCCTAAATAGCTTGCTTCAAACATTCGCCACTCTGTTGATGAACTTTCAGTGTATGATTCTACTACTTCAACATCATAATACAAAAAACCTGAGTGTTTGCATGCAATGGCTTGTATTTATATAAGCCAATCTGAGTGTTCCCAAACAGGAAACCACAAATGAACTGGGAGATCCATTTCTGACAACGTCCAGGACTGAGGCATTCCAATCAGTTATCCTGATTTATACAAGAAATTGAGATATGATCTTTGTAAAGCTATTAGGGTTGCTAAGAGACAATACCAGTCCAGAATGGAGTCCCAGATCAGCCTCCAGGTTGGTTATGAAGCATATCAACCGCTGCCTGAAGAGGACCTGGATCTGCTCCAATTTGCCTACTGTCACAATGGGTCAACAGCAGACGCCATTTCATTGACTCTTCGTGCAGCTCCGGAACACCTGGACAATGAAGATGCATATGTCCGAATGCTCTTCATTAACTACAGCTCAGCATTCAATACCATCATCCCATAAAACTCATTACTAAGCTCCAAGACCTGGGCCTTGGTACCTTCCTGTGCAACTGGACCCTCGAATTCCTCGCTCACAGACGCCAGACGCCAGCTAGTATAGATTGGCAACATCATCTCCACACTCACCGTCAGCACTGGTGCATCACAGGACTGTGTGCTTACTCACCTTCCTCTGCTCACTTTACCCTGGTGATTATATGGCTCAGCACAGTTCCAGTGCCTTATTTAAGTTAACTGATGCATCACTATTGTTGGCTAAATCAAAGGTGATGATGAATCAGCATATAGAAGGGGCTTTGAAAATCTGGTTGAGTTGGGTCACACCAACAATCTCTCACTCAACATCAGCAAAACTAAAATGCTGATTATGACCTTAAAGAGAACGAAGCTGGAGGTCCATGAACCAGTCCTCACCAAGGGATCAGAGGTGGAGAGTGTAAGAAGCTTTAATGAGATCATTATGTAAGTGTGATCACTGTATCAATACTTTTTTAGAGGTTTAAATAAATTCACGCTACCAAAATCTTTGACAACCTTCTATAGATGCACAGTGGAAGGTATCCTAACTGGCTATATCAAGGCCTGTCCAGGAATGGAAAAGACTAGAAAAACTGGTGAACTCATCATGGGAAAAGCCCTCCCCACCACTAAGTATATTTTCCTTATTTTTGAAATGCTAACCTTTACTGCAAATGATTTTCCAGTCATTGTAAATTAACAGCTGGAATGTAGAAGCTCCTTTCTCAATATTTTTCAAACTTCCCCTAAGAGGATAAACTTCAAAATGTAGACTTAAAAATTTATTGTCCAAAAAGTTGCAGAGCGGAAAACAGTGAAGCCATCAATATTAAATGTCATAATAGTCAAAATCTGACAGCAATTTCATTGGCTAATCAGCACAGGAATCTGGAGTTTTGTCAGGGATTCTCTGCCCTTTTACAGGCTATATTATTTTGTAAGCTCTACAGCACACAGCATAATCTAACCCTTTAAGGGCAGCTTTGTTCTCTTCTGTATGTCACAATGACCTGCATGACGGACATTCACAGAAGGCACAATTTTTTTTCAAATGTAGCATTAAGATCCTTCAATATCTTCAGGTGGTTCCTTCTGGAGAGTCAATTTTTGGATGTTCCCAAGACAATAACTTTTTCCCACTTTTTCTATTGATAGGAATCCCAAAAGCATCTCAGTTACATGATAGTTCTTGAGGTAGGGCATTTTATCTTTGCACAAACTGAAGAAAAATATCAGAGATGTTCAGCAGATCAGGCAACATCAGTGGAAAGAAAATTGGAGTTAATGTTTCTGGATGAAGAAAGGACCCTTCTCAGAACTAAAAAAGGAGTGAAAGCAAGCTAATTGTAAATTGCAGAGGGGATGGATAGGACAAAGAGAATATATCTGACAGGTTGAGTTCAGGGTTATCTTGTGGTTAAAGTATCTAGTTTGATGGATTATTGAAGGTAGAGAGTTGATATAAAGAAAGAAGCTCAAAATCTGTGTAAGAAAGTCAGTTAGAGAGAGTCAAAGAATGAAGAAGTTGTGGGTGATGCTAGGTAGGGCAGGCCATGTTGACAGTAAGTGAAAACCTGAGCCATGGTTGACCTAAGGTAGAAATGGCCAGTTCTGATGCAGACAAAATGAGTTACTTGAGGCTGTTGAACTCATAATGAGTCCAGAAAATGCAACGTACACAAGCAGTGGATGAGGTGCTCCTACTGGGCCTTCTTATCACTCTTTCCAGGTCATCTTTCTTGTGTGCATGTTTCAGATATCCAGATTTACCCTTCAGGTAAGATCATTTCACTGGTATTAGACAGGTTTACACTTGGAAATCAGCATTAAAACGGAGCGTGGGTCACTCCTGAATGGATCTCTCATTCTGGCACTTCTCCAAAGATTTCTTACTCAGTAATCAGGGAAGGTTTACTACTTAAGAGCCCACACCCCGTGGTGACCAGACTGCAGCAACATTTCTTCAAGCTCTTCTCACAGAGAAGAGCCTACAGGGGAGAGGAAGAGTGCTCCCAAAATCACTCAGAGCAACATGTGATGACCCATGGGCAAACAACGAGCTAAGGAAGAAATCCAGAGGGTTTTATGAATGGCAGAAAAAGGGAGTTTTGGGGCAGAAAAGGGGCAGAAATGGCAGTTTCAAAATAACAACTCTATATGATTTAAACTGTTAACGTGTAGCATTTGGCATTAATGTTGTGCCATGTTTATCTATTGCAGCCTCAGATATGCATATGCATGATCCTCTGCTAAGATGGTGCAAAATGGAGTTGAGGATGCATGCAGGAAAGATTCAGGGTTATTGGGTATTCAGACAGAGAGAGAGCGAGAGATTGATCTAATTGTATATTATAGTTATGGACTATAAGTGTGCTACAGCAATTATAATTGTAGATTGTTTTGTATCACTTGATTGAGGGTTTTCAAAGAAAGTTAGGCTTGAGCGGCAAGGAAATACTGGAAACAGTCCATGTGGTACGAACTTGCCCTGCCCAAGCAGATCGTTGATCAGGTGGACTTAGCATATGCCAAGAAACCAAGATACTAGTATACAGTAGGAAATGGCTGCAGAATGAATGAGAAGCCCACAGCAAACAGCTACTCAATGGCCTGGGTAAGCGAGAAGAAGTACAACATGTGACACATCTTCAGAGAGGTAGGAACGATAACTGATGAGGAGGAATTTTCTATTTTAATTCTTTCTCTGATCTCAACCTCATATACTGAGAAGAATCAAGGGAACAGCACTGCTTCTTTTCATAAAGGACATTTAACTTCCAGACCATAGCAAATTTGGCTATTTCAGGTCACCACCTGTGATCATTTTCTAAAAGAATAGGTCTTTGGAAATGGTTCATCTCTTGCCATTTACAACTCCTCTGACTCCATCATTTCTTCTGTAATGTTTCCCATTATTAAGCACGTTGCTTAGAATCATCATTCCCTCTTTTATTAATTTATGAGATACTATAAACTTAATGAATTGAAGGATGACATTCAACATTGCATTCAACAAAGCAGATAATCAGCCATTCCAGTCATATTTCTTATACTTCTACAGCTCAGTTATTTTTTCTCTCCCTTTTCCTTCAGGCATCATATCTCTACCATTTTCAACTTCAGGGAAAAATGTAAAAAAACAGGAGGCAGAAGTGAGTGTAGCTGCTATTACTAAGAAGAAGGTACTTCAGAGGCTGGAATGTCTGCAGGTAGACAAGTCACCTCGAACAGATGGACTACACATCAAGATTCTAAAAGAGGTAGCTGAAGAGATTGTGGAGGCATTAGCAATGATCTTTCAAGAATCACTAGATTCTGGAGTGGTTCCAGAGGCTGGAAAATTGCAAAGGTCCTTCCACTCTTTAGGGAGGGAGGCAGAAGAAAGGAAATTATAGACCAGTTAGCCTGACTTCAGTGGTTGGGAAGATGTTGGAGTGCATTAATGAGGCTGAGATTTCAGGGTATTTGGAGCACATGATAGAACAGGGCAAAGTCAGCATGACAAATCTGTTGAAATTCTTTGAGGAAATAACAGAAAGGATAAACAAAGAGAAGTCAGTAAATGTTGTTTATTTGGATTTTCAGAAGGCATTTGACAAGGTGTTGCACATGAGGCTGCTTAACAAAATAAAGGCCCATGGTATTACGGGAAAGATACTAAAATTTAAAAAAAGATTGGCTGACTGACAGGAGGCAAAGGGTGGGAATAAAGAGGGTATTTGCTGGTTGGCTGCCAGTGATGCTCTAGAGGGACCAGTGTTGGGACTGCTTCATTTTATGTTGTCTCTCAAGTTGGATGAAGGAATAGATGGCTTTGTTGACTACTTTGTGGATAATACAAAGATAGGTGGAAGGGCAGGTAGAGTTGTGGAAGCAGGGGGAAATGAGCAAAGAAGTGGCAGATGGAATATAATGTAGGGAGGTGCACGGTCATGCACTTTGGCAGAAGAATAAAGGTGTGGATTAGTTTGTAAAAGGAGAGAAAATTCAAAACTCAGAGGTGCAGAGGGACCTCGTGCAGAATTCCCTAAAGGTTAACTTGCAGGTTGAGTTGGTGGTAAGGAAGGCAAATGTTAATATTCATTTCAAGAGAACTGGAGCATGAAAACAAGGATGTAATGCTGAGGTTTTATAAAACAGTGGTCAGGCCACACTTGGAGTATTGTAAGTAGTTTTGGGCCCCTAATCAAAGAAAGGATGTGCTGGCATTGAAGCGTCCAGAGGAGGTTCATGAGAGTGATCCCAGGAATGAATGGGTTAACATATATGGAGCGTTTGATGGCTCTGGCCAGTACTCACTTGGATTTAGAAGAATGAGGGGGATCTCTTTGAAACCTTCCCAAATATTGAAAGGTCTGGATAGAGTGGATGTAGAAAGGATGTTTCCTTTAGAAGGGGGACTCTAGGACCAGAGGACACAGCTTCGGAATTGGGGGATGTCTATTTAGAACAGAGGAGCTTCTTTCACCAGAGGGTGGCGAATCTGTGGAATTCTTTGCCACAGACAACTGTGCAGGCCAAGTCATTGGGTATATTTAAGGCAGAGGTTGATAGGTTCTTGATTAAGCAGGATGTCAAAGGTTAAGGGGAGATGATGGGAGAATGGGGTTGAAAGGGATAATAAATCATCCGTGATGGAATGACAGATCAGACTCCATGGGGTGAATGCTCCTAGGTCTTATGGCCTTATGGTCTCAGGTTCCATGGAAAGAGGCAGGTGCAGAAAGAACAAAACGGAGGTCAGAAGAAGCTGAGTGACTCAAGCAGTGGTTGCATAGTAACAGCCAGTGCATAATGAAAGGAGTGCCTGGAGGGTTATGAAAGACCATCAACCTGAAACCTTAACTGTATCTCGCTATACAATGTTACCTGACCTGCTACGATGTCTCTGCATTTCATGTTGAAGCATTGCGAATAAGAGTTTTGGAAACAATTTCCAGTGTCCCATCAGCCTGGGGTATTGCTAATCTAGTTCCTTTCACCAACATTTAGAACTTCTCACAATAACAGATATGATCTTCCACCCTCTCTAAATATTAATCTTAAATGATAAAAAAGGATTAGGATAAATATCAAGATAAACAGATGGTAATGCTCTATTGCTGTTACTAAACAGAAAATGTGAGCAGTTGTGACTAAAACTGGGAAATGCTGGAAACCTTCATTCTTTTTGTATTTCATGCAGTTACAACTATATCCCAGCTCCTGTACGCTTGATTTGTTTTCTTGATGATTTTTTTTTCTGTTATTTTGTTTTCTGGAAGTAGATCTGAACTTAGACTTCTCCTGGGATTAAGCAGGGGTAAAGGTTCAGACATCGTATTTTTTTGAAATCAGGTTGCGTATATAAGTGGATAATCAATGTAAATTCAGTTCCCACCCTTGCCAATGTGGATCATTACCTCATATTCCACCAGTCATTAAGGCTGGGCATTTCCAGAGAAACTCAGGGTGTCCATTCATGCCTTAATGCTGCATAGCTCCACCACCACCTCATCCATTCTGTCTTCACATCAGCATTTTCTCTGCACATTCCCAGTCTGACCTCCTGGGACCACTGACCTTCAGTCATACCGGATACATATGTTTAGACCATTCTACCATTCTTAATAGAAAATGTTAAGTAGAAAATACATGCAGTCCACTCATTCCCATTGATTCAATGTTGGTGTCTCTATCAATCAAGATGATTTGCATTTTTGTGTTGTTTATCATTTCTGCAGTGAGGTGGAGATACATGTCTACCAAAGGAGGTGTAAGGCACTCCTTCCCTCTGCTAGCCTGCAGGTCGCCCTTGGGCAAAGTGTAGTACCTGCTTAGTCCCCCGATCAGGGTCCACGTGAAGCCATGGGAGGAGGTGGTGGCAATGGCAAACCACTTCTGTAGAAAAATTTGCCAAGACCATGATCACTCATGTCATAGGACACAGCATATAATGAATGAATGAATCCCCAAAGAAGTCTGTGTCAACAATGCAGCTCATGTAGTGTTCAGTCATCTGAATGACAAAAGGTTATCAATCAAGTACCATGCTTGTGAATTTTGCCTTTACATAATGCTCCATCTTCTTTTTCTGAAAATATCTGTACAGTCTATAAAAAGCATTTCATTGTGGAGCACTCCATGACTTTACCTGTTTCTGTGATTCCTGGTGCTTCTCTGAGGATTAACCACCTAGATTTTTTGGAAGTGATCAAAAGGCCAGCTTTTTTTCCTAATTCAATGAATACTTCACGAGAAAGTATCACAGTATGCAGAAAACTACAGAAAGGAGGTGATGATGACTCAGGACAGGTGATGGCACTTTGACTTATATGAGCAATTTTAAATTCAATGTGAAAACTTGTAAACTTCCCAAGAAGATAGACTTGCCAGGCAGACTAGCAAACAGAAAGCAATCATAGAAGAACCACAGGGAAGATGAGGGAAAATAAAGTTGCACAATATGTTAGGATTAAGAATACATGGCCAGAAAGGATTAGCAGTTTTGCAAAACTGGATAAACACTTAAGGGAAATATTTTTCAGGCTGTGGGGAAAGAGCAGTTGGATATGGGACTAGGTATCAATTTCAAAGAGCTGACAGAGTAATGGCAGGGAGAATGGGCTACCTATGTTGTGTTTATGAGATCTTCAGTCTGTCTTTGGCAATTTCAAACAATGTGTTGGGGGTGGGCGGGGGGAAGAATTTGAAGTTGCCAGAGCTATTCATAATAACAAGCTACCAGCCAACTAGAATGGCACTCAATTCATTAACTGAGATTATGAATTTCGGATAAATAGTATATAAATAAAGCAGTATATAGAAATAAAGATAACCTATGGAACAATGCTGTCAATACTTCAGTCTTCATAACATAAAATACACTGTTCAGCTCCTGCCAAAGTTGCATTAATGGTTTACTAGAATGCTTAAAGGACTTAGAAGTCATACGTATCAGAAGGTGAGTATTTTGTGAGTAACCTGATGGAGGCCCTTAAGTGTCTAAAAGAGAGTTGGAGGAAGTAAATGTAAAGGAGTGTCTGTAAATCGATCCTTGTTCACTGATACACTGTGTAATAGCAGCTGTATCTTATAGTCTGCTTCTGAAATTCAGCACCATTGACTTCAGTGGTTACATGGCACATTTGCCATTACAGAGTGGGGAAGAATTTCCAGTCACCTTGTTTTTCCAAAATGACCGGAAATAATTTAGGGCCAGTTCAGGGAACTATCTGTAAAAGGGTAAATGCTATTAGGGTTGGACTGTAAACCCAGGGCTCTCATACATTGTTAATGAATTAGAAAAAGGGACATTTTGTGGGTGACATTGTGGTCAATTGGAGTGGAGATGATTGGGTAATGTCACCATCAATCAAGCTTGTAGGTGATTGGGACTATTTTAATGGTTTTGATCTAAACTACACATTTACATTTCTTGTATTTTAATTGTAGAAATTATCCTGCTTTTATATGGAGAAACCGTTGTCTGTTTCCTATGTTCCAAAAATACACTGTTTCTTGACTAACTGATTTTGTAGGGCATCCATTAGACTTCCTGCTGTGCGTGTTCTGCCCGGAGATTCATTGGCTGATACGGTGTCAGCAAAGTACCATTGATTAAATTTGGATGTTAGTTCCATTTTAGGAAATCAGCTGTTCAGGGAGTTGTTCGAATGCGAAAGTCAGATGCTCTCAATTCGGACCTTCTGAGGATCCCAGGTACTCACATTTTATTGACTCCTCTCGTATCCCCTTTTGCCAATCACCTGTCCAGCTCTTGGCTCCACCCCTCTCCCTCCTGTCTTCTCCTATCATTTCGGATCTCCCCGCCCCCTCCCACTTTCAAAATTCTTACTAGCTCTTCTTTCAGTTAGTCCTGACGAAGGGTCTCGGCCCGAAATGTCGACTGTACCTCTTTTTAGAGATGCTGCCTGGCCTGCTGCGTTCACCAGCAACTTTTATGTATGTTGCTTGCATATTTGAGATGCTTTTGAAGGAAAACTAAGCAAATGCAGACAAACAATAATATTAGGTTGAAATGGTGTCAATTGTAGGAGCGGGAGAAGGTTTCCATGGAGCATTAATATCAACATGGATCTGTCAGTCTGAATGCCTGTGTCTGAGCCGTAATGATTCCAAACACCTTTATTTTTATCTCCGTTCCTGGTTATGCAAGGCATAGGCAGTGCTTAACAAATCATTTAAAAGCCATTCACATCAAAGTTGCTGGTGAACGCAGCAGGCCAGGCAGGATCTCTAGGAAGAGGTACAGTCGACGTTTCAGGCCGAGACCCTTCGTCAGGACTAACTGAAGGAAGAGCTGGTAACATATTCGAAAGTGGGAGGGGGAGAGGGAGATCCGAAATGATAGGAGAAGACAGGAAGGGGAGGGATGGAGCCAAGAGCTGGACAGGTGATTGGCAAAAGGGATATGAGAGGATCATGGGACAGGAGGTCCAGGGAGAAGGAAAAGGGGGAGGGGGGGGAAACCCAGAGGAAGTCCAAGGGGTATAGTCAGAGGGACAGAGGGAGAAGAAGGAGAGAGAGAGAGAGAGAGAAAGGATGTGTGTATATAAATAAATAACGGATGGGGTATGAGGGGGAGGTGGGGCATTAGCGGAAGTTAGAGAAGTCAATGTGCATGCCATCAGGTTGGAGGCTACCCAGATGGAATATGTGTTGTTCCTCCAACCTGAGTTTGGCTTCATCTTTACAGTAGAGTAGGCCATGGATAGACATGTCAGAATGGGAATGGGACGTGGAATTAAAATGTGTGGCCACTGGGAGATCCTGCTTTCTCTGGCGGACAGAGCGTAGGTGTTCAGCAAAGCGATCTCCCAATCTGTGTCGGGTCTCGCCAATATATAAAAGGCCACATCGAGAGCACCGGACACAGTATATCACCCCAGCTGACTCACAGGTGAAGTGTTTAAAAGCCATTTGTAGGATCACAAGTAATGAATAATTTGAACCAAAGATTGCTAGCATTCCAAGCCTTCATTATCATGGTAAACTTATAGTTGAAGGTTGAAAGGTAAATGAAATACCTGTTCCTATTTGCTCCTTACATTCCTTATACCCATCAAAAAAAAGCATAACAGAATCAAAAGTGATCTTGGTGGTACAAAAGGGTCTAGTTCTCTCTGTCAACAGCACAAGTTCTAAGCTTCACTCTGCACCCATTGATGAACAGAAGAACCCTGCTGGTAAACTCAGCACATGATGAAATTTAGCTGCTCACTTTGGCAGGATGGGATAGTACTCTGGATATACGTATACCCATTGTGGATATATATACAAAGAACCTTCAAAAATTCTCCACCATTTCGAAATCTACTTCCCCCTCTCTGCCTCCTCCACCCTTCTTATCTTTAAGAAGGACAATGAATTCATTAGAGATCATGATGAAGGCTAATGGACAGACCCACAGAGAGCAGTGGACTAGGTGCAGAAGGTGGTGCAGAATGTTCTAGAAATTCACAACTGTGTGCAGCAGCCCAGGAGTCGGGAAGATATTGAAGGTTGGGTGCCAGTGCTGAGCTCAGTTGTGGTGGGTGAAAGGCCTGTTGTATCCTGTGACCCTTTGACCTTGCTCCAGTGATACTGACATATGTGGCATGGCACCATTCACCTGACTGGGATCATCAGCCAGCAATAAAAAAGTCATTTTTATTTTATTCAACATCAGCATTTTGAATGAATTTCTGTAACTTAAGCAAGTCTGCGATTAATGTTATTTCCTCTTTTTAAATGTTATATTGACTTAGCTGTTCACCGTCTCCTCCACGTTGAAGTCAGCTGCAGCAGTGAGTTTGACTCTCGGCAGCAGAACCTTAGTATCCATGAGAACAGTATAATGGCTGCTGTGTGAATCGGTCTGCATTGACCACAATCCAACTCATTGATTCACCTCAGTCCTGCCCTAACGAGTGTATCTTTTTGACTGGTCTAGTGATAGAGATTCTCCACCACCACCACCCCCCCAAACTCCTGGCAATTTGATTGCATAGATCATTTAGTATGCAGATAAATTTCATTAACGAATATTGAATATTGAAACACTGCTGCTTACATTCAACCCGTGACACAAAACAGGAACCTGGCTCGCTGCAGGAAAGGCCTTAAGATATGCCTTTGGCCTGACCTGGTCTTCCTCCCCCTGCCCAGTGAGGAGGTTACATTTCACAATACAGTGGGTTCTGGTTAATTGGGACAATGGGGCCCAGTACATTTTGGCCCAATTATCCTAAATTTCTTGGAAATAGTTCAATAGGTATGAAAAAGATAAACTACCATTTAACTGAGTAACAAATTATATACTTAAGTGAAATACACAACAAATTAAAACACTACTATTACTACTACAGTACCATAAAATGTGTAAAACACCCTAATTTCCTTGGCTGCGTAAACCTAGGGAAGACAACTTCCAGCCCTGCCAAAGTCATGAGTTTGATTCTCGCTCGGTCCCACCCCAAACCCTGGTTTGTGCGCATGCTGTGTCATTTACTACCCTGTTACAAATTCATGCCAGAAAATAACAGGCAGTAGACTGCAGGAATTATACTTATGCATTTTAACTAATGGGTTAGTAAAGAATAACAAAAAGAAAAAGGCCCATTCTAATTAAACAGTCAAATGTGCACAAGTTGGAGCTCCTCTTGAACTCACATGCAGGGCCCTCGGTCAATGTGAATGCACACACCACCTTCCGAACTTCGCTCACAATCCATCTTGAACAAATGGGTCTCCCACTGGATCGTCTCCTACGACAGGTTCTCCCCAGCATCTTCTCTCTTCATCTCCTCTCGAACAAAAGCTCTAAGCCCAACCTTAGTGTCTCTCACCAGAGAAACCTCACCTTAATCCAGCCATCCTAATTGGATGGCACACATTTCTTCAATCTCTTATCATCAACAGTAACCCAAACAAGCATGAAAACAGAACAGACTGCTCTTACTGAACTGCCAAAATGAAATACATACAACATAACAGTAAAAATATGAACCAAGGCACTACATGTGTATTAGTTCCTAATAGTCTTCAACGAAGGAATTCATCCAGTGTATGCTGCTGTGTTCTTTGGATTGACTGTAAATGAACAAAATCAGAGCAGACACCTAGTGCAGATAAAGGACTGCCTTCATACAATTATTCTGACGATTGCAACCTCCTAATCTTCATTTTCATTGTAACATTCAAGATGATTGTCAATACTTCCAAATTCTTTGCAGTTGATGCTGTAAAATCGCTTTGTTTTCACTCCCAGCCACTTCTGGCATCTCCAAGCCTCAATACTTGAAAAACAGTGAGCAAAACAGAGCTGAATTGTCTTACAATTGATTTCTCCTTAACTATCAAGACAAAAATCGCTGTTTTTTTTAACAAAAACACACACTGAATTGATGCTATTTAAAAACTCTTCGCTCTAAGCACAGTGTAGTGTCTAATGGCCACTCAAGTGCATGCGACTGCTACTAGTTAGAAACTGCTGGGCAACACTCTCCTGTCCCAATTAGGTGGCATAGCGTTCCAAATAAACAAAGGGAATTGCAGCTATTTTCTTGATTAGTTTTTGTTCTTAGTCATAGTCATAGTCATACTTTATTGATCCTGGGGGAAATTGGTTTTCGTTACAGTTGCATCATAAATAATTAAATAGTAATAAAACCATAAATAGTTAAATAGTAATATGTAAATTATGCCAGGAAATAGCCTAGGACCAGCCTATTGGCTCAGGGTGTCTGACCCTCCAAGGGAGGAGTTGTAAAGTTTGATGGCCACAGGCAGGAATAACTTCCTACGATGCTCTGTGTTGCATCTCGGTGGAATGAGTCTCTGGCTGAATGTACTCCTGTGCCCAACCAGTACATTATGTAGTGGATGGGAGACATTGTCCAAGATGGCATGCAACTTGGACAGCAACCTCTTTTCAGACACCACCGTGAGAGAGTCCAGTTTCATCCCCACAACATCTCTGGCCTTACAAATGAGTTTGTTGATTCTGTTGGTGTCTGCTACCCTCAGCCTGCTGCCCCAGCACACAACAGCAAACATGATCGCACTGGCCACCACACTCGTAGAACATCCTCAGCATCATCCGGCATATGTTAAAGGACCTCAGTCTCCTCAGGAAATAGAGACGGCTCTGACCCTTCTTGTAGACAGCCTCAGTGTTCTTTGACCAGTCCAGTTTATTGTCAATTCGTATCCCCAGGTATTTGTAATCCTCCACCATGTCCACACTGACCCCCTGGATGGAAACAGGGGTCACCGGTACCTTGGCTCTCCTCAGGTCTACCACCAGCTCCTTAGTCTTTTTCACATTAAGCTGCAGATAATTCTGCTCACACCACGTGACAAAGTTTCCTACCATAGTCCTGTACTCAGCCTCATCTCCCTTGCTGATGCATCCAACTATGGCAGAGTCATCAGAAAACTTCTGAAGATGACAAGACTCTGTGCAGTAGTTGAAGTCCGAGGTGTAAATGGTGAAGAGAAAGGGAGACAAGACAGTCCCTTGTGGAGCCCCAGTGCTGCTGATCACTCTGTCAGACACACAGTGTTGCAAGCACACATACTGTGGTCTGCCAGTCAGGTAATCAAGAATCCATGATACCAGGGAAACATCCACCTGCATCGCTGTCAGCTTCTCCCCCAGCAGAGCAGGGTGGAGGGTGTTGAGCACACTGGAGAAGTCAAAAAACATGACCCTCACAGTGCTCGCTGGCTTGTCCAGGTGGGCGTAGACACGGTTCAGCAGGTAGACGATGACATCCTCAACTCCTAGTCGGGGCTGGTAGGCGAACTGGAGGGGATCTAAGTGTGGCCTGACCATAGGCCGGAGCAGCTCCAGAACAAGTCTCTCCAGGGTCCTCAAGAGTTCTTCAAGAGTTGTCCCAAATAAGTGGCTGTCCCAATTAACCGATGGCCCAATTAACCTGAATCTGCTGTACATAAAACTAGTGGAAAAGGGCCCAGCATCTCAATTAATATCTGTTCCTTGGAGTAGCAATTCTACTCCAAACCTCACCAACTGATGAGTGACTGTGGTCTCTGGGGTCTTCTCGACACATCTAATACTCTCTCTTCAAGGGCCACAGAGTGAAGATAATGTCAGCAAGCCTATGAAGAAACAGGCACTGTTGCCTCTGTCTCTGTCTTGTGGTAACAATGCCAAGAGGAAACCACCCAGCTGATGTGCCACATATTGGAAGATCATCTCTACACCAACTCCACCATTCCCACTGTAATCCTAATTGCTGTCAAGTCGATCAACACACTCTGCAATTATACATCTGAAGTTTATTATTAGATTGCTCGGGGATTTATGAATAGCCTATTTCAGTCAGCTGTACACTGGCACATAAAAACAGATGGATGAGGCAAGGTTTTTTGTCAATAAATTGTCACCTCATAGAGTAGAAAGCAGATTGAAAAGAGAATTTATCTTTGAAAAGGAAACTGGTAGATATATTGAAGGAAATATATTTAAGGATTTTGGGGCCGAGGCAAGAAAAATGAGAATTCATGCGAATGGCTCTACTGAAAACCCAAAACTGATGTTTGCTTGAACTTCACACATCATGAACGTTTCATTCATCTTATGGTCTGAGAATGAGTCTTTACACACTCTGCACATTTCTGTGAACAATTGTTGGAATGCCTCTGTTCACTGAAGCTGCAAATATAGTTGACTGAAAAAAGCAAAAGGAATTAGAGAATGGTACATATCTAACTAGTAGCACCTGCATACATACATCTGGGAGTTCTATTATACCTGCTCTATTCAGGAAAATGTAGTATATGTCATGGCTTGAAGTAATCTTGATAATTTTAAGAGTATTTAAAGGGAGGCCAGGAGGAACAGGAATGTTCCCTTAACTCCATCCCAAGAACTCCCTAATTTTATCTGCAGCCTCCAATAATTTATGGGTGTTACTGCGACTCAGACAAAATTGAAGTGAAATCCAGACCCCAACTCTCTCTTTCCCTAACCCTCCCTGATCCCAGGAGGGTGGCACACACACACACAGCCAAAGCCATGACTAGTTTTGCCTCTAGTTGAAACCTATGGTTCACAAACGTGACCTCTGCTCCCTCCCTGCACCACACCACATTGCCATTACTGTAAGATACCAAAGTATAGACATGAGTCTACACTCCAGCAGCAAATTGAAAGCAGGCTATTCTCTATAACTACCCTGGGCCTTAGAGAAGGGCTTGTGCTTTCTGTTCTGAATCGAATCTCCAACTTACATTCCACCTCTTAGTCTGCCCGATTAAGGTTTACAGTAGGAATGCAACTTTCATCAGGCAACAAATGCAGCAGTTTCCAAGGGAAAGTTACTGAGGCGCTAGAAAACTGAAATGAAACAAGTCATTGAAAATACTTGGAAGTTCAGGCAGCACCTACAGTGTGAGAAACCAGGTGAATACTTTTAAACAGGATCCAAATCTATACACACCGGATTCCCATGTTTCCACTGAAAATTAGTTAGTCTGCAATATTATTTCTCTTCCTCCCTGCACAACTGCTGCTTGGCCTGCTGGGTTGTTTATAACATTCTTAGTTTTATTTCAAATGTCATGGTTTGACTTTTCATTATTAAAAAATAAACACTGGCAATGGAACTGACTGAAGATAAATATGGATATATTCATATGAAAACTTCTCCACCTATCATTAATCTTGCTTTCCACTGCTTGAATAACAAATTGGAAAGAGATAGAAGAAAACTGATGAATCAAAAATTGCTATGAAAATTCATTCTGGGGACGTGAAATCAAACACTATCCATGCAGTAATGTCAGTGTTCTGCTTTATACCCGCCATATCGAGATTTAAAAGCATGGTCCCTCTTTCCAAGAGAAATACAACCAAGATAAATATGCACTCAATTTTATAATAAGTGCAAATTTAATTTAGTTTATTCCTTGATTATCATGGGTAATCTATGCTTCTGAGTCTCATTAATAACCTGCGGTGAAATTAACACCAGCGCATTTACATTCTTTGTATTTGAATAGCAGAACATAATGCTGCGTGTGTGTGTATGTTCATTGCTGAAAGGTGTTTTTGCTTTAGTTCTGAATTAGCCATTTTTGTTACTGTTAAAATTAAGTAGACTATTGCCACAACCAATGGATAATAACGGATAAAAAAAACAGTGATTATAAAATAAGCCAGACTGTATAAGCACAAGCTGTGCAACAACTTATGTATGTCAAGGCACTGCCAGGCATTTTGCTTCTAATAGTTTTGCATATCTGTAAAGTCAACGACATAAAAAATTGCAACAAAAGCAAATGGTTCAAGCTCATTTTATGAACATTTGCTAGCCAGAAGCAGCCCCTTGAAAAAACATACTGTGTAATCAATATTACTGCAATTCTTGTTTTATGTTTTGATGTGTTAATTTTACAACTTGACATTATACCGAACTTCAACTACCCTTAAGCAGTCCCATAATAACTTTACTCAACCAGTTCTAATTGTAATTATATTTTAAATTTCTTTTAGTGCATGAAGCTCTTTATCAATCATGGTGTTTGACATAAAACTGCTTCATTACAGCTACACCTCGTTAGTCTAGGCAATGCTAATGAAGCAATGCCACAATCAGACAAAAATCATGCTGAAGGAAACGTGCATCATTAGTCCTAGCCTTAATCATCAAGAAATCCAAGTTCTTAATGATGATGCCCCATTTCCTGACACAGCTCATGCACTCCTTGGGATCATCTGACTTAATAAAGCAGCACACTGCAAAATACCATGAATAACTAAACTACATTACCAAGATAATGTGCTGTAGCTGTACTTTCTTTCACAGAGTTATGACAAATTTTTGACGTCAGATGATCTAATTCTGACCAGAGTGACAAATATGTCATATCTGGAATATACTCGACAACACACTCTGTGATTGAAGTGACCTCACATGCCAAAGGAAGAGTTATTTCTACTTAGAAAATGTGATGCAATGGGTAAGAACTTTCAGATTTTCATCAGCCTGATTAATAATAAAGACTGGATTCAAAAGCTTAAGGTTTCTTTTCCCGAAGACAAGTAACATCGGAGCAATGGATCAGCTATCAGCAGTTTGCAATATAAAGGAAGAAGGAATATGTCAGTAACTATTAACTCAAATTTTTAATGTCCATTCAGTTAACAACCATTTGCAATGTTTGTGGAGTATATGAGAATCATACTTTAATCTCCAGGAAAGGAATCCAAGAAATCCATGTTAATTGTAATCAATAAAAGTTTGATGTTTACTTCATTTCCTCTGAGATATTTTCTTGATGGTCAATTGGTTTATTTTTCGATAAAAGTATTGAAAACAGGCTGATTGACTATCAAGAAGTAATTATGCGCTCAAGCATTGAAGAGCCTGTATTCCATTTGGTGAGGCTGAGTGTATGTTGACCAGTGGGGTGTTTGGAGAGCAGGAAGCCATGTGATGATAGAACATAGAACAGTATACCTCAGTACAGGCCTTTCAGCCAATGATGTAGTGTCAATAAATACTGTATAATCCTAATTCCATGATCAATCTAACCTACACACTCTATAGTTCTCCATTTTTCTTATGTCCATGTGGTATCTAAGAGTTTTTTAAATGCCCCTATTGTATCAGCCTCTTCCACTGTAATGTATTGTGTAAGTATTCGTAACGTCAGAGTGCGTATGACGTCAGGATGTGGAGGAGTAAAATGAAAGTCTGGTGAATAAACGTGGTTGTTCAATCTACGGCGGTGTCCGAGTCACATCAATATTACATGGTGTCAGAAGAAATCGCGGGGAAAGAAAAGGAAGAGAAGTCACGTAAAAGATGTCACAGTTACAGCCAGCGTCAAGTTTCAGCCTACAAGGTAATCTTGCTGAGAACTGGAAAATATGGATCCAGAAGTTTGAGCAGTTTTGCACTGCTAATAGCGTAGCTGAAAAGACGGAGAAAGTGCAATGTGCTACGTCTCTGCATGTGGCAGGGGAAGAGGCAATAAAGGTTTGCAACACGTTTTTCTTCCAAGATGATGAGCAAGATAAAACTGAAGTGTTGAAGAAAAAGTTTCGAGATTACTGTGAACCGAGAAAAAATCCACCGTACACCCGACACAGGTTTTTCACGAGGGCTCAAGAACCAACGGAGACCATAGACGCCCATGTAACAGATTTGAAGAACAAGGCAAAAGACTGTGAGTGCAGACAACTGCATGACTCTTTAATACGTGACAGGATTGTATGCGGCATACAAGATGATCAAGTGAGAGGCAGGCTATTGAGAGAGGCGAATCTCACATTGGAAAAGGTGACTGATGTTTGCCGTGCCAATGAGATCACGTCAAGTCAGGTTGAAGTGCTCAATGAAGAGATTGAAGTGCACAAAATAAAAACTGTGAAAACTGACAAGGGTAGGACAAAGCCAGCTCCACGGGATGATCAAAAGGAAGTTAACTGCAACAGATGTGGTTATAAACATGGATACAGAAAATGTCCAGCCTTTGGTCAGACATGCAAGTTATGGCAGAAAAGATGTGCAAATCGAAGGAGCAAGCAAGGAAAATGCATGCTGTGGAACAGAGTGAGGGCAACAGTGATATGTTCATTGGCACAGTTGAAGTGGAACAGGAGGTAAGCATCAAGAATATCGGCAATGCAGAGATGGAGCATGAAGATGATTGGACTCAAGATCTGATAATAAACAGGAGGAATGTGACATTTAAGCGACACTGGGGCAAAGTGCAATGTAATGTCAGCAGAAACATTCAACTCTCTGGACATCAGAGGAAGACTGAGAAAATCCACCTTATTGCATTTTTGGCCACTAGATGGCGCCACTGGGCAAAAAAGCACTCACCTGTGTGTACAAAGGTCAACAATACAAGATCGAGTTTGAAATAGTACAGCAATATGTTCCAGCAATACTGGGCAAAGCAACATGCACAAAGCTAGGCCTGATGAAGCGAATCTATGGTGTTGAAAAAGAAAATGACATTCTCAAAGACTTTGATGACTTGTTTTCAGGATTAGGATGTTTACCAGGGAAACACCATATCCAGATTGATCCAACTATTGCACCAGTCATGCATGCCCCAAGAAAGATTCCAGTAGCTCTCAGGGATCAAGTAGTGGAGGAGCTACACAGAATGGAACAGATGGGAGTCATAACAAGACAAATAGAACCGACCGACTGGGTGAATAGTATGGTGACGGTGGTCACAGAAAAAAAGACGAGGATTTGCATGGATACACAAGATCTCAACCAAGCCATCAAAAGAGAGCACTATCCACTGCTCACGGTTGAAGAGGTTGTCTCCCGTATGCCTAATGCAAAATACTTTTCAGTATTAGACGCAGATCAAGGTTTCTGGCAGATCAAGCTGGATGAAGAAAGTTACAAATTATGCACTTTCAACACGCCCATAGGGAGATATCGTTTCCTGCGTCTACCCTTTGGGATTTCTTCTGCATCAGAGGTATTCCAGAAATCCGTGGCACAAATGATTGAAGACCTGGATGAGGTGGTCAACATCACTGATGATTTGCTGATATGGGGTGACACAATTGAGGAACATGATCAGAGACTGAGGAAGCTCCTGGAGAGAGCACGTGAGTACAAACTAAAACTGAACAAAAGTAAATGTAAGATGAGAACTACAGAGATCAAATACATAGGTCATGTACTCAGCGCTGATGGGCTAAAACCAGATGAGGAAAAGGTCAGAGCTGTGGTATAGCTACCACCACCAGGAAGACCATGGGAGAAGATTGGCACAGATCTCTTTCACTACAATGGTGCAGAATATCTGCTTTGTGTGGACTACTATTCAAAATATCCGGAGATCACCAAGTTAAGTGACACTTCCAGTCGAGGTGTCATTACCGCAATGAAGTCGACATTCGCAAGACATGGTATTCCAGATACTGTCGTCAGTGACAATGGTCCACAATATGCCAGTGGTGAGTTCAGAGGGTTCTCAGAAAGCTGGGAATTTCAACATGTTACTTCCAGTCCAGGGCACGCTCAGTCTAATGGACAAGCAGAGAGAACTGTACAAACTGTCAAGAACATGCTCAAGAAGGCACATAGCAGCAACGGTGACCCTTACATTGCTCTGCTTGAATACCGCAACACACTGATTGAGGGTGTGGAGTTCTCTCCTGCGCAGCTGTTGATGGGACGTCGTCTGAAGTCCATACTGCCAACATCCACAACTCTACTGACTCCTGAAGGTAATACTCAAGTACATGACAAGCAAAAAAAGCAAAAGAGCTACTATGACAGACATACAACACAGTCGCCAGATCTGCATACAGGTGAAAATGTCAGAATACAGAGAGGAGACACTTGGCAACCAGCTGTGGTTGTGAACAGACATCAGCAACCAAGATCCTTCATAGTTCGCATGCCGGATGGAAGAGTCTACAGGAGGAACAGGAAGCATCTGCTGAAGACAGGCGAGAGGGGGTTTCCACGTACAGATGCACAGGACATTTCCACATATACAGACATGGAAACAAACGACACCAAAAGTGATGCAGACCGCAAAGACACAGAGGTCACTCAAGAGACTGGTACTGATGAAGGACAAGCACAGTCACTGTTGTATCACACACGGTCTGGGAGACAAGTCAAACGTCCAGCTAGATACAGAGACTAGACATACATACAGTCTGACACAGTTTGAGGCAAAGTCACACATGTTATAAGTTCCAAGGTGTGAAATAAAAGCTTTATTAGTCTATGTTAGTAAAAGAAAATACACTGCTGTTAGTATTGTAAGATACGATGCAGAATACAGTACAAGAAGGTAAGATTTTTTTTAGTTTATGTCATACTTGTTGCACTGTAAGAAGGGCATACCTAGAGGCATTGCTTTGGTAATTCACAGTATTGTAAAAAGAAAAAAAAATCTTGAGAAGGGGGATGTAATGTATTGTGTGAGTATTCGTAACGTCAGAGTGCGTATGACGTCAGGATGTGGAGAAGTAAAATGGAAGTCTGGTGAATAAACGTGGTTGTTCAATCTACAGCGGTGTCCGAGTCACATCAATATTACATCCACCACTGCCAGCAGAGTTTTGGAGACCTATCACTCCTTGTATAAAAAGTCTACCTCGAACATCCACCTAGGCTTTCCTTATGCTCCTCTGATATTGGCAGATGTCTTGAGTAAGACATCTAACAAGAGTTGACAGGCCTATCTGCTAACTGTGTTTGAGCCTACTTGGCTTACAACCAAGGTCAGCAGTGTATAAGAGGAAGAAAATGTGATCCAGTGGTAGGCAAGGTCAACTTGGAGCATCGACCTTCCATGTCAGCAAAAGTGGAGCAATTCTAAAATTAGTTGTGCAGTTAATTACGATACTGGCCACACATTTGGATACTGATTAAGAGGGATGATGCCAGTCTTGAGAAGCTTTGAGATTATTTCTAGAATCCAGACATAAGAATCTAGAATCGAGGATCTAGATGGACATTTGAATGTAGAGGAAGTAGATTAAATTTTCTAGTGGCTCTATCCCATTCTGAAGAAGTTGGGGAGAAAAATGTTGGAGAGATGGTGGGCGGTGGCTGGTTGCTGGACTGGCACAGGTTAGCATGCTCCAATATAAGAGCCAAGACCAAAATTTGCAACTGGGCAGGACCAGAACAAGTGGAAATTCTGTAGGGATAATTGTCAAATGTTACACATTAGAAAAGAAAGAGAGAAAACTGGTGTGTGAGCTGGCAAGATGAAAGTGAACTGGGAGTAAGAATAAATTCATACCTTACTAGGTGACTTTCTTTCAATCTTTGACAGTTACTGTATATGTGAGGTGATTGAAGTGTGTGGTAAAACAGCACGGGAAGGGCTGAGTGGCTTAACCCTGCACATGTACGCCCAACATCCCAGTGCTCCTAACATCTACAGAAATTGCGGGAGAGGCAGCAACAAAATGCACAAAGTAACCAAAAGAGAGTTCTATATCACAGTAAGGAGCAAAGATACTCTGTAAGCCTTCTGCTGATTCTCAACAGAACCAGCAGTATATCTCTCAAATGGCCCTTGAAATACAACCCAATGTTCAGCATCACCAATAAAAGCATAAAGTAATAGTCCAAGGTTTTGCATGTGCAAGTATAAATTTGGGAAGCAATTAAGCCACTGGTGAAGCCAAGATCATTAAGTTTTTTTGCTTTATTGGAGAAATCAAGCTAAAAGATTGAATATTCAACTCTGCTCTGAAGTACCTGTCTGCAATTTATATGAAATCTGGAAATGTGGTTTCACAGAGAAATTTATTTCCTCTGATTTTCTGAGTTTTGAATTAAAATTAAAGCATGATCGCTGGCAAGAGAAAACAAAAATACTGCAAGCATCGAAAACACTCTGAATGGTACAGAAGGGGATACACACCTTTGGATGGAGTCCGTGTTCACTGAGGAGCTCCCATGGCCTTGGGCCAGATATAAGAAGCATTTTGACAGGAAAAATTCCCAAGCCAGGAAATTAATTGTGCTCAGTGGTGACCTTTCTTTATCTCCATCATCAGGCTGTGAGTTTCATACCCTCAGTCTCTACCTGTTTCCACGGAGACCTTGAGTCATCGCCTGGATCTTAGCAACACCTAATCTTATTTATTCCTCTCAGATAGTGGACGCAGCAATCTTGGAAGGAATGAATTGCAGGGAAACATTTAACTGAAATTATCAGCTGTCTCATAGGAGCTTGTATTCTGGTTAGTTTAGCAGCATTAGTTCTAATAAGCAGACTGTAACTGAAACCGAATTCTCTGGTGGTTTATATGTGGATTGCTGAATATGATAAAATGCTGAATAATCGATGACAGGGAGTGCAATACAAGGCTGTAATCTAATCTCATAGTTCAGCTGTGTCAAATCCACAGGAGAAAAGCTCAGGTAATTTAGAAACATCATCTAACCCAAAAATTAGATTTCAACTTTGTAATCTCTTCCCATAAATTTTCCAGAAGGCAATGTACAACCAAAATTATGGCTTCACTCTGATATTTCAGTGTCTTCCAAGGCTGTGAGACAATCTAGCAACCGAAAGCAACCACAGACGACTGTTCACAAAGGGAATTAAGTTTGTTTGGGATGCAGTTATTGCTGACTTGCAAAGAAATTATTGATGATTTAGTCAGCTGGGCATTTAGTGCATAGTTTTTCCGATATACACGGATGGTACGGTTCAGAGACTCCTGCAAAGTCTGAGAAGACAAGAAGCAGATGAGGAGCTGTACATTAAATAGAAGGGTGAAGAGTGGGTTAGAGGGTGAGGAGGAAAGGGTGGTGAGGGGGTTAAGGAGTGAGTCTGAGGGACAAGTATGGATGGGCAGGTGATGAGTAAGTGGGAGGAGGATGATCTGGTGGGAAGGGAGTGAGTCGGAAGGTGGGAATTTAGTAAAAGGTTAAGCTGAGAGACAAGGACTAGAGGAATGGAAGATGAGGAGCAGCAGGAGAGTATGGGGAGAGGCGGAATGGAGTGAGTGGCAGGATGATGATGAGTGAGAGAAAGGTGATGATGAATTGATGAGAGAGCAAGTCATAGGAGGCTGTATTAAGGCGGGAAATATAAGGTATGGTGTGTGGATGAGAGCAAGTGGGAGGGAAGGATTGGGACTTGACAGGCAATGGATAGCAACACACACAAAATGCTGGAGGAACTCAGCAGGTCAGGCTGCATCTTGGGTAATGAATAAAGAATCGACATTTTAGCCTGAGACCCTTCTTCACGACTGAGAAGGAAGGAGGAAGACACCATTATATAAAGGTGGGGGGAGGGGAAGGAGGGTAGCTAGAAGGTGATAGGTGAAGCCAAGTGGGTGGGAAAGGTCAAGGGCCAGAGAAGAAGAAACCTGATAGGAGAGGAGAGTGGACCATAGGAGAAAGGTAAAGAGGGGGGAACCCAGGGTGAAGTCATAGGCAGGTGAGAAGAGGTAAGAGGTAAAAGGTCAGGGTGGGAAATAGAAGAAAGGGGTGGGGGGGGATCTTTTTACTGGAAAGAGAAATCGATGTTCATACCATTAGGTTGGAGACTACCCAGACGAAACATAAGGTGTTGTTCCTCCACACTGAGGATGGCCTCATTTTGGCACAAGATGAGGCCACGGACCGACATGTTGGAACAGGAATAGGAATCAGAATTAAAATGCTTGGCCACCAGGAGGATCCACTTCTGGCAGATGGAGCGGACGTGCTCGAGGAAGTGATCCCCCAACTTACGACTGGTCTCACCAATTTGAGGAAGCTGCATCAGGGTCACCGGGCACAATAGACAACCCCAGCAGGTTCACAGGTGAGGTGCTGCCTCACACAGAAGGACTGTTTGGGGGTGAGGGAGGGTGGGCGGATGGGCAGGTGCAGCACCTAGGCCACTTGCAGGGATAAGTGCTGGGAGGGAGATTAAATGGCAGGATCCCTTTAGCGATGGCATACGTTACAGAGGATGAAGTGTTGAATGGGGAGGTAGGTAAGAACAAGAGGAACTCTAGCACTGTTAAGGTGGCAGGAAGATGAGGTGAGCATGGATGTACGGGGAATGGAGGAGATGTGGGTGAGGGTTGCATCGGTGGTGGAGGAAGGGAAACCCTGGTTTTTGACGAAGGAGGGCATCTCTGATGTCCTGGAAAGGAAAGCCTCATCCTGGGAACAGATGCAGCGGAGGTGAAGCAGCTGAGAAAAGGGACTAGCATCTTTACAGGAAATGGGGTTGGAAGAGGTATCATCAAGATAACCGTCGGAATCAGTAGGTTTATAAAAGATGTTCATTGATAGTTTGTCTCCAGAGATGGAGATAGAGAGATCAAGAAAGGGGAGGGAGGTGTCAGAGATGGACCAAGTGAATTTAGGGCAAGGTGGAAGTTAGAGGCAAAGTTGATTAAATTGATGAGTTGAGCATGGGTGCATGAAGCAGCACCAAAGCAGTCAATAATATAGCTGAGGAAGAGTTGGGGAGTATGACCAGCAATGACTTAAATCTTCAAAGCACTTGTGATCACCTTATAATGCATCAAATGGTAAGTGAAGACTTAGGATAGGGTGGTAAAAACCATCCAGGAAAGGAACATGTGGTTTAAGGATTTCATGGTGCAGGTATTCCAACTCTTGATTTTTGAGCATGGTAGAGAATCAGAAGAACTCCATTGTGCACTGGAGTTAAAGAAATGTTTGGAAGTAATGAAGGGAAACAGGGACGAGAGTTAAAGTCGAGGATCAGCTAATAGCTTATAAAATGATGAAAGAGCCTCTAAGGGCAAATGGCTGACTGCTTCTCCTATTTCTTGAGTTTTTATGTTTTCAACATGAGGAAGTCAAGCATATTCAAGTAAAATAGAAAATACAGTAACTGGAACTTCTCTAACCATCTCAGGAAGTTCCCTAACCACTTTGAAGAAAAAGGAAATAAAGTTGATACTGTTCTTCAGCAAACAATTTCTGCAGAGGAAGCTCCTAGAAACAGTAACATATCAATAAACAAATTACCTGTGTTCTTAAGGGATACAATTAAAAGAAAAAACATTGACAAGGCTCTCAGAAGAACTCTGCCACTCTTCTTTATTTGGAGGCCATGGAATTCTTTACATACATACAAACAAACAAATTAGCATTAGGAATAGGCCACTCACTCCTTTCAGCCTGCTTGGTTGCCTAACTAGATCTTGATTGATCTGACTGTAAACCGAATATATTACTACATACCTCTGAAAAACTTTCATCCCCTTGCTCATCTGTCACGTGACCAGCATAATGAATATAGAATTGAGTTAGATTTTATAAAAACGAACAAACATGTATTAAGCTCTGCTCAAAAGCAGCAAAATGTATTTAAATGACGAACTTAACCGGAAGTTAACTGCTATACGGCAACTCTGGAACAGTTCTTAAAAGAGTAAATGCGAAAACAGTTCTTAAAGTGGTAAATTCGAAAGCCCAAGAGATTTATACGGTCAATAAGGAGAGACTCTCTTGAAGTAAAGAATTCCTCGAAGACGTGACGTTACTGCTGATCCCAGCTGGAACCTGCCTTTTCCACAGGATTCATAACAATGGAAATAAAATGGTTTAAAGGAACTGACCTTTTCCTCTGGAGAATAGACACTGCACAATCCTTCCTGCTTTAGCAGAGGATATCTCAGATGCAGGTCACTTTTTCTTGAACAAAGATTTAATAAAGGTCGATCCTCTCCAAAACCGCCAAACGAGATCAGCTTTACTCGACTCCGTGAATTCCTGTACTTTGGTAAGGTCTTCACTCTCCAATACTACTTACAATAGAAAATAGAACTCCACTTTAAAACAAAACTGCGTCATAAGACGAATACGCAGCATAACGGAGTATCTGACGAATTAAATACCGAACTAAATTTTAAACTCAACTGGAAAATCTAACTGCATCACACCAGGGGTCTCCCTTTATATACCTGGTGAGAACATGTCATCATGTGACCTCACACTGGCAGGAAAGTTACATCACCCCACCATCACATGACCATTACCTCATGCTCATAAGATACACAATTACATCATGGTCATAAGACAGTCACAAGATATCCATGAGGTATGTAACACATCAAGATTCTAAAACATACAAATTGAATAAGACCATGGCTGATTTAATTGTAACACACATTACTCAAGGGAACTAAGTACTGATGGTTGGATTCTTTGCAAGTCTGGAAGCTAAGTGCCTGGTTTGTGCATTTGTTAAAAAGACATGGGCTGAGCCACTCTAAAGTTGATAATGAATGAGTGGAGAATGGATTAGAGTTTCATCAGCTGGTAAGGTGGAAGTGATGGTGAAGAGAGGAAAGAAATCAGTCCTAGTGACAGAAAAGCAGGCCTTGGTGATGAAGTCCTGGATTTTGGATAAAATCTGAAGTAGAAACTAGAATGGGACAGAGTTCAAAATTTTGATAAATATTCATGATATTCAGAATAATCTCCCTGCCCTGTATTATTGGAATTCATCTAAATACATGCTGAAAACAATTCCATATATTAATTTCTAATGATACATCATATCCTCTGAAGATGCCAGATTTAAAGCGTATCTTTAAAAGTTCCAGTTAATATATTTCTTGTTTCTACATACAGGTACATCTCATATCACATTCTGAACAATGGGGTAAGTCAGAATCATACTTCAGCAATGGCCATTCCCCAAGACAAAAGAGCATTCACTGCTGATAATGTCTTTGGCTGAAGACCAGCGAGGATTTGGACTCCTTATCTTTCTGGACATTCCATTGAATGAAACCTGCAATGAGCTCTTTGAGCTTGTGCAGAGAGATGGAGAGTGCTGGGCTCTGAGGTTTTTAAGAGTACCTGAATTGGTTATTTGTTGTTTAATGAGAGTCATTAGTCATTTAGATTTCCTTGTGTTTTTTCTAGAGTGATGCTCTCTTTGTATTATGGTCTCCTGGTGCTTTCTGTTTAAACTTGGTCAGTTCGTTTTGATAGGCTCTGGGATTCCACGTTACTTGTACTATTTAAGCAGATGCCTGATTAGCGCCAATCACAGGGTCCTAGTTTTGAGAATGTTACGTCTTGTGTTGTTGCTCAGCCGAGCCACCGATGTTCTGTTCTAATCCTTATGAATTAACTCTAGTTGGCGTCTCTACATTGGAGCCTGTGTTTCCTCTGTACTTGGGTTCTGTCATTGCCAGCACACATCGTGACAGAAACCAAGGAGCGACTATCTAATGAATTTTCTTGTTCCAAAGCAAAGTTGACATTTAAATAAATACTCACCATTTTGAAATGTCCAAATCTGTTACATGCCCAAATTAACCCTTTCCCATCTCACCAGTGGAAACTAGATCTATTTTCCTCAGCTATGTGTATTACCAGCAACTGCTGCATACATATATTTAACCCACTTAAGGAGAGTAATTAAAAACTATCCTTCTCTGCAAGTGTGGGATACTGAGAAACCAATGCACAATTAAAATATTGTCTATTGGATGAGATGTAAAACTGGCTTCCCACTCACTCTTTCTCATGTGGAAGTAAGCAATTCCAAGGCCCTATTTGAGGACAAGCAGGGAAAATTATCCTGGTATCCATATCAATGTTTATTTTCATGATATAAACAAAAAGTAACAAGTCATTATAATGTTGCTTTTGGGAAAAGTGCATCTGGACATATTGAAAAGGAGTTCCAGGAGTTAGACTGAGTAATGATCCAGAAATGGAGAAATACGACCAAGTTAGGTGTGCGTGTAAGGAACGAACTTGCAGGCAGTGATGATTCCATGTGTCTAACAGAGTGATTGAAGATGCAAAATTCAATACCTTTGCTTTGTGAGTATATTTCTGATTAAAATAGTTCAGTGATAACCCTAGGAGAAGGGGCTAAATACAGTAATTTAATCTATTGAATGAAAACAGGTCCAAAATTAAATTTTTCTAAAGTTTTAAATAAATAATTCCATTCAACTCTGTCGAAAGCTTTCTCAGCATCTAGGGATACCATACATTCTGATACCATGTTAGAAGGAGAATATGTAACATTTAATAACCAGCGAATATTAAAGTGAGAATATCGATTTTTGATAAATCCGGTTTGGTTATCAGAAATGACAGATGGTAAAATATTTTCAATCCTATGGGCCAAAACTTTAGATAAGATCTTAGCATCAACATTAAGTAAATAAATTGGTCTATAAGAAGAGCAGTCAATTGGATCTTTATTCTTTTTAAGAATGAGTGAAATGGAAGCCTCATAAAAAGATTGAGGAAGTCTGCCAGCCTTAAATGAATCTGAAAAAAACTGAACATAAATGAGGTATAAGCAGTGAGGAAAAGGGGCTTATAAAATTCTCTAGAAAATCCATCTGGACCTGGAGCTTTCCTCAAATGTAATGAGCGCACAGCCTCAACAATTTCCTCAAAAGAGATAGGTTGCTCCAACAATTTTCTGTTGTTGGCAGAAATTGTAGGAATATTTAGTTGATCTAAAAGATTGTTCATTCCAGTATAATCCTTAGAAGATTCAGAACGATAAAGTTTAGAGTAAAATTCTCTGAAAGTATCATTTATTTCTAAATAATCAGTTGTCCTATCACCATTAGCTTTGCATATTGCTTTAATCTGTTGTTTAGCTCTAAAGGGTTTAATTTGATCAGCCGGTAGTTTACCTGTTTTATCTCCATGAATATAAAATTGACTTTTATCTTTTAGGAGTTGGGTTTCAATTGGATAAGTTAAAAGAAGATCATATTTAGTTTTAATTTCAACACATCTTTTATATAAAGCAGGTTCTGGAGCCAAGGCATTCTCTTGGTCTAACTGTTTCAGCTGATTAGTTAAATCACTTCTCTCCTTATTAGCTTTCCTCTTAATACTTGCAGTATAAGAAATAAATTGTCCTCTAATATACGCCTTAAAGGCTTCCCATCTGATAAGACTAGAAATCTCCTCTAACGTATTCTCTTCAAAAAAAAGGTGATTTGTTTCTTCATAAACTTTTAAAAATCTTTATCAGATAACAAGTTTAGATTAAATTGCCAAAATCTATTTGTTTGTAGAAGACCAGGAAGATTTAAATATAGAAACACAGGAGCGTGATCTGAAACAGCAATCTCTTTATATTCACAGGATTGAACTAATGGAATCATTTGATTATCAATAAAAAAAAATCAATCCTGGAATATGTATGATGAACATGAGAAAAAAATAAATATTCCTTATCTACTGGATGCAAAAACCGCCAGGCATAAACAATGGCACATTTCCTAAAAGTCCTGATAAGAATCTACTAGATGTAATCTTTAATCTGAAAACTTTTTATAATGGATCTATATCTAATATTTATAATATGCTGTTGGGAATTAGAAGAATTTCTTTAGATAAAATTAAAAATCTTTGGGAACAAGATTTACAGACTTCCATTTCTGGGGAAACTTGGAATCAAATTTTTAAATTGGTCAACGGTTCATCGTTATGTGCCCGTCACTCTCTCCTTCAATTTAAAGTGGTCCATAAGGCCCATATGACCAAGGATAAGTTGTCTCATTTTTATTTAGATATATCTCCATATTGTGATAAATATAATAATGGAGAAGCTTCACTTATTCATATGTTTTGGACATGTCCGAGTCTTGGAAAATATTGGAAAGAAGTATTTCAAACCTCTTCAATATTTTTTAAAGTAAATTTCAAGCCTAATCCTTTAACTACTTTATTTGGTATTGTTGTAGGAAAGGATATTATTTTGGAGCCATCTGATTTGCACATTTTGGCTTTTATGTCTCCTATGGCCAGATGGATGCTTTTTCTCTTAAATGGAAAGATGTGGCCCCTCTATTGATGCCCAATGGTTACGTGATGTGATGTCATGTTTAAATTTAGAGAAGATTCAATGTTCAATTTTTGAATCTAATCAAGACTTTCAAACGTTGTGGGAACCTTTCCTGAATTATTTTCAAAATCTTTGATATGCTCTTAAAGCATAGATGATGACTGACAATTTTTTTTCTTTTTTTTACTAATCTGCTTCGGTCTTGGTAGTGGGTTAGATTTTTTTTATATAATAAAGTTATTATTTTTCAATGTTACGAACTAATTGACTTGTACGAATATAGGGTAAGGAGTCTTTATATGCTATTTAGTTTAATGTATTGACATTTTTTTCCTATACTCTGTATTCTTATATATATAAAGTAATAAAAATATTAGAAAAGAAAATAGTTTAACTTCACCTGAAGATGAAGGAAGTAAGGAGGTAAGTGACTTCCATATCTCTTTTTTCCTCTAACTTAAGAATTGTGGAGATGACTGCGAGGTCAGTTTTCTGCTCTGGGTGTCGGGTATGGGATATTCGGGAGACTTCCAGCCTCACTGATGGCCACATCTGCGCCAGGTGCATTGAGCTGCAGCTCCTTAGAGACAGAGTTAGGGAACTGGAGCTGCAGCTCGATGACCTTCAGCTTGTTAGGGAAAGCGAGGAGCTGATCGATAAGAGCTACAGGCAGGTAGTCACACTGGGGCCACAGGAGACAGGTAAGTGGGTAACTGTCAGGAGATGGGAGGGAGGGCATCAGGTAGTGGAGAGCACCCCATGTGGCTGTACCCCTCAACAATAAATACTCCATTTTGAGAACTGTTGTGGGGGGGGGGGCCATGACCTGCCTGGGGGAAGCAACAGTGGCCACACCTCTGACGCTGAATCTGGCCCTGTGGCTCAGAAGTGTAGGAAATGGAAGAGAATGACAGCAGTAATAGGGGACTCTACAGTTAGGGGGACAGCTAGGTGATTAGTGGGCGTGAAAAAGAAACATGGATGGTAGTTCGCTTCCCAGGTGCCAGGGTTCATGATGTTTCTGAATGCGTCCACAATATCCTGAAATGGGAGGGTGAGCAGCCAGAGGTCGTGGTACATATTAGTACCAGCGACATAGGTAGAAAAAGGGTAAAGGTCCTGAAACCAGAGAACAGGGAGTTAGAAAGGAAGCTGAGAAGCAGGGCCTCAAGGGTAGTAATCTCAGGATTGCTGCCTGTGCCACATGACAGTCAGTATAGGAATAGAAGGAGGTTGTGGATAAATGTGTGGCTGAGGGTAGGAGCAGGGGGCAGGGATTCAGATTTCTGAATCATTGGGACCCCTCCTGGGGCAGGTGTGATCTGTACAAAAAGGATAGGTTGCACTTGAATCCGAGGGCGACCAATATCCTGGCGGGAAGGTTTGCTAATGCTTTTGGGGAGGGTTTAAGCTAGATTTGCAGTGGGGTGGGAACAAAAGTGAAGAGGCAGAGGATGGTGTGGTTAGCACACAAGTAGAGACAGCTTATAGGGTGTTTGTGAGGAAGGATAGGCAGATGATAGAGCAAAGATGCACTCAACCTGATGGTTGGAGATGTGACTATTTTAATGCAACGAGTATCATAAACAAGGTGGATGAGCTTAGAGTGTGGATCAATATGTGGAACTATGATGTTGTGGCCTTTACAGAGACTTGGATGTTTCAGGGTCAGGAATGGCTGCTGAGTGTACTAGGATTTAGATGTTTCAAGAAGGGCAGGGCGAGAGGCAAAAGAGGTGGGGGAGTGGAATTGCTAATCAGGAATAGTGTCATGGCTGCAGGTAAGGAGGGAGTCATGGAGGGATTATCTACTGAGTCAGTGTGGGTGGAAGTCAGAAACAGCAAGGGGGCAATAACTCTACTGGGTATTTTTTATAGACGCAGATAGGAAGGCAGATTCTGGAACAGTGCAATGATAATAGGGTTATTCTGATGGAAGATTTTAACTTTCCTAATATTGACTGGCATCTCCGTAGCGCAAAGGGTTTAGATGGGGTGGTGTTTGTTAGGTGTGGTTAGGAAGGTTTTCTGACGCAATATGTAAATAAGCCAACTAGAGGACAGGCTGTACTTGATCTGGTATTGGAAAATGAACCTGGTTAGGTGTCAGATCTCTCGGTGGGGAGGAGAGCATTTTGGAGGTAGAGATCACAACTCTATCGCCTTTACCGTAACATTAGAGAAGGATAGGAGCAGACGATTTGGGAAAGCATTTAATTGGGGTGGGAGAAATATGATGCTATTAGGCAAGAACTTGGGAGCATAAACTGGGAGCAGATGTTCTCAAGGAAATGCACAACAGAAATGTGGCAAACATTCAGGGAACATGTTTATGGCATTTTGCCTAGGTATGTTCCATTGAAACAGGGGAAGGATGGTAAGGTAGAAGAACCATGGTGTACAGAGGATGTGGAAAGTCTAGTTAAGAAGTAAAGAAAATCTTACGAAAAGTTCAAGGAACTAGGTACTGATGTAGTTCTATAAAATTACAAGGTTGCCAGGAAGAAGCTGAAGAAGGAAATTAGAAGAGCTAGAAGGGGCCATGAGAAAGCTTTGGTGAGCAGGATTAAGGAAAATCCCAAGGCATTCTACAAGTATGTGAAGAGCAAGAGGATGAGTCATGTGAGAATAGGACCAATCAGGCGCGATAGTGGAAACGTGTGCATGGAGCTGGAGGAGATAGGGAAGTACTTAATGAACACTTTGCTAATATTCTCTAGGGGAAAGGACTTTGGCAATTGTGGGGATGACTTACAGCAGATGAAACACTTGAGAGAGAGGTTGTGATGGAGCTTTTGAAAAGCATTAAATTAGATAAGTCACTGGGACTGGACGTGATATAACCCAGGCTACTTTGGGAAGTGAAGGAGGAGATGGCTGAGCCTCTGGCAATGATCTT
This sequence comes from Mobula birostris, assembly GCF_030028105.1. Lineage (NCBI taxonomy): Eukaryota > Metazoa > Chordata > Chondrichthyes > Myliobatiformes > Myliobatidae > Mobula > Mobula birostris. The sequence goes on along the minus strand of NC_092377.1, from coordinate 71,294,131 downwards.
CACATCATCAACAGGGACAGGAGAAGTTCTAAAGGATTGGAGAGTTGCAAATGTTGTTTTCTTGTTCAAGAAAGGGAATAGAGATAACCCAGGAGATTATAGACCAGTGAATCTTACTTCAGTGGTGGGCAAGTTGTTGGAGAAGATCCTGAGAGGCAGGATTTAAGAGCATTTGGAGAGACATAATCTGATTAGGGATAGTCAGCATGGCTTTTTCAAGGGCAGGTCATACCTTACGAGCCTGATTGAATTCTTTGAGGATGTAACAAAACACATTACTGAAGGTAGAGCAGTGGATATAGTGTATATGGATTTCAGTAAGGCACTTGATAAGGTTCCCCACGCAAGGCTCATTCAGAAACTAAGGAGGCATGGGACCCAGGGAGACTTTGCTTTGTAGATCCAGAATCGGCTTGCCCACAGAAGGCGAAGTGTGGTTATAGATGGTCCATTTTCAGCATGGAGGTCGGTAACCACTGGTGTGCCTCAGGGATCTGTTCTGGGACTCCTCCTCCTCCTTGTGATTTTTGTAAATGACCTGGATGAAGAAGTAGAAGGGTGGGTTAGTAAGTTTATTGATGACACAGTGTTGTGAATAGTCTGGAGGGTTGTCAAAGGTTGCAGTGGAACTTGGATAGAATGCAGAACTGTGTGGAGAAGTGGCAGATCGAGTTCAACCTAAATAAGCGTGAGGTGGTTCATTTTGGTAGGCCAAATTTGAACACAGAATATAGTATTAATGGTAAGACTCTTGGCAGTGTGGAGGATCAGAGGGATCTTGGAGTCCATGTCCATAGGACACTCCAAGCTGCTGCGCAGGTTGACTGCATAGTTAAGAAGGCATACAGTGTATTGGCCTTCATCAATCGTGGGATTGGGTTCAAGAGCTGAGATGTTACAGCTATATAGGATCCTGGATAGACCCCGCTTGGAGCATTGTGCTCAGTTCTCATCACCTCACTACAGGAAGGATGTGGAAACTACAATAAGGGTGCAGAGGAGATTTACAAGGATGTTGCCCGGATTGGAGAGTGTGCCTTATGAGAATAGGTTGAGTGAACTAGGCATTTACTCCTTGAAGCGACAGAGGATGAGGTGACCTGGTAGAGGTGTACAACATGATGAGAGGCATTGATTGCGTGGATATCCAAAAGCTTCTTACCAGAGTTGAAATGGCTAACACGAGGGGCATAGTTTTAAGGTGCTTGGAAGTAAGTACAGAGGGGATGTCAGGGGTAAATTTTTCACACAGAGGGTGGTGGGTACATGAAATGCACTGCTGGCAGCGGTGAAGGAGGCGGGTTCTGGAGGGTCCTAGATAGGTACGTAGAGCTTAGAAAAATAGAAAGCTATGCAGTAGGGTAATTCCAAACAGTTTCTAGAGTAGGTTACATGGTCAGTACAACATTGTGGGCCGAAGGGCCTGTAATGTGCTGTAGATTTCTATGTTCTATGTTCTAAATTTTTCTATTTGTTCATCACATACAGAAAAACAGCAGCAGAGAAAATGGCCAAAAACAAAGAAAATCCAGTAAGTCCTGTATTACTTTACATCCTTAGACAATAAGATAGTTTTCCTCTCTCCTCACAGATCAGCGCAATGGAAAATTGTCCAAATGTAATCACCTGAATCCAGATGAACTTATAGATTGGGTTATTTGTTACGTTTGAGCGTAGTCCAGACATGATTTCCATCTGGGCTTACAACCATTTGAGGAAGGGTGTGCTCCAAGAGAAATCTGAAGCTCATCAATAAAATAAACAACAAGCTTTCTGTCTAGAATTATTGATTTTAAAAAGCCGGGAGGTATGTAATCTTTAATTTGGTTACATTTAGAGTATTTCACAAACCTTAATGTGCCTGTGCTATGAAGATGTTAATGCAGATTAAATCATACAAAAATAGAGAGAGTGTATTTATTTGGAGAAAAAGAATATCCTGGTTTCTTCATGAAAGAGAAGACCGATTCATGGCCTGACAGCAAAGACGTTTCCACTTTCAGAGGCCAGACTCAAAAGATCCATTCCAATGAGGTGAGTCAGGAATTCAGGAGAAACGTGTTAAGCCAAGAGCAGTGAGAAAGCAGATAGAGTAGTCGAAATAAATAGTGTGTTCTCATTAATCAAATGTATGAAGCACATAATGTTGAGAGGAATGGAAGGTTATGTAGCTCCTATGAAATGAGGAAGGATGTGAAGAGTATTTTCTCAAGAATAAAATTCAGCAAAGATGTGCTCTCATCTTCCCGTTTGATGTGGATTGGATGCCCTGTGTACATGTTGTGGATCTAGTATAATGCTGAGAGTATAAGGTGTGTCTTTAGAAAGTTACCTGGTAGCAAGCTGAGGGTTTATGTTCACCATTTTAAAGGTAGAATTCTTGAAGTGTTTCTTGCAGCAAAAAGAGAGTGCCATTTCATGGCCCACCCACTAGGAGAAGGATGAGGCCACCAGGCCCCACCATTCAATAAGATCATGGCTGATCTTCTGTAGGCGTAAATTCTACTTTTGTACCAATTCCCCAAAGCCCTCAAGTGGGCTGTCAAGGATGCAAAACAATGCTGGAGAACACTGTCCCTCACTTACCTGCCAGTTTGAAGGTAGCTAGTGTGCTGAATGCAGTCTGCCCTGAATCAGAGAACAGGGGCCCAATAAGAAAAGTGTCACTGACTGCCACCAGTACACAAATCATCCTATGTGCAGATCTGAATGCTGGTCCCATCTCTATTAGAACACAACTGCCCCTCACAGGCGATTGGGAATGCAGAGGCACAAACTCAAAAACGTAGGCCAACCAGTGGACCAATTGTGCCATGAAATCAAGCAGTCTCAAGGCGCTATTTCTTAGAATTAATATCACGAATAGCAAACTTGAGGTTAACTCTCAGGTGCAGCATTGATAGACTGCTACATTGACAGATATATTCTCAAAAGATCATTTTTTGAGATATTAAACTGAGGCCCCATAGGCTCTCTTGAGATATTGTTCTGTGATACTGTTTTAAAGAAGAGCAGGGGAATTCTCCTCCATGCCCAAGACATTGCTCATCCTACTGATAAACATAAGCAGGCAGTAAAGAGTCCTGCTTCTTCTTTCAATTTATTGGGAAAAATGATCCTCTTGGCCATTTGGCTGCCTTCTCTGATCACATTCATTTGTCCTACTCTGACCAAAGAACACACTTCTTATAACAGAGAACTCAAATAAATTTTTTGAAATCATTCTCTCCTTTGGCCAAAGACTTCCAAATCAATAGCTTGCTGACAGCACTGATAGTTCAACTTTAACAAAAATGTATATATTTCCCCTTTAGGGACAAGAAAATTAATTTTCAAAGTGGAGTTTCTATTCAGTTCCTGCCAGGCTGTTTGATTTAGCTCCTTCAGATGGTTGGCCTGGTTCTCTCCGAGGGTAAAATTACACAAATAGTTTCTTGGAGCCCTCATTTAATAAACTCATTGTGATTTAAAGGGGGAAAATGTCATGCTTGTGCAAAAACAACATGAACTATGTTTATTTGGAATTCATCAACATGGTAGATAAGATGATGTAACTAAGTCTTTTAGAATATATGTCTATATTATATCCTATCTGGTGTATTTGGTCCAGAGTGACCCAATGGAGTTTTCTTTGTCCTGAAGGGAAGTTTCTTCTTTCCAAATATGTGAAATCACGATGGTCTCTTTTGTAGTACATCTTCTGAGTTCTAATGACAATAGATTTATGGAAGAAGCTTTTCAGATGAGCCTGTAAATTATTTACTGAAAGTTAATGTATCATTTCTCTATTAATAGTTACAATCTCTTTTCATTACAAAGTACAACTACCTAGATCACTCCACAGTGATATACCTTTTTAACATAGAAATAATAATTCTTTTACTGATTACCATGTCTTCAAAATGCATAATGGCATAACATACACACCTTACAAAAGTGTCAGCAACGTGTAAGGTATTTTTCTACACATTAGAGTCACAAGCAACTGCATATGTTGGAATATGGATCAAAGAAAAGACAACCAGAAAAATTCAACCAGTCAGACGACACCTGGAGGCAAATGGATGGTTAATGTTTCAGTTTCAGAGTCTAGAGGGAACATAGCCAGTGGAGAAAAAGAGAGGTGAGACAACGGCTAATAGGTGATGGATGGATCTACATGAATGGAGGATGATAGGCAGATGGAACAATTTGGGAGGGGGTACAGGAAAGGTGAACCAAGGGAGAAGAAATCCAGCTAACTAGCTACGTGGGTGACAGGCAGGTGGAACCAGGAGACGGGGTTGGGGGAGGATGAATCAAAGTAATGGGAGGGATGGGATGGAAAAGGTGAAGAAAGGGAGAGAGACCCTGGATGAAATGATGAGAGTGGGAAAAGAACTCAGGGAGTGAGGTGGATTGCCCAAATTGCATTTTCAGATAAATCAAATAAAAACAAAGAAAAAATGCAGGTCAGTCAGTGTCCAAGGAAAAAGAAACAGAATCAATACTAGTTTTTATTGACCTAAGGCCTCAACTGATGCATCTTTGTTCATTGCACATGACCCGAGTCTCCTGCTGTCTGCCATTCTCCCTCTCACTCTCATGATGACCTGTCCTTCAGTTCCTACACTGCTACAAGAGGCCCGATGTAAACTTGTGGAACAGTAGCTCATCTTCCATTTGGACATGCTGCTTTCTTGTAGATTCAACAATGGATTCTACAACTCACTTTCTCTGTAACAGAACAGTCCAGTCTATCTACAATCCAGGCTCAGTTTTTCTCTCTACATTAACAGATTAACCTGCAGATCATGTCCTATAGTTTCACAATTTATAACTTTTACATTCCTTTGTATTCTCCTCTTTAACTGGCCTCATTTCACAACCATTAACTCTTCACATTAGCCCATCCATTTGATCATCTCATTTACAAATTTTGCCTACACCATACTTGGCCTCACTCTACCAGAAATATTCTCTTTGTCCTTCTACCCCTCCCATATCTTCTCTATAATTTAAAACTAATTTACTCTCTCTCATTTCCAATACGTACTGACAAAGTTCTTCAGTCTGACCCATTGACTCTGTTTCTATTTCCACAGATGCTTCTTGATCTGCTGATTGTTCTCAGAGCTTACTGCTTTATTTCTCTTCACATGCTATCCCAGTGTGAAGATTGTGAAATACTTTCAGTTCCTTGTCTGCACCCTGGTTGAATTTTGTCCCTTTTCCACACTATGTCATTCTGGGTCCTGTCTGCAGTTTTGCAGATAAGTGGTAGTCACTAGAAAGTCCTCAATAGCCACACTTTGCCTGTAGATTATACTTGCACATCCAACCTCAGAGCTCTCATATGGTAGCTGCAAAACAGCACCCATAGAGGCTTTAACTTTGTATGTTTATACGCAATAATAGTCATACCACAATAGGATTACTCATGCTTCATCCTTGATGTCATTGTAGAGAGAATGGCTGATTTGTCACCTAATACCATTTAGAAGTGACATGTTTTATCACTAGGATAAAGGATCTGCTTGGTAAAACTGGCATTTTCTTGATTCCAAACACTTCCATTTTGATTTGGGTGGATATTTCCCCCTAGAAAATTCAAGTATAGAAAACAATTGTTTCCTCTTGTCTATTGTCCATCATGTGGCTTATTATCCCATCTACACCAAAACAGGACATGTCTCAAACCAACTTCAACCCATACATAGTTCCATTGTGCACACGATACTTTTATCTGGCTAAATTATTCTCACATTCATCAAGTGCAATTTGTAGCTTCCTATTCCACATCCATTCCGCATATGCTGGTACATGTTGTACCGTGTTTTATTAGTGTGGCTGCATATAATCAAATTATCATATTCTTCAAACAATGTCGCCAGGTCATCTTCTCGCAGCTATCACTGGGTACTAAGTACAGAAACCTGAAGACCCACACATCAGGTTCAAGAACAGCTCTTCCCTTCAACCCTTTGGTTACTGAACAAACCTGAATAATCCTCATTGCTATCCATTATTCTCTCTAAGCTGCGCAGGTGCATGGCCGCGCAGTAACTGAAATGCTCTCAAGAACATAGCCTTTGTTGCCGTGCAATTGGAATTTTCTTTTATTTGATGTTAATATAGTTTGGAAATACCTTGTAATTAATTATGAGTAAATGAATATAACCCATGAATTTTCTAAAGTATAAATGTACCTCAACTTTTACTGCAAAAAATTTAGAGTTTCAGTGTATTTACATGGTTTGTGTTTCAAGTTACAACACTGCTAAGTCCATAGCTCATTGTTAACAAACTGCTGATCCACTGGAAGCTGATGCCATTTTATTCTTGCCCTTGTGCCTGTTAGCTGTTTTGACTGCCTGGCATTGTTTACTTGTGTTGTAAGTTGTGGTTTGTGATGTTTGATGTGACAAGTTCTATCTTCTGACCTTTTGGTAAGTAATCTTTCAAAAAAATCATAATCTAGAAAGATTTTTAAATTAAAAATTGTTAGAAAAAGGTAAAAACTCTATACTATAAAATTGCTTGTCTGACTGATTATTTTGACTTACCTTGTTAAATTTTTCAAATAATAATAATAGCTTTTTGCATTCTCAAATAATAATAATTATTAGTTTTAGTATTCGAAGGATGTCGAAAAGAAAAGCAGAGAATGAGTTAAATGCTTTGAAGAACAAATCTTGTACAAAATTTAAGGTTGAATAGTTTTTGCAACTGACAGATACTGAACTATCGGCTTAACATCAAAAAAAAGCAAATAAATATTGGAGATATTTTTAAATATCAAGATACCAGTGATGTTGTATGCACCATTTCTGGGGAAGCAAAAGTTGGGGTCGAGTTCAGTAGTGAGAAAATGGAATGGAAAGTGGATATTAGATTACTTAAATGACATCTTAGCCAGAGAATTAAGATAGATGCAGTTACCAAATTCTGCAACTGAAGTAGTGTGGAATTTTGCGCATGTTAACTAAAAACCAAAAGAGTTTGAAGCAAGAGTGAAACAAGATGCACAAAAGGTCTTACTTTGATATGGTCAAAATGGTAATTGATAAGATTATCTCAGCAAATAAAATATTTAGAAGGAATTCATGCGCATGTGGCCAAAAAAGTAAACATACCAGAGAGTTGACGCAGCAAGAACTCTGCACTTGAATTTGATAAGTGCATCAGCTTTGTGCTTCAGAAATAGATAATGGAAGAATTTGGGAAATCTGCTTTCCATACACATGCACTAATTGCTGATGAAAGTACAGGCTTTCCTGTGTAGAAAATGTTAATTTTGTATTTTAAGTTTCAACCAGAAAATGAAACTTCCACTAAGACTGTGCTTATGGGTATTTTGAAACTAATGGCATGAGACAGAATCATTATTGTTGAAGCAATAAAAAAAATTTATATCAACAACAATCTTGATAGTCAAAAGATGATATTTACATCAGACAGGCAAATGTTATGCTTGAAAAGAATAATGGTGGGGCAGCAAATCTTTGACAAGAAATAAGCATTGCATTGTACACAGAGAAGCCCTAGGATTAGACGGCACATGGAAAAATGTTATCAATTATGCAGGATATAGAAACACTGCTACGGACAGTGTATACAATGTTCAGTTCACCAGGTCACCAGTTATAAAAGGAAAGCTAGGAAAATTAGTTAATGTCAGAGAATTTTAAGCCACTAAATGGAGTAAGATGGCAGTCAAGACATGTTGTCATTACTACTTTAATGAGGAATTACGAAGTTTTGATCCAGTATTGCAAAGAGCAAGTTCATGAATGTAATGATCCAATCAGCAACTACTGCCCGAAGATTGTGACTAATCCACAATATCAAGTAGCATTAACTGTCCTTAGCAATGTTTTAGAAGATCTGGCATCTCTTCGTAAATTCCTTCTGAAAAGCTGTTTGAATACAATTGAAGGATTAGATTCAAAAATTCGAAGTGCATTTACTATCAAAGAATGTATAAATTATACAACCTTGAGATTTGTTTACTTAGACAATTGCAAAACAAGGAATCCGAAAGAATCCAATTTTTTTAAAAATTTAAATAAATAAGACAAACCCTCAGTGCCCACAGAGAAAGAGAAAAAAAAAACAGAATAAATCATGCAAACAGTAGGAGCAAGCAACAACAACAGCATTCCAAATCAAATGAGTCTTCAGATCCAAATCCCCGAAGCAGCTTAGAGTAGGCTCAAGGCCTCAGTACAGAGTTCATCATATTAACTGGGCAAATCACCACACAACTCACAAACACAAAGCACAGAAGCCGGGGACAAACTCACAGTCACACTGTCGCAGAGAGAGGAAGCCCAATACTATCTGAGCCAGAATTTAAATTGCCCAATCCTTGCACTAGGACCTAGGCTCCACTGTATCAAATTGATCCAGGCCTAGATTTTCCTGCCAATTAAGCTGTTCTTGACCTCTCCAAATCGGCTCAGCACCCAGAGCAATCCAGCCTCAACGGACTCTCAACTCCCTGCCTTTCCAGTCAATCTGGGCTGGCATTTAGATTGTCCAAACAAAGTATTGTACCTCATATTAGTGCCTAGACCTCACCGTGGCAACTCACTCTGGGCCTAGAAAACACCACCCAGCGATCCTCTTCGGACCTGGATCTCAATGCCGAAGAAGCAGTCCTCGACCTCTATAAATCGGCTGATGCTTTGAAAGATCTACCCTTGCACCTGGGCCAGGGCATCAGAACTCCTTTGTCCAGTCTTGGCCCTCTCCGCCCCCCCAGATCATTTGCTCCAACCAGCCTGGCTCCAACTCTAAGTGCATGGATTTTGCAGCGCAGCAGCAGTGCACCTCTCTTGAGTTGGCTTTGCCCTCACTCACCTCTCCATTGTTTATAATGATAGTTTACCACACTACACTTCAAAAAAAGTGTTATTAGTAATGTTTTTAATCAAATCGACTACAGTATGATAAAGCAAAAATTACAGAAATTAATCAGTTACAGTCACAGTATCTTGGCAATAGCATTTATTGGAGAGACAAGAAATAGTGCACCTATAAGTTCTGACGTCGACACCACCCCTATTATTCAATTAATTCAATCACTTGGCTGACAGATTTGCTGAAGATGAGTTGTGGGAATGACAAGCTTCTGACCTTGCTGCTATTGCAAATGCAACCAATTTTGAATTTGGAAAAGAGAATGTTGTATGACCAACAAAAAAAATACTCAGCTACTATTACAAACTATGACAAAAGTGTCACCTCTAAAATATCGCAGCAATACTGTGATTTCAAATTTATTGCTTCTGAGAATTACAACAGGTTCAATTAAACATTCACTGATATGTTGAACTATGCATTTAGAAATTTGAAGAACTGTCAATTCTTGTTGACATCCTTGGAAGATTTCACGTTTCTAGTGCTGACTGCAAACCTGGATTCAGTCTTATGAATTCAATCAAATGTAAATCCAAAAAAAAAAAACTGAAGTGGAACATTTAGGTGATCTAACGAGGATTAAGACGTATCATTCATTTGGATGCAAAATTGCTCTGGACATTGTTTATGGACAATGGATTTGTAATAAAGACAGATGAGAAAAAGTTAACAAAATGTGAAAGTTTTTTTATTGTTGTACCTTCAATTCATAAATAAAATTAATAGTATGCAATTTTTCAATTTTTATTTTAAATATACAATAGTACGTATAACACAAAAAATTGCGTTTAAAGTGCCATGCTGTTTTCAGGCAGTGTAAAAATATCTTTCTCAGAGCAATGGTTGATCCGTGCAGCTGTAAAAAAGAATTAGAGGGAATGTTGTTGTGACCTTGGTCATAGCAACATTATAACCACTTTGACCACTTTGCACTACAACGGACTTTGCGTTTCTTCATTTTTGTTTGATTTTATAAAAGTTATGCTTAATTCATGTTTTTACTGTGAACATCGCTTATCTGATGCGATGTGCTGTGACGCTGCTACAAATACATTTTTCATTGTACCTCTGCACACATTCAACCTTGACTTTGCTTAGGACAGGCATGTTCTCAGAGTTTAGCATCCTCACTAAATCTCACCAAAGTAGATTTTCAGTATAATGTTGCTTCAGTATTGAGTTGAATTTGCTAAGGTAGCTTGACTCATTATCTGACAGCCTGCAGCGGTATTAATTGGCATGTCATATCATTACACTAGTTGTTAATCAACATCTTTACACAAAAGTCTGCTTCTGGCATGAATATTATCCAATCCTATTTCCTCATTGTCTGAATGTACAAATGTATTTACAAACTATAAAGTATCCTTTCAGTTATTGTTTCTAACTACCACCAAAGTTGCTTTTATTGCTCATTTTAGTCTCGAGTCTGTGGGACATTGGATGGAACCTGGCAAATGAAACACGAGATTGTTTTTTACTGACAATAATGTGAGAAGCAATGGGCTTTGCAGAAAAGCAACAAGCTGAACTGGTCTCACCACTACACTTTAAACATGGTTTTGTAGCCAATACACTTATCACGGCAGCTCTGTGAACGGGAATTGCAGCTGCACTGGTTGAGGAAATTCTCTATCATTTTTGGATCCCATTTCCATTAATGAAGCAATTTTACAGGTAATTTCAAGTATCAGGTTTAACATGCTCAGTGGCTTTGAGTGATTTCTTCATCTACTTGTCCACAGACAGACCTGTCACACAGGGTGCAATCCAAGGAAAGAACCCAGCTGCAATGCAAGGATAAAATCTCTAACAAAGCAATGTGCTCACTAATGGTATCAGCCCCTTGTCCTAAACTGGGCTGTAAGCTATTTCTAGCTGTGGATTAAGTTAATCTTCCAGTTTCTGCAAAGCATCTTTAAACAAAACTTCTTTCACCTTGTTTGGTTTGAGATTTGTCAGCATGCTATATGCTTCTGGCTATTCCCTTCAGGAGTATCGCTTTCTTTGATCTCAGATATCTTATTTTTCTGTGCTCTTACATCATCTTCTCCTTCAGTCTCAGCATTGTTGTTCCATTTAAACAGCATGGCCATCCCTTGAAATCTGCTTTATGTGCTTACACTCCCAGTATAGTCAGTTGGGGCAGCCATGTTCTCCTAACTCTGTTCAATAGTTAAGCAGCTATAGTCCAGTTTAGGTCAATGCCACTGTTCCCTGCAGTGGCTTTGCATTCTCAGTTGATACATATGAATGCCGTAGGCAAACAAGGTCCCATATGACGTCTGCTGGAGAGCACAATGAAAATTAGTTACTAGTGCCATAAATTCAACTAGAACTTGACAACCAAGTGTGTTTAATGTCCTTCAACAATCCTGAAGATGAACCACTTTAGATCATGTTCTTATTATCAATCTGAAATGCCTTGACAAATGTATTCATTCGTGGTGTATATATTTCAAAAGTGCCGGTGGCTTACTTACAAAGCAGAGCAATTAACCAAATGTACATTGTGCACCTTCGGTTCTCTGCTACAGAAAGTTAATTTCAGGCAACGTCACAGTCCATTGTTACGAAACAGACACACAAGTGGATCTGATCCATACATAGAGATAAATAGCCTCACCAGTCCAGAAAGCCCGTAGCCTTTGTCAAAGCTGGAGACCAACCACAGCCTCCGCCCAGCTCACTACGGCACCTGACTGAAAACTGAAAGTCGATCTAGGCAAGCAATTAAAGTTTCCTAGCTTCATTGCTTCATCATCCCTGAGTCCTGATGTGGTCATTCTGTCAGAAACCTCGAAGCAGGTGCTGATGGTTGAACTCACAGTGCCATGGGAGGACCTGATTGAGGAGGCATTTGAGCGTAAGAAAGCCAAATACCAGGAGCTGGTAGAGCAGTCCCAGAGACAGGGGTGGAGGGCATGATGTGAGCCCATAGAGATGGGGTGTAGAGGTTTTGCTGGCTGCTTGCTCTTTCCTCGGCATTGCGGGGGTGCAAAGCAAAGAGCCATCAGGACCATCATAGAGCCTGCTAAGCAGGCCTCCAGATGGCTATGGATCAAGAGGTATGACCCATGGACCAATCTTGCTGGGGCACAAACCAGGGCCTGATCAACCCTGGCTGGGTCGCCTGAGCAAGAGTGTCTGATGTTGAAAGGCCCAAAACACCCAAAGACCCCAGGTTACATCTTTGATGATGTGTCCCAGCACATCCTCGGATGTATCTCAGCACCAAGTATCTCCGAGGATTGTGCGGAGCAGACCGCAAGTGTCACCACACTTCTGGTGCCAGCATAGCATACCCAAGACTCAATAACCCTAATATACATCTTTGGAAAGCTGGGGGAAACTGAGTGTCCAGAGGAAGTACATGTAGTCATGGGCAGAACGTACAAATTACTTACAGGCATCGGCAGGAATTGAACCATGATCTTACTGCTGGTGTTGTAAAGCACTAACCACTATGCTAATGTGCACATCAAAGTTCAAAGGTTCCAAGTAAATATATTATCAAGTTACATATATGTCACCATATACAACTCTGAGACTCCTACCCAATCAATCCATAGAATAATAACCATAATAGAATTGATGAAAGACCATACCAACTTGGGCATTCAACCAGTTTGCATAAGACAACAAACTGTGCAAAGACAAAAAGAAAGAAATAATAATAATAAATAATTAAGCAATAGATACTGAGAACAAGTTAGAAATTTCCTAAGTACCACACTTTCTTCCTTTCCAATGCTCCCTCCTACATATATTTTAGATACTATAATTAACCTTAATCTATGTCAGAAAGGTGCATCGGCTATGATTTATAATATTATTATGAAACTTAGGAAAGCTCCATTTGATAAGATTAGGTCAGTTTGGGAACAGGAATTAGGTTTTATTATTTTGGCGGATGACTGGGTGCAGATTTTACAACTAGTCAATACTTCCTCTATCTGTGCTAAACATTCCCTAATTCAATTTTAATTTGTCCATAGAGCACATATGTCCAAAGATAAATTAGCTCGTTTCTATTCTCATATTAATCCTTTTTGTGATAGATGTCAGGGGCAGATAGCCTCTTTAACTCATCTGTTTTGGTCCTGTCCTACTCTAGAAACTTTTTGGAGAGACATTTTTAATATTATCTCAAAGGTAATGAATATAGATATCTATCCTCATCCTATTACTGCTATCTTTGGATTACCTAAAATTTCCAGTAATCTTTCTCCTTCAGCCCGTAGAATGATTGCATTTCTTACTTTAATGACGAAAAGGTGTATTTTACAACATTGGAAAGAGACTAATGCTCCAACTACGTTTTTTTGGTTTTCCCAGACGATATTATGTTTAAATTTGGAGAAAATTAGAAGTAATCTTTATGATTCTTCAGTTAAATTTGATCAGACCTGGAGATCTTTTATTCAACATTTTCATTTAATGTAATTTTTTTTCTCTCGGTCCATATTTATATTCCCTTCTTGTTTTTTTTTTTAAACTGTTTTTAATGGAGGTCGGGTTTGAGGACGTGATTTTAAGTACTTTAACTCTACTTGTTTCCTAGTTAGCCCATTGCTTTGCTTTTTAGTTTAGTTGCACGGTGGGTTTTTTTGGGGCGGGGGGGTTGGGTTTTTTTTTTCTTTTTCTATTGATATATATAAAAATTAGTATACTATTATATTACCTTGTTATTCTATGTTTAAATTGCACTGTTTATATTAATTTTTTCTGTATTAATATTTCCTGTAGTATATTATATTCTCACAGTGTATTAGTGCCTATATGGCTTACCTTCTGTGTACTTATTCGATAAAAAGATTTAAAAAGAAAGAATAGATACTGAGAACATGAGGTGAAGAGTCCTTGAAAGTGAGGCCATAGGTTGTGGAAACATTTCAATGATGGAGCAAGTGAAGATGTGTGAAATTACCAACTTTGGTTCAAGAGCTTGATGGTTGAAGGGTAGTAACTACCCTGAATCTAGTGGTTTGAGTCCTGAGATTCCTGTATCATCTTCCTGATGGCAGCAGCAAAAAGAGAGCATATCTTGGGCGGTGGGGGGGGTGGGGGGGTCCCTGATGACGGATGCTGCTTTCCTACGACAGTGTTTCATGTAGGTGTGCTAAGTGGTGGGGAGGCCTTTACCGTGATGGACTGGGCCACATCCATTACTTTTTGTAGGATTTTCTATTCAAGGGCATTGGGGTTTCCACACCAGGCTGTGATGCAGCCAGTCAATATACGTTCTACTATACATCTATAGAGGTTTGTCAAAGTTTTTGATGCCATACCATATCTTTGCAAACTCCTAAAGTAGAGGCACTGCATGTTTTCCTCATAATTACACTTACGTGCTGGGCTCAAGACAGATCCTCTGAAATAACAGCACTGAGGAATTTAAAGTTGCTGACTCTTTCCACCTCTGATCCTCCAATGTGGATTGGCTCATAGACCTCTGGCTTCCTTCTCCTGAAGTCAATAATCGCTCCTGGGTCTTGCTGACATTGAATAAGAAGTCGTTGTTATGGCACCACTCAGCCAGATTTTCATTCTCCCCGCTATATGCTGATTCATCACCACCTTCAGTTAAGATATTGGTGTCATAAGCAAAATTAAATATGGCTTTGGAGTTGTGCTTAGCCACACAGTCATAATGTAAAGTGAGTAGAGCAGGGGGCTGAGCACGCAGCCTTGAGGTGTAATTGTGCTGATGGAGATCGTGGAGGAGATGTTGTTGCCAATCTGAACTGACTGGGATCTGAAAATGAGGAAATCGAGGATCCAATTGCACAAGGAAGTATTGAGGCCAAGGTCTTGAAGCTTATTGATCAGTTCCGAGGGATGTCAAGCATGCCAAGTTTAAATCAATAAAGAGCATCCTGATGTATGCATCACTATGTAAATGTACATTAATTGATCTGCAGCCTCAGTATTCCAGATGTTCATGCCTCTCTGTTGAAGTTAGGCCTGAGGTTGTCATCGTGGCACCACTCAACCAAATTTTCTATCTCACTCTTGTCCACTAATTCATTACAATCATTGATTCAGGTACTGTGTTTGCCTCTTTGGCTGGAACCCTCAATGTTGGTCCTCAGTGGTACTTCCACTGGACTTTGTCTTCTATAGATAAAGCTGGACATCACACTCCTCAGGGTCGGGCAGGCCCAGGGTATCTATGACATTAAGGAATGCATATGTGCACAGTAATTTAAAAACAAATTTGCTGCTGCAAAGCTGGTCATTCTTATTTGTACAATCTTGAGAAATAGATAGTTTCTACTGGTATCAAGGTTTAATATCTATTTTTTTTTCATAAGTCTCTTTCTTACCACTAATTCTCCAATACTCCTCTCTGTAAGGTTCAGATAGATGTAATCAATTTGCAAACTAATTCTTGAATCTTCATGTGCATTTTATCAACCACATACCAAACTTCAAGTACGTTACGTATTTGCATTCTAAGAGCTGGGAATTCTGACTACTCATTTGTTTTTTTTTTTTTTTTTTTTTTTTTTTTACAGAAATTGCATTGTGAACTTATCAAAAGAAGCTTTCCAAAATAATTCTAGCATTCAAACTCAGTACAGCATAAGCCTTGAGCAACATCTTTTAACATTCTGCAAAAAAAAAAAATCCTTGTTAGGAAAAGCAAGATTTAAGATTACTTTCCAGTTGTCCAAGGTACCAATTACAAATTCTCAGTTTAAGTGTATAACAATCACACATTTCTGTCTGAAATGTAGGAATCCTTTTTTCATAAGAGACATTCATATGTTTGACACCTCAGTCTTGTTTCCACACGGAATCTGGGCCTTTCCTCTTTCTCCCGTGTCAATTCTAAAGGAAAGCAATAAAAGAATGGGTGATCAAGCAGCCTCTCACAACAGGGAGATGGGAATCATGGGAAAGTTGGCCAAACTGACCTTAGACTAGTACTGAAGTTTCCAATCTTTTTTAATGGAGCCTTACCATTAACTGAGGGGACTGTGGACTCCCAGTTGGAAACCCCTGGACTAGTGGAATACCCAAAATGACCAAACTAGCAAGACCAGACATTCAGTATGAGCTCACAGGCTTGTGATACTCTGGCGAGAACAGGTACTCCTGAATACATGCATGTCAATTGCTTAGTGATTGAATATTCAACATGAGAGTCTCAATTCAGGTAGAAAGCAACAATATAGAAGAATGAATGGAGACTTCGTTTTCCGCCCCTACCTCAGTTAGAAGGCTTCATTATGGAGTTTCCCCAAACTCATTGTCCTTTGAGACACAAGAGACTGCAGATGGTGGAATCTGGAGAAATACATGAAGACTGGAGGAGCTCAGTTGGACAGGCACCATCTATGGAGAGAATTGAACAGACAATGCTTCAGGTCGAGACCATTCATATTGACTGTCCAAATGAAGAGCCCCAACCCAAAATGTTGACTGTCCAGTTCCCTCAACAGAAGGTGTTTGATCTGCTAAGTACATTCATTGCCTCTCACCTTGCCATCCTATTAGTCAAGCTCAGAGATGTTTCTTGAAGGTCACATTGGGGTTGTAACGAACACCTACCAACAAGCCAGAGAAGTGTTAACTGTTCCATGGTGGTGGACAGTGATGTACCCAGAGGAGGAAACCAGAGGTTCATGAGTCAGTCCTCATCGGAGGATTAGAGGTGGAGAGAGTCAGGAACTTTAAAATCCTTGATGTTATCACTTCAGTGGATCTGTCCAGGGTCCAGCACATAAATGTCATGACGAAGAATGCACAGCAGCGTCTTTACTTCCTTAGAAGTTTACAAACATTTGGCACAACATCTAAAACTTTGACAAACTTCTACAGTTGTGTGGTGGAGAGTATGTTAACTGGTGGCATCACGGCCTGGTATGGAAACACAAATACATGAAAAAGATTACAGAAAGTAATGGATACTGCCCAGTCTATCATGGGTAAAGCTCTTCCCACCATTAAACTCAGCTAAATGGAGTGTTATCACAGGAAAGCAGCATCCATCATCAAGCACCCGACTATCTAGGCCATGCTTTCTCTTGTTACTGCTATCAGGAAGAAGATACAGGAGCCTCGGGACCCAGACCACTAGGTTTAGGAACAGTCCTTACCCCTGAACCATCAGGCTCTTGAGCCAGAGAGGATAAGTTCACTCAATTTCACTCACCCCATCACAGAACTGTTCCCACAACCTATGGACTCATTTTCAAGGACTCCTCTTCTCATGTTTTTGGTATTTATTTATTTATTTGTTTATTTATTCTTATTATTATTGTATTTTTTTTCTCACCTCGAGCTGGTAAAACCTGAGGTAGGGGCATAGCCAAGCACACTCATTTCTCAATTGCTAGGACCTTTCAGACTATTCTAGTGGTGTTTAGTATTGTGGCTTTCTAGAGATTTACATAAATATTGCTGTGTTGGCCTAATTGTGTAGTGACACAATGCTATTGTGTAGTGACTTTAGGATGATACCAGTTGTAGATATTACTATTGGGGCAATGTATACCTTGTTCATGTTCTGAAGTCATTCAATTTCCTCTTTTAATTCAGCATATTTCTAGTGTTTTTCACAGATTGTTTTCTGTATGTAATGTGTGTTTGGAATGGCTATATCTATTAATTCTTATTATTTATCATCATTATTACTATCTCTTTTTTTAAACTTTATTTTTGTATTTGCACAGCTTGTTGTCCTTTGCACATTAGTTGTTTATCCATTCTGCTGAGTGTAGTCTTTCACTGATTCTTTTACGTTTCTTATATTTACTGTGAATGTCCACAAGAAAATGTATCTCAGGATTGTATATGGTGACATGTGTACTTTGATAATAGATTTAATTTGAATTTCGAACTCTTGGCCGACCTTATCATGGCCTTTGCACCTTATCATAAACTTGCACTGCACTTTCTCTATAAGATCCTGGATTCTGCTCAACACACACAAAAGACCCTTCATCAGAACTGGAGAAAAAGGATAAGAAGTCAGTGTAAGAAAGTGGGGAGAGGGGAGGAAGAAATACAAGGTGGAAGGTGATAGGTGAAACCGCGAAGGGGTTGGGGTAAAGTAATCAGCTCCTTGTAGTAGGCCGATTGGTGAAAGAGAGAAGGGCTGGAAGAGTATATATCCGATAGGAGAGGATAGAAGGACATAGAAGGAAAGGAAGGGGGAGGAACACCAGAGGGAGGTGATGGTCAGGGAAGGTGATAAAGTGAGAGACGGAAATGGGAGTGTGGAATGGTGAAGGAGAGTGCGGGGCATTACCTCCCTCTGGCGCTCCTCCCCCTTACCTTTCTTCCATGGCCTTTCGTCCTCTCCTATCAGATTCCCCCTTCTCCAGCCCCTTATCTCTTTCACCAATTGACTTCCCAGCTCTTTATTTCACCCCTCCCCCTCCCAGTTTCACCTATCACCTGCCACCTTGTATTTCTTCCTCCCCTCCCCCCCACCTTCTTACGCTGACTTCTCATCATTTTTCTCTAGTCCTGATGAAGGGTCTCAGCCCGAAATGTCGACTGTTTACTCTTTTCCATAGATACTGCCTGGCCTGCTGAGTTCCTCCAGCATTTTGTGTGTGTTGCCACAATATTCCAGCATCTGCAGAGTTTCTCTTGCTTGTGATCCTGCATTCTGTTATTGCTCTCCCTTTTGTACTACCTCAGTGTACTCATGTTTTGAAATTACCTGTATGGATGGCATGCAAAACAAAGCTTTTTCATTATATCTCAGTACATGTGACAGTAGTAGACCAACTAGCATTTATTATTCTGTACTGGAATCCACTGTGTGCAAGGAGAGTGTAAAGCTGATTCGACAGGAACTTTCAAAAGGGAATTGAGTAAGTACTTGATGGGGTGCAGAGGGAAAGCAGTGAATGGGATTAATTGAATAACCCAAACAGCCTAGCAGCATTTTGCCCTCCTATATTAATGGATATTTTTGTGTATTTTCCACTTAACGTTGTTCATAAAGCATGAACTAATCTTACGTTATTGTTCTTGTAGAGGGTAAAGAAGGGATTTAGTATGCAGCTGAGAGGAAAGGCAACTGCAAGGAGAAATTAGAGCTCTTTTCACTAACTAAAGAGTTCTGCCAAGCACTTAAAATGGCTTTAAATATGAGTGAGTGTTTTGTTAAGGAACATATGAAGAAAACTACATCCATTAGTTGGTGAATCATTCTCTCTAGGGCAGGAATTCAAACTCACTGCTGAAAGAATAATGGATGAACGGTTGGATGGATTATCTTCTGCAAAGTTTAGTCATTAAAAAATATCATAATGGCTAAACTGTTTTGGACTGGATAAATTAGAACTGGATTTTAAAAAGCTGCAGAAAGTTCTGAACTCAGTTAGCTCCATCATGGGCACTAGCTTCCATAGCATCCAGGATGTCTTCAAGGAGAAATGCCTCAAAAAGGCACCATCCATCATTAAGGACCCCCATCATCCAGGACATCCCCTCATCTCATTGCTATCATCAGGGACGAGGTACTGGAGTCTGAAGGCACACAATCACTGATTCAGGAACAGCTTCTTCCCCTCTGCCATCAGATTTCTGAATGCACTACTTACGTAATTTAGCTATTATATATAGTCACTGGTGAGGCCAAGAGGGGGAGCTTGACGACTGGGTATCTCAGGATCTGCACACTTTCCGCCCAGGTTTGAGATGATGATAACCATCAGCCATTGTCCTTCGAGAGAGACGGGTGCCAACGACCAATATAGATATATATTCATGACCTATGCTGCTCATATTAATGCTTCTGATACTGAACTGCTCCGAAATTTCTTCTCAGCACTCGTCAAGACAGGCTCCTGAATCCATTAAGTTCATGCCATCCACCAACCACCCATTTACACTATTCGATTGTATTCTCCCCACATTTTCCTCAGCTTCTCCCAAATTCCACCACTCACCTGCACAATAGGGACAATCTACAGCAGTCAATTAACCTACCTGTACACACACCCGGGCATATGAGAAGGAACCTGTGTAACCCTTACAGTCACAAGGAGCACATACACCCATCATACAGGCAGCCTTCACACAGTGAACCTGGGTCACTGCACCATTGTTCCACCTACCTACATGGTATTTACTCTCCATTTCTGTGTCTTCAAAGTGGCCAACATGACCCATCCAAGTTTTAGAAAATAACAGTTGAAACTTCTTTTCAGGGTCCACGGCAGCTAACTTCATTGTCTGACTGCAGTCAAGTATTAATGTAGGTTTTTCAGATGGTCCTATTATGAAAAATAACAACCAAAATCAGCTTTTCTGAAGGTTGATGTAATATTGTAAATGCAGAAAAGCAAATAATTCAAACTTTAATTTTAATAACTATTGATTTAAACAGAGTTGAAGTCAAATCCCTGGTGTCTTTGTACACCCATTTTTTGTATTCGTACAGTTTGCTGTCTTTTGCACATTGGTTGTTCATCCATCCTGTTCAGTGATTCTATTATGGTTCTTGTATTTACTGAGCTTCCCACAAGAAAACAAATCTCAGGGTGAATATAGTGATATTTATTTATTTATCAACGTGTACTTTGATAATAAACTTACATTGAACTTCGAACTTTGAACCCAACAACAAAATATCAAGGAGGAATAACCTCTTGCTGTCACATCTTCTTTGATCTGAATAAAGTTATAAATCTATTATCAAATGTGAGGTGAGGTATAATAATTTTGAACACAAGAACATTTCAATGTAATATTAATTACAATTAAAATACTCTGTTAAATATCATCAATGTACACTATTTAATTCCAAATTCAGGCATAGAATTCTTCCTAATTTGTGTGGGAGAAAGAATAATCATGCCTTATTAATGATGGAATTATTTGTAAATACTGCCTTTAGGAAACTTGGATTGCATAATTATTATACTGTTAATAATAAAGATTTATGAGTGAAATTAATTAGAGTCGATTTATGAATGAAAGGTAAATTAACTTGGACAACTGCTTTTCCTCATAATCATCTAAGAGCATTTCAGGTGATGTTTTGTATGGATAAACTATTGATAAAATGAACTAATTATACATCATTTGCATACTTACTGTAGCTTGTGAAAGTATATATTCCCCTATAAATCAATAACATTCTTGTTAAACATGTAGCATACAATTGGAGAGATTAGTTTGTTTAATCTTGAAGGCAATTTTCCTGCAGGTTTCTTCTACCTTTTTCTTTCTAATGTTCAATGCACTGGCTAGTGCTGCCATGAGGCTGACCAAATCTAAATCATGCTCGTTTATCTTATCCATATCATTACAGGGCAGAATATTTAAATTCGGACATTATCACAAACATGCACAACATCCTCTACATTGTCTACCGATTCAACATAGAACATGTCCTTTAGACCAAGTGGGTGAAGGACTGGACAGAAAGGGAATTCCTGTACTATGAGGCTTTCTCAGGTCGGCTGTAGAGCCACAGTGCACAAGTGGCAAGTGTTGCCTCATGCTGAAGTTCTACGTGTCTCCCACACTGTGATGGCTGGGTCAGCCCAATCCAGTAAGACAAGCTTCAAACATCAAGCGTCATAAGCATCACAGCAAGCTGGAGCATACCCGCTCACTTGCCCATGATAGAAAAGTTCTTGAAGAGCATCTGCCGACCCGTAAGTTCTAAGTCCGCCGTTTGCATGAAACATGCATAGAATTTCGAGGGGAAGGGAGAGTATTTAACCCAATCGAGCATTTCCCTAACTAAATACTCAGTACAAATATATTTGATCGCTGGAACTGACCAACACATCCCAAGGAGTTCTCCCAGTCCAGTCCTTCCAACATACCATAAATTGGCCTAGAGGCTGAGACTGCAACAAGACCATATTCTACCTTCTAGCTGCCCTTCTTAGCAACCACATGACTCACGTTTAACAAGAATGAACTACTGATTTCTTTCCAATGTGCAGATTCATTTATTTAACACATGTACATCAAAACATACAGTGAAATGCATCAATGACACACCTAAGGATGTGCTGGGGGCAGCCTACAAGTATCACCACACATTCTGGCACCAACATAGCATGCCCACAATACTCAGTAGAATGCAAAACACAAGAAAACAAAGCAAGACAAAAGAAAGCATTACAAGCTGTTACAAGAAGAGCATTAATATCTCCCCTGGTTCATCGCAAATAAATTCAGGCATAGAATTATTTCATGATTTTTGTGAGAGAAAATATAATCATGGCTTACTAATGAGGGAGTTTAGCCTTTAGGAAATTTGGACAGCACAATACTGTTATACTGCTAACAATAAAAATTCAAGAGTGAAGTTAATTGGAGAAAATGACACACAATGCCAAACCCCGTGGATGGCTCCTCTGGATATCTACCCAGATCGTCTTCCAGCTGCTCTTCATGTCTGCCAGCTAATGGAAGTAGTCCTGTAGTCTGCTCTAAACCGGTTGCTCTTCCAGCCGAGGGAGTTATCTTAGACTAAGTGTTGCCATTTATCATTTATTAAGGTTCAGGATTGCATCCTATGCAAATGTCCTAAAGGATAACCTGTAAGGTCATCCCCTGACTTCTTAGACATGGCATGCAAGAGAAAATAACTTAGCATTCCACTTATAAGTATGAGATTGCACTCTGAACAATCAGCAATGATATGGTTTGGAACCATATGTAAACATCCATACATACGAGGTGTGGTTGATAAGTTTGTGGCCTAAGGTACAAGGAGTCAATTTTAGAAAACCTAGCACATTTATTTTTCACAAACAACAGGAATTCTGCAGATGCTGGAAATTCAAGCAACACACACCAAAGTTGCTGGTGAACGCAGCAGGCCAGGCAGCATCTCTAGGAAGAGGTACAGTCGACGTTTCAGGCCGAGACCCTTTGTCAGGACTTCGTCCTGAAACATCGACTGTACCTCTTCCTAGAGATGCTGCCTGGCCTGCTGTGTTCACCAGCAATTTTGACATTTATTTTTCCTACATTTACACACTTAGTCCAGCGGTCGTGGGGCATACGGATCCCTCCTTTGTAGAAGTCGGCGTCTTGGACCTCCAGAAGTGGTCCACAGCAGGGGTAATTGATAAGTTCATGGCCTAAGGTAGAAGGGGATGAGGAGAAACTTCAAACTTTCTGCATTTTCACACAAAGAGCTGAACTGCACGTGCACGTAACGAGAGCTGTATAACTCACCTCCTTCTACCTTAGGCCATGAACTTATCAATCTCCCCTGCTGTGGACCACCTTGAGGTCCAAGACACTCTCATTACATGCATGTGCAGTTTAACTCTTTGTGAGATAATGCAGAAAGTTTGAAGTTAATAACTCATCTCCTTCTACCTTAGGCTACAAACTTATCAATCACCCCCCGCGGTTCGCCACTTCTACAAAGAAGTGATCCGTATGCTCCATGACCACTGGAGTAAGCGTGTACATGTAGGAGGGGACTATGTTGAAAAATAAATACGCTAGGTTTTCTAAAATTGACTCCTTCTACCTTAGGCCATGAACTTATCAATCACCCCTTGTACTAATGAAATAAATTAAATGTATGAATATTGTCACAACCTAATTTGCTTTGTGTGCCTGTGAGTACCAACTCATTGATTCCTGGCTGCAGTACTCTTTACCCGCTCTGCCTTAAATTAATGGGGCTTGCTTTGCTGTTTGTTGTTTTGTTACTGGTGTTCTGTTGATGTTGTTGCACAACATTATGGGCATGCTACATTGATGCCAAAATGTATGGCGACACTTGCAGGCCGCCCCAGCGCATCCTTGGGTTGTGTTGGCTGCTAACGCATTTGACTGTGTATTTCAATGTACGTGTGATAAATATATGAATCGGCCAAATTCAAATACAACTCAGTCATCTTCTTCTTCTTCTTAGGAAATACTGAGCAGCATTCACAATAATTGTACTGCCAAGCAGAGCTACTTTTCATACAAACTTGAGATTTGACAGATACAAGAATAATAGGCAAGTTTTTTTATAATTTCGTATTCGGACAACTGTTTATGTGTATTACATGAGTTGGTAACGTACATTGTATGTGAGATCTCACACCAAATGAAGTTGACTTATACTGCAATCATTCCCAGAATATGGCACAATAGATTGTACTCAAGCAATTAAAATTCATAAATATTCAAAGACTTTTTTTTAATTCTCAATATCAAATAAACAAAATAAGGACCATCTCACTCACTCCCAATTGTTAATGTATCTGAGGTTATTACCTAACAGCACACATGGGGTCTCTGTCAAACACTCAAATCAACACATTCCTAAGCATCATGTTGCCAAACAAACAGCTTTCAAATCTTTCAAATTCTGTATTATCAAATTCTAGTGGAGGAACATATTAAACAAAGCAATAAATCATGACTAAGATTTTTGAAATAATCTTTCCATTAGGATCCCTTCTATAAACCTTTTGTTGACCGTCCAATTATTCACATGTTCTTTGAACAGAACCAAGTTCTTATTGTAATGAAATTTTAAATTGACAATAAAATCTCACATAGGGAAAATGATTCTTGTTTTACAGCATACTTTCCATTTGATATTGAAGCCTTCTCCCCCACCCCACCCCCAGGAAAAGCACCAAGATAATTACTGCAAAGAAAATAATTCTGGTTGAAGTGCTGCTGTCCTGGCAGATTAAACTGGGATGTGGAAGATGTCTGGATAGAGACACACAAGATGCTGGAGGAACTCAGCAGGCCAGGCAGCATCTATGGAAAAGAGTACAGTTGATGTTTCGTGCTGAGACCCTTTGGCAGGACTGGGGCCGCAGAGATCACAGAGTGGGGCAGTGAGAGAGGGTTTCACTGAACTCCTGTCGAAGGAAAGATTTAAACTTCTTCAGGGTAGACATCCCTGGAAGAGACTTCACAGTGTAGTAATCCAGCATCTGCACATTTTCTCTTGTTTGTGATGTGTTTTTGTAGAGTTGGAATGGAGACAAAAACTGTCTTTGTGGAAAGGATTTGTTTGTGTTCCTTTGTGATGTTAGATATCGCCCTCTTGGCCTCCAAGCAGAAAATCATAAATTTAAGCCCCACTCCAGAACCACAAGCAATTAAATGAAGGTTGGAACATGAAACAGTAGTAGGCAATTGCACTGTGGAGATTGTATGGTTTAGATAAGATGTTAAACCAAGATGAAAACAAAATAATTCATGATCATTACGTCAAGAAAGAGGCAAGGATTCACAATGTCCAAGTCAATATTTATCTATGTCACCAAAAGTGACACTGAGTCCAACTTAAACTTGGAAACTGCCCCTTTTTGACTTCAACGCATTTCAACCAAATGGAATTCAAGTGCACTAAGGCATATGCAGCGAGTCATGGTGTTCAGTGGCATGCTGTGGTGCAGGTTGTGGCGGTGTGGCTTTTATGGTGCACTGTGGTGTACTCTGGTGTCATGTGCCATGCTGTGGCAGGGTTCAGTGTGAGGCATTTTGATTTATAGTCGCACAGTATACTGTGGCTCCGTGTCAGTGCTGTGCAAAGCGTGTTATAACATGCCGCAATGTGACCTGATATTTCTCCCAGAGATCTGCTCTTTACCTAATAAAGCTGTTCATTTTGTTAAATTGCATAAAACATTGGGTAGGCAATCAGATTATGACCCATACTCTTTACACCGTTCTGTATTCCAGCCCTTATAATTTATTAGGGCATAATTAATCCAATTTTTCCATCACAGAGCTTAAATTTTAAGGGTATTCAAAACTAAAATGCCATAGAGTATTGTTAGAGAGATTACAACATCCCCATTCATTCACCATTGCTCGTTTGCTCATGAAAAGATATGAAGGCTGAAAAGTTAAATGAATTATTAAAATATATGGTAATTCCATCCATTCCCAATACAAAGTAAATGGGTAATTATGTCAAGTTCACACTATTATGGTGATTTAAGTGCACTACCTATCAACAAGGACCACAGCAGGACATGTGCAGATGCAGGCTACAATTGACAGCAACTTTGGATATCATTGCTGAACTCCAGATGCAGAGATGCTTGGAGTTGCTATCACACTTCTCTTAAAATGGTAGTAGGCTCCGACAGTGCTGGAAAAATGCATAAGATTAAACTGTTACTACAGAAAGAGAAATAGTCAGTATTTTGTGTCTGAGATCCTTCTTCAGAATCCTGACAGAGCTCCCTTTGTTTGACAGATAAAGGCAGGGTCACAGTGCTCATTCTGGAAACTACACATTAATAACAATGTCAAAGCCTTGCAGACGATGCCTGCCATCTTGCTGCAGGTCTGCCAGCATGATACAACCACTGGAGAAGGTGAGATCCTTCCCCTTAGAGGACAAAAGATTAAAAGAAAATTTGACTGGTTTCAAAAGCATAAAGGGTATTAGGAGGAGAAGTAAAGAAAACGAGAATGGCACATGAATCTCCACTCAGATAAGAGACATTGTCACGGGTTAAGGAGTTGACACACAGAGATGAGGAGAAGCTCTTCGCTCCAAAGGGATTCTATAATCAGAAGTACTGTGAAAGCTCAATCTTTGAATACATTCTCTGAGTACTGACATTGAGAGCTTTTTTCAGACAAAGGGAATCAAATGATTTGGAAATCAGGCAGGTGAATATCAGCCATGATCTAATTGAAACTGAGTTTTAGTTATTTTGCTTTTTTAGTGACCTCAAAGCACATTACAATCATTGAAGTATTCCTGAAGTGTGCAATGTAGAAACTATTATTATTGGATGGTGTAGCAGGTTTGACGACCATGTGACCTGCTTCTGCTGTTATTTCTCATGCTCTTATGTTCCTTTGACTCCAGTGGAATGTCAGTAGCAAGTGAGGGTTAAAATACCTATTGAAATTTTATTCTCTGCATTGATCTGCAACCTCTGAAATTCTGGAGCGCTGACAGTTACATTTCAATTTGAGCAGCCTGTCAAAAATTATAATGTTAAAAAAGATAGGTTTGAAAGACTATAAAGTTTCTGCTACTTGTAGGCAGTTTTGTAATAAATAATGGGAACAGCAGCTCTGTGAGTTTTGCTCTCACAGCATGGAAGAGTGAACATGTGTTCCATTGCAAAATGTAAGACTTAGTTCAAAGTGCCCATCAAATGCATTGTATTACAATCCCTGTTATATTTCTACCAGCTTGTGTGGAGGTACAGACTGAGGGAAAAACCATTTCATTTCGTTTAATGTTTTGGAGCTGTGCAGTGTAACTTTTGAATTCTAAAAATGAGCTGGTAATTTTGAGCACACCTTGGAAAGAGAGTTGTTGTGAAGGGAGCTTTACAGCTTATAGATCGTCATAATTGTAGTGTAGTTTTAATTCATCAAAGACATCTCAAAAAAGTAGACTTGGGCTTTGTGTGATTGTGTAGAAAATCCAATCCAATTATTATTCAAATGGCTTATGGCTTGCCAATTTTATACTTTACTGATATCAGTGCAAGTCATATTTAAAAATATAGCTGATTTACATTAAATATTCTATAATTATAAAAATTCTAAATAACAGTTTTACATTTTATTACTCAATATTTCACCAAGATTTGACTCTTGAGTGGAAATCTATTTTGAAGAGCAGTGGAATCACTATGTGTTCTTGCTAATGCTGATTCTTCAATCAACAATATTTAACAATTGACTGATCATTATTATTTTGCTGTTGGCATATGAACTGAGTGCCCATAGTAACTGAGCTTCCTACAGTGTGACAGTGAACATATTTCACAAGTATTATAATATCTGTAAAATGCTTTGTAATGTTCCCTGATAGTGTGAAAGGTACCAGGTAAATGCAGACATTTCTGTAAGATCTGATACAGTACAGTAGATTTGGGCCCTTGTGTATAGACAGTGCTGAGAATGGTAAATCTTTAAAGGAAATGCCAGAATTCACTGTAGTCTAGTAGAATTGAGGCATAGCAAAGTTATTATTGCTGCTGGATTAGATCTGTTAGATTTAGATTTCAACAGGTCTTTGCAGAACTCTGAAGTCAAATGCACAGATGTTCCTACTTAATTGAAAGAAATTGAAAAATTGAGTGCATTTTCCTTCTACTGTACATCATTTTCTGTATTGTATCAATCATCATGGGGAGTCAAAGGAAACTTCTCAATCAAAATTTGACGCTATGCAGCAATTCATATTGTGTAAAGTCCATTCAAACTATATAACCATATGACAACTACAGCACGGAAACAGGCCATCTCGGCCCTTCCAGTCCGTGCCGAACTCCTACTCTCACCTAGTCCCACCGACCTGCACTCAGCCCATAACCCTCCATTCCTTTCCTGTCCATATATCTATCCAATTTAACTTTAAACGACAACATCGAACCTGCCTCAACCACTTCTGCAGGAAGATCGTTCCACACAGTTACCACTCTCTAAGTAAAGAAGTTCCCCCTCATGTTACCCCTAAACTTTTGTCCTTTAACTCTCAACTCATGTCCTCTTGTTTGAATCTTCCCCACCCTCAATGGAAAAAGCCCATCCACGTTAACTCTGTCAACCCCCTTCATAATTTTAAACACCTCTATCAAGTCCCCCCTCAACCTTCTATGCTTCAAAGAATAAAGACCTAACTTGTTCAACCTTTCTCTGTAACTTAGGAAATGAAACCCAGGCAACGTTTTAGTAAACCTCTTCTGTACCCTCTCAATTTTGTTGACATCTTTCCTATAATTCGGTGACCAAAATTGTACATAATACTCCAAATTTGGCCTTACCAATGCCCTATACAATTTCAACATTACATCCCAACTCCTATACTCCGTGCTCTGATTAATGAAGGCCAGCATACCAAAAGCTTTCTTCACCACCCTATCCACATGAGATTCCACCTTCAGGGAACTATGCACCATTATTCCTAGATCCCTCTGTTCTACAGCATTCTTCAATGCCCAACCATTTACCATGTATGTCTTATTTTGATTAGTCCTACCAAAATGTAGCACCTCACATTTTTGAGCATTAAACTCCATCTGTCATCTTTCAGCCCACTCTTCTAACTAGCCTAAATCTCTCCGCAAGCTTTGAAAACCTTCCTCATCATCCACAATGCCACCCTCTTAGTAACATCTGCATACTTTAATCCAATTTACCACCCCATCACCCAGATCATGAAGACCCTGGATAGACTTGTTCTGGAGCTGCTTCGGCCTATGGTCAGGCCACACGTAGATCCCCTCCAGTTCGCCTACCAGCCCTGACTAGGAGTTGAGGATGCCATCGTCTTCCTGCTGAACCGTGTCTATGCCCACCTGGACAAGCCAGCAAGCACTGAGAGAGTCATGTTTTTTTACTTCTCCAGTGCGTTCAACACCATCCACCCTGCTCTGCTTGGGGAGAAGCTGACAGCGATGCAGGTGGATGCTTCCCTGGTATCATGGATTCTTGATTACTTGACTGGCAGACCACAGTACGTGTGCTTGCAGCACTGTGTGTCCGACAGAGTGATCAGCAGCACTGGGGCTCCACAAGGGACTGTCTTGTCTCCCTTTCTCTTCACCATTTACACCTCAGACTTCAACTACTGCACAGAGTCTTGTCATCTTCAGAAGTTTTCTGATGACTCTGCCATAGTTGGATGCATCAGCAAGAGAGATGAGGCTGAGTACAGGGCTACGGTAGGAAACTTTGTCACATGGTGTGAGCAGAATTATCTGCAGCTTAATGTGAAAAAGACTAAGGAGCTGTTGGTTGACCTGAGGAGCACTAAGGTACCAGTGACCCCTGTTTCCATCCAGGGGGTCAGTGTGGACATAGTGGAGGATTACAAATACCTGGGGATACGAATTGACAATAAACTGGACTGGTCAAAAAACACTGAGGCTGTCTACAAGGGTCAGTGCCGTCTCTATTTCCTGAGGAGACCGAGGTCCTTTAACATCTGCCAGACGATGCTGAGGATGATCTACGAGTCTGTGGTGGCCAGTGCTGTCATGTTTGCTGTTGTGTGCTGGGGCGGCAGACTGAGGGTGGCAGACACCAACAGAATCAACAAACTCATTCGTAAGGCCAGTTATGTTGTGGGGATGGAACTGGACTCTCTCATGGTGGTGTCTGAAAAGAGGATGCTGTCTAAGTTGCATGCCATCTTGGTCAATGTCTCCCATCCACTACATAATGTACTGGGTGGGCACAGGAGTACATTCAGCCAGAGACTCATTCCACCGAGATGCAGCACTGAGCGTCATAGGAAGTCATTCCTGCCTGTGGCCATCAAACTTTGCAACTCCTCCCTTGGAGGGTCAGACATCCTGAGCCAATAGGCTGGTCCTGGACTTATTTCATAATTTACTGGCATAATTTACATATTACTATTTAACTATTTATGGTTCTACTACTATTATTTATGGAGCAACTGTAATGAAAACCAATTTCCCCCGGGATTAATAAAGTATGACTATGACTACAGATCATTAATATATATGACAAACAACATTGGACCCAGTACAGATCCCTGAGTCACACCGCTACACACCGTCCTCCAATCTGACACAGTTATCCACCACTACTCTCTGGCGTCCCCCATCTAGCCACTGTTGAATCTATTTTACTACTTCCATATTAATACCTAACGATTGAACCTTCCTAACTAACCTTCCATGTGGAACCTTGTCAAAGGCCTTACTGAAGTCCATATAGACAACATCCACTGCTTTACCCTCGTCAACTTTCTTAGTAACCTCATCAAAAAATTTAGTAAGATTTGTCAAACATGACCTTCCACGCACAAATCCATGTTGACTGTTCCTAATCAGACTGTCTATCCAGATAATTATATATACCATCTCTAAGAATACTTTCCATCAATTTACCCACCACTGACGTCAATGTCACAGGCCAATAATTGCTAGGTTTTCTCTTAGAACCCTTTTTAAACAATGGAACCACATGAGCAATACTCCAGTCCTCTGGCACCATCCCTGTTTCTAATGACATTTGAAATATTTCTGTCAGAGCCCCTGCTATTTCTATACTAACTTCCCTCAAGGTCCTAGGGAATATCTTGTCCGGACCTGGAGACTTATCCACTTTTATATTCCTTAAAAGTGTCAGTACTTCCTCTTCTTTAATTGTCATACTTCCATAACTACCCTTCTTGTTTCCTTTACCTTACACAATTCAATATCCTTCTCCTTAGTGAATACCGAAGAAAAGAAATTGTTCAAAATCTCCCCCATCCCTTTCGACTCCGCACATAGCCGTCCACTCTGATTCTCCAAGGGACCAATTTTATCCCTCACTATCCTTTTGCTATTAACATAACTGTAAAAACCCTTTGGATTTATTTTCACCTTACTTGCCAAAGCAGCCTCATATCTTCTTCTAGCTTTTCTAATTTCTTTCTTAAGATTCTTTTTACATTCTTTATATTCCTCGAGTACCTCATTAACTCCAAGCTGCCTATATTTATTGAAGATCTCTCTCTTTTTCTGAACCAAGTTTCCAATATCCCTTGAAAACCATGGCTCTCTCAAACTTATAACCGTTCCTTTCAACCTAACAGGAACATAAAGATTCTGAACCCTCAAAATTTCACCTTTAAATGACCTCCATTTCTCTGTTACATCCTTCCCATAAAACAAATTGTCCCAATCCACTTCTTCTAAATCCTTTCGTATCTCCTCAAAGTTAGCCTTTCTCCAATCAAAATCTCAATCCTAGGTCCAGTTCTATCCTTCTCCATAATTACACTGAAACTAATGGTATTGTGATCACTTGACCCGAAGTGCTCTCCAACAAATACCTCCGTCACCTGCCCTGTCCCATTCCCTAACAGGAGATCCAACACTGCCCCTTCTCTAGTTGGTACCTCTATGTATTACTCCAAAAAACTATCTTGCACATATTTGACAAACTCCAAACCATCCAGCCCTTTTACAGAATGGGCTTCCCAGTCTATGTGTGGAAGATTAAAATCTCCCATAATCACAACCTTGTGCTTACTATAAGTACCTGCTATCTCCTTACAAATTTGCTCCTCCAGTTCTCTGTCCCCATTAGGTGGTCTATAATATACCCCTATAAGCATCACAACACCTAAAGTACATGCTGCGATAACAAGAATCCAATATCCATTCAAAGCAGACTCACCTATAGCCTCAAGATGGCAAGAAATAATCAAAAATGTCCATATTCATAGCAATGCAGACATTTTCAAGCACAGGACAGACACATGGATAACATTTCACGGCTCAAACTTCACTCCTGTGGTTTACACTATCCCAACAAAATCATTGTATAATAGCTAGGTTGTCAAAATCACACTATTTTACTCTGGATATATAAATTGAATAGAGCTCCCAGAGTTCAGTTATGATAACATTCTTCAACCGATAGCGGGCTTGCCTGGCTCAAAGATTGTGCCTTTAAATTCTTCTCTAAAGTGGAAAGCACAAAATTCTATGTCAATATTCCAGTGATATGAAAGGTCCCACTGCATTATTATAAACAGAGGACTTACCTCCAATGCCCTTGCAGAGTTCTCTCAGATATTGTCAAAAGACCTCACTTTTCTGAGTGTTACACTTTCTTTTCTGACCTCTGATATATTTACATTAGGACAGGACAGAATAAGGCAGACAGTGTCTAGTCTATATCAATTTTTTTTTAATGGCAGATGCTGGCAATCTAAAATAAAAACAGGAAATGCTGGAAATTCTCAACAGAATAGGTAGCATCTGTGGGAATAGAAAGAAAGTTAACAGTCTGTGCCTGTCTCTAGCTGACATCTTCTCTCCTCGTGTTAGAATGTATATTTATCTCTGTAGCTTTGACAAATCTGGACATGTTCAGCTCTATAGTTGGGAGCTTTGCAGAGTGAGCCACACAGATTACTCCACAGCAATACAAACATACGCCACCCATGAATGAAGTGAAAATTTGACCTTTATGCTTTGTAAGTTGCCTCACGGGGTACTGGTTAAGATAAATAATAGAAGTGTGATTTTCACAATGCAATACTTTGTATCGTAAGAATGGAGATGTGAATCAATCTTCAGGCCATGACACTCAGGGACTAAGGCTGCTTTAATACTTTTAAATATTATTTTTTGTAACCATGTTTTTTTGCTATCATAATTATATGTGCTACATGTGCAGTGTGCTGTGTGCAACTATTGGTTCTGTGTTTTGCACCTTGGCCCCAGAGGAATGGGGTTTCATTTGCATGTATTCATGTGTATGGTTGAATGACAATTAAACTGGAACTTGAATGTAGACACAAGAGACTGCAGATCCTGGAGAACTCAGGTCAGGCAACATCTGTGGTGAGAAATGGATCATCAGTATTTCAGGTTGAGACTCTTCACTTGGACCAGACATTTCCCTTTACTGATGCTGCCTGACCTGTTGAGTTCCTCCTGCAATTTGTTCTTTTTTGTTTATGAACTGATTATGTCCAACTCAGACCTCAAACATTTTAAGCCAAACAAATCACTGCATTATATCCTCCTCTTTAGTTTGTAAGTACCTTTCAGATTTATGCTACATTCAAATGTTAGATAAGCAAATTCCAAGGAGTTTTGATAACTTTATCTGAGTTGTAAAAGTAGTCTTGGATTTTGCTCTGTGGTATTCAGCTCAACTTTTTCTGGACTAATTAACAAAAAATTCAACTAATGCCATAACTGTTCCAGCATGCCTTACTGTCAGGGAATCCTATGTGGGTGAGCAAGTTAACCAATATTGCAGCTCTATCATCTATCAAAAATTTCAGCCATTGTTGGTGCAGGTCTAGTCAACAAATATGACAGGTTCACAACTTTCTGATTATTTCAGTGGCAAATCAATTGACAGGGACTAAAAAGAGCATCCAGCACACTGCAGGGGATCTCTGAAACTGTGCTCCAGATGTTTATGTTGCTTCAACTACAAGTGTTGCTTAAAATTTACTCAGTAATAGACAGACAGCTGATAGCGTTATCAAAAGACATGAGCAGAATCAGGCCATTCAGCCCATCGAGTCTGCTCAGTCATTCCATCATGGATGATCCTGGATCCCACTCAACCCCATAGACCTGCCTTCTCGCCATATCCTTTGATGCCCTAACTGATCAGAAAACTATCAACTTCCACCTTAAAATATACTCAAGGACTTGGCCTCCACCACAGTCTGTGGCAGAGCATTCCACATGTTCACTACTCGCTGGTTTAAAAAAAAAAATTCCTCCTTACCTCTGTTCTAAAGGGTTGCCCCTCAATTTTGAGGCTGTGCCCTCTAGTTCTGGATGCCCCCACCATAGGAAACATAATTATGAGGATAACAAAATAAAGGACCTTCTTTCTGGTTGAACTGAGAAGTCAGTTTATAACCTCTATTAAGAATAAGGTTGTCCAATGTCCCAGAAAGTAGATACTTCACTGAACAAATTCTAAAGAAAGAGCTTTTGATTGGCTCTGGTTCTCATGTACTAAGTAAAAATACTTCTTTGTTATTTAAGTAGGTATAATGTTTTATTAATTATTAAGCTGTTTTTCTCCACACTGTGGAGGAAGCTAAGAGTCAACTGCATTGTTTGGTCTGGAGTCATGTATAAGCTAATACAGGTAAGGACAACAATTCATTCTCCAAAAAACATTTTCAAATCATATGTCCAACATACAAAACTATTAGATTATGAGAAGACTGAGTGTCCTTTTATTGTCATTTAGAAATGCATACATGCATTAAAAAATGATACAATGTTTCTCCGGAGTGATATCACAGAAAACAAGATGGACCAAAGACTAACACTGACAAAACCACATAATAACATATAGTTACAGCAGTGCAAAGCAATACCATAATTTGATAAAGAACAGACCATAGGCACAGTAAAAAAAAGTCTCAAACTCCCGAGTCGATCAACTCCCAAGTCCCTGTTAGCAGGCGGCAAAAGGGAGAAACTCCCTGCCATAAATCTCCAGGCACCGTCAACTTGCCGATACCTTGGAAGCAGCTGATCACAGCCGACACTGAGTCAATCCGTCTGAAAACTTCAAGCTTCCGACCAGCCTCTCCGATACAACCTCCCAAGCGCCATCCTCTGCCGAGTGCCCTCGACCTCTCCCCAGCTGCTGAAACACGCAAAGCTGAGGATTTCAAGGCCTTCAGCTCCAGAGATTCCAGTTACCACACAGTAGCAGCGGTAGCAAAGCAGACATTTCAGAAGTTTTCCGGATGTTCCGCTGCGCTCTCACATCTGTCTCCATCAAATCAGGATTGTGCACGGTCCCCTACTTGACAGGTAACATTCATCACCGAAGTGGCCACGCACGCTGTCGTCGCGCTGCCTTCTCCCCCCTCCTGGCATTATTCTTTATTCTTCCAAGAATTTGGTAATTTAATAGCCATCAATATTGGGATGATCATATTTTTAATTCCTCATTTTATTTAGTTACTCAAATTTAAATTCACAAACTTCTATGGTGGAATTCCAATTCAAAATTCAAAGTAAATTTATTATCAAAGTATGTGTATTTTGCCATTAACTACTCAGATCAAATTTCTTGTAGGCAGTTTCAGGAAAAACAAATACAACAACATTTTATGAAAAACTATACATAAACAGACAAAGACAAACAACTAATGTGCAATAGAAGACAACTTGCAGAAATAAAAATAATAGAGAACATGAGTTGTAAAGAGTCTTTGAAAGTGAGTGTGGGTTGTACAATCAGCTCAGAGTAGTGGTGAATTAAGTTATTCATGCCTGTTCAGGAGCCTGTTGGCTGTAGGATACTAAATGTTTCTGAACCTAGTGGTGTGGCACCCAAGGCTTCTGTACTTCCTGCCTGATGGTAATACCAAAAGAGCATGTCCTGGATGGTGGGGGTCTTTGATGATGGATGCTACTCTCTTGTGGTAGTGCTCCGTGTAAATGTACTCAGTGGTGGGAAGGCACTGCCTGTGATGGACTGGGCTGTTTTCACAACTCTCTGAAGGCATTTCCATTCCTGGACACTGGTGTTTCCATACCAGGCCATGATGCAACCAGTTACTCTCCAGTGTGCTCCTATAAAGATTTGTCAAAGTTTTAAGTGACATATGGAACCTATGCAAACTTCTAAGTAGAGCACTGTCTTAGAAGCTTGCATAGATTTAGCATGTCACTAAAACTCTATGGTTCCTGTTCCAGTGGTTCAGAACCAGCTCATGTGTCCAGAGCTCTGGCTGAACCACTATCTTGTACTTAGAGAATCTAATTCATTATTTACGCTGTTCACTTATTTAGGCTTTCGACGATAAAATTGTGTTTCGTTGTGTTATTGTTAAATTAATTTTTCTTTTAAATTTTTGTTAAATTAATTTTGCTCCATTGCAATCAAACATGTCAATCTTTTGGATGTGATTAATAGAATTCCTAGGCGAGCAAATACATCTGTGACAATAGGGAGAAGCAGAAAACCACTTATGAATATGAACTGTGGTTTAAAGGCAAAAATAATCCACGACTATAGAGAAAACAAAATATTAACTTGTAACATACATTGAGATATACTGTACATGGTATTTTCATGTTAATTAATAATAGGTTCTTGCCACAAGCTCTTCTACTCAGCTAATACAATGGGATTAAACACTTTAGCAATCGCACTCCTTTGTCTTCATTTTTATTCCTTTTCTGTCCTTGGCTGGGCATATTCCAGACAGTCTAGATCTAAAAACACTTAGAAATTAGCTTGCTAAATTGACTGCTCATTCATACTCACAACTTCATTAAATAACGCAGTTTTTGGAAAACACATGGTTCTCTTGCTCTCTCGCTCTCAATAACAGGAAAAAATGGCTTTGATGAGTTTTGTAACCTACAAATAGGTCACCTCTTCAATTCCTGGTGTTCTCAGTGAGTTGCCAACAATACAATGTTGCCCTATTGTCTTCAGGGAGGGCTTACCTCTAAGACAGAGATGAAAGCAGCCCAGGAAAAATATAATTGGAAAGATGACAGGTTGCCTTTGTTTCTAAATGCAGCTAGTAAAATAAGGATTAGGTGAAAGGAGGGCTATTTCACTCAGAGTTCAAAATCATCCTATCATATAATGAAAAAGTGATACCCATTTCAATTGGTGTAGGAGATAGTGAAGGGCGGGTCATTTGGATACAGGCAAGTCAAAGGTTGCAACCTTCAGAGTTAGCAAGTGATTCTCTTCAAGTCAGTTCACAGTCTGAGTATGTGAATCATGCAGCTCACTAGTATGGTCATGCTACTGCATGTCCAGTCAAAATCATAAAATCAAAGAAAACTCAGTAAATCCTTCATCCCCTTTACACTAGAGGAACTGCCTGATTCACTGCTGTGAAAGATAAGTAAACATACTTCTTGTTACTCTGCAGGACTCTGAGTGTTTCCAGATAATATTATAGTGAATTAGGCTATGCATATTTCATACGCGCATGAAGCTGAACATTACCTCTGCTCTGCTGAAGTGTAATGAATGCAGTGACTGCTCTTAGACTGCACAAGTAATGACTCTGCTCTGTAAAGTATACAGCAACAATTCTCCACACTGTGTGGGGAGGGAGCATTAAAAGCTGAAAGTGACTTACCAAATCAAAAGCCCTTTTGAAGTTGCAGGACTATTCGTTCTCAAGCCTTTTAAGCAAAATGGTCTCTTATTAATTACAGTAATTACTGTTTCAGGAAACCACTTTTCATGCTGATAGATGGAACTTGTTCCACAAAGATATCCTTGAGCCATTGATAAATTAAAAGACTAATTTAAATGGCACAACTTCTGGCGATTTAACTTTGTATTCTTTTTCGTTTGCTGTGTGATTGTCCAATTTTCTTCTGACTGTGTTCCAAGTGCTGTCTACCCAACATCTGCCCGTACTTTTGCTCACTGACCTACAGTACATGTGCTTCCCCTGTGGTATCACCATAGTTTCCTCCCAAACTTCTCTCCTACTGAGATTCCTCTACATCTCCTACTTCCACCATTGGAGGGCATGCCTTTGGCTAAGTGTGCCTTAAACTCTGAAAGTCCCTCAACAACTTTGTCCTCTTTATCCACTTTTAAGATGCTTCTGAGGTGGGGTGGAGATACGTCTCTACCAAAGGCAGTATAGGCTGCTCCTTCCCTCTGCTAGCCTGCAGGTGAGTCACCCTTCAGCACACTGTAGCCCTGCTTAGCACCACCCTCCCCCCCCCCCCCCCCCCGATCAGGGTCTCGTAAAGCCATGGGAGGTGGTGGTGGATGGTCATACGAGCAGGTGGTGGGCAGTCATATGAGCAGATGGTACATATCACAAGTCCTGGTTATGCATCCATTGACACCAGGCAGACAATCTAAAGAATATTGACTATGTTTCCTCTTAGAAACATAGAAAATCTACAGCACAATACAGGCCCTTAGGCCCACAATGTTGTGCCAAATATTGTACCAAAGATTACCCATAGCCCTTTATTTTTCTAAGCTCCATGTACCTATCCAGAAGTCTCTTAAAAGACCCTATCGTATCCACCTCCACCATCATTGCTGGCAGCCCATTCCATGCACTCACCACTGTGTAAAACAAAAAACTTACCCCTGACATCTCCTCTGTACCTACTTCCAAGCAACTTTAAACTGTGCCCTCTGGTGTTAGCCATTTTAGCCCCGGGAAAAGGCCTCTGACTATCCACACAATCAATGCCTCTCCTCATCTTACACACCTTGTAATGACACTGGTCAAAAGGCAGCAATGGCAAACCACTTCTGCAGAAAAATTTGCCAAGAACAACTGTGGTCATGGATAGAAAAAAAGTCAGAAAAACAGCTTGAAGGGGATCTTCCCTACAGGCAGATTAAAGACAGATGAAGACCATGATCACCATGTCATACAACATGGCATATTATGATGAGCACACCCTCATCAGTCATGTTTACAGCCACCAGCTCAGCTCCTGCCTTGTGCTCACCCGGCATGAGATTCTTGGAGTTGCCCTGAACTTTTATGATCCCTCAGGATTAAAACACCCAACAGCCACAGTGCCATAGACATCCCATGTTTGGAGCAAACTGAGAACTGTAACTAAGCTTCAGATGTTGTACCCTGGGACACTGTCTCTGGACTGCCTAACAGGCCATGAAAATTAGGAACAACCAATTGCTAATAAAGTATTCACCATCAAAAGCTGATGCAAAAGAGGTTTCTGGAAGAAAAACTTTAACTGTGAGGCCACTACCTATGAAATTTCATAGTTTTACAATTACTTGAAGCATATTAGGCTCTCTGGAGTTGTTTATTTATTGATTCTCTGATCACACTGCTGTAGTCCTCATTTTCCATTCAGATCCTGTGTATCTGCTCCCTCCCTCTCGATCTGGTTTGCATCTTACCCTCACCTACACTTACTTTTTTCCACCACTTGCTCTTACTCTGGCCTGCTAAGATTTATGTCACAAGTTGTAAATATTTCTGAGGGAAGTACACACAGTTGCACAATTATTTTATTGATTAATTTTTATTTCATGATACAGTGTGGAGTAGGCCCTTCTGGCCCTTCGAGCTGCATCACTCCAGCAACCCCACTGACAAAGCCAATCAACCCTAACTTAATCACATGACAATTTGATAAGACCAATTAACCTACCAGTATATAGATACATAGAAAACCTACAGCACAATAACAGGCCCTTAGGCCCACAAAGCTGTGCCAAACATGTCCTTACCTTAGAAATTACCTAGGGCTACCCATAGCCCTCTATTTTTCTAAGCTCCATGTACCTATCCTGGAGTCTCTTAACAGACCCTATCATTTCCGCCTCCACCACTGTCACCGGCAGCCCATTCCACGCACTCACCACTCTGCGTAAAAAACTTATCCCCGACATCTCCTCTGTACCTACTTCCAAACACCTTAAAACCGTGCCCTCTCATTTCAGCCCTGGGAAAAAGCCTCTGACTATCCACACAATCAATGCATCTCATCTTCTACACCTCTATCAGGTCACCTCATCCTCCATCACTCCAAGGAGAAAAGACTGAATTCACTCAACCTATTCTCATAAGGCATGCTCCCCAATCGAGGTAACATCCTTGAAAATCTCCTCTGCACCCTTTCTATAGTTTCCACATCCTTCCTATAGTGAGGGAATCAGAACGGAGCACAGTACTCCAAGTGGGGTCTGACCAGGGTCCTATATAGCTGCAACATTACCTCTCAGCTCCTAAGCTCAGTCTCACGATTGATGAAGGCCAATGCACTGTATTCTTTCTTAACCACGCCTTGGACTTGGGACGGCAGGAACCTCGGAGCCTTGGACTTGGGAACGACAGGAACCTCGGAGCCTTGGACTTGGGAACGACAGGAACCTCGGAGCCTTGGACTTGGGAACGACAGGAACATGGAGCACAGAGCCAGGACCCCTCCTTGGGAACAGGACTTGGGGCCAGGACTCATACACAGGATGCTGAATACAACAAGACAGTTCCCAACACTAGGCAGCAGCAAACAGCCAGGCCTACCTAGCAAAGGCATGGACACAGAGCCAGTTCCAACTCAACAATAGACAGTTCCTTATCTTGATACAGCAAGGCTCCAATCTCACTCCAGTGGCTGAACTTGACAAGGTTGCAGGCAAGACTCCAGAAGGAAGGAGAAGGGAAGGGAACAGTCCAGCCTCAGGGTAACAGCAAAGACAGCCTAACTTACCCAACAGAGGCAAGGACAGGAAGGGACAGATCCAACCACATGGTACCAGCAAAGACAGCCTGACTTCCCCCATGGAGGCAAGGACAGGATACTGACAAGATAAACAGCAGCCACACTTGAATCCAGGGCCATTTATATTCCCAGCCCCAAGACGAGCATCAGGTGCCTATGTTTAAGCCCAACTGAAGCAAGGGACAGCTGGAAGATCTGGAGTCTGGAGTCCACGGACCGGACTATGAACCGGAATGCAGACTTCACGGACCGGATCATGATAGCTTCATTACTGGCAAGGCCCCAGGGATGGCACAATAGTGTAGCAATCTGCACAATCACTTTACAGCAAACACCAGTTGCAGTTTGGTTCCCACTACTGTCTGTAAGGAGATTATATGTTCTCCCCAGGACCACGTGGTTTCCTCTAGGCGCTCCAATCTCCTCCCACATTCAACCCAAACACACAGTTAGGTTTGGTAGGTTGTGGGCATGCTAAGTTGGCTCCATAGGCTTGGCGACACTTGCAAGCTGCTTTCAGAACAACGGTCACTGATTGATTTGACACAAATGATGCACTTCACTGTATGTGTCAACATTCATGTGACAAATAAGGGTGATCTATTTACTGAACAAGCATTGCATATCTGAATGAAGAATATTCCGGAACAAGGCTGGTTGGTATGAAGAGAGAGCAGAAAGAGGAATGGGAATGAGCCAGTGTGAGTCAACATTCAGAGGAAAGGTGGATTCTGGGACATGAACTAATGGCTAGAGGGGAAAGTTAATGCATCAAATTATTGAGACCATGAGGAATCAGGGCCTTGGGTGATTTGAGATAGGGGCAGGGAGTGAGACTGGTGGGTAGGGGGTGTGATGAAGGATGAAAGTAATTCTAGGCATTATTGGATTTGGAATTTGAACTGGCTTATTATTGTCACGTGCTAAGATACAGTGGAAAGCTTGTCCTGCATACTATAAACTCAAGATGCTGGAAATGCAAAGCAACACACACAAAATGCTAGAGGAACTCGCAGGTCAGGCAGCATTCACGTTAATGAATAAATATTTAACATTTGGGCTGAGATCATTCATCAGGACTGGAAAGGAAGGGAAGGGTACCAGAATGAAAAGGTGAGGGAGGGGAAGAAGGACAAGCTCGAAGGTGATAGCTGAAGCCAGGTAGGTGGGGCTGGATGGGTGAAGAAAGAGACTAGGAGGTGATAGGCAGAAAAGGAAAAGAGCTGGAGAAGAAGGAATCTGATAGGAGAGCAAAGTAGACCATGGGAGAAGGGGCACCAGGGGAGAAAATAGGCAAGTGAGGAGAAGATATAAGAAGCCAGAGTGGGGAATAGAAGAAGAAGGAAAGGTAGAGAGAAAAAAAGAATTCTACTGAAAGGTGAAATCAATGTTCATGCCATCAGGTTGGAGATTATCTAAACGGAAATGAGGTGTTGCTCCTCCACCCTGAGAAAGGCCTCATCATGGCAGAAGATCCCACCACAAGAAACATCTCCCCTCCCCACTCTCCATTTTCCATAGGGATTGCTCCCTCCATGATTCCCCACTAATCTCCCTCTTGGCACATATCCTTGCAAGTGACAGAAATGGTACACCTGTCCATTCAGCTCCTTCCTCACATCCATTCAGAGCCCCAAACTCAAGCTTCTATTCCTAACTTGTCTTCTTACCTCTTCTATTCACCTGCCTATCACCTCTCCTGATGCCCCTCCTCCTTCCTGTTCTTCCATGGTCCACTCTCCTCTCCTATCAGATTCCTTCTTCTCCAACCCTTTGCCTTTTCCGCCCATCATCTCCCAATCTCTTTCTTCATTCCCCTTTCCCTACCTACCTGGCTTCACCTATCTCCTTCTAGCTTGTTCTCCTTCGCCTCCCACCACATTTTTATTCTGGCACCTTCCCCCTTCATTTCTAGTCCTGATGAATGGTCTCGGCCCAAATCGTTCACTGTTTATACATTTCCATAGATGCTGCCTGACCTCCTGAGTTTGTCCAGCATTTCATGTGCGTGTGCCTTGCATACTGTTCATACAAATCAAATCGTTACACAGTGTTTGAGGAATTACACATTAAAGTAACAGAATGCAGAATAAAGTGTAACAGCTATGGAGAAAGTGCAGTGCAGATAAACAATAAGGTTCAAAATCGTAAGGAGGTAGACTGCGAGGTCAAGGGTCCATCTTATCACACTAGGAGACCATTTTATAATAATGGGGTAGAAACTGTCCTTGAGCCTGGTGCCACATACTTCCTGGCATTTATATCTTCTGCCAGATGGCAGAGGTGAGAAGTCTGTTATAGTAAGGGGTGGGGTGATTTATGTAGGCTGCCTTACTGAGACAGGCCGAGCTGTGTCCACAACTCCCTGCTGTTTCTTGTAGCCAAGTGCAGAGCAGTTGCTATACCAAGTCATTATGCATCCAGATAGGATGCTTTCTGTGATGCATCAATAAAAAATTGTGAAGATTAAAGGAAATATGCCAAAATTCTTCAGCTTCCTGAGAAGGTAGAGACGTTGGTGATCTTTCTTTGCCATGAAATTTATATGGTTGGATCAGGGCAGGTTACTGGTGATGTTCACTCCTAGAAACGTGAAGTTGTCAACCCTTTCAGTCTCAACACTATTGATGTAGACAGGAGCATGAGCACCATCCCTCTTCCTGAAGCCAATGACCAGCTCTTTCATCTTGTTGACATTGAGGAAAATGTCGTTGCTATGACACCACATTACTAAGCTCTCTATTTCCTTTCTGTACTCTGACTCATTGTTATTTGAGATAGATCCCATTGCAATACCTCAAACCACCATCCCAGGAATCAGAAGTAATGCATTTTCTCCATTATACCCAGGTCAAAAGGCCAGGCCTGTACATAATATTCCAGTTGTGGCTTCACCATTGGGAAATATATAATTGAAATCACTACCAACTCATGGATAACATGGA
Organism: Mobula birostris; assembly: GCF_030028105.1. Lineage (NCBI taxonomy): Eukaryota > Metazoa > Chordata > Chondrichthyes > Myliobatiformes > Myliobatidae > Mobula > Mobula birostris. The sequence continues at coordinate 71,250,651 of NC_092377.1, read as the reverse complement.
AGAATTAAGCTGGGAAACAAGTAGTAGTTTTACAATTTATTGTTTCAATTTCCATTTACTAGATCTATGATAATCAGAGCTCTATAAAGTCAATAAGAGTGTAACATAATGATCGAGAAAATTAACAAGTCTAGGCTCTATTAGAGTCAGTCTAAAACTTTAGATTGAGTTCAGAAGGGTGATCTAATCTCAGTCCTTCCCGAAATAAAAGGATTGGATAGCTACAGAATGGTGAAGGTGAAGTTTAAGGACTAAAAAGCAGTGACATATAATTATGCAAACACGAGGAAATCTGCAGATGCTGGAATTTCAAGTAACACACATAAAAGTTGCTGGTGAATGCAGCAGGCCAGGCAGCATCTCTAGGAAGAGGTACAGTCGACGTTCGGGCCGAAACTTTTATGTGTGTTGCTTGACATATAACTAGACATGTCTCCCCCTTTCAAAGGAACAATGTGCCCATGTCTATCCAAATGGCCTCTTGTCCTGTAGGTTTAAAATGATATATTTGACTTGAAAAGTTGTTTCACCTAAAAACAAACACAATAGCCCACAATTTGTCACCCATTCTCTGACCATCCATTATTTTAATCGTCAATAAACTGTATAACCGTTATATCTGTGAGGAGTCATTTTCAAATTTCCTCCAGCCATTATTTTAATCGTGGGTCTCACATACTGCAGCAGAACAATTCTGTCATGTGCAGACAACAGCAATAAGAACTCTATTAGGCATATTTTCTTCCTTAAGTACAGTTTTCAAGTCAATGGAAATAAAGAAATATTAAGATAAAAAGGTAGTCAAGCATTCTGAATTGGATCTGCCATTATATTATTGAGAAAATGTGTATTGCTGCAATGAGCTACATATTTCATTAGATTCTGAACTCCTTTTTGAACCATGAATATGAAATAATGTAGGAAGCCCATTTCAATCCAATTTAATTTTTCACCGTCTCTGAGTCCATATGTGAAACAGAGAAATGTCCATTAGTAGAAAGAGATTATTAAATTCACCCATTCTAAGTGAAAAAAGCAGGTTAATTCAAAAGACAAAGGAAAGTATGCATAAAATTTATGATGTCACCTTTGTTAACTATCAAACTATTTTATCCCGAGGACAGATATTCTTCATTGTATTAATCCTGGATATCTGTATAGTGGTGTTATTTTTAATAGTTCTGCACAGGGAATGTAAATTTACAAATGCCTAGGCATACTAATTTCAATTGGCTTACATTGCTTGCATCCTACTTCATGAACAATTCTCTTGCAGTGAATGTTTTGGCAAAGGCTATCTGGGTTTGGATCTTGGTTTATATTCTAATTGGTTCAATGGATTAGTGCTAAAGAGGATATAGGAATCTCTCATTCATTGCCTTGCTTATGATGATAGGAGGGGAGAGAGGTTCTGCATTGAGCTTCCTTGCAGCATCACCAGATTCATGTGCTGCTTTTGTTATTTCTGAACTTGATTGTCCCAACACAAAATTAAACCAAACACAACTAACTACAACGTCACCAACAACACAGCACTAACATGACTACACATCCTTACTAAAAGAATATAAAATAGTGCTAAGAGTCCATAAAGGTTCTAAAAATATTGATGGTCCCTTCAATAACAGAAAGGATAATCCGTGAATATAAAATCTTTGTACCTCTTGGTGCCAAGGAAGTCTAACACAGTCCTGTTTTCTGAAAACCAAGAAGTTCTCAAACTTCAAAATGTCAAAAATTTGAACTGCTATTTTTCAAGACATTCAACATTATCTGAAAGCCTAATCTAATTCCTCACTATGGTGACTGAACAACATTAGAACATAGAACAGTACAGCTTAGAAACATAGAAACATAGAAAAATAGAAACCCTACAGCACAGTACAGGCCCTTCAGCCTACAATGCTGTGCTGAACATGTACTTACTTTAGAAATTACCTAGGGTTACCCATAGCCCTCTATTTTTCAAGCCCTTCGGCCCAGAATATTGCACCAAACTAATTAAATTAGTAATCAAATGACCAACTAATCTCTTCTGCCTACACAATATCCATAATCCATAATCCAATGTCCAAATTCACGCTCTGAATTTTTTCAATGATGCTAAGTTCCCTGGCCCCTACCGCTTTATTTTCACCATGGATGTCCAGTCCCTATATACCTCCATCCCCCACCAGGAAGCTCTCAAAGCTCTCTGCTTCTTTTAGAATTCCAGACCTAACCAGTTCCCCTCTACCACCACTCTCCTCCATCTAGTGGAGTTAGTCCTTACTCTTAATAATTTCTCCTTTGGCTCCTCCCACAAGCTAAAGGTGTAGCCATGGGCACCCGTATGGGTCCCAGCTATGCCTGCCTCTTTGTTGGCTTTGTGGAACAATCCATGTTCCAAGCCTGTATTGGTATCTGTCCCCCGACTTTTCCTTTGCTACATCAAGGACTGCATTGGTGCTGCTTCCTGCACGCATGCTAAGCTCATTGACTTCATTAACTTTGCCTCCAACTTTTACCCTGCCCTCAAGTTTACCTGGTCCATTTCCGACACCTCCCTCCCCTTTCTTGATCTTTCTGTCTCTATCTCTGGAGACAGCTTATCTACCGATATCTACTATAAGCCCACGGACTCTCAGAGCTACCTGGACTATTCCTCCTTCCACCCTGTCTCTTGCAAAAATGCCATCCCCTTCTCTCAATTCCTCCGTCTCTGCCGCATCTGCTCTCAGGATGAGGCTTTTCATTTCAGGATGAAGGAGATGTCCTCCTTTTTTAAAGAAAGGGGCTTCCCTCCACTATCAACTCTGTTCTCAAACGCATCTCCCCCATTTCACGTACATCTGCTCTCACTCCATCCTCCCGCCACCCCACTAGGAATAGGGTTCCCCTTATCCTGACCTACGACCCCACCTGCCTCCGGGTCCAATATATAATTCTCTGTAACTTCCGCCACCTCCAACGGGATCCCACCACTCAGCACATCTTCCCCTCCCCCCCTGCTTTCTGCAGGGATCGCTCCCTACGCGACTCCCTTGTCCATTCGTTCCCCCCCCCATTCCTTCCCACCGATCTCCCTCCTGGCACTTATCCTTGTAAGTGGAACAAGTGCTACACATGCCCTTACACTTCCTCCCTTACTACCATTCAGGGCCCCAAACAGTCCTTCCAGGTGAGGCAACACTTCACCTGTGAGTCGGCTGGGGTGATATACTGCGTCCGGTGCTCCCGATACAGCCCTCTATATATTGGCGAGACCCGACGCAGGTGGGGAGACCGTTTCGCTGAACACCTACGCTGTGTCCGCCAGAGAAAGCAGGATCTCCCAGTGGCCACACATTTTAATTCCACATCCCATTCCCATTCTGATATGTCTATCCACGGCCTCCTCTACTGTAAAGATAAAGCCACACTCAGGTTGGAGGAACAACACCTTATATTCCGTCTGTGTAGCCTCCAACCTGATGGCATGAACACTGACTTCTCTAACTTCTGTTAACTCCCCACCTCCCCCTCGTACCACATTCCTTATTTATTTATTTATTTATCTATCTATTTATCTATCTATCTAGCTATCTATTTATTATTATAATTTTTTTTCTCTCTCTCTTTTTTGTCCCTCTCACTATAACTCCTTGCCCATTCTCTGGGCTCCCCTCCCCCTTTTCTTTCTCCCTGGGCCTCCTGTCCCATGATCCTCTCATATCCCTTTTGCCAATCAACTGTCCAGCTCTTGGCTCCATCCCTCCCCCTCCTATCTTCTCCTATCATTTCGGATCTCCCTCCCCCACCTCCCACTTTCAAATCTCTTACTATCTCTTCTTTCAGTTAGTCCTGACGAAGGGTATCGACCCGAAACGTTGACTGTACCTCTTCCTAGAGATGCTGCCTGGCCTGCTGCGTTCACCAGCATTTTTTATGTGTGTTGCTTGAATTTCCAGCATTTGCAAATTTCCTTGTGTTTCCATATTCTTCTATTTTCTTCACATTCCTGTGCCTATCTAAACACCTTTTAAAAGTCCCTAATGCATCTGCCTCTATCACCACCACAGGCAGTATATTCCAGGCACCCACCACTCTCCTTGAAATTGTCCCTCTCACCTTAAATGATGCCTTTTGGTATAAGAAATTGCATCCATGTTGGCAACATCTAAATTTTAATTTCTCATCATTGTTTCACATTGATTTATGACCTTGTCACTACCTATCCCTACGAACATGGGCGATCTTTGCTCTTCTCAAATTTTGGCCTCTTGCACAAATCTGTCTCTAATCACTGCACCACTAGAGACTATACATCAATGGCCAAGGCCGCAGGTGAAGGAATTCCTGTTCTACTGTAAACCTCTTGATGTTACTCTCCTCCTGTAGGCTGCTCCTGTCAAAAGCCTTGGGGAGGTTAGACTGAGGTGAAGGTGCCAACAGAATGCAGGTTGTTGGTGGTTAAACACCTTTGCTATTTTATATCTTTCATGCATGTGACCCATTCTGTGGGAATCTGATTTTCCAAGAGTGGTCATTTTAAAAATGAAACTTTGAATGCAGATTGGCAAAACCTTTCACAAGTCACAGGTAACTCACAACACCCCGGCAAAAAAAATCGCCACTTACATAATTTTACAAGAGAAAACCTCAAGGAGAGGAGTAGCAATCAGTAATGAACTCAGTGGAGTAACAGGCAAGGGATGCGGTAATTTTGGGGAAGAGACACTGGTCAGAGCAATCCTGTGCTGACAATACAAGTTCATACTGTGAGAATATTTTCTGGTCCCGGTGCTAAATCTGTGCAATCAGAAATGGTGCCAGTTTCTGCCAGACTGGCTCAACCAGGATTTAGCAGAGTTAACTCTGGCTCATTATTTAGACTGAACTCCTAATGGAATGTGGGCACCGCGGTGGGACCCTGCAAAAACGGAAAGGTGGGAAACGGTTGCCCTTAATTTCTTTTCCTGTTTATATCTCCTTTGGGGTTGTAATGAGAACTGTGACAGCTTCATGGCCTTTATCCCTGGGCACCCTGCCAGGTGACATTATCTCCTCAGCTGACCTCTTTGCACTGAGAATGTGATAGAGGTGCTTCCCACTGAAAAGCTAGAGATCACTCGTTTGCTTTTCACAGGACTTGTGCATCATAACTTACACCACCTTCCAATCTGACTGGCCCTTGTCTTTTTGTTTATTAATGTCAGCCTTGCTTTAAATCACGACCTCGTGTGTCCCAATTTTGATTCTAAGCTAAGGTGTGTCTCCTGCTTTAGCCATGCCACCATGCTCCTGGTTGGGCATCCCACAGTAAGGGGTGAGAGCAAAACCCAAAAGAAATCCACTTGTAAGCACCTCATTCTTGAACCTTGCACCTGCTCAGGTAGATATCCTTCCAGCTTCACTAAAACAGGTTTTGCATTTGTTCCTGTTGGTCTCCAGCTACAAGAGCACCCCACATTATCCGTAGGCCAATTTACACAGATGAACTTGAGGGAAGTGGTGTTCAAATGGTCATTGCGGACTGACAAATGCCACCGTGCACAATCAGAAACTTCTACATATTGTTGCAGAGAGGACCCGAAGGCAATTTGATGATCTTCACAAAAGCCACCTTAGGTCCTAATCAAATTCTACCATTTAGCATGTAGAAATGTTGTACTGGGTAACAGAAGTTTTCAACTGAATTATTTCTATTTGTGAGGAAGAACAAAACTGGACAGTGGGTGAAAATCACAGGGAACTCACTATTCACAGGAGTTAGTTGAGACTGTTAAGAGGGGGCGAGGGAGAGGCATTAGAGGAGAAAGGAGCAGCATTAGGTAAGGAAGGACGTCAAGAAGCTTCAGTGGAGAATAAATGCCATCTTGCACTGGTTAATCAATCTGCTCCAAGTAATTCAAAACTGACCAAAAAGTGGGACAGGTTAAGAATCAGGCATGTAAGGATATCCACTTAATTTCCTAACATCCCTTTAAATCTAGGGCAACATTCCTACTACACACAGTCAGGTAATTTGATATTCATAGGAGGCCAAGACTGAGGAAGTTCAGAATAGGAATGGGAAGGGAAAGCCACAGGGAGACCTGGGTCAAAGTAGTCAACAGATCTGCATTTGGCCCCCTAGTGCAGAAACCATTGTAAGGTAAGTAATGAATAGAGTGAGCTCGATGAGAGGAAGTGTGTGTAAGTTGCAGTCCCCCTTATATCCCGTGTTCGTGGCAAGAAGTGAAGGAACAGATGTTCCTGCACGAGAAAGGATGATGCTGGAATGGACTAAGACATCCCTGAGGGAACAGTCCTTCAGGAAAGCAGAGAGGGAAGAGGAGAAATGTACAGGTGGTGGGGGAATTATGTTGAACACAGGGAAATGACAAATATAGAGATTAGTTGGGTGCAAGGTGAAACAATGGAACTCTGTGTGAGAAGGAGAAGGAAGAGTTCGCAATCAAATATTTGCCTTCCACTGCCGAGTGAAATCTGCAGCTCAGAGAAACACAAGCCACTCACCAAAATAAATGGACAGAAATTTCTGAATAACAGAACCCAGAATTCTGTCCACCACATTGATACTAGCCCTTAAGGCAATGTCAACTCGTCTTAATTTCTCTCTTTTTTCTCAGTCTTATAAAAGTTCAAATATTTTCCATCCCCCTGCCCTTTGAAATTTACTATAAATTCTGTTTCCACCACCCTTTCATGCAGTACAATCTAGACTAAAATAAAATCTGCTGTAAACTGCCTGCTGTAAAATTCTGAAATGCCTGCTTTGCTGCTGCTGCTGCTACTGTGTGGTCCAGAATCTCCAGAGGGAAAGGCCCCGAGTCCTCGACATTACTTGTTGCTCGGCGGCTTGGGCGGGGTTGAAGCGCTCGGCAGAGGATGGTGCTCGGAGAGGTTGTGTTGGAGGGGCTGGTCAGAGGCTCGAAGTTTTCAGACAGAGTCTGCTGTGGTCGGGTGCTTCCAATGGTGCTGCATCGGCAAGTCTGCGGTGCTTAGAGGTTCATGGCAGGGAGAGTTTCTCCCTTCTGCCACCTGCATGAGATGATGAGGCTATCGGGACTTTGAGACTTTTTTTTACCGTGCCCATGGTCTGCTCTTTATCAAATTATGGTATTGCTTTGCACTGTTGTAACTATACGTTATAATTAAGTGGTTTTGTCAGTTTTAGTCTTGGTTTGTCCTGTGTTTTCTCGTGATATCATTCCAGAGGAACGTTGTATCATTTTTTAATGCATGCATTTCTAAATGACAATAAACGAGTACTGAGTGTCCTCATAATCTAATCTAATCTAATCTAAACAAGAAATTGTATCCTGGTTATTTTTCCAGCTACCTTTAAACTTGTGTCCTTTGTTTACTAGCACTCCTGCCTCTAGAAACTGTTTCCCTTTATTCAGCCTGTCACAAGCGTTTGTGATATTCCCCACTAGTGACAAGTTAACACCTTGACTTCCTTGCATTGAGGAGAATGACTTTTCTAGCCATTCCACATAAATGAGTCAATTTTCATTAATAAATCTCCTCAGGACTTTACTCCTTTCAGCATAGTAGACTGAGGGAGGACCGTGTGGAGGTGTATGAGGAGTACAGAGAGCATGAATCCACACAAATAGGGAAAGTAAACCAAAAAGTAGAAAGCACATGTTTATGGTGAGAGGGGATAGACTTAAAAGGGACATGAGGGTCAACATCTTCAGGAAGACAGTGGAATGAGCAGCCAGAGAAATTAGTTGTGGCTGGTACAATGACGACATTTAAAAGGCATTTGGATAAATACATGGAGAGGAGGGGTTTAGAGGGATATGGGCCAACTGTGGGCAAACAGGACTAGCTTAGCTGGACACCTTAGTCAGCATAGACAACTGGGGCTGAAAGGCCTGTTTTCCAGCTGTGTTACTATAGGAATCTGAGGATCATTCCTTAGATTAGAACATTCTTCCTTCAGCAAAGTGTCCCAAATAGGACACAATAATCCCTCTAAGTGGAGAGGGAACAAGAATGACTTGACTTTGTTTTGTGTTCATTCACTGTGACGTCTACTGATAAATCGCACAAATACCATCTATAAATTTGCTGACGATAAAACCATTGTTGGTAGAATCTCAGGTAGTGACAAGAGGGCGTACAGGAGTGAGATATGCCAACTAGTGGAGTGGTGTTTCAGCAACAACCTGGCACTCAATGTCAGTAAGACGAAAGAGCTGACTGGGGACTTCAGGAAGGATAAGACAAAGGAACACATTCCAATCCTCATAGAGGGATCAGAAGTGGAGAGAGTAGGAGTTTGAAGAGATTTGGCATGTCAACAAATACACTCAAAAACTTCTATCAAAGTACTGTGGAGAGCATTCTGACAGGCTGAATCACTGTCTGGTATGGGGTGGGCGGCTACTGCACAGGACCAAAAGAAGCTGCAGAGGATTGTAAATCTAGTCAGCTCCATCTTGGGTACTAGCCTGCAAAGTACCCAGGACATCTTTAGGGAGCGGTGTCTCAGAAAAGCAGCGTCTATGATTAAGGACCTCCAGCACCCAGGGCATGCCCTTTTCTCATGGCTACCATCAGGTAGGAGGTACAGAAGCCTGAAGGCATGCACTCAGCAATTTGGGAACAGCTTCTTCCCCTCTGCCATCTGATTCCTAAATGGACACTGAACCCTTGGACTCTACCTCACTTTGTTTAATATACAGTATTTCTGTATTTTGCACATTTTTAATCTGTTCAAAATATGTATACTGTAATTGATTTACTTATTTATTATTATTTTTATTTCATTTATTTTTTTCTATATTATGTATTGCATTGAACTGCTGCTGCTATGTTAACAAAGTTCACGTCACATGCCGGTGATAACAAACCCGATTCTGACGTCCATCAGCCATTCACTGAAGCTCAATGCTGCTTTCAAGAGTGTGGTCACCGAGTGTGAACAGGAGCAGGATGAGGGATTAAGAATAACTATACTGTTGGAAGAATTCAGCAGGTCAGACATTGTCTGGGAGAAGAAAGGAATTGTTGATGTTTCAGATCAAAACCCGGCATCAGTCCTTCATAAGTCATTCAAACTCTACATCAGACCAAAAATATTAACAAAATCCCTTCTTCCCACAGATACTGATTCAATGTGCTGGGTTCCTCCAACAGATTGTTGGTTGTGTCCAATTCTCTTGTGTCTCCTAAACATAACTAGCATCTAATTACTGAGATTCCAATGGGTCTATGAAAAACTATCCATTGTCAGTTATAATCTTATGTCTTCTAAACTGAGCCATGCTTTATGATCTTATGGTCTAACCTAGGATTTCAGCAGCAAATATATTGGAGCGACGTAGGGTGAGAGAAACAAAGGAGACAAATGGCCTCAGGAACAATTAGAAATATTTCCTCTAGATGAAAGATTTCAAGATCTGTAAGATCAAGCAAAGTGAAACTGCCTCATTTGGTCAAATATTGTTTTCCTTGCAATAATAAGAAGTATTTTCCATGGAAACCGATTGTTACAACTGTGAGGAAGAAAGCATTCCTAAAGGAGCAAATATATTACAAAATTAATTTCTGGAAGCAGGCATTGATTACAAACATTCCATAGTGTAAACTGTCCGGAAACCAAAACTGAAAGAGGCCATCAATCTGGACGGTCACAAATCACCAAATACAAATCCTCAATGAGAATATGAAGCCAATAAAAACTTTTCTGGATAGTGTCAGAATGGGTGGAAGTTGATTGTGCAATAAATAATACCAGAATGGAGTTGGTTAAGTATCTGTTTGGAACACCACTGGAAGTTAGCTGAGGTACGGACACAGATTTACCTGGAACATGGAAATTATGTTTTTCGAGGAGCATTAAAATTGACAGAATTGTGTAATGTGGCCGTTAAACTGAAATTCGTACTTTGAGTTTTAGAATATCACGAAGAATGGAGTTTTCATTTACCTTCCATATATTCACTGCTTTTCAATCTATATAATGCAACTAGACTGAAGGAGGTGTCCAGCATCACATTTATTCTAGAGCAATCTATAACAAAGGCATGATGCTCACTGTCTTCATAGTTGATATATTAGTACCTATTAGTAGTGTTTTACATACATTGACTCCACAGTACAGCAAGCTATGTAGAAGAACAAAGCTCGATGGAAACATCGTTTTATACGTTACTAGGTCTATGTTTGGTCATCCCTTGTCACAATACATTTAACATTCTCTTTGAAGAAGCCCTTTGATGCTGACCTTGGCATTTAGAACCAATAGCTACAATTAGCAAGAAGAATGTAGTCCAAAGACATTCACTAATTGATTTTTCCCAGAACAACAATTAATAATTTTCAAACTTAAGTAAGCATGAATAACATATGGTATTCTACTCCGTATTTTCCTCAGCCAGTACTGCTAAATTATTAATTAAATGCATGTATGATAAATATTTCCATTTTGTTATTTTTATTTGAAATCTATAGACATTGGGAACAAAGTGTGAATCCAGCTTAGTGACCTGCAATTCACAGTGAGAAATGACAGTGAAGCTATAGGTATTTACCATTATAATGGCTAAAATCTGACAACAACTTCTGGTGTTGAACTTTTTGTTGACCTTCTACACATCAAGCAACGGAGAGTGTCCATCATACTGCTGACTTGTCCCATACAGATGATGGAAGGCCTAGGGGGTCAGCATCAGTCACTTGGTGCAGGATACACTGCCTCTAGTCTGCTCTTGAAGTCAGACTGTTAATGTAGCTGGTCCAGTTGAGTTTCTGGTCAAAGGTGACATCCTATTATAGATGTTCAGGGACTGGGTGATGGTAATGCCATTAAATACCAAGGTAGATAGACCATCTCTTTTTGGAGATAGTCATTGCCTAGCACTTTTTTGATACAAATATTACTGCCACAAGAGACCATGCCTGAAATTTGTTCATTTCTCACTTATTGAGGAATGGCAAATGGAATTGGATACTGCACAGTTGGCAATGAACATCCCAACTGATAATATGATGGAAGGAAGGTCATTCAGCCCATCAGGTGAAAGTGATTGGTCCCAGAACATTGCCCTGAAGAGGTCCCCCAGTGACAGCCTGAGGGTGGGGCTGGTTGACCCATTGCTCCATGATGGATGATTGCTCCATCAACCACAACCATCTTCCTTTACCCCAACTGTTTGAGTATTTTCCCATTGAAATCCTTCTACTTCAGTCTTACCAGGGGACTCAGATGATGCACTCCACCAAATGCTATCTTGATGTGAAGGCTTGTCATTCACACCTCACCACAGGAATTCATCTCTTTGGTACAGGTTTAGACCAACACTGTGATGAGCTCTGGAGTCAGGTGGTTTTAGTGAAACCCGAACAAAACATTGGTGAGTGGGTTATTGGCCAGTCACTTTATAGTGCTGTTGGTATAACTACATTGATTTTTTAACACTGAATAGATGATAATTAGCCAAATTGCATGTGGCCTGCTTTCTGTGAACAGGTATACCTGAGCAACCACTTGACTCATTGACTTTCAAATCTCATACTAGCTCTTCCTTCAGTTAGTCCTGATGAAGGGTCTCGGCCCAAAACGTCGACTGTACCTCTTCCTAGAGATGCTGCCTGGCCTGCTGCGTTCACCAGCAACTTTGATGTGTGTTGCTTGAATTTCCAGCATCTGCAGAATTCCTCGTGTTTGCACTTGACTCATTATTGCTTTGTAAGTATTATCAGGTCTGCCTCAACTATTGTTCCAAGTAATAGAGTCCAGAACTCACCTTGCATACATAATATTCTTCGTGTCACTTCTGGTGTTTTTTTTAAACAAATTAGTGTACACCTGCTTCCACTGATTGACAAAATAGCATCAGTTTTCCAATATTCTATCAAACTCTCCTTAAACTTTCTCTGCTCAAGAGCAGGCTCCACTTCTCCAGGCATTCTACACCTCTAAAGCCCGATCTCCCTGCTACTACTTTCGTAGGTCTCTTCTGAATCCCCTTCAAAACTTTGATATCTATGCTAATATATTAAGTGATACACGATGCTTCCTTTGTTTTTTTGAAGATGACGTGGGAAGGCGAGGCAAGCCACTTTTTGAAAAAATATCCATGAACTGATTTCAGTTACGTTGTCGTTGCATTCTAGATTGCAATTTTTCAAATTGCATTCAAAATACAGACAATTATACCTTACACGAGGAAATCAGCAGATGCTGGAATTTCAAGCAACACACATAAAAGTTGCTGGTGAACGCAGCAGGCCAGGCAGCATCTCTGGGAAGAGGTACAGTCGACGTTTCGGGCCAAGGCTCTTCGTCAGGACTAACTGAAGGAAGAGCTAGTTAGAGATTTGAAACTGGGAGGGGGAGGGGAAGATCCAAAATGATATGAGGATACAGGAGGGGGAGGGATGGAGCCAAGAGCTGGACAGTTGATTGGCAAAAGGGATATGACAGGATCATGGGACAGGAGGCCTAGGGAGAATGAAAAGGGGGAGGGGGGAAGCTCAGAGGATGGGCAAGGGGTATAGTGAGAGGGACAGAGGGAGAAAAAGGAAAGAGAGAAAAAGGATGTGTGTATATAAATAAATAAATAAATAATGGATGGAGTACGCGGGGGAGGTGGAGCATTAGTGGAAGTTTGAGAAGTCAATGTTCATGCCATCAGGTTGGAGGCTACACAGACGTAATATAAGGTGTTCTTCCTCCAACCTGAGTGTGGCTTCATTTTTACAGTAGAGGAGGCCGTGGATAGACATATCAGAATGGGAATGGGACGTGGAATTAAAATGTGTGGCCACTGGGAGATACTGCTTTCTCTGGCGGACAGAGCATAGGTGTTCAGCGAAACGATCTCCCAGTCTGCGTCGGGTCTCGCCAATATATAGAAGGCCGCATCGGGAGCACTGGACGCAGTATATCACCCCAGACGACTCACAGGTAAATTGTCGCCTCACCTGGAAGGACTGTCTGGGGCTCTGAATGGTAGTGAGGGAGGAAGTATAAGGGCATGTGTAGCACTTGTTCCGCTTACAAGGATAAGTGCCAGGAGGGAAATCGGTGGGGAGGGATGGGGGGGACAAATGGACAAGGGAGTTGCGTAGGGAGCGATCCCTGTGGAAAGCAGAGAGACGTGGAGAGGGAAAGATCTACTTAGTGGTGGGATCCCGTTGGAGGTGGCAGAAGTTATGGAGAGTAATATGTTGGACCCAGAGGCTGGTGGGGTGGTAGGTGAGGACAAGGGGAACCCTATTCCTAGTGGGGTGGCGGGAGGATGGAGTGAGAGCAGATGTGCGTGAAATGGGAGAGATGCGTTTGAGAGCAGAGTTGATGGTGGAGGAAGGGAAGTCCCTTTCTTTAAAAAAGGAGGACATCTCCTTCATCCTGGAATGAAAAGCCTCATCCTGAGAGCAGATGCGGCGGAGACAGAGGAATTGTGAGAAGGGGATGGCATTTTTGCAAGAGACAGGGTGAGAAGAGGAATATCGCAAGAGACAGGGTGAGTTTTGCATGACATGTACGCTTTCTAAAATCTGTACAGGGTATTTATTACTCATACACCTCATGGTACTTTGCAAGAATTAATGCAAGAGTAGAAAGAATGTTAATTACCATTGGTTATCACTTATGAATTTTTGAACAAAGTCACTAAAACAGGGGATCTGTACAATTCCAGTTCATAAATTTAAGTAAAATTAAAAAGGATGTTTTTAAAAATAAATTTGAAGAACTGGTAAAATTGATGTCTCAGATTATTAGGGGCCAGAGTAAAGCAAGGAGTGAACACTAGAGGCAGCAGAAAAAAGGGCAAGATACAAGCGACAGAACGCAATCCATGTAAAATTCAAAAGGTCTTCTATCATGAATTATTTTGCAATGTCAAAGCTGATAGGGGTATTTCCAAGGGAAATTTTTCAATTGCAATAACAGAAAATATTAATTCCTCATTCTGACAGCTGTGTAATCTTTTATTTGCAAGCCTGCATTAAGTGTCCATTTAACAAAGAAAAGCAAGTGACATTTGCAATTCAAACTACATGATGTAAATAAACAATAGATAATTGTCAGCTACAACCCAACGCTGGGAGGCTGGCCTGGTCAGGGAGGCCAATAGGTCGACTAATAATCAAATGTGAGGCAATATAACAGGAATGGTATTCATTGTTTGCTTAATTCTTTTTGCCTTGTAAAAGGAAACTGTAGACAGGCATTTTCCTTTCTGTAGTAGAGAGGTGGCAACATCTGCTGCTCGCTGTGATTATAGTGGAGGCTAAGATATTGGCACTGTCATCAGAAATTCTGTTATAGGCCATAGAAAAATAGAGGGCTTCTTATCTAATATAAACCAGAAGTAAGAAAAATTGTGCTAAACACAGAGAAGGTAGTCAAAAGACTTCAGGCACTTAAAGGTCAAGGATGATATCACTAAGACCAGGTGCTCATTACTACGTTCGGTAATAAAGGTTCATTTTCTGCAGTCCCTTTCACAAGTTCAGTTCATGCTAAAGCATTTTGTTGTCAATGAAGTACTTATTTTTGCAAGCATAACCATTTCTATACTGTAGGAACTGCAGCACATTAGTATACAGCATGCTTGCATGGAAATCAAACTGATAAGATCAAACAATCAATACTGTAGCAGTGTTGATTGAGAGGTAAGTTTTGGTCAGCACACCAGGGAGAACTTCTCTATTCTGCATTGGAACAGCATCACACATTTTTTTTTAACGGAGGTTGTTCAAGGTCTATTTCAGAAGATAATTCCTCCCTCAAAACTTTACAGTTGTATCAGCCTAGATTCCTGAGCCCAAATCAAGAAGAACAAAAGATAAAGTGCACAAAATATTTTTATTATGCGTCATTAGGAATTTAGGGAGCTTTGGTATGTCACCAAAGACTCCAGCAAATTTCTACAGTTGAGCAGTGGGGAGCATTCTAACTGGTTGCGGTACCATCCAATGTGGAGGGGCCTCTGCTCAGGGTTGGTAAGGGTTGCCAGCTCCATCATGGCTCTAGCCTCCCCACCATTGGGGATGTTTTCAAAAGACAATGCCTCAAAAACATGGCATCCGTCATTAAAGAACCCCGCCACCCAGGACACACCCTCTTCTCATTACCACCATCAGGGCGGAAGTACAGAGATCGAAAGACAACACTCAGTATTTTAGGAGCAGCTTCTTCCCCTCCACCAACGGGTTCCTAAACGGTCCATGAACGTAAGAATGCTACTCACAACTCCTCGCTCTCTTTGCACTACTTACGTCTTATTGCAATTTATAGTCTAATGTATGTATTGCACTGTACTGCTGCCACAAAACAAACTTCACACTATGTGTCTGTGATTATAAACCTGATTCTGATTCTGAAGTTATGTCAAGGATTATTAAAAAAAACCTCTAGATAGGAATACCCGTAATATGCAAAGCATACAGTTCTTTTTTATCTGCAAGAAAAAAAGGCAAGCTACCCTTGAATATTACCAGGTACAGCAAAATATTCAAGTTGCGACCTGTTTGCCTGTACAAAATAAGACTGAAATGCAAGGGGATCCACAAAACAGTAAATCCATCGGGACAATCTGGGCAATCTGATTCATCTTCTAGACCCTAGAATTGCTGTTTGTGAAAGGTCCCCAATAAGGTGATTTTTCAGCTTTATGCTTGTTCGATGGAGATTTATTTTTAGTCACCACAGCAGGCAAACCTGTTTTATTAGTATTTTCTGTCTGTAATTCTTCAACTTACTGGTTTGCTTCAGAAAAGGAAACAGTATATGTCTGACTTGTATCATCATATTGTGCATGCATCATACCAGACTTCATCTCTAACTGAGCAGAGATCAGCCTCTGATGTCCTCTTTGAAGCCTGTTTTCCTTCACAGTCACCTTGGTTCCATTTTGTAAGTCTTCTCATCCTCACCTGTGACTTTTTCCATTATTACACAATGCTTTGTCTATATCCTGACAGTGGTAAAATTACAACCTTCATTTATGCAGCACTAAAATGTACCGGATGCTTCACATAGGAAATGATTGCTCAGCTACAGAAGGAGATAATTAGGGCAGAGATCTAAAGACTTGGACAAAAAGGCAGCTGTTGAAGAGTAAGATGGGCAGAAGATCAACGCTGGCACACCTGAGGGGTGTGTGCTTAGCCCACTGCTCGACTCTCTGTATACCCATGGCTAGGCATAGCTCAAATACCATCTATAAATTTGCAAATGATACAACTATTGCTGGTAGGATCTCAGGTGATGACGAGAGGGCGTACAGGAGTGAGATACGCCAACTAGTGGAGTGGTGCCACAGCAACAACCTGGCACCCAACATCAGTAAGACGAAAGAGCTGATCGTGGACTTCCGGAAGGATAAGACGAAGGAACACATTCCAATCCTCACAGAGGGATCGGAAGTGGAGAGAGTGAGCAGTGTCAAGCTCCTGGGTGTCAAGATCTCTGAGGATCTAACCTGGTCCCAACATATCAATGTAGTTATAAAGAAGGCAAGACAGCGGCTATACTTCATTAGGAGTTTGAAGAGATTTGGCATGTCAACAAATACACTCAAAAACTTCTATAGATGTACCATGGAGGGCATTCTGACAGGCTGCAATACTGTCTGGTATGGGGGGTGGGGCTACAGCACAGGACCGAAAGAAGCTGCAGAGGGTTGAAAATTTAGTCAGCTCCGTCTTGGGTAGCAGCCTACAAAGTACCCATGACAACTTCAAGGAGCAGTGTCTCTGAAAGGCAGCATCCATTATTAAGGACCTCCAGCACCCAGGGCATGCCCTTTTCTCACTGTTACCATCAGGAAGGAGGTACAGAAGCCTGACGGCACACACTCAGCGATTCAGGAACAGCTTCTTCCCCTCTGCCATCCAATTCCTAAATGGACATTAAATCCTTGGATACTACCTCACTTTTTTTTTAATATATAGTATTTCTGTTTCTTACATGATTTTCAATCTATTCAATAGGCACATACTGTATAAAGTATACTGAATAAGATTTACTTATTTATTATTATTTTTTTTTTGTCTATATTATGTATTGCATTGAGCTGCTGCTACTAAGCTAACAAATTTCACATCACATGCCGGTGATGATAAACCTGATTCTGAATCTGATTCTGAGAAAGGTTTTGGAGGAATTCTAGTTCTTGTATAGGTGAGAGCATATCCACTGTTCTCCTTATCCAGAGAAGATGCACTGTACTTCTCTTAGAGCAAACAGCAGTGGTGAGAGATTGAGTACTCTGATTTGTAATTTCTGACGTTTCGCTGATCTAAAGTTCAATGTGGGCTTAACAGACTAGATCGGACTAATATCTGGAAAGGCTAGATTGTCTTTTGAGGAAGGATTCCACAGGCTAGGCTTAAACCAAGGTGTTTTAGAATATTAAGGGGACTTGATTAACATGTATGTGATCTTGAGGGGTCTTGGCAGAATGATATAGAGATGATCTGGCAGAACCGAAAAGATAAAGTCAATGTTTTCAAACAAAGAGGCTGCACATTTAAAACAGAGATGAGGTAATGTTTTCGCTTCCACTGTGCTGTGACTCTCTGAAATTTTTTTCTTTGAAGGGTGATGAAAGCAAAGTCTGGACATCTTTTAAGGCAATGAAAGATAGATTCTTGATAAACAAACAGCAGAAAGGTAGAAAGGGATAGACAAATGTGGATTTGAGGTTACAGTCAGATCAGCCATTATCTCATAAAAATGTCAGAGAATGCTTGAGAGAATCATATCTCACTGTGTTCAGTTGTAGCTGGCTGTATACTGAGATTTTCTGCTGGGTACTGTGTCTGCAACAAGGACCATAGTCCTGTCATAAATGAATGGCCTTTTGAAATTGACAGGAGGAGAAATTTCTACATTCAGGCAGTTTTGAAACTTTGGAATTGTCTGTCCCAAAGGGCTCAGTGTCTACAGTCCACTGAGTACATTCAGCAAGGAAGACTGGTAGGTATTTGGGTTCTAGGGAGATTGGTAGGAACGTAAAATTGAGGTATACAACCAGCTATAACCCTGTTGAATGGAACAGCAGGTTCAAGAGACCAAATGACATAATTTTCTACTTTGTTTTTACAAAGAGTAATGTCAGAATGACAGTGACAGGGACATTGGAGATTGTAGGAAGACCCATTGAGCCATCTATAACCCTTGTACTGGGTCTGTCCTTATCGCTAGAGCTCTAAGGACCCCTACAAGCTGCAGCAGAGTGAAGAAAACCAGTCCACTTTGATGATGGAGTTGTAAATACTCTTGGATTTGTTTTACTCTTTTCCTATTCGAATGAACTACTAGGTGTTTAAGAACAACTTCACTCAGTGCTTTGGGCTTGTTCGATTGTTCTTCTGAGAGAAATAGAAGAACAGGAGGGCACGTCTGCTCATTGAGGTTGCTGCACCAGTTGATAAGATCACGCCTACTCCATGATACAACTGATATACCCCCGTTCCCCATATCTCCCTTTTACCTCCAGTTAATAAAAAAAATTAGTAATTGACTTAGCATTAATCGACATAAATGCCTCACCTTTACTTCATCAGCAAGTGTTTCCTAATTTTATTTCTGAAAGACCTGGCGCTAATTTTAAGGATTTATCCTCTAGTCCCATCTTCAACCAACACAAAACTTCATCTTACCAATTCAGCATGACATTTCAAAATCCATAATTGATTCATATTTTACCTACCTAAGTATCAACAAACACAAACCCAGTTGTATAATCATTGTTTTCCACATTTGCAAAGGACAGATTTTGTATTGAGAAGAGTGCCTTATTTATTTCTTTTGATATTATTTAGAGATACAGCATAGTAAAAGGCCCTGCTAGCTTCAACAGACGATTTAAACAGTGAGATGCCTCATATCTCTCAGCACATTGAAGCAGCTCAGGAAGGCATGAGAAGATTCTGTACCAACTTTGTAGGCTTCTTCCAGGAATGTTAGTATTGCTGGCTGGTACTTCAAGTTTAATACAATGATAATGTGTTGAGTCAAGTTATAGTGAAACTCTTGGAATTTGCTTGAACCACATTCAGGTTTACTGAAGGATGGGGAGGAATGTGTAGATGATATAGATAGCAAACTTCCATCTTAGACGGCACTATTCAGCTGCATCCCATGATGGACTTTTAACAACACTTCTTGTTCAAACTGATCACAGCTTATTTTCTCCTAAAGACTTTCTGATAGTATCTAACAAAGGGTGAAGACTAACAAGCACCTGTGACTTGAGTCTGCATATGTCATATCTAGACATATGTGTTTCAGGCCCCTTCACCAGAGGCAAGTAAGTCATTTCCCTGCCGCACTGGGAACAATCTTAAATTGCAATGCAGCCTATGTAATTTCTTTGTTAACTCTGATACACAGTACTTAATATCAACAACAGTGTGCACTTCTATCATACATTTAAACTGGTACAATGCCACGAGATATCCCACCAGAATAATTATCAAGTAATCTGGAGATTAAATACAGGTGAGAAAAAACCTGAACTAAGAAATCACTCTTCAGCAGCATATTAAAGAAGGGGAAAGGAACAGTAAGGTTTAGAGAGGGTGTTCCAGAGTTTGGCACCTCAACACCATACTCCTTTCTTATGTCATGGCACTTTTTGCTTGTTAGTCGTAACATTTTCAGCTCCTCCACTGCTGCAGTACAATGCTGGGCTTAATCAAGGCTACTTATTGTCACAAATTAATGTTCCTTCCTCATTTCCATTTGTTTCCCAAAGTGTAGTGAGTGACATGGTGTCTTCAATGTGACTTGTTAGATTTCTAGATTAGGTATATTTGCTTTGGGTCTTACTGAGAACTTTTTCTTTAACTGTCCTGTAAACATCAAGTTGATATTTTTGAAGCTATAAAATTAATCTTTTGCTGGCATTGCTTCATCAAAGTTCCAGCCTTCTAAATGTAATCCGTCACATTAGTGACTCACTCCGGATTTTCCAGTGTTTCGTGAAGTCTTTTGTGAAATTACTTAGGTATTTGAGACATTTTGAAAGGCATAGAAACCATACACCTCTTTCAAATAGTGTTAAAAAGGTCATCAAAAATTTGATTCTCCGTCTAAAACAACACTCTAAAAGCTTCTCTTTGAATCCACAGTACAGATTTGCTTCATGTTTCCTACCTCAGGCTGCTATATGGCCAAGTGGTTTACATTTGGAAAGACTTTATTAAGTGGTTTCGGATCAATGCATAAGTGCACTTTATCACACACTGTCATCATCACCAACACTGTCAGTCAAAGCCATACTCATAGCAAGTGCTTTCATATCAATGGCCCCATTAATATCATACCTAACATGATGGTTTTACACATGGGGGTTGTTTCCTGTATTAGTGCACCCTTTTAAGGCTGTCCAGTACTGAGCTACTACATGCTCTCCATTATCATAAGTTCCTTGTTATTCACTGACACACTGCACTGGAAATGGGCTTGGAATTACTTGAAACTCATTTTTCCCTGTTGCCTTAGAGGTCCCCACAAATATACCACGACAATACCCTATCCTTTTGTGACCACACTCCCGACCACCCCACGGTTGATTCGTTCACTCAGGGACTCAGTTTGAGTTGTGTCAGACACAAGAAGTTACCTCAAAAAGCCAAAAATCTGAAATAAAAGCAAAAAATGCCGGAAGCAGTCAGCAAGATGGCATCACGGATGGAGGAAGAAACAGAGTTAACACTTTGGGTCAAAGACACATCATTGGAATTGGACAAGTTGCAGAAAAGATGGAAAGGGCAAAATGAATGGCTCTGACGGGGTGGATCAGCGTTGCTATGGTGATAAGCTGTGGATGAAGCTCACTGATCAATAGGTTAATGAGGGATTTTAGAGAGAGAGAACATAAACAGTGGAACATATAAAAGCAGTGAAGTGCAAAGCTGTATGAAATGCCCAAACAGTATCATATATCATTGACCCCTCAGTACAACAGTTCTGATACAGATAGAGAAAGCAAGTTGACCCATGTCATTGAACTTGATATTAGAGTCTGGAAGGTTGACATATACCTAGGCAGGAGTTGAGGTGCTGTTCTTTATCTTACATTGGGAGCTCAATATAACAATGTGGGATATCACAAACATATCAGAATGTAAGTGAGATAGTGGGTTGGAGTGACAAGTGACTGTAGATGCTCTGAAAAGCAGTTGCCCAATCTGCACTTTTTCCTCACTTCCTGCCAAGTTTAGTGTTTCTGACTCGGCAGGAGTACATCATTATTGGCACATTCGTCATTCACAGTTCCTGCATCCTCATACCAGAGGATGTCTCCTTTATTGGGTGACCACAAGATTCAAGTGCAACTTTCACCTCTACCTTTACTTGTTGTAATCACTAGACTTTCCCAGAAATGATTAAGAAATTACCTGTAGGTTCACACATTATGAACGAGGATGCACTGGAGTTAATTTTAACCCTTCAAAATGGGTGGATTTGGTTCATGCAGATAGTGAGTAAACCAGCAGGGTTTCATTCTTTCTGTTATGATTAAGCTTAAAATTCTCAATCCCCTTGTCATGAATGCAGCTGAAGTTACAAACATTAGGCTGGGATCCTGAAGTAATGTCTTCACTCTGATCTGGTGATGTGTTCAGTATGAATGAATCTTTCAGGTTGACAGTGTGGCTGCATTCCTGCATGCTGAACAATTCGTGTGTTTTCATTTTGATTTATTGTGCAACTGCAATAAAACAGGTGCCATTGAATAAAAAA
The DNA here is from genome assembly GCF_030028105.1 of Mobula birostris. NCBI lineage: Eukaryota > Metazoa > Chordata > Chondrichthyes > Myliobatiformes > Myliobatidae > Mobula > Mobula birostris. The sequence continues at coordinate 71,228,957 of NC_092377.1, read as the reverse complement.
AAATGTGAAATAAGCTCTCAATCAACACAATGTAAGTACTTGCCTTGTGTGCTTTACTTGGCTTGTATGTGGTCCAAAAATGTTGATGAAACCTTTTATTTCTGACACTGTGCAATACAGACTATTATCTGTCAATCTTTAAATAACTTCAAAACTAAGTAAAAGGGTTCTTTACTGTACAATTCTCCAAATATAAACTTTAACTGTCAATCATACAAAGACAGTACACGAGAGCAGATGTCTGGGAACTTGCAGAATCTTCACTCAGCAGTTCAATTGAAAGTCTATGTAACAAACACAAAAGATTCTGCAGAAGCTGGAAATCCAGGTTAACAAACACGAAATGCTGGAGGAACTCAGTCAGTTAAGCAGCATCTATGAAGAGGAATAAAGAGTTAACATTTTGGGCTGAGACCCTTGACTTCTGATGAAGCACCTTGGCCCAAATCATCGATCCTTTATTGCCCTCTATGGATACAGCCTGACCTGCTGAGCTCCACCTTTTAGTCTGTGTTACTCCAAAGTCCTTGTAAGTTGTGTAGAACTCTTTAACACAGCAACAGCTTATGTGTAAGTATAGTATGGTTGATGCAAACAATATTAATACTTGGATGAGCTGCAGTCCTCCTTCTATCATTCGTCAATTGTTTGTGTGTACATTAGACAATGTCTCCTGGAATAATAACCAAGTTTGATGCTGTCTGCATCTAATTATTTACAATGACAGCAAAGAAAACTTGATCAGTTTCCAACAAATGTAGACCGGCTGAGCAAAATTGCTTCGCATTTGATATTGGTCAATGCAACTTGACATTTGGTTTCCAACTCACCACAAAGACAGTTACCGTTGTGGCAATTGGAAATGGTTACACAACTGTGACCTCACTACCACTCGGCTGGTTCTCTTCAAATTTATCTTCTAGGATCACCATTTGTTTAAGCCCCTGAAAAGGTGATGGTGAGTTGCCTCCACAAAGCATTACAGTTCACATGGTGGAGTTAACCTAATAATAATATTCGCAAGAGACTTCCAGGATTTAAACCCAATGATGATGTAGGAATGGTTGCAATTCATTGTTGGAGCTGAGTAGAAAAGCTTCTGCCATTAAAACCAACCTGACTGGCAATTTTGGTTTCCTGCATAGAAACCTAATATACATTGACAAGGTGTGTTAGTCTTTCAACAATATGTAGCTCTAATTCACATTTGGTCAAGCAGAGGCTTGCTTTCATCAATTCTGTAATAGGTAAATTAGGAAACCAAAGCAGGTGATATAACTAATCAACGTCCAGCTTGAGGACGTGGTAAACAGTGAGGGGAATAGAAATGGACTACAGTGGTACACAGGCTAGCAGAATAAGCAGATGAAATTTAATACAGGGTAAATATGAACTGATACATTTTGCCATAAAATATAGAGAAAGACAATATAAGCTAAATAGCACAGTTCTAAAGAGGTGCAAGAACCAAGAGACCTGGATGCATAAATCCATCAATAATTGAATATAGGACATCAGGAAAACTGTTATAAAACTTAGAGGATACTGTGTTTCATAAATAGATGATTTGAGACAAAAGAAGCAAGATTATATTGATTTTTTATGAAACATTGTTTTAGCCAGAACTGGAGTACTTTGTGTCCAATTAAACTTCATTGTTATGAGCCCTGGGGGAATGTGCACCTGTATTTGTTCACTGTTGTATTATCTAGAGTCATTAAGCCCTTGTGCTTTCTGTTTAACCTTGTCAAGTTTATTTTGACTGGCACAGTTTTTCCACGAACTGTGGTTATTTAAAGCAAACGTCCAATTAGCATTCATCGTAGTGACCTTGTGTGCTTCGAGAATGCCTGGTCTTGCAGTGTTGCTCAGTCAAGCCATCGATGTTCCGTTGGAATTCCCATGAATAAACTCTTGTTTCTGTCTCTACATGGGAGTCAGTCATTCCTCTACACCTGGGTTCAGTTGTTTGTCACTGCACACAATGGCACTCATTTGACGAAGTTCCAAGAGAGAGTACAGAAGACAAGTAATAGAGACATAGGATACAGCCACAGGTTGAGACTGAAGAAGCTGGGATTGTTCTCCTTGAAAAAGTATAGGTAGCGAGGCTATTGGATAGAGTTGTGCAAGACCCTAAGTAGTCTAGATAAGGCATGTAATGGGAAGCTGGTATAAGCCCCAGGGAAGTGGTGGGATTTTTATTGTGAGTGGTTGTGCACCAGAACTCACTGCCTATAAAGGTGCTAGAGGCGGAATCAGTAAGGGTTTTAAAAGGGAATTGGATAGGCACTGGAGGGAAAAAGTAATTGACAGGGTTATGGGACAGGAATAAGGGAACAAAACTGTATAAGTTACTCTGCTGGGTGCTACCCTATACCCAACGACTACATGGCCTCCTTCCATATCATAACAATTGTATAGTCTAATCACATGAACAAAATGCTTGGTTGAGAAAGACTGGTTACAATTGAAGAAAATGTTTCTTTGTTACTTTTACTACAGTGGAGAAAAATACATTTCCGTGATTTTCTGTTGAACCAAAGATGGTTCCAGAATTTGCTTTGTATTAAAAATATATATTCAGGCTGTTTTTACTGAAATAAATAAATCTTCAATTAACTCAAATAGTAAATCCTTATCAAAAAAATTGAAGGCTCTTTTTAGCTTTCAGGTATTAAGCAGGTCTGAAATAATACATCCCGCAAACAGCAGCAATAAATCAATCAGAAAACCATGAAGTAAAACGTTAAGTTATGGTTATTTCTTTGGGTAAAAAGAAAATGTTCTTAGTAATTTCCCAAAGATGCTTTGAGGGTAAAGGTAGCTGCATTTCAGTTTCCTCCAACATATGAGAAGATATCCAGCACTCAGAGGTAATGCGCTGATTAATCTGCATGTCGATAGCAAGCAGTCAGTGTAACAGATTTCAGATTAGAGACATTCCACTGCGCCCTAATAGGCACCAAGAATAAAAAGTGAATTTCATTCTTGCCCTTCTTTTCCAGTCAATACGCCCCAGCCCAGACCATATTGATGAGCTGCTGGAACAACACCAAAATGCAATGTTCGATCAATTCTGCTTGTTACATTGCTACTCCAAGCAAACAAAGGACAAAGAAAGGGCTTAAACTCAACAAAATCAGCAAGTGCATTGGGAAAGAAAGTGAGGAGGAGTGTGCCTGAAAGGCAGTCATACAAAGTAAGCTCATTTGAAAGTAAGAAACCCGGCTGGGATAAAACCAGTAATGATTTGTACTCTAACTTCAAGTGATGCATTCACTTCTGTTGGATATTTTCGGAGGCAGCTGAAGTGCTTATTTCGGCTGTAGCACAATTCCATGCTCCCCACCAGGAGCAGAATGAAATTTTTATAATTGCTGAGGCATTGCTAAATTCCTGACTGTGTGGGCCTTTTACTCCCCTACTGCTACACATTGACCAGTCACTCAAAGCAGCACATGGGGCTGGTCTCCCCCTAATTGCAATACATTGTACTTGCCAATCAAAAGAAGTGAAGAGAATATGTTCCTGCAATAGTCATGTGCAAACACCAAAAGGAAATTTACAGTCCTTGCTGAACTGAGAAATTATCACAAGAATTTTACAAGCTTTACATTGAGATCCTTGCATTGAAAATGAAGTGCCCCATTACACTTTTCAGCACAGAAAATAGCCATGTGACATTTGATGCAATGTGGTGCATTTGAAGTAATTTATAATACTTCTTAAATCAGACAGCTAACTTCCTTTCCCAAGGTTCCAGGCCCCTCAGAATATTAAGTCATGGAAAGTACACAATCCTGTAGACATTAATACAGATATACATAGATGACATATCATGTATTAGCTCTGGAATGAGATAGATTTCCTTCAAATCTCTGTTAATGGATTGTAATGGAAATTCTTTAAGCGTAGACTGATGGAAACTTTTGTTTCAGTTTGAGTGGTGTGGCCATATTTAGCGCTGTGAGTAAATTAACGTATAATTTATGTGCGTTCTCACTCAGCACAATTTTATTCGTTACTGTAGTAAAGCAACAGTCCTATGAAGTTCATCACCTTCTAATTGGCAGTGGAAACCTCGTAACTCATTAGTGAATGCAGGTCTCATCAGCAGAGCTGGCACATATTGCCTATCCCGAATTGACCTTGATAAACAGGTATACTGCCTTCTTAAACTGCTGCGGTCAAAGCAACAAAGACTAGTATAGTTAGAGTTAACAATATTGCTCATATTCTTACCCGGTGTAGTGTTGTTAAGAGTTTATAGCTATTCACCAAGCATGAGTGAAGGAATGGCAACACTGGGATGTGTGTGACAAAGAAGAGAACTCCAAGATGTTTGTGGCCCTATGTGCTTGCTGCCCTGCTCGTTCAGGTGGGAGAGGTTGTGGCATTCAGGAGGCAGTGCCAGCAGACTGGCTAGTGTTAGAAATGCATTTCCTGACTGGTACACCCAGCAGCCATGCAGCACCAGTGCTGAAGAGAACGAAGGTGATGGACTGGTGCAGGACAAGTGGACTACTTTGTCCTGGACGATGTTGAGGTCCTTGAGTGTCGTTAGAGCCGCACTCATGCAAAAATTCCACCGCACTTGTAGACGATGAAATAGAGTTAAGCAGGTCAGTCATCTGTCAAGACATTGCCAGCTTCTGTCCTGCTCTTATAGTCTCTGTATTTGTTTTGCAAGACTAGTGAATGGTAAATCCAAGATGTTGATGGTCAGAGACTTGAGGATAACTTGATGAGCCAGATGTACATTTGATTGCCCACCACTTCCATTGCTTTCTTCCTAACATGTTTGGCAGAGCAAAAACTTTTGTTTCTGATTGCCATTTGCCGTGGGCTTTATGATAAATAATGGTATAATTTTCTTATGAAAGCCTCATTTATGAAAACCTACACAGATACAGAAGAAACAAAAACAAAGTCCTGGAAGCACTCCGCAACTCAGACGGCATCAGTGGGAAAACAGAGTAACACACACAAAATGCTGCCTAACTAGTTCAGTTCCTCCAGCGTTTTGTGTGAGTTGCTCTGGATTTCCAGTATTTATAGAATCTTTTGACAATAAGACCATAAGATATAGGAGTAGAATTGGGCCATTTAGCCCATCGATTCTGCTCCACCACTTCATTAATGCTGATCCAATTTTCCTCTCAACCCCAATCTCCTGCCTTCTCCCAGTATCCCATCTTGTCCTGACCAACCAAAAATCTATCAACCTTTGCTTTAAATATACATAAAGACTTGGCCTCCACAGAATACCACAGATTCACCACTCTCTGGCTAAAGAAATACCTCCTAATCTTTGTTCTAAAAGGACACCCCTTTATTCAGAGGCCATGTCCTCTGGGCTTAGACACTCCCAGCATAGGAAACATCATCTCCACATCCACTCTATCAAGGCCATTTGCCATTTGATAGGTCTCAATAAGGTCACCACTCATTCTTCTGAATTCTAGTGACTACAAGCCCAGACCAATCAAACGCTCTTCATATGACAAGCCATTCAATCCTGGGATCACGAATCTCCTTTGAACCCTCTCCAGTTTCAGCACATCCTTTCTAAGATAAAGGGCCCAAACCTGATCACAATACTCCAAATGAGGCCTCAACAGTGCTTCATAAGGTTTCAACTTAAAATCCTTGCTTTTATATTCTTGTCCTCTTCTGCATTTAATCAGTGGGAAAAGCTGAATTTTGCTTTGGATTTCCAACAAAGCAATGATTTGCTCCAAGTACAGGTAGAGCTTCTGCAACAGTGCACACAAAGTGATTACAACTCTAATTTATTTGGCAAATCAGGTAGTTCTTTATCTAAAATAAAAAAAAGGAAAAGTTGGATAAATTCAAGAGGCACCTTTGGAAGGGGAAGCTGATTTAGCTTTTCAGATCAGTGGCCTGAAATTTAATTGAAAAACATTGTAATTTTTTCCTCACCATTCAATGGAAATGTCTTTTTTACTCTCGCAGAGTGAAACATATTACCAAAGATTTCTAGCTTGCTTGGAAACAAGCTTTGGAAATTTGACCAGGTGCTCTCAGAAGTGAAGCACCCTTTGGCTTTGTGGGGAATTGATTTTAGCACACTCTGGGGTATTTTGGCCTTGTTGTTTGTGAGGCCCTGTCACTCCCAGAACAAATGGGTCTGCCATGTGCCTTGCTAGACTGAGGCACCTGCCAGGTGAGTTCATTACTGAATTTCACCCTGTGAATTTCATCCTACATCTTGCACCAGTCTTGGGTCCCTCGCCTGACTGCAGGACTGCCTGCTGCACTGACAGGCCCAGCCAGCTTCCTCTACCTTCCCAGCAATATGCAAACATATGACTTCTTCAGCACCATCATCTTTCAAGCCTTTGTGGTCTCCCTATCCCTCACTCTCCACCTCGCACTCCTCTGACAAGACCAACTGTCACACGCACCCATTCGGGAGACACTCTGAGGGAATGCTAGGGTTATTTTGCATCACTTCAGAATGCCAACTAAAGAGTTCCAGGAGGAAGTCACCATTGTGCCTGTGGCATGTGGCTATTCTCCAGAAGATATTCCTTTTGGAGCACAGCATGGGCAGTTGATACCCGGGATCAATCATTATTGGAGATCCCTAGGACGGTGGTTGGCACCCTCTAGCATGTGAGGTCCCTACTTACCATTCATCCCTCAGCATTCCTACTCTGCACTGCATAGTCCTACCACCATTTGTTATCAACCCTAACCCCCATAATCTCCTGGGACCAGGTCCTGACCACCCCTCCCCCCCAACACCCGCTGCCAATCTGAAGTCCCATGACCCAATGATCTAATGAGGCTCCTAAAAATGCCTCAGCCTCTGAACCTCTCCACTCACTTATCACTCACCTCATCCTTGAGTCTGATGCTTGGAGTGATTACTCTCCCCTAGCAAGTGCCTCCAATTCAAGATCCCCAGGTCTCGACCCCATGACAAACTCTCTCCCATTTCTCAAATTAGGCAGTCACCGTCAATCCATTATAGCAAAAGCCCACTATTGCTTACCCCATTTCCTGATGTCCTTTTATCTCTTGTTGTTCACAGAAGAATGCTGTGCGCTAACTTTTCCTACATTGTAACAGTAATCAGAGAAACAATTTGACTGGCTGTCAAGAGTTTGGGGACTGCAAAGAAGCTCTGGAAGGAGATACATGAATGCAAATTAGTCGTCCTTTTTGGTTTCATCATTATAGATGCACAATTGCAATTAAAAAGGGAATCATCTGGCACACACACACTTACTCGAGAAGATTTGCAGTAAGTTGCAGAAGATAATCTTTCTGCAACTCAACTTACTTACTACGTGATCTGTTGTGAAACATTGAGGAGAGAAAGTATCAGAAGCCCTCTTTGATAAGACTGCAGAATTGTGAACTATGTCTTCTCATAGTACAACTGGAGGTAAGTCAGGGACTTCAGCAGTTCTGTTCAGATGATTGCGTAAAGTGGCCTACACTATATCAGCCACTCCATATAGCTTACGTTATTTTTATTGTCTTGTAGGGCAATCCTTTTTGTTGTGCATTGTTCATGACTGTCAGAGTTAAAACATGAAAATATAAAGCAGCAGTCTTGTGTTCTTTCTTACAGGAAAACAAGAAAAAGGAAATGCAGCAGGGCCTGATTGGTATTGATTTCTTACTTCTAACAAGCTCTTAAAATTAAAACAAAATTAGGATTAAATAGTCCTAGTTATTTAAAGCAAGCTCAATAAATTAATGGTATATTTCCCAATATGTCAATAAGGATAGGAAGAAGGAATATATTGAAGTGTCACCTGGTACTTCTACTTTGACATTATTATTATTATTATTATTATTATTATTATTAGATTTTCATACCAATGGATTAAACATAATGCATTAACATTATGTTGTGATATTTGAATCCATACTATGCTGCTAGTTATAAAAGAGTCACACATTTTGATGTCTCCACCTTTCTTTCTGTAACTCGTTTTGTGTGTTGTTAACTTAAACAGGGGCTGGAGTACATGGCTTGCATTGGGTGGGGGGTGGGTGTCGAGGACCAGAGGCCAAATAATCAGAAGTGCCTATCTATTGCATAGATCATCAAACAGCAAGTCCATCAATGGGCCCAGCAGAGCATGTGGGAAATTAATCAGCTCCAGCCACAGTGTTTAGCCATGCTGATTATACGCTGGAAAACTGAGCAAGAGCTGGAAGGACAGCAAAGCTAATGTAATAGGAGCTCAGGCCTGACAAAGGCAGAGAGACAGATCAATTTGCAATATTCCTGTTTCTATGCCCACGCACAAAGCAGAGACATGAAAGCAGAACATTAGCAGTCACTCCCTATGAACTAGATAAATCAATAAACATCAGTGGTAAAGAAGAAAGTTCCTTATTGCACAGAATACCCAGGGGCTTTCAAGGCTGCACTGAACTACTGATAAATCCCTGTGGGTCTCATCACCTTCGCTCTCACCTGTTTGGTGCCATCTCCCTGATCCTCGTTTACATCAACACCAGCAAGAGAAAGGTCACTTCAAAACAGTCATTTACAGAGACATAGAAAAGACAGGACCATTGTACAAAAAAAACACAAGCCACAGCAGTAAATATGACTTTACTGTTGAGTCTTTCAATTTTAACCTTGATTTATTATAGCATTTCATACAACTCCTAGGAAGAACAAAATAATACAACCTACTGAACTCACCTGCAGCCCAGTCACTTTTCTCTGTGTTACATGAAAAAGGTTTTCCACGTTTGTGGCATTAAGTGTAATGCACCGATTCATAAATTCCCATCTGCACAGTTAGCAGTATTTGCGTGTGTTTGAAGAATGCTAATACATTGGTTTGGCTGCCAAGAGAAGGCAAGAGTTCAGCTCTATCATTAGCTGACAAGTGAAAACTCATCTCCCTTGGTCAGCTTTGTAATTTCTTCCTCAGTGCAGAAAATAAAATAATATATAGCAGCGACTCAGAAAATCCTCTCCAAATCTGATTTGATCTTTGGTTATTCACAGATTAACACAGCAGCTGCTGTGAGGTCCCTAACCTAGCCTATCCTCACTCTATAACAAGAAGGATTACACGGACTGATGGAGACTTACAGCATAGGCAGAGGCCAATGTGTCTAATCGAATTGTGATAGTTCCTTAAAAGAGCTCATGCTTCCACCACCCTTCAAGGAAGAGTTCAAAAATCTCTGAAAGAAAAAATATATCATCTCTGTACTAGATGAGAGACCCTTCATTTTTCAAATAGTTCTAGGTTCTCTCACAAGAGGTAACATCCCCTCCACATCCACCTTGCCAAGATCTTTTTGTATTTTATGAAATCCCTTCTCCTTCTTCCTAATGCCAGCAAACTCAAGCGAAGCCCAAGTCCACTATTCTTCACAAGGCAACTATCCATTTCAGGTGTTAAGTTAGTTAAACTCTCTCTGAATTTCTTCCAATAAATTATAATCCTTTTAATACTACATGTTGAATGGGTGTCCACTATTTTCTTCATTTCTGTGTTTTAGATCCTGACAGTTCTCTAAAAGTCACACTTTCTTCATGTTCCCTCTTAATCAGAGATTCCCAACCTTGGGTGCATGGAACCTTGCTTAATGGCGTTGGTCCATGGCTTAACAAAGGTTAGGAAATCCTACTCTAAATCTTTCACCAGTGATTTTAAATCACTTACCTTCAGTTACTGACCTGTTTGCCGTAGGGAATCATTTTCTCTTTCTTCTTTATCAAAAACTTCATCACAAGCGGTAAGAGAATACATCACCTGGGTCCTGGTTAACCTTCCACGATGAAGAATTCAGCAATCCAATTTCTTTTTATAGAATCATAGAAATTTACAGCTGATCACGATCTTCTGCTCCTCTGGTGCCTGCCTGACATTGGCCAGAGGTGGAATGTACATCACTATCAGGATGATGGCAGAAAACTCCCTCGGCAGACAAAATGGATGACACTTGACCACTACATACTCCGGTCAGGTGACCAGGATTGTGACAACCGCCACTTCCATGCACCACACTGAGTTAATCGTGAAACATATTCCACCTCCTCTACCTTTAAAAGACTCTTTCATGTGGCTAATGCAGCTGAAATCAGCAAAGAACTTGTTGCTTATATAAACGTACAGTGATTGCAAACATGCAAAATGCTGTGAACAGCCAGTTTCAGGAATGCTGAGTAAGATCCTTTACAGATGATGCTTTTGATGTTTCGTACGCTGGACCATTCACTCGGGATGGTTCAGAAGGATGATAATGTCCCTGTAGCAAAAAATAATTTGCATTAATGCAGAGCCACTGTGACCCTAACCCCAATATAATTTTGGTAACTGTTGTAATGGATGGAAACACCTTGGTTCCTGATATGATAGGATCCAGGATCCAATTCCAACACTAACAAATACAATTGCGTAAATGATAAAAATAAATCAACATGTCTGTGGAAGTTAAATTATCCAGAATGATCAGGAAGAAGTTTTCTGTAAGGTCCAGAGGGTGAAATTCTTTTTTCAACATTGTGCAAAATGCACTTCCCAAAAACTGTAAGTTCCTGCAGTATTATTGTCTTGTATTTGCCTAGAGTTTTTTAAGTTGCAGTTGGTCCAGCACCCCTTACAGCCGATGAAGCACGGTTTCAGTTCTTGCCAAACAATACGGCTGCTCTAATTAACTGATTGCTAATTCTGAAGAAAGAATGTGCCTTCTTACATAACATTTTAACCTAGTTGTATAAATTAGCAAAAAGGGAAATTTTGTCATAGCAAACACGAGGAAATTTTGTCATTGGTTCAGCTTTGCCTTTAGCATTGTGTACTATTTCCTAGAGGTTCACATTGCCAAGGATTTCATCCATGACCTTTGTTAAGTTGCTGTGTTGTATGCCAGAAACAGATTGGTAGAGGATCTGTTGAGGCAAATGGACAGTTGACATTTCAGGTCAAGACCTTGCACCAAGACTGAGAATGCAGAGGGGAAATAGCCAGTATAAAGAGGTGGAAGGGATGGGTGAAGCAGAGGCTGGCAGGTAATAGGTGGGACCAGGTAATGAGGGGTATAGCCAGATGGAGCCAGGAGAGGAAGGGAGAGGGACGGAGTCAGGAGGTGGCAGCTAGTGAGTAATAGCTCGAGACAGATAAGGAGAGAGTAAAATGGGGGGCAGATAAAGCAATGTGGAGGGAGGGGAGAGTGAAAGAGTTGAAGTGGTGGAGCTCAGAGAATCACGGATTGTCAAATGATGGAGAATATGTGAGGTATCCCAGGTATAGTGGAAAGGAAAGACAAATTAGAGTCAAGGTATAAGCCTTAGAGCAGATATTGAAAATGGGCCTACCAGAACAGTCCTGGATGTCGGGTAAGAACTAGAACCAGGCGTTGTGAGATAGATCCCCACCCCCTTCTGCCCTTCATTTCCCTCCTCTACTGGCCTCACCTGCATCACACCCTCCCCCTCACCTCTTCATAAAGCGTATCTCCCATCTCCATTCTCAGTTCTGATGCACGGCCTCAACCCAAAACATCAGTTCTCCCTTTGCCTCTGCAAATGCTGTTTGACCAACAGGTTTCCTTTGGCAATTCGTTTTTTTGCTTGAGTTGATTTTGAATGAGCTCAACCCCTGGAATCATTTATAATTTCCAGCGTAAATTGGATCAGCAAATTTGCTGATGATACAAAGATTGGAGGTGTAGTGGACAGTGAGGAAGGTTTTCAAAGCTTGCAGAGGGATTTGGACCAGCTGGAAAAATGGGCTGAAAAATGGCAGATGGAGTTTAATTCAGACAAGTGTGAGGTATTGCACTTTTTAAGGATAAACCAAGGTAGAACATATAGGATAAATGGTAAGGCACTGAGGAGTGCAGTAGAACAGAGGGATCTGGGAATACAGGTACAAAATTCCCTAAAAGTGGCGTCACAGGTAGATAGGGTCGTAAACAGATCTTTTGGTACATTGGCCTTTATGAATCAAAGTATTGAGTATAAGAGCTGGAATGTTATGATGAGGTTGTATAAGGCATTGGTGAAGCCGAATCTGGAGTATTGTGTTCAGTTGTGGTCACTAAATTACAGGAAGGATATAAATAAGGTTGAAAGAGTGCAGAGAAGGTTTACAAGGATGTTGCCGGGACTTGAGAAACTCAGTTACAGAGAAAGGTTGAATAGATTAGGACATTATTCCCTGAAGCGTAGAAGAATGAGGGGAGATTTGATAGAGGTATATAAAATTATGATGGGTATAGATAGAGTGAATGCAAGCTGGCTTTTTCCACTGAGGCAAGGGAAGAAAAAAACCAGAGAACATGGGTTAAGGGTGAAGGGGGAAAAATTTAAAGGGAACATTGGTGGGGGCTTCTTCACACAGAGAGTGGTGGGAGTGTGGAATGAGCTGGCAGACGAGGTGGTAAATGCGGGTTCTTTTTTAACATTTAAGAATAAATTGGACAGATACATGGATGGGAAGTGTATGGAGGGATATGGTCCGTGTGCAGGTCAGTGGGACTAGGCAGAAAATGGTTTGGCACAGCCAAGAAGGGCCAAAAGGCCTGTTTCTGTGCTGTAGTTTTTCTATGGTTTTTCTAAACTGATACAACTGAGGCTTAAATATGCAAAATAAACCATGCATGAGCTACTTGTATAAAGTCTCTATGTTTTAGGGAATATGTCAGTTTAATGTCAAAATTATTTTTGATTTAATGATTGGAGTGATGAAGAGAACAAACTGAACACTGGCTTTGAATGGTGGAGCGAGCAACACAATTTTTTTCTTATATAAAATGGTGCATGTGACAATAATAAACCAGTTACTCATTACCAAAGCAATTGGAAAATAAAAACAGAAAACGCTGGAGTCACACAGCAGGTCAGGAAGCATCTATGGAAAGAGAAAAAGAGTTAACATTTCAGGTCAAAGTCTCTTCATCAGGTGGGTCTTTGTCAGAAGAAGGATTTTCAACCTGAAACATGAACTCTCTTTCCATAGATGCTGTCTGACTGGCTAGAGTTTCTGCTATTCTCTCTTATTATTTCAAATTTTCATTATCTGCACTTTTGATTTTCATTAACAATTGTGAATTTGCCAACATCTGTACCAAATCAGAAGCCTAGAATATTTATTTATTTATTTAGCGATGCCGCGCGGACTGACCCTTCCAGGCCACTGAGCCTTGCCACCCTGCAACCCACCGATTTAACCCTAACCCAACCACAGGACAATTTACAATTATCCTACTAATCCATCTGAAGAATAAGCCACCATTCAGAAGACGCATTGTCAGTCCGGTCTAGACCAGTGAACATTAGTGATCTTGATCTAGTGTCCACAAAACTGAACAGCCTAGCTGTATTAATGGGGGTGGGGGAAACAACAGATTACAGGGAGTGGGAGGCCTCATCTATAAGTGATCTTTTCCCTTCCAGTGCCAGACTGTCTGCATTCCATTAAGTTATAATAATAATTTGTCCTTAGAGCAGACTAACTATTGAAACAACTTTTCCCCCATCTATCAGTCTATTCTCCTGCACAGTGCCCTAAAACTGAGGAATTCCTTTTTCAAACAACCCTGATGTGTCAGTTACATTCAGCATTAGGCAGCTTGGCATCTCTCACTGCTCCTGTTTATTTAGCAACCATGCTGTCAGTACTACACACTGTGAAATATTATTTGAAATACATTTTCAGATGAAATGACTTTTGAAATACTTCAAAAAAGAAATGTTATAATGTATAATGCAGCTCAGTACTGTCAACAGGGAAATGCCTACTGCCTTAAATATTGGAATATTCTTCTGACTTATTCATGTTATACGATGGGTGTCTCAGCCTAGACATTACGCTGTGCAACATTAACAACGGCATTAGTTTGAAATTACTTAACTATTTTAATAGAGACATCAAGCCACCTAAAACAAACACAGAAATAACTTGCATTTGTTAACAGCTTTTAACATGTCCCAAAGCTTCATATGTTCTTAAAAATCTATTATCATTAGTGTAAGAGAGAAAACATGGCAGCCAATTTCTGCACAGCAAGCTGCCACCAGCCATTGCACTAAGAACCCAACTTTGAAGAGTGCCTGACTTTACAGACAGAGCCATGGTTTAACTTACTATTCAAGGGACAGGTCCTTCAATAATGCAGCACTCCCTCAGCTTCACAATGAAGTGTCCACCCTGGGTCCGCTGTACTAGAGTGCGACATAAATTGGCAATATTCCAACCCAGAGGTGAGTGTGAATCATTATTTCACTTTTGAATGAGATAACAACAATGGTCAAGTCCTTCTCCTCACGCAGGAAGATCTCACAAGCAGGCAGGAGATAAATAATCAGAACATCTATTTTGATGCCATTGTTTGAGGGATAAATGTTAGATAAACAAACTAAAACAATTACTGTTCAATGAACTGTAATTTCCATTGCTGGTATTAAGCTTTTACACCAATACAGTAATTTGTCATGGTCAAGAGTAATGGATGGAAATGTAAAACTATATCGGGTAGCTAAACTCAGTTATAGCAATTCAGATTTCTAATTCCCAGGACTTTTGTGGAATTCACAGATTTAAATTCACAATGTTGTTGATAATGTGATAAGACAACAAAGCATCATTCCCCTGCTAACTGCAAAATACCTTGCCCTGCGGCAATAAAATTCAGAATTATTGCAGAACTTCTAAACTGGAATAAATTCATGTTTGCCCAGTTGTACTGGTTCACTTTCACTTGTGCTTCGCAGGGCAATCACTGCCTTCTTCAGTTCAGCACCTTTTAGTTCAAGGTCAGTGCTTTAAATCACTTGAGGTTGCATTGTAGGAACCTTGTGACCAAACTAGTAATGCATGGCAGAAAATTTATGCAGAATGTATGCATAATGAGAGGAGGCTGTGCTTCTTTATGACATAGGAATTGGCCCATCAAGTTCTGCCAGCTGTTAGAGCAATCCTCTCAGTCCCATTCCCCTATTTCCTAGTAACATATTTCCACTCACATGCCAACCGCACTCCAATTCCCCTAGCAGCCAGCAACGGTGGGGCGATCTAAATAACAAACAGCACATGTGGTATGTGGGACAAAGCTGAAGCACACGGGTCAAGCCTGCACAGTCTGCAGACAGCAGCAGAGGTTGCAACTGAACCTGGGACACTGGAAGTGTGAAACGGTCGCCCTGACCAGATAATCTTCGCCATGGTAGAGTTTCAAAAAGCAGCTACAAATTTACCTTCACCTCTGAACTAGCGGAAATATCTACCCAAATACATACCAGCACAATGGAAGGTCTATGGCACTGTCATAATACCTTGCTGGACCAATAATCCATTTCTAAATCTAATAATAGAGTGACTTCGTCACCAGCATTGAAGTCCTCGGAACAGGCGGAGGTCACCAGCATCGAGGCCATGCTGTTGAAGACACAGCTGTGCTGGCAGGGAGGATCATCGTCTGCCCAAGATTGTGCTGTATGATGAACTCTCCACTGGCCACCGTGACAGAGGGGCACCGAAGAAAAGGTACAAGGACTCTCTGAAGAAATCCTTTGGTGCCTGTCACATTGACAATCGCCAGTGGTCTAATCTAGCCTCCGATCATGAGGCCTGGCGACACACCATTCACCAGCCTGTCTCCTCCTTCGAGAACGCACGCAGGGCTGGCATTGAGGACAAAAGGAGAAGGAGAAAGAACCGTGACGCAGCAGCACCAAACCCAGAACAGAATTTCCCTTGCAGCCGCTGTGGCCGGACTGCCTGTCCCGTATTGGCCTCGCCAGCCACCAGTGAGCCTGCAGCAGACGTGGGCAGCCCCCTTCTTAAATCTTCGTTCGCGAAGCCAAGCCATGATGATGATGATGAATAGAAACATCATACAGTATAACAATAGTATTGTTCTCTTTAATTTCTATAACAACAAACTGCAACAATGGAGTGGTAAAAGTAAGTATCACAGTGTGTAAATATGTAAAATCCAGAATAAATCAAAATAAAATCAGTAATACAGAGAGGAGGACTAATAATTCTAGACAACAAAGTTTTAATCTCACTATAGCAGTTTGAAACACTTGACTGGAGTTTTTTTTAGATATAGTCAGAGAGCTCAGCTGTTTCACAGATCCTGAAGGAATCTTGGCCTTGGCCACTCGAGGCCAATGTCAGCCCCTACTAACATTTGTAACTCTTAGTCCTCTGCTAAAATGGCTCTGCAAAGTGATAACATTGGAAAAGAAAACATGATGGTAATGAAGTATATAAAATGCATGTAGAAGTGCAATTCAAACTACTGAAGAAGAGGTGGGGGGGGGTAGAAACTGAGCGACTTGTTTCAAAGGATGTCTCTGTCAGATTACTGCTGAAGATAAAGAAACATTGACCGAGTTAGCTTAGGTGCATAGTCAAATTTATAATTAAGCATTTCAGATCATACTCCAAACATTCCTATGTTTAATCATAATAGTTACCATATTATGGAGTGCCTCCCATAATAATTCTGTCTTGTCAATCACATGGAAGAATAGAAGTTAGGACAAAAATTAGTTGGATTTTTCTGTGACTGAAGCATCTAATTCAATAATTTCACAGATGTTGTTGTTGGAGATTAATTATCCCATCTACAACATCGTTGCAAGAGATCCTCAAGGGAGTGATCTAGCCCCAATCATTGACTGACAACTTGGAAGTTCTCTGGTGATTATGCAAGGTAAAATTCCATTCGCCACTCACCAACAAATGAAGCAATCCATGCTTGCAAGCAGCAAGACAAGATTCAGGCATGTGCTGATGAGTGGCAAGTTATATTTGCACCACAAAAATCCTGTGGGTCACTATTGACCAGAAATTTAACTGGAGCAGCTACATAAGCACCAGGCCTCCAAGAATAAGTTAAAAGCCAGGTCTCCTGTAGCAAGTGACTTACATTCTGACACCCCAAGATCTTTCTGTCAACAACAGGTTATAAACCCTGTTGTGTGATAGATCACTGAGTACACTGCTAACAATAATTCAGAAGCTCAACATTATTCAAGACAAAGCAGCCCGCTTTATTGGTACCCCATCAATCACCCTAAACATTCAATCCCTCCACAACCAATGCACAGTGGCTACAATGTGTACCACTTACAACATTTACCTCAACTACTCTCCTGGGCTACGCAGTAGACAGTGGAAAGGAAGCAGGTGACCCTGGAAGTGATACATTAACAACAATCAGCCATTTAGGAGGGGAAGATGGAGGGGGGGGTGTGGGCTGGGGTTGGAATTGTCAATGTCCATGTACTACTGCCTGCATCTGTCACCAGCTGATATACCTACCCAAACACAACCTTGTAGGAAAGGAGAGATAATACAAGGTGCAAAGTGATGCCTTCATGCTCTAATTTGTTTTCTCTGTGATATTGCAAATTAACTTTGTTGATTCTAGTAACTAGATAAAGTGAGGGGAGCAAGCTGAAAGGAGATATTCATGGCAATTTTTTTTTTACACAGAGAGTGGGGGTGACTGAAATACGCTGCTGGGGTGGCAGTGGAGGCAAATACAACAGAGCTGCTTAAGAGGCCCTTAGGCACATGGTTGTGCAGAGAATGGAGGGATATGGATATTGTAAAGGCAGAAGAAATTCATTTAGTTATGCATTTGATTACTAATTTGCTTAGTTCGGCAGAGCATCATGGTCACAAATTACCTGTCGCTGTACCGTACTTTGCTTTCCTATTAAACATTATTTGTCCAAGATTGGACTCATAAGCCACTTGAGAACCCATAAGTAGATCAACAGAATGAAGATCATCATCCTCGACCTCGAGGGATAGCCATGACGATTTGTATTTTTTCTTGTAAGTATAATGATAAACTAGAATAAACTAGAATCGTTGGGGGATGGGAACCGAACTGAAGAGACTGGGGAAGAAGCGGTTGGCTCACAAATAGAGAAAGCTTGGAGACAGTGTGTGAGAGAAGATAGGCAGGTGATAGGGAAGGGACGTGCTCAGATGGACGGTTTGAAATGTGTCTATTTTAATGCAAGGGGTATTGTGAACAAAGCGGATAAGCTTACAGTGTGGATCAGTACTTGGAGCTATGATGTGGTGGCCATTACAGAGACTTGGATGGCTCAGGGACAAGAATGGTTAATTCAAGTGCCGGGTTTTAGATGTTTCAGAAAGGACAGGGAGGGAGGCAAAAGAGGTGGGAGCATGGCACTGTTGATCAGAGATAGTGTCATGGCTGCAGAAAAGGTAGACATCATGGAAGGATTGTCTACGGAGTCTCTGTGGGTGGAGGTTAAGAACAGGAAAGGGTCAATAACCTTACTGGGTGTTTTTTATAGGCCGCCCAATAGTAATAGGGGTATCGAGGAGCAGACAGGGAAACAGATCCTGGAAAGGTGTAATAATAACAGAGTTGTCGTGATGGGGGATTTTAATTTCCCAAATATCGATTGGCATCTCCCTAGAGCAAGGGGTTTAGATGGGGTGGAGTTTGTTCGGTGTGTTCAGGAAGGTTTCTTAACACAATATGTAGATAAATCTACAAGAGGAGAGACTGTACTTGATTTGGTATTGGGAAATGAACCTGGGCAGGTGTCAGATCTCACAGTGGGAGAGCATTTTGGAGATAGTGATCATAATTCTATCTCCTTTACAATAGCATTGGAGAGAGATAGGAACAGACAAGTTCGAAAAGCGTTTAATTGGAGTAAGAGGCATTATGAGGCTATCAGGCAGGAAATTGGAAGCTTAACTTGGGAACAGATGTTCTCAGGGAAAAGTATGGAAGAAATGTGGCAAACGTTCAGGGGATATTTGTGTGGAGTTCTGCATAGGTACGTTCCAATGAGACAGGGAAGTTATGGTAGGGTACTGGAACCTTGGTGTACAAAGGCTGTAATAAATCTATTCAAGAAGAAAAGAAAAGCTTACAAAAGGTTCAGAGAGTTTGGTAATGTTAGGGATCTAGAAGATTATAAGGCTAACAGGAAGGAGCTTAAAAAGGAAATTAGGAGAGCCAGAAGGGGCCATGAGAAGGCCTTGGTGGGCAGGATTAGGGAAAACCTCAAGGAATTCTACAAGTATGTGAAGAGCAAGAGGATAAGATGTGAAAGAATAGGACCTATCAAATGTGACAGTGGGAAAGTATGTATGGAACCGGAGGAAATAGCAGAGGTACTTAATGAATACTTTACTTCAGTATTCACTATGGAAAAGCATCTTGGTGATTGTAGTGCTGACGTAGCAGACGGAAAAGCTTGAGCATGTAGATATTAAGAAAGATGATGTGCTGGGGCTTTTGGAAAGCATCAAGTTGGATAAGTCATTGGGACCGGATGAGATGCACCCCAGGTTACTGTGGGAGGCAAGGGAGGAGATTGCTGAGCCCCTGGCGATGATCTTTGAATCAATGGGGACGGGAGAGGTTCCGGAGGATTGGAGGGTTGCGGATGTTGTTCCCTTATTCAAGAAAGGGAGTAGAGATAGCCCAGGAAATTATAGACCAGTCAGTCTTACTTCAGTGGTTGGTAAGTTGATGGAGAAGATCCTGAGAGGCAGGATTTATGAACATTTGGAGAGGTATAATATGATTAAGAATAGTCAGCATGGCTTTGTCAAGGGCAGGTCGTGCCTTACAAGCCTGATTGAATTTTTTGAGGATGTGACTAAACACATTGATGAAGGAAGAGCAGTAGATGTAGTGTATATGGATTTCAGCAAGGCATTTGATAAGGTACCCCATGCAGGGCTTATTGAGAAAGTAAGGAGGCATGGAAACCAAGCGGACATTGCTTTGTGGATCCGGAACTGGCTTGCCCACAGAAGGCAAAGAGTGGTTGCAGACAGGTCATATTCTGCATGGAGGTCAGTGACCAGTGGTGTGCCTCAAGGATTTGTTCTGGGACCCTTACTCTTTGTGATTTTTATAAATGACCTGGATGAGGAAGTGGGGGCATGGGTTAGTAAGTTTGCTGATGACACAAAGGCTGGAGGTGTTGTGGATAGTGTGGAGGGCTGTCAGAGGTTACAGCGGGACATTAATAGGATGCAAAACTGGGCTGAGAAGTGGCAGATGGAGTTCAACCCAGATAAGTGTGAAGTGGTTCATTTTGGTAGGTCAAATATGATGGCACAATATAGTATTAATGGCAAGACTCTTGGCAGTGTGGAGGATCAGAGGGATCTTGGGGTCCGAGTCCATAGGACCCGCAAAGCAGCTGCGCAGGTTGACACTGTGGTTAAGAAGTCATACGGTGTATTGGCCTTCATTAATCATGGTATTGAACTTGGGAGCTGAGAGGTAATGTTGCAGCTATATAGGACCCTGGTCGGACCCCACTAGGAGTACTGTGCTCAGTTCTGGTCGCCTCACTACATGAAGGATGTGGAAACCATAGAAAGGGTGCAGAGGAGATTTACAAGGATGTTGCCTGGATTGGGGAGCATGCCTTATAAAAACAGGTTGAGTGAACTCGGTTTTTTCTCCTTGGAGCGACGGAGGATGAGAGGTGACTTGATAGAGGTGTATAAGATGATAAGAGGCATTGGTCGTATGGATAGTCAGAGGCTTTTTCCCAGGGCTGAAGTGGTTGCCACAAGAGGACACAGTTTTAAGGTGCTGGGGAGTAGGTGCAGAGGAGATGTCAGAGGTAAGTTTTTTACCCTGAGAGTGGTGAGTGCGTGGAATGGGCTGCCGGCAACAGTGGTGGAGGCAGATACGATAGGGTCTTTTCAGAGACTCCTGGATAGGTACATGGAGCTTAGAAAAATAGAGGGCTATGGGGAAGTCTAGTAATTCTAAGGTAGGGACATGTTCGGCACAACTTTGTGGACCGAAAGGCTTGTATTGTGCTGTAGGTTTTCTATGTTTCTATCAAAACCTCTATGCATTTCAAAGTTAATTAATGACAAAATTTCTTGAATAGCATTTTACAAAATTGGTGCATGAGATTTAGGATTTAAACCTAGTTCATTGGAGTGTACTCATTTTACAGTATAGAGACTGACAATTAAAATGAATGTAATTTTTTTTTAAATCTCATCTTTTGGAAATCTTATAAATGTGACATGCTGTGATGTTTGAGCAACATCCATCAGCTCAAGGTGGTCTTCAGAACTTAGGGAATATGTGGGGTTGATTTACCAGCATAGGTGACTTTACAGTTCAGCTCTCTCAGTTTGTTTTTTTGCCCTATTTTATGTTGGGGCATTAAGCTGTGGAATTGCCTGCTTAAACCTATCTTTCCCTGGCTTACTTCCAGACAGTTATTAGACCCCATCTGTTTGGCCAAGCTTTTCGTCAACTGCCCAGTAATTCAGTGTCAAATATTATGTTGCAGAATACACCCGTGAATCACTTTGAGAATATTTACTATATTAAAGGCACAGCATAAAGTATTGTTGCTCAAAAAATAAGCTTTAAGTAAAGTATGTCACATTTACATTACCAAGAAGAAAAAAAACAATAAAATCAAGATAAGCAAGATTCAGTAAGAGATTGAAAGAGTGGATACGGAGTGGGTCTTTCATCAGGCTGGAGAATCTGGAAGCAGACGACACAGTCACCGGACAAAGGTAAAATCTCAGCCTTTTGGAGTGAAGAGGGGGACTAAATTCTTTATGCACATGGTTGACAGACTTTTGGGTTCTCCACCTCTGATGCCTGTGGATGATCGGCCATTGATTATATTCATGGTAGAGATTGCTGGACTCTCAGGGAATTAAAGAATATGAGGTACAGGCAGGAAAGTGGGGTTGAGACACAGTATCAGGAGGAACTGTATAGCCTACCTCTACTTCTTATGTCCTTAAATGCAGATAGCAGCAGAGAAACCAGCTGTACATGTATAAACTTAAAAATCAATTGTTAAAGTATATGAAAATAAGAGCAATAAATTAGGTGTAAAATTGAGCGATATGTTGTAGATAATACACACTTATTCCATCTGGTTCCATTGGAAGACGTGTCCAATTTATTTATAGTCTGCACACTGCAAAGTACAACAAACAACAATACCTCATTTGAGACATTTTGCACATTTCCACATCAAGTGATCTGTTGCAGTGTTGTTTCAATGAAGCTTCCACATCAAATGCGGTATCTGAATGTAAACTTCAAAGTGCACTGCTGTGTCTCTGAGCTCCCTGTCTGTTGTGATAAATTGCTGTAATTGTGCATTCATTTAAAGCCTATGGATCAATTTTTAATCAAGCTAAGAATTTTGGCTTGAGAGGGACAAAATGACCCGTGAGGTAAAAAGCAGGAGGCACTTTAATTTTCCTCCAATCAAATTACAGCCTATTGTAATAACCTGTAATTAGGTCGGTAAAAATTCAAGTTATCAATCCTAACTAATGGACCATGTTCCCTGCCATGTAGGGGTCAAGGAGTGCTTACTCCATCCAAACATTTACTTCAATGATAAGGTAATTAGAAATTTCACAATGCTCTTGGTGTGAACAACAGCAGCAAAGCAAAGCTTTTCATGCAACCCTGACTGGTACTCTCCCAAAAGGCTTAACCAATATACTAAAACGATGAACATATTTATAAGTATGAAGGAAACACTCTTGATTTGCAGAAAATGTACTTGACAGGAAGTGCAGTGTCTGTCGATATCAACTGACATTCTCAGTGATCTAATGAAAACAAGTTCCACAGCGTTCTTTAACTTAGCATGCCCTTCATGGGAGAAGATATCAAACACAGTCTAGTACTGAGTCACCCAAGGAGATAAACAATAGTTTGGACAAAGGATCGCATATTAAGCATCACTTCTTAACAAAAAACAGAAAATTGGTATAAAGGCTGAGAACTTTAAAGGTAGGTTTCTAGAGCTCTGAGCCTTTGCCATCTGAAGATATAGACACAAAAAACAGATTAGAGGAGATCTAGATTGCTGAAGCGATTAAGGGAAGAGATGAGACCATGAAGGAGTTTGCTAGGAATTTTGGGATCAAGATATAGCTTAACAGGAAGCCACTGAGGTTCAACACAGAAAGGCTTGGTGCATGAAGATCACTTGGTGCAAATTACAATGCAGGCAGTAGGGTTTTGAATATCCTCTTTCACAGAGGGTAGAATGGGTGAGGCTGGAGACCAATACGTTGCAATAGACAAGATCCCAAAGCTCAAGTGTAGACTAAGCAAATTCCTCAGCCACACTCAGTTACCCATTGCCAATGAGGCATTCCTCTCACAGTGTACAGTATGGCAACCAGTGGAGCATCCAGCTCAACAGTCTGTTGGTGGTCATGGCCACCTTCAAAGCACCAGCACCGTTGTTGTCAATTGAGGGAAAGAGCACACATGCAAATCAGAGCTGGCACAGAACTCATGGTCTACTGAGAAACAGTGTATCTACTTTCCTACATGTGTCTGAGACCTGGACTACCTGTTCAACTTGTTTCAATATACTGCAAAAAAAAACAAAACAGGTGGAAAGATGGCTCTGCAAGTTCCTCCTTACTCAATGAAAGGACAAGTGAACTAATGTTCTCTCCCGCACCAACGTACCCAACACTGAGACCCTGGTTACTGTTTGTTAGCTACCTTGAATTGGATGTCCATCCCCAGAATCTCAAAATCAAATCACTACTCTAATCTTTATCATGGGAGGAGATAACCAGGTGGACACAGAAATAATTCCAGAACACGTTCAAGGTTCCCTTAAACAACTGCAGTGTCATCAGCCACTTTTGAGGAACTCTGGCCTATGACCACTCACAATGGAGCAGGAACATTCAGGAAGGTGTTAAGTATCCTGCAGGCATGCACAAAGAACACATAGAGGACCTGCATAAACAGAGGTAGGAGTAGATCACAAACTGCAAAACTTCTCCCTGTTAGTCACACCCTGCCCTCTCATCAGCCACTTCAGAAACCACAAATCTAAATCAGAAGCAAGTTATCCTAGATCACAAAGGATAGTCTAAGAAGAAGACAGCATGGTGTTCTTACTGAAAACATTCTCTTAATAAGCCAGAATGAAAGGAAATTTGAAGTGGCCGTTTGTTGTGGCCTACATTTACATCCAAACTTTCAATCCAACGTATGATTCCACTAAATTGGACTGTGTGGTTAGAAGTGTTGCTCCTATTTTTGTCCCATGAACTCAAAGCAAAGTTCTACCTACTCCTCCCATACTACATCACAAGGCGATATCTTCACTCACTTCCCCCATCCCTGTATTTCAAACATAATTCAGCTGCATGCTGTATTTGCTGTGAACATTTATCAAGAAATGTAGTCCAGCTCCAGGTTCTAGTCCCAGCCTATGATAAAACCTTTTGTTTTGCTGTATAGTCTTAACTTTGCAACCCAGATGGATGCTCTCATTTTGTTCGTATCAGAGTAAATAAAAATGCATGGTCTATCCCGAAGATAGGTTTATTCTGTGTTGTAAACATGCTGCAAATTTGCAATAAACGTTAATTTACAGGGTGAGTGCAAACAGGGCTTTGGGGAGCCCCTAAGCTTCAGACTCCAATCACATGGAAACTCCTGGGTTTTTTGAACTCCAGTAAGTTTTACATGGGATAATTGGAATTTCTCCACTTGGCAGATGAGAACCAAGAGAACTTTCTAACAAATTCTCTTACAAAGTGAGAAACTTCTTTTGATTACTAAAGGAATTGAATATAATTAGATAAGAGAGCATTCTAAGATTGCAGTACAATTTTGCTAACATCAATTAGCACATAATAACAACTTATTATTGTAAGTCGATCATTTTGTATGTTCAAATTTACAAAATTCCAAATGTTAACTGACAAACCAGATAGAAAAGATCCCATCCATTTTGTTAACAACAATTCAAAGATTCAAAGTTCATTTACTATCAAAGCATGTATGTAGTATACAACCCTGAGATTTGTCTTCCCCACAGACAGCCAGGAAGCAAAGAACCATGGAACCCGTTCAAAGAAATAAAAACATCACCACACCCCTCCCCCCCAACACAAAAAAAACAAATTGCGTAAATGGCAAAAAAATGGGAAAACATGGAATATAAAACACATAATCGAAAGGCATATTTCAGTTCAGCTCAGTGTTCATTATCTGCTGGCCACCCTGATGGAAAAGCAGCCAGACTAGCAACAAAAAAAGAGCGACAAGAAAACGAGAACACCTCATAAACATGAATTAGAGTCCACAATCCACAATCTGCATTGATTAAACCTTCCTCTGTTGTCATCCTCTGGATGGAGGGAGAGAGGGAGGGTGAGGGAGGGAGAGAGGGAAGGGGAGGGAGAGAGAGAGAGGGTTGGGGAGGATGAGGGTGGGAGAGAGCTGGTGGGAGAGGGAGGATGGGAGGAGGGGCAGGGGAGGGGTTGGGGAAGGGGAGGGAGAGGGAGAGAGATCATTCAAACACAAGGACCTTCCCTCAGGAGCAGCGAGTGAGAGGGAGAGTGAGACCATCGCATGCAGCCACCTTCCTCTGTCAGCGCTGAGCACTCGCTTGCCTCCGCAGCCTCATCGATTATTTCAATCTTGCTCAGCACTTTAATGGGCGAGGTCGGTGAGAGATGGAGTCAATCATGGTCCCGCACCCTGTCTCCGAGTTTCCGGGTCTCCTTACTGCTAGCATTGTTCGCAACATCGTGGAGGGAGGGAGAGAGGGAAAGCACCGGGTCGCCCAATCGACCAGAAAACACACTGCCAGAATGTGGAGAATAGACTCCAATGGCAGTAGAACCACATCTGAAATAAAAAGAAGTGAAAGAAGTTGCTCTGTGGCCCATGTTGAGGATGTCACCCTTCGTAGCATTGTTTGCTGGCACCATCTTCTTCTGGAGTTATATGATCTCACAATGACAGCCCCAAAACTTGGATTTTTTTTTGTCAGTATAAAGTATATCAAATTTTAAAGGCATTTCTCAATTGGATAATTGAAGCACATCTCACACTAGTTACAATATTGAGGTGAACCATTAATGCATGAGGTGGAAGTATAGGGAGTAGATATCGAGTAATGTTGATCCCGGTGTGATCATGATTCAGTTTTGTCCTTAAAAATTGGCTGACATGCATTCTGCTTAATCACAGTATGAATTATGTATGAAATATCAGCTCATTCTGTAACTGTACAAGTGAATGCTCCTTGTTTAAAGGGACCTTCGACTACTTGCTAGAGAGTTAAGCAGGGGGTAACCTGGGACAATTGCTCTGGGGAACTATCTGACATCTAGTTTAGAAATTATAAGTGTGTTTGTTGGGGGCCAGGGTTGTGATAGGACCACTCTCTAGTCCTTAAATGGAAGCTTGCACTCATAGGGCCCCCGTGGGACTACAAACAAAGAGGAGGGGGCCTGAGAGGAAGTGGTTGAAAGAGGAGCAGAAGAAGGTTTCTGGCAATGCCTGCCCTCTGCAAGTATTATGGAAATAACAGTTGTTATAATTACTTCACAGAGGAGTATTTTGTTTAGAGGTTAAAATAGTCTATGACGACCAGCAGAAATAATGACTGCAAATGGCATCACCTGTGGAAATCTTGTGACTTCTTTATTATCTACACATTTTGGCGGATTAAGAGCTGGCGGACTTTCCCTGAATCCCAGGCTCCTCACACAAACTGGGTATCCAGTCAGCTTTCCAGGAAGTGTCCTTCTCTGATTCCTCCTTCAACCACCTTTCTTCAGGCCTTCTCCTCTGTCTGCTAAGTCATGGATCAATGAAGAATCGTGGAGACAGCCATGGTGCTTCTTGGACAATGGCCTAGGTGATCAATCAGACTGGGGAAGTACTACAGTGGATCTCAAAGGGGGGCAACTGCAAACACTCGCTGTGTATATCCAGACATCAATCCACCACCACCCTCATGGACAACAACTTTCACATGATTTTGTGTGTCCTTCTGTGGGAACCAGTCTAGTGGAAGGCCCACTCCTTTTTGGCTAAGGAGATTGCTAATGCCCATAAAGGCTGATCTCGACTGCAGTGGACCTGGGTGGACAAATGCAAGACTGCTCCATCTCACCATGAGCGGCAGCAGTCTGGACTAACCTGGTCATCTACAGAGCAGCCACAGGGAGAGGTGACATGGCTGAGATTTTGTATGCCACTGCCCTCTCCTGAGATGACACTCTCGGCCACAGCACATTGTGGAAGCCCTTCTCTAGTCTCAGATCTGAGCTTCCACTATGGTAAACAATAAAGACGAGGCTGCAGCTGTCAGTTGCAGAGAAGGGAAACATTGATGCTGAACTGGTGCAGCCGTCAGATGCAGGGAAGGGAAATGTTGATGCTGAACTGGTCTCCATGTCAATGTTGGAAAGGGTGGCTTGCAAAGCCATTTGGAGCTAAACATCCTCATGGCATTTGCTGATGCTCCATGCTGCAATAAACCAAGTTCCAAAGTTTCATATTCAATGCTTCATGATCAAGTGATCCATACTTCAATGTTCCACGTTCCAGTGACACGTGCTTCACGCTAGATCCTTCCGTGCTCCAGTTCACTTGGCCCAATGGCTCAAGTCACAAAGTTCCATGCTCTGTGCTTTAGTGATTGCGCTCCAATACTCCGCTCACCAGAGCTCCACATGGCAATGCTCCGTGCTCCAGTTCTCCAAGCTCAAAGCTTTACTGCTCTGAGCTCCAAGTGAGCCTACTTTGATACTGTAGTTTCTGTGACCTATCATGGTAGGATAATGGGCTCCTGGTAGTTAACCCCAGTCCATGACAAAATAAACAAAAGGGATGCGGATGAGCAGGTAAGTTGCGGGGCCAGGGGGAAAGAAGATGAGAATAGTTTTGGTTGGACTAGTCTGCTGGATCCAGAATCAAGTCAAGTCAAGTCAAGTCAAGTCAAGTCAATTCACTTTTTATTGTCATTTCGACCATAACTGCTGGTACAGTACACAGTAAAAACGAGAGAACATTTTTCAGGACCATGGTGCTACATGGAACAATACAAAAACTACACTGAACTGCGTAAAAACAACACAAAAACTACACTAGACTACAGACCTACCCGGGACTGCATAAAGTACACAGAACAGTGCAGGCATTACAATAAATAATAAACAAGACAATAGGCACAGGGGAGGGCAGTAGGTTGGTAGTCCGATGGCTTGGGGGAAAATCTGTTACATAAATAAACAGCTGAATGGTTGCATCCGGGATCATGTCCGTCTCTGTACTCCCGCCGAGTATTTTGTTGGAGTCGGATGTAGTCCAATTTAATGTCCATTGGAGAGCAGAATGGACAGGAGAGCCAGCCGGCTAGGGTTTGCTTTTTTCCTGGCACGGACTCCTGCCCACTCGCCTCGCTTCCTCTTCCTCGCACACCGCTTACGACGTCTCCACCTCCGGCCACTGGCATCAGGCGACTCCAAGGACAGTGGGCCTGATTTCCTCAGCAAACGGACATTGGAGAGCAGAATGGACGGGAGAGCCGGCCGGTTAGGGTTTGCCTTTTTCCTGGCACGGACTCCTGCCTGCTTGCCTCACTTCTGCTTCCTCTCACACCGCTTACGACATCCCCACCTCTGGCTATTGGCATCAGGCAACTCCGAGGGCTGCGGGTCCGATTTGCTCAGCAAGCCGAGGTCGCGCAATTTAACCAGCAGATCTTCATTAAGAGTTGTTTTTGGGTGATCTCTGTATTGTAGCAGTATTCAATGCACCAAACAGCTCCCTGCTGTGTCAGTAAGTAAGTGATGGTCCATGCCTCCAAGCTCAGACCTGAGTGCTCTAATCTCCATGATCTGTTGTTCCACGGCTTCTTGCATGAGTGTTCCATATTCCAGGCTCTGCTTCAATACCTCAAGCATTATTGTTCAGTTCTTCCCACCCCATTGTCCTATGTTTCATGCTGCACACTTCAATGCTAAGGGCTCCAATGCTTCAGTTCTCCACACTCCAGTTCTCCATGCCCAGAGATTTAATGCTCCATCTTCTTCCATGTCCCATGCTTCCACTCTCAATGCTCCACTTACAAATGAACACATGAACGTAAATATTAAAAACAAGAGTGGTCCACTCAGCTCCTCGAGCTTGCTACAACATTCAATTAGATCATGACTAATCTGACCGTATCCTCGACTCTACATTAGTGCCTACCCCTACAATGTTTTGTCCTCTTGCTTATCAAGTGTCAATTTACTTCAGCTTTAAGAATACTCAAAGACTGCTACCAATGGCCTTTGTGGAAGGAAGTTCCAAAGATTCCTAACAATCAGAGCAAAATAACCTGTCAGCTCATCTGTCTTAATTGGATGACCCCTAATTTCATGCTGTGTGCTCCAGTGTTTCATGCTCCACACTTTAATCCCCCTGGCTGCAAATGCTCTGCTTCCATTCTCCAAAACTCCACTGCACCTTTCAGGAGCATGCTTGCATCATTTGCATCTTGTAAGTCAGAGGAGATTTGTGCAATGAATAATAAATAAGTATAAAGAGGAGGAATTTGATGTGAGTGTATTATCATCTTCAGTGATCTTTATACTATTGTGGGCCATGAACTCACACCAGCGTTGGCGAGTACTCACTCCTCCAGTCTGCTGTGTCTCTGGGCACAGCAGTGATGCCAGTCTGTCATTGTTGGCAGAAGCAGTGTTACACTGCGCCCCAAATGATATATAAAAAACAGATAATAGGCAATATAGTGATCAGTGGGATGAGTTGAAGTGGGGGAATATCAAAACAGGTGATAAATACAAGACTGAAAGTGTTATATTTGAATACATGCAGTATATTACTTTACACCGCAAGCTGTCGGAGCTGTGCTGCCAGGATAATCAAGGACATGACCCACCCAGCCAACACACTTTTCGTCCCTCTTCCCTCCGGGAGAAGGCTCAGGAGCTTGAAGACTCGTACGGCCAGATTTGGGAAAAGCTTCTTTCCAACTGTGATAAGACTGTTGAATGGATCCTGACTTGGATCTGGGCCGTACCCTCCAAATATCCAGACCTGCCTCTCGGTTTTTTGCACTACCTTACTTTCCAATTTTCTATGTTCTATTTACGATTTATAATTTAAATTTTTAATATTTACTAATTTTTACTATTTTTAATATTTAATATTTGTAATCCAGGGAGTGGAAAGCACAGAATCAAATATCGCTGTGATGATTTACGTTCTAGTATCAATTGTTTGGTGACAATAAAGTATAAAGTATATGGAATAAAGTAGATGATCTTGTAGTGCACTTAGAGATTGGCAGGAATGATACTGTAGGCATTACTGAGTCATGGCTGAAAGAACATCATAAGTTGAGAGTTTATCATCAAAAGATACACACTGATTGGAAAGGAGAGGCAGGTTGGCAGACAGGGGTGGGATGGCTCCACAGGTAAAAAATGAAATCAATTCCTGAGAAAGCGGTCACATAGGAGAGGAAGATGTAGTATCTTTGTGCATAGAGTTAATAAACTGGAAGGATAAAAATACCCTGATGGGAGTTATATATAGGTGTCCAAACAGTAGCCAAGATGGGGGATATAAGTTGTAATGGGAGATAGAAAGCGCATGTAATACGGGGAATGTTACAATAGCCATGGAAGATTTCAATATACAGGAAGATTGGGAAAATCAAGTTAGGGCTAGATCCCAAGAGAGGGATTTCTCAGGATCTCTACATCTGGCTTTTCAGAGCAGCTTGTGGTTGAGCCCACTAAGAGAAAAATATTGGATTAGATGTTGTATGATTAAACATATTTGATTAGGGAGCTTAAGGTAAAAGAACCCTTAGGAGAAAGTGATCATAATATGATAGAAATCATGCTGCAGTTTGAGAGGGAGAAGATAAAGTTAGATATATTATTACTACATTGGAATAAAGGGAATTACAGAGGCATGAGAGAAGAGCTGGCCAAAGTTGGTTGGAAGGGGTTGCTATCAGGGATGACAACAGAACAGCAATGGCTGGAGTTTCTAGGGGCAATTCAGAAGGCGCAGGATAAGTACATTCCAAAGATGAAGAAACATTCTAAAGGGAGGATGAGGCAATCATGGCTGAAAAGAAAAGTTAAAGGCAGCAAAAAAGCCAAAGATAAGGCTTATAATATGCCAAACATTATTAGGAAGTCAGTGGATTGAGAAGCTTTTAAAAGCCAACAGAAGGCAAGTAAAAACACATTAGGGTGAGAAAAGATGAAGTATGAAGGTAAACAATCAATAATATCAAGAAAGATACCAAAAATTTTTCAGATATATGAAGAGTGGAAGAGAGGCAAGAGTAGGTACCAGACCGCTGGAGAATGACACTAGAGAGGTAATAATGGGGAACAAAGAAATGGCAGGTGAACTTAAGTATTTTGTATCAACCTTCACTGTGGAAGCACTAGAGGTATACTGTACCAGAAATTCGAGAGCGTCGGAGGGCAGAAGTGAGTATAGTGGCTATTACTAAGGAGAAGGTGCTTGGGAAGATTAAAGGTCTGAAGGTAGATAAGTCATCTGGACCAGATGGACTACACCCCAATGTTCTGAAAGCGGTAGCTGAAGAGACTGTGGTGACATTATTAATGATTTTTCATGAATCATCAGATTTTGGAATGATTCCGGGCGAGTGAAAAATTACAAATGTCTCTTTAAGAAGGGAAGCAGAAGAAAGGAAATTATACATCATTGAGCCTGGACTTCAGTGGTTGGGAAGATGTTGGAGTCCATCATTAAGGAAGAGGTTTCATGGTACTTGAAGGCATGTGATAAAGTAGGCTAAAGTCAGCATGGTTTTCTAAAGGGGATATCTTGCTTGAGAAATCTGTTGGAATTCCTTGAGGAAATAACAGGCAGAATACACAAAGGAGAGTCAGCAGATGTTGTTTACTTGGATTTTCAGAAGGCCTTTGACAAGGTGCCACATATGAGGTTGGTTAACAACAGTCCATGGTCTTACAGGAAAGGTAGAGCAGTGGATGTAGTGTATAGGGATTTCAATAAGGCATTTGATAAGGTTCCCCATGCCAGGCTCATTCAGAAATGAGCCTGGGAGGCTTGGGATCCAAGGAGACTTTACATTGTGCATCCAGAATTAGCATGCCCATGGAAGGCAAAGGGTGGTTGTAGATGATTCGTATTCTGCATGGAGGTCAGTGACCAGTAGTTTTCTGCTGGGATATGTTCTGGGACCCCTTCTCCTTGTGATTTTTATAAATTACCCGGATGAAGAAGTAGAAGGTAGGTTTGCTGATGACACAGTCGTTGGGGGTGTTGTGGTTAGTCTGCAGAGTTGTCAAAGGTTACAGCGGGACATTGATAGGATGCAGAACTGGGCTGAGAAGTTTCAGATGGCGTTCAACCCAGACAACTGTGAAGTGGTTCATTTTGGTAGGTCAAATTTGAAGACAGAATATAGTATTCTGCCATGTGGAGGATCAGAGAGATCTTGGGGTTCGTGTCCATAGGACACTCCAAGCTGTTGCACAGGTTGACAGTGTTGTTAAGAAGGTGTATGGTGTGTTGGCATTCATCAACGGTGGTATTGAGTTCAAGAGCCGTGAGGTAATGTTACAGCTATATAAGACCTTGGTCAGGCCCCACTTGGAGTACTGTGTTCAGTTCTGGTCACCTCACTACAGGAAGGATGTGGAAATCATAGAAAGGATGCAGAGGAGATTTACAAGGATGTTGCTTGGATTGGAGGGCATATCTTATGAGAATAGATTGAGTGAACTTGGCTTTTTCTCTTTGGAGCGACGAAGTATAAGATGATGAGAGGCATTGATCATGTGGATAGCTAGAGGCTTTATCCCAGGGCTGAAATGGCTAACGTGAGGGGGCATAGTTTGAAGGTGCTTGGAAGTAGATGAAAGGGGGATGATAGAGTAGGTTTTTTCACAGGGACTGGTGGACATGTGGAACGCACTGCCAGTGACAGTGGTAGAGGCGAATACAATAGGGTCTTTTAAGAGACTCTTAGATAGGTACGTGGAGCTTATAAAAATAGAGGGCTACGTGACAGGGAAATTCTAGGCAGTTTCTAGAGTAGGTCACGTGGTCGGCACAACATTGTGGGCTGAAGATACAAACTTTCTGAGCATCCTCTTGAGTGTTTGGTTAAACCTCTCCACCAGGCCATCTGTCTCTGGGTGATAAGGAGATGTCCGGATAGCGATTATGCCCAACTCCTTATGCAGCTGGCTCATCAGGCGAGATGTAAAGTTGGTTCCCTAGTCAGTCAGGATTTCCTCCGGGATGGCTACACGAGAAAAGAGCTGGACAAGAGCACTGATCAGTTTTGGAGTGGTTAGCGACCGGAGAGGAAAAGCCTCAGGGAATCGTGTGGCATAATCACATACAACAAGAATGAACTGATAGCCTGCTGAGCTTTTTTCCAGGGGCCCCACAATGTCCATTGCAATCCGTTTAAATGGGGTGGTAATCACTGGCATGGATTGGAGGGGTGCTCGGTCTGATTTACGGACAGCACTGGTTTTTTGACACTCTGGGCACGTTTTGCAATATGTCTGCACATCAGTGTACATTGAAGGCCAAAAGAACCGAGAGGCCAGCCTGAGATATGTCTTATGGTGACCCAAGTGTCCTGCCCAGGGAATGGTATGTGCAAGGTGTAGTACAAATGACCTGCAACTATTTGGCACCACTAACCTCCTATTGCCTAGCTCCTCTCCCTGATAAAGGATGCCGTTGTGAAGGACATACACGGAACCACCTACCTGGGCGGTGTAATTAGCAGAGGTTAAGACCTTGGTTAACAGAGACTTTAACAAAGGATCGGACTGTTGTAACATGGTGATGTTTTCTGGCACCTCCCACTTAACATCTGACACAGTATTTTCAGGCATTTCACAAGATAAAGGTGTACCAGCATGTTTCTCTAACCGCCGTTGCTGACATGTCTTTCTAGGCCCTTTGGTTCCAGCATTGCACAGACTACCACACAAGTCTGGCAAAGGTTGTATCCCAGACTGAGCTTGGGTTTTTGCCTGGGACCGTGTCATGACAAAACAAGAGACATGCATTTTCGGTTCTGACACAGGTTCACGAGCATTATAGAGACTTTTACCCCTGCTTAGGAGACCATACAGAACAGGCAAATCCCACCCCAAAAACATCCCCACTGGTAAATTCTCCACCACCCCACCTGTCATCAGATACTTTTGCCACCTACCTCCACTATAAGTTCTACCTGTGGCTCCGGCTTACAGTCACCATGTACACATAAAACCTCCGTTCGCTGGCTGTAGTCAATAGCACAGGGCACACAGCTTTTTCTTCTGAATGACATGGAACTACCAGAATCAAGGAGAGCAGTAAGGGGTTTACCATTAACTTTTACTGGAACAGATCTAGACTCTCCTTCCCTGCCCTGGCAGTCGCTCTGCTCACCTTGTCTAGGCACATAACACAGTCCAGTCAGTTTTGGTCTCTTCAGGGTGCAAACAGATGCTTTATATCCCTGCTGCTGACAATAATATGAGACAGCTCCATGCAGCAGTCACTATTACTGCTGGGGAAGAGTGTTTTACCGAGTGCGCCATGTGTCGTCCATAGTTAGTGACGAGCCTTCATCACAAATGTGCTGTAGATTTCTGTGTACTATGTTCTATGAAAGATACTAGATTTGCAAATAGAAATCTAGGGTGTTTAAAATGAATGAAGGGACACTCTTATGACAAGGAATATTAAAAGCCTAATCTTGCTCTGCTGTGTAATATACTGTTAGCTGGAGTGTTGGTGTCAAAACATTTGCCTATTACTTGGGTAGAGCTTCCTGTTTACCATAAACCACCTGACCCACCACGCCATCTGTTTTAGCCCATGCGGCATTCAGAAATCCTATCCTTGGAAGGAATCACAAGTACATGATATTATGGATCTACAGAAAAAAGAATCTCAATGTTGTATGTGGTGTCATGTTTGAACTCTGACAATAAATTTTACTTTGAACTTTGAACATCGCCAGGTGCAATTCAAGAGGTTAGGTCTCATTTGGAACACGGTGTCCAGTTCAGGTCGCTGTATTACAAGGAGGATGTGGAGGCTTCGGAGATGGTACAGAAGAGACTCCACAGGATGTGGTCTGGATTGGACTATGTTAGGTAGAAAGAGAGGGTGGATAAACTTGTACTGTTTTCTCTGGAGCATCGGACAGCAAAGGGTGAGGGTTACCTGACTGAAGTAAAATTATAAGAGGTGTAGGTATTCACAGTCTTTTTGCCAGGGTGGAAATTTCAAATACTAGAGGGCATAGCTTTTAGGTGGGTGGGAGATAGTTTAAAGGAGATTGATGGGGCAAGGTTTTTTTTTACATGGACAATGTTAAGCGTCTGGTTGTACTGCCAGGGGAAGTGATGGTAGCAGTTACAATAACAACGTTTAAGGGTTATATAGACAGGCAAGTGAACAGCAGGGATCAGAAAATGTAGGCTATACGCAGGTGACTGGGATTACTTCTTAAAACACCAGGGGCTTTTCTGAGTAAATAATCTAGGCCTTGGTTACTGGTCCGGCAGCTTAACCGCTATGGCCATTGCTAAAAAGAGAAAATCTGCAGATGCTGGAAATTCAAGCAACATACACACAATGTTGGAGGAACTCAGCAGGCCAGGCAGCACCTATGGAAAAGAGTAAAGAGTTGATGTCTTGGCCCGAAACGTGTTCTGGTTACTCTTTTCCATAGATGCTGTATGGCCATTGCTAATGCCATTGTGACAGTGGAGTAAGTGTAGGTGTGGAAAGAGGTACCATTTTCCATTCTCAGTCAGAGTACCCCAATGTTTATTTCTAGAAGCTCTGGACAGAGTTATCTGTCAGGATCACAGAACAGTATCACCTACAGTGTAGAGAGGTTCAATAGCCCCATTAGGGCACCAAGGATCAATACAGCTCGTCAACTCTCAATATGTCCTGCCAATAATATTTGACCACTTTGCCTTCTAAAATTAGAAAAAGCTGTCCATTACTTATGCCCCAGCTGCAACAAACTATGAAGTTCACCGGAACCAAAGGTGCCCAACATCAGTAGCCCAGCTCCAGAATGGCGATGATAACTGTAATTATGTGTGCTCAGAGGGTGAGCTCCACCCCATCCTCGCCTGAGCACCACGTTATCCTTCGCTCATGCAAGATATCTGCAAGATAAAAGTGCCCTGCGCGTTTATGCCACTATATATTGCTGCTCCCAATCATAAGAGTAGAAAACACAGACTACTTCTCATATCTCAGGTCCACATCTCAGCAAAGACGGGCGTCTGTGATGAAATACATCACCTCCTTCCTTGCATTAGCACAGCCCTTGGTCAGTAGAGAAAGAGGCCATGATCAAGACCACGGACTCAGCACAAACTCTGGGCAGCAGTGATGCCTTATCTCCTTTATGCTCCTGAGACTGAACTGTAGGTATCTTAAGGCACTGGACAGATGCCAACAATGCTGTCTCTGCAAAGTTTTCCATGTTCACTTGAGGAGCAAGTAAACCAATATCCATGTTGTTTCCCATGCCAACACTGAGGCCTGGTCACACTCAATCAGCTCGGTTGGGTAGCCCACACCATCTGTGTGCCTGGCACCAGACACTAGAAGCAGCCACACCATCCCAAGCTCTGTCACAGAAAGAGGTTAGGCCCCCCTACTTCATTTGTGAAAGTGCCCACCATTCCTACCTTTGCCTCATCAGTCACCTTGGAACCAGGATGGAAGCAAATCATTGTCAATCCCAAGGAACCTCCCGAGGAGAAAATGAGAAAGAGTACTGTCATCCACCTTTTCTCATCAGATTAATCAGAGATGGAAGATTGATTTGCTTTTGGGAAATAAATATTTTGTATAATGCATGGTTAGGATTTGGAATACAATGCTCAATGTATTGCCATACAAATTGAACAGTAACTTCAAAAAGGAGATGAATAATGAACCAGAAACAGAATATAGCATGGGTACAGTAAAATAACTAGTTGGATGGAATTCCAAATTACTAGTGGAGAAAATGATTTGAATGCCTTCCTTTTCTGCTCTACTATTCAACAATTCAAGGGATCTTTGTGATCTCTGCAATGTTATCATGTGTTCTCAAAAGAGCATAACCTTCCCCATACAGGTTAGGAATGAATGAAAATGCTTGAGGAAGGGTCTTGGGCTCTGATGGGCACACCTCTGAAGGTGTAGATTAGGAGAGGAAATCAAAGATAAAAAAAACAAAGATGTTGTAAATACTCAGAAGGTCAAGCATCTGGTGAAAGAGAATCTGAGATTTATTTCTTCCAGCACTACAGCCATACCCTGCATCTTCACCTGCTGCTCCGACTACTCTTGGAATGCTATTTTCCGCAGCACTGAGGTGGTGGGCACAGTGAGACTAAACGTTCCAGTACTATTTGCAGTTCAAAGTCTTGCCGAACTATTCCATTGTTGAATTGTTAGTGGGTGCAGTACTTCCAAATGCCTACTGTGCAGCAGGGAAGACAGAAAACGTGAGCACTGATTCTTCACCTCTCATAATGTCCGGGTGCCTGAGAACAATTCACATCAGGGAAACAAGTGATCCAGAAAAAGAGTCACCTGAGCAATAAGGATGTTCATGGTCGATGCAGTTTATTCCATCCACAGGCTAACAACCTGCTAAAATCTTTTAATCCATAGATCACTTATAAATCTAATAAGGATTCCAAAACAACAACTTATACACCAAGTTTATTGTTGTAAAACATCCCTAATTAATTTGCAGGAACAACAGCAGTCTGAAGATTGACACTAAGACATACAGTACGAAGAGATTTTAGTACAAGCGACATCCCTCCTGACTTTATCCAATGTTATTAGCACATCCCTCTGTTTGTTCCTTATGGAGACCAGCTGCAATCAGTGGCTGGCTATTGTGCTGTAAGTTCTGGCTAAACATTGAATCCAGTTAAGCAGGCATCTCAAACTTCTGCTAAATATTAAAGATACATGGTTGCGAGGATGGACAAAATGAGCAGTGGTGTATTATTAGAAATATGTTCAGCTAATGTTAGAATTTTCATCGCTGCTCATTAATCAGCTCCTGCGTTGTGTCTGGGATCAGACCTCAATGATGTACTGCATTCTGTGCTAATGTTAAAGTAGCTCTAATAAAGCACACACCAGTGCAAACTTCATAAATTAAGGTTAGATATAGCTGACTAAGTAGAAATATATTCAGATCTGTAGGCGAAAAATAACAGGGCAAAAGTATATCAAAGTAACTGCACTACAGTGATCATTTCATGCCCAAAACATGGCATAGTGATTGATTTGAGAAAAACAAGCACTGCAACACTGTGCCATTGAATGTAATTCTATCTGTACTAATGCTCGGCTAACACTTGTCAATCTGTAACGCTTTGGAATTTAAAGTTTGGATCTTTTCAGATTTAATTATAACTTTTTAAATTTGCTTCCAATAGAAGTAGACCAGACTGGAAGGGGACTGCTTCCTGAAAATAAATGCGCAGTGGTTTTCCATCTATGAATTGCTCCTGTGTCTATGCACACACTCCTTTCCAGACCTCTGCATTGGTTTCCTACACTCATCTCCCTTGCCTTAAAGAGGTCCAGTCCATCTAACTGCCATTTCCCAGCACCTGGCTTACATTTACAGGGTTCCATCTAGAGGGAAATCTTGATTTTCTTCTTTTGTAACAGGCCCCGATATCTTCCCTACGGGTGATCTCAACCTAACAGATATAAATTTCTGGAATCATGTTTCTACTTTCTTGTTAATGTTTGAAGCCACATAATTTGATGCTACCTATGTACGGAGTGGAATCCCTAGCAAACCTCCTGCTAGTTTCCTGAACTTTGGGCTTCTCTTTGGCCACATTCTCTTTGGAAATGGTGCTCGCTAAGTTTCATGTAACCCATTTGCTGAGCAGACTTGTCATTGTACTCTGTTTACACCATAAAATTGGATACACTGTCCTGACGAAGGGTCTCGGCCCGAAACGTCGACTGTACCTCTTCCTATAGATGCTGCCTGGCCTGCTGCATTCACCAGCAACTTTTATGTGTGTTGCTGGATACACTCTGTCTAGTATAAACACCAAATTCAAGGGAATACTCAACAGGTCGGGCAGCATCTCTGAAGAAAAAGGGTTAACATTGCAGACTGATGATCGGAAATTGGGAAACGTTAGTAAAGAAGCAAGTTTGCAGAGAAAAGTGAAAAGTACAGAGGGTATGAAAGGGAAATTCAGTGATACCATGGAGACCAGGAGAGATTGCAAGAGGCTAGAGACGGCGCTACCATTTGAGAAAGGATGCTAAAGGCTTGTGAACAACAAAGTATCTGATAAAGATTGAAACAGGAGGAGATGAAGGAACTCATTAATAAAGGAGAGATGGGGCTGGAATGTAAGATACGATGCAGGAGCGAATATCATTTGAAATTATTGAATACAGTGATCAATCTTTGGGGCACACACACAATGCTGGAGGAAATCAGCAGGTCAGTCAGTATCTCTTTTCCATTGATGCTGCCTGGCCTGATGCGTGTGTTGCTTTGGATTTCCAGCATCTGCAGAATTTCTCATGTTTATCAATCCTAGGGTCTGTATTGTGCCAGAAACAAGTGCTTCTTCAAGATCATGTTGAGCTTCACTGGAACTGTGCTGAAGGCAAAGTACTGAGAGGTTAGAGTGTGAGGGGGATGGGGAAGTACAGTCGTCGTTATCGTGGCTATCCCTCGAGGTCGAGGATGATGGTCTTCGTTCTGTTGATCTACTTATGGGCTCTCAAGTGGCTTATGAGTCCAATCTTGGCTTTGAGGAACTAAAGTAGCAGGTAAGGCTCCTCCGTGTAGATTTAACAGAGGTGTTCTGCAAAGTGGTCAGACAATCTACATTCAGTTTGTGTAATAGATGAACAATCACAAAGCATTCCATAAGTAAATCATGGGTGAAAGAATTGGGTACATTAGGGATCAAAGAGGCATGAAGATGGAGGATGTAAGTGAATACTTCCCATCTGTATTCACTGTGGAGAAGCAACTGTAGTTGGAGAATTCAAAAAATGGAACAGTGGATTCCGGAACAAAGTACTACCATAAAGAAGGAGGCATTCAATATCATAATGAGCTTAAAGGTACATAAATCCTCTATACTGATAAGGGAAAACAAAGAAAGAAATTGGTGAAGCCCTGACAAGAACTTGTCAAGAAAGAGAAATAAGGACAGATGGAATAAACTGAGGTTGTTTCCCGTGGAGAAGAGCAAGCTGAGGAGAAACGTGATGGAGGCAGAAAAATTATGAGGGATAAAGATGGGTTAAATATTACTAAATGTTACATTTTAGCAAGATTGTGTACAATCAGAGAATATAGGTTAAGAAAAGGGGTGAGATATAGAAGGGACGTGGGGAAGAATGCTTTCATCTACAAGGCAGGTGAAATCTGGAGCCAACTGTACTGCTTGAGGGATACCTAGTAATATTTACATGAGCACTTGTAACACCATGATGTAGTTAAGGGGGAGTTCAGGGGAATGGGATCAATATAAATTGGTATTCAATGGTCAACATTGACATCCTAAACTAAAGGGCTTGTTTCCTAGCTACAGTATATAGCCCTGTGACTCTAATGAAGATGAGTCCACATCATGAGCATCAGATACAATTCTAAAAGCAGTGCAAATAAATCTGGTGCTTTTTTTAATGCCCTGAACAATATTTGTCCTCCAAGTGATCAATATCTTACTGTGGAGTGTGGAATTTTGCTGTGCACAAAGTGTCTACTGTATGATCTGCACTGCAGCAACGGTTGAGTGATGTCACAACATGGTGGCAGCAAGACTCAGGAATTGACAGTGGACCTCAGGAAGGGGAAGTCAGAAGAACCAACACTGGTACTCATTGAGGGGTCAAGCAGTGGAAAAAGTGAGCAGCTTCATGTTCCTGGACGTCAGCATCTCAGAAGATAAATTCTGGGCCCAATGCACTGATGCAATCACAAAGGAGGCGCACCAGTGGCTCAATTTCATTGGGAGTTTGAGGAGATTTGGTGTATTACCAAAGACTATTGTAAATTTCTACAGATGTACAATGGAGAGCATTCTGACTGGTTGCATCACGGCCTAATATGAAGGACTCAATATGCAGGATCAAAAGGGGCTGCAGGAAGTTGTAGACTCAGCCGCTCCATCATGGACACAACCATCCCCACCCTCAAGGACATTTGCAAGAGTTGGTGGCTTAAGAATATAGAACCCATCACTGTGGACCCTCAGCATCCAGGATATGTCCCCCTTCTCAATTCTATCATCAGAAAGGAGAGACAGCAGCCTCAAGAACCAAACATCATTTTAGAAACAGCTTCTCCCCCTCCATCATCAGATTTCTGAAAGGCCTATAACCCATGAAGACCACTTCATTCATCCTCTTTACATGATTTATTTGTTTTTGTAACTTGTGTCTCACACTGGGCTGCTACTGCAACGCAAACAAATTTCACAGCGTATATCAGCGATAATGATCCTAATGCTGATTCTAAAAGCAGAGGTGGAGGAGTATGCCTCATGATCAACTCTTCTTGGTGCACAAATATATCAGTGCTGTCCCGATTCTGATCACCAGATCTGGAATATCTTACAGTTAAGTGCCGTCTTTTTTTACCTACCATGGGAGCTCTCCAGAGCCACTTTGGTAGCAGTATATATTCCACCTCAGGCCAATGTCAATCAGGCTTTAGATGATCTGAGCAATGGGATCAACATGCACGAAACAGCGCACCCTAACGCCTTCACCATCGTTTTGGGAAATTTTAACCAGGCCAGTCTGAAAAAAATCACTAAACAATTACCATCAACCGATCACTTGCAATACCAGAGGAAACAACACACTGGACCATTGCTACAGCACCATCGAGAATGCCTACTGTGCTATTCCACGCCTTCACTTTGGGAAGTCTGATCACCTGGCTGTACTCCTGCTCCCTGAGTATAGGCAGAGACTGAAGACTCAGCACCAGCAGCGAAGACCAAGAAGGTACGGACAAGGGAAGCACAGGAGCGCCTACAGGACTGCTTTGAATCGGTGAACTGGACTGTATTCAGGGATTCATCTTCAAACCTGGATGAGTATGCTGCAGTTCTTACTGATTTCATTGCACCTGTGTGGATGAGTGTGTGCCTACAAAGACTTACTGCACATTCCCAAACAAAAGCCGTGGATGAACTAGGAGGTCTGTTGTCTGCTGAAGGCTAGATCAATGGCATTCAAGTTTGGCAACCTAGGCCTGTACCAGAAAACCAGATATGATTTGCAGAGGGCTATTTCAAGGGCAAAGAAACAATTTCAAGTGAGGTTAGAGGTGACATCGGATGCACGGCAACTCTGGCGGGATTTACAGGACAATACTTCCTAAAAAGCAAAACCTAATAGCATGAATGACAGCGATGTTTCACTACCAGATGAACTCAACACCTTCTATGCACGCTTTGAAAGGGAGAACACAACTACAGCTGTGAAGATCCCTGCTGCACCTGATGATCCTGTGATCTCTGTATCAGAGGCCAATGTTAGGCTGTCTTTAAAGAGAGTGAACCCTCGCAAGGCGGAAGGTCCCGATGGAGTACCTGGTAAGGCTCTGAAAATCTGTGCCAACCAGCTGGTGGGAGTATTCAAGGACATTTTCAACCTCTCACTGCTACGGGCAGAAGTTCCCACTTGCTTCAAAAAGGCAACAATTATACCAGTGCCTAAGAAGAAAAATGTGAGCTGCCTTAATGACTATTGTCCAGTAGCACTCATATCTACAGTGATGAAATGCTTTAAGAAGTTGGTCATGACTAGATTGAACTACTGCCTCAGCAAGCACCTGGACCCATTGTAATTTGTCTATCACCACAATAGATCAATGGTAGATGCAATCTCAATGGCTCTTCACACGGCGTTAGACCACCTGGACAACACAAACACCTATATCAGGATGCTGTTCATCGACTATATGTCAGTAGTTAATACCATCATTCCCACAATCCTGATTGAGAAGTTGGAGAACCTGGGCCTCTGTACCTTCCTCTGCAATTGGATCCTCGACTTCCTAATTGGAAGACCATAGTCTGTGCGGATTGGTGATAACATATCCTCCTTGCTGACAATCAACACTGGCGCACCTCAGTGGTGTGTGCTTAGCCCTCTGTATACACATTACTGTGTGGCTAGGCATAGCTCAACTACCATCTATAAATTTGCTGATGATACAATCATTGTTGGTAGAATCTCAGGTGGTTACGAGAGGACGAACAGGAGTGAGATATGTCAACTAGTGGAGTGGTGCCGCAGCAACAACCTGGCACTCAACGTCAGTAAGACGAAAGAGCTGATTGTGGACTTCCGGAAGGGTAAGATGAAGGAACACACACCAATCCTCATAGAGGGATCAGAAGTGGAGAGAGTGAGCAGTTTCAAGTTCCTGGGTGTCAAGATCTCTGAGGATCTAACCTGGTCCCAACATATTGATATAGTTATAAAGAAGGCAGGACAGCGACTGTACTTCATTAGGAGTTTAGGGAGATTTGGCATGTCAACAAATGCACTCAAAAACTTCTATAGTTGTACCATGGAGAGCATTCTGACAGGCTGCATCACTGTCTGGTATGGAGGGGCTACTGTACAGGACCGAAAGAAGCTGCAGAGAGTTGTAAATCTAGTCAGCTCCATCTTGGGTACTCACCTACAAAGTACCCAGGACATCTTCAGGGAGCAGTGTCTCAGAAAGGCAGCATCCATTATTAAGGACCTTCAACACCCAGGGCATGCCCTTTTCTGACTGTTACCATCAGGAAGGAGGTACAGAAGCCCGAAGGCACACACTCAGCAATTCAGGAACAGCCTCTTCCCCTCTGCCATCTGATTCCTAAATGGACATTGAATCTTTGGACACTACCCCACCTTTTTTTTTTAAAAATATACAGTATTTCTGATTTTCGCATGTTTTTAATCTATTCAATATATGTATACTGTAATTTATTTATTTATTTATTTTTCTCTTTTCTATATTATGTATTGCATTGAACTGCTGCTGCCAAGTTAACGAGTTTCACGTCACATGCAGATGACAATAAATCTGATTCTGATTCTGAATAACTACATCACAAACACTTTATTTCTTGCGAGACAATGGGATTAGACAATAGACAATAGACAATGGACAATAGGTGCAGGAGTAGGCCATTCGGCCCTTTGAGCCAGCACCGCCATTCACTGTGATCATGGCTGATCATCCACAATCAGTATCCAGTTCCTGCCTTATTCCCATAACCTTTGATTCCGCTATCTTTAAGAGCTCTATCCATCTCTTTTTTGAAAGCATCCAGAGACTTGGCCTCCACAGCCTTCTGGGGCAGAGCATTCCATATATCCACCACTCTCTAAGTGAAGAAGTTTTTCCTCAACTCTGTTCTAAATGGCCTACCCTTAATTCTTAAACTGTGGCCTCTGGTTCTGGACTCACCCATCAGCGGGAACATGCTTTCTGCCTCCAGCGTGTCCAATCCCTTAATAATCTTATATGTTTCAATAAGATCCCCTCTCAGCCTTCTAAATTCCAGAGTATACAAGCCCAGTCACTCCAATCTTTCAATATATGACAGTCCTGCCATCCTGGGAATTAACCTTGTGAACCTACGCTGCACTCCCTCAATAGCAAGAATGTCCTTCCTCAAATTTGGAGACCAAAACTGCACACAGTACTCCAGGTGTGGTCTCACCAGGGCCCTGTACAGCTGCAGAAGGACCTCTTTGCTTTTATACTCAATTCCCCTTGTTATGAAGGCCAGCATGCCATTAGGTTTCTTCACTGCCTGCTGTACTTGCACGCTTGCTTTCAGGGACTGATGTACAAGAACACCTAGATCTCGTTGTGCT
The DNA here is from genome assembly GCF_030028105.1 of Mobula birostris. Classification (NCBI taxonomy): domain Eukaryota; kingdom Metazoa; phylum Chordata; class Chondrichthyes; order Myliobatiformes; family Myliobatidae; genus Mobula; species Mobula birostris. The sequence goes on along the minus strand of NC_092377.1, from coordinate 71,184,194 downwards.
TTCCCTTTTCCTAACTTGACTCCATTTAGATAATAATCTGCCTTCCCGTTCTTACCACCAAAGTGGATAACCTCACATTTATCCACAGTAAACTGCATCTGCCATGCATCTGCCCACTCACCCAGCCTGTCCTAGTCACCCTGCATTCTCATAACATCCTCCTCACATTTCACACTGCCACCCAGCTTTGTGTCATCCGCAAATTTGCTAATGTTACTTTTAATTCCCTCATCTAAATCATTAATATATATTGTAAACAGCTGCAGTCCCAGCACTGAACCCTACGGTACCCCACTGGTCACCGCCTGCCATTCCGAAAGGGACCCGTTAATTGCTACTCTTTGTTTTCTGTCAGCCAGCCAATTTTCAATCCATGACAGTACTCTGCCCCCAATACCATGTGTCCTAATTTTGCCCACTAATCTCCTATGAGGGATTTTATCAAAGGCTTTCTGAAAGTCCAGGTACATTACATCCACTGGCTCTCCCTTGTCCATTTTCATAGTTACATCCTCAAAAAATTCCAGAAGATTAGTCAAGCACGATTTCCCCTTCGTAAACCCATGCTGACTCGGACCAATCCTGTTACTACTATCCAGATGTGTCGTAATTTCATCTTTTATAATTGACTCCAGCATCTTTCCCACTACCGACGTCAGGCTAACCGGTCTGTAATTCCCTGCCTTCTCTCTTCCTCCCTTCTTGAAGAGAGGGACAACATTAGCCACCCTCCAATCCACAGGAACTGATCCTGAATATATAGAACATTGGAAAATGATTACCAATGCGTCCAGGATTGTTCATAGAAATTATTTACACGGCACTTATCAAAACCACAGAACATCCCAAAATACTTCACAGTGAAAGAAATGCTTTTTGGAAGTGAAACCACTTCCAAAGTAAGAGACAAGCTGATGAAATGTTGTTTGTGCATCAAAGCCCTTGCTTTATTGCACTGATTTTGTGAACTGATCTCCTTTGACAAAAATTGCCATGAAGAGCATTAGAACCGACTCCAGACCATTATTTCTGTTCTTTGACCTTCAGATAGCTTACCCATTAGACAGTACTTTTTTCATTTTTTATTCTTTGGGATCTAGGTATGACTGACAAGCCCATCCCTAATTTCTCTTGAGTAGATGGTGATGAACCATCTTTAACATCTGCAGTCTTTCTCTTGAATGCATTTTCATGACCGTGATAGATATGATTCCATGATTCAAAACCAGTACTGATGAAGAAAAAGTGATATGTTTCCAAGTCAGCTGAGTGGCACTGGTAAAACAAGGGAAATCATTATCTCCCACTCAGCAAGACAAATTTGAACTTTTTTTTTTGCAGGTGCTGCTGAAAAAACATCCATTAAATTAGTGGGTCACATTTGCAAATAGACAGGGGTGCCATATCTGAAGCAGTTCAGAGAATTATTGAGTGAAGACCTGAACCTTATTCCCAAAGTACTTATAGACAATAAAAGAAACTTTTGAAAAGGCTTCATGAGACTTTGTCAATTCTTGTATATGAAGGTTATAGTGTAGACAAAAATTGAATTTAATCTTAATTGCGGGCTGAGCAAAATATTGCACTCTTATACTTAAAAAAAACCTTAGAGTGCTCCCAAATTAGTGCAAGCTGTGACTTTTCTAATGCTTAGTTAACTTGTTCTGTAACTTCTAGCTAAAATCAAGAACATGTAAATTGAATGTTCATCAACTTTTTCATGGGAGATTAATGTTATATCCAGAAAGGTAAATACTGCATTGTGGTCTCCATCTTACTAGTGATGGTTTCAATGTCAACTTGAACTCCTACAAAGCAGGAGCTCACTTCTTAGGTGGCTTTGGTACAAGGCACAGGTGTTGAAGCAAAATTTAAATAATTATTGTATTTTTTTTGCATTCCTACTGCACCGAAGTAGTTGGGGGGAGGGAGTTTTAAACATCTGGATTTTGATTAATAAAAATATGTTGAAGGCCTATCATTTCAGTCGATTTGAGAACTGAAGAGAAATGGCTGACATCAATATCTAATGTTGTTCATATGGCAAAGGAGAATTGAGGGCCATTAGGTGAATATATTCAGCATGATCCATGGAAGAGTAGCTTGTCTGAATGCTACAGAGGGGGTTAATAGATCTCACCTGATTTATTATATTTCCTTTGTCAGAAAGGTACATTGATGTGGTAATGAGGGAGGAGTGCTCTCCTATTGGAGTGGCTAAATGGAATTTATACCATAGCCATGACAGCTCTCGCAGAAGGGGGAACAGTTATTTGAAAAGTAAATGAAGAGTTATCCCCAGTATGCTGGATAATATTTATCTCTCTATTAACAGCACAAAAGCAGAGTATTTGCTCTCTCTTCTGCCCTCCAACAGTACCCGTTCTGATCAAACTCACTAATGACAAATCAGATAATTGTGACTAATCTATCCTACCCCATACATCGTATTTATCCCCACTGAGCATGCTCTCTTCCTCTCAGTAACACCTTTTCACTGTCATCCAATAAATGGAAGCCAACTCACCCAATTGTTCTTACTTGCTCAGTTATATATGGAGAATCACTTGCATTATCTTCTCTTCCCATACCCCCTTGTTCCAGCTTCCAACTCTACCTGCTGCCACTCGGCCAAACATACCAGAAACTTGATCCAGTAATTTGGTGAGTCATGAAAGGGATGCATTCCTGGAAAACATTTTGAGGACATTTTACAAATTGATAAAGCTAAATAAAATATGTTACTGACATTGTATTCCAATGAATGGTGCACTATACTTCAAATTGGGGGAAGAAAGAAAATCAGATACCCCAGAGAGTAATGGAGCTATAGCAAAAGTGTGTATATCAAACACATGTAAATATTGCATCAATTTCTTTTTGTGCCCTGTAGACTTTACCTCACCTTCACCTCTCCTGATCCCTCCAAATAGTTCATTGATTGTTAGATATCACTACTGGACAAGCAGAAATTTCTATCAATTACTATAATGTGGAGCAAAGCCATTGTCTTCTGGTTCCCGTCAGAAGCTATTCCTTAATTATTGATTACTTCATTTGCTTTGAAGCCAACCAAAATTGTGCCAAACTCTTCCCAACCTTGATGCTACCATTCATCTCCTGCTGACTTTATATTCACTCCATCACTGCTGATGTCACCTCTGATGCATTACCCAGCTACCGTCTCATCTATTGTTTACATTTGTGTTTCTTCCACTACACCCTTGGTCTGTCTCTCTTATTTTATCCTTGGTAAATCCTTGATAAATCCCCTGAATATCTATTTCATTTCCTATCTCTTCACTGGAGGTTTTGGCCATCTGTCCTCATAACTCCTTAAGTGACCTGGTGTTTATTATTAACAAGAGAAAGTCTGCAGATGCTGAAAATCCAAGCAACACACACAAAATGCTGGAGGCACTCAGCAGGCCAGGCAGCGTCTATGGAAAAACGTACAGTCAACATTTTGGACTGAGACCCTTCAGCAGGACTGGAGGACTTCAGAGTTAGAAGGTGGGGGGAGGGAAGGAAAAAACACAAGGTGATAAAGTGAAACCGGGAGGGAGGGAGGGGGTGAAGTAAAAAGCTGAGAAGTTCATTAGTGAAAGAAATACAGGACTGGAGAAGGGGGACTCTAATAGGAGAGGACAGGAGGCCATGGAAGAAAGAAAATGGGGAAGGAGCACCAAAGGGAGGCGATGGGCAGATATGGAGATAAAGTGAGAGAGAAAAAATAGGAATGGGGAATGGTGAAGAAAAGGGCGGGGGGCACACTACCAGAGGTTCGAGAAATCTATGTTCGTGCCATCAGATTGGAGACTACCCAATGGAATAGAAGGCGTTGGTCCTCCAACCTGAGTGTGCCTCATCGCGACAGCAGAGGAGGTCGTGGGCTGATATGTTGGAATGGGAATGGGAGATGAAATTAAAATAGGAAGTGGAATTAAAATGGGTGGCCACTAGGAGATCCCACTTTTTCTGGTGGACGAAGGTGATCAGTGAAGCGGTCTCCCAATCTACGTCAGTCCCACGTATGTATATAGGAGGCCACACTGGGAACACCAGATACAGTAGATGACCCCAACAAACTCAGAGGTGAAGTGTCACCTCACCTGGAAGGACTGTTTGGGGCCCTGAGTTGTATTTATCCGCCCATCACCTCCCGCTAGTGCTCCTCCACCTTTTCTTTCTTCCATGGCCTTCAATCCTCATATCAGATTCCCCCTTCTCCAGCCCTGTATCTCTTTCACCAATCAACTTCCCAGCTCTTTACTTCATCCCTCCTCCCCCTCCCAGTTTCACCTATCACCTTCCCTCCACCTTCTTACTCTGACTCCTTATCTTTTTTTTTCTCCAGTCCTGATGAAGGGTTTCAGCTCAAAACGTCGACTGTACTCTTTTCCATAGATGCTACCTAGCCTGCTGAGTTCCTCCAGTGTTTTGTGTGTGTTGCTTAGTGTTTATTATCTTTCATTTGAAAAGAATTCTATGAAATGACTTGGAAGGTTATGTATAGAATTTCCTTTAGAAGGAGATTGTTGTTGTATGTTGTTAGTTGTGGGATATTTCTTCGTACAAATTGATTAATATATTTTTTACATTGCAAAATTGCTACATTTCAGAAATATTTCCTTTGGAATAACCTTGATCTCCAGAATGTGCTATGGAAATGCAAGTTTCTCTTTTAATGTTCAGCAGTTTTTCATTGTTTCTGCGAAGTCTATTGAAATAAGTTGATTTCCTTTTGCTTTATTTTCAGCCTGATTCTTAGCAATCTTCCCATGCTCACAAGTGCTATCTTTTCCCTTTAACCACTTACATAAATATGTGTTGAATACTTCTAGCACTTCATGATTTCAGAATCTGTACTATTGTGCTTCTCTCTTGCTTTGAGTTCTTTTTAATCTTCAAATAGTGTAAGAAAAAAAGGAAAAATAATACTGTCAAAGAGCAGAGAAGTGGAAACAATAGTTACACCATCCACTCTCCTAGTATTTCCTGCTCATTATCAGTCTAAAAAGCAAGACACACAACTGGCACACTGTTGTTCATTGCTATACTTCAGCCTACTCATAAAAATAGGCAAATTCCTTGCTCCGCATTAATATAAGAATGTAAATATTCATTGCACTCCACTAATCACATGTACTGCATTAGTGGAACAAGTTCCAATGGGTTGCCATTAGATCTTACAAACCTGGGGATATATTTTTAGACCCCTATTTAATTTTTTTTTCTTGCATTAGTACACAGCTCGACTGTGAGGCTGTTCTTGGAGCTTCTCTCGGCATCTGTCATAGCTTGGGGGTGAAATGAAAATTCACAATGTAAAATATTGGAGCATCTTCATATATTTAAGTAATAGGACCTTAGAGAAAAGCTTCACTTTTACTTATCACTTTGCATTAAGATTGGTGTTTAACAAAATGTGAAATTATATATTTTTAAAAAACGCTCTTTCAAGACCTTCGTTGAACAGTTCTGACGACTGTATGAAACATTAAGTAGACAAGCAAAAAAAATCTATAAACAATCAGACTGATGGTAACTCAACCGTCCCCTTACATGGCAATGTTATCCCTGCGGCCTCTGTATTAACATTCTGTCAACTACATGCATTACGAATGATAACTGTTCTACCATATTTAGTTTAGTTAACGGAGCTCTGTACTGTACATCAAAACTAGCTAAAGTGGGATAAGACCAGATCTAAAGTGAAGCAGCATTATCACTGCAAACCCGTTTTTGTCAACCATGAAATATTTGACAAAATATGAATAATAGATTAGATTGTGCCTAATTAAAAATGTCTGTAAGCAATCTCAACACTTAACAGACATATAATATTGATTACCTCAAGAATATCTTCATAGATTGTTAGTCCTAGTTATATTTTAAAGAAGCTTCTAGGTTGCAATGAATGTATGTTAAAAATGTGTTTATTAGATCTCAAATACACATTTCATGATCTTTATAGTCTGAATAATTTTTAAAGATGCTTCTGCAGTGTCAACTACTTACAGTACTTAAGAACACAAAAGCAAAATACTGAAGATGACAAAAATCTTAAACCAAACAAAATATGTTAGAAATGCTCTGCAAATTATGCAGCATTGCTAGGTCGATACCATTTCAGTCAAAGGATTTCATTGTTTAAGTACACAAGCGAATGATCTCAAAACATATTTAAGGAGTTCTATAACCTTTGCATGTATTTAATAATGCATGCAAAGTAATACATTTCATGGATTCTGTGCAACTTATTGAACATTTAAGGATATTTATGAGAGTTATAATGTTAGAAGATCCTAGTTACTTTGTCAGGCAGCCGAGTCTACACATTTACTACCATCATGCCTCTCCATTGTCCTCTTGCTGACCACTGAAAATCCATCAGGAGCTGTGCTACAGACAAGCAGTAAGCGTAATCCTAGCAGAGCCAGTTGTTATTTCTGACAGTACTTCAGAATCAGAATTAGAATCAGGTATTACTGTCTTATATGATGTGCAATGTGTTGTTTTTCAGCAGAGGTAAGGTGCAAAGGATTAAAATTGCTATAAATTACAAAATAAACAAATAGTGCAACAAAAAGGAATAAGAAGCTAGCATTCATTGTTTCACTGACCATTCAGAAATCCAATAGTGGGAGTGAAGAAGCTGTTTCTGATTTGTTGAGTGTGAGCCTGCATGCCTTGTACTCCCTTCCTGTGGGTAGTAATGAGAAGAGGGCATGTCCTGGATGGCGAGGGACTTTACCGATGGGTGCTGCCTCTTGAAGAGATCCTTGATGCCCATGATGGAGCAGCCTGGGCTTACAGTCCTCTGCAGCTTCTTGCAATTCTGTGCATTGGAGGGTTCATACCAGGCCGTGATGGAACCAGTCAAGATGCTCTCCACTGCACATCCGTAGACATTTGTAAGTGTCTTTGTTGACATACCAAGTCTCCTCAAACTTCTAATGAAGTAGAGCTGCTGTCAAGTTCAGGACAGCTTTCTCAATCTGTAATGGGAATTTCAGCAGGCTGTCCTATTGCAATTAAAGATTATCTAGATACCTTTTTGATTCAACTCACACTACATATAAATAGCTAAAATACTCTCCGAATCCAAAAAAATTCCAGATTGCTTTATTGTTCTGTCTTCCAAAGCTTATGGTCTCCCTCTTCAAGAGCACAAGCTATCACAAAACCCAGCTCAAGATTTCTACTGCTGCCTCAACACTTAGTTGAGGATCGTATTTTGGCTGTCACACACATATTTATCAACATCTATTCTTTGTGTAAGTCATCGATAGATCCAAACCTTTCCAATGGTCTCCTCTTGGTCCACCCTGATTTTAATCAGTGCATTGTATCTTCCAGAATATCCTTCCCCAAACCTCTCTGCACCACTAAGCTCTCTTACTAATTCCAACCATCCTACTCTCTTAAGATATTCAGTGCCAAATTCAATGATGCTTAGAATGCTAAAGGTACTATCTCGGAGTAAAAGCAGTTCTGATGAAAATTAAATGTTAACTCTTTTTCTCTTTCCACAGGTACTGCCTGACCTGAAGAGCTTATTTAATGTGTCCTGCTTTAATTCTGTACAAATCATAGTCTTTTGATGAGATTCACCCCACTGGAAGTATCAAACGCAGTATATCATAGTGGCGACAATTTCTACTCCACTGAGTACTGCTTCAAAATTGAAATATATTGTGGTCTTGCTGCCATAGAGACCCTGAGCAGTGATAAGTTTCCATACTGTTGTATCATTATTTAGTTAAATATGTCTATAGGTAGATTTAAATTGCTTAAAGCTGACTGCTGTCTTTCTTAAACGAATCTCGAGGCTATCTGTCCAATTTAAATTTATATATATCCATGTGTCTAATCCATGGCACTAGTTTTTCCTTTGAGCAGGTCCCTTGTTGTATGATCTGAAAAGTACTATTACAGTTCATGTCCTCTTCAGAAGGTGGCATGCCTCAGCATTGTAAACCTGCATTGTAAAGTTTTCTGGAAAATGGACTAATACACACACTAATTAAATGAGTCCAAATTTTAAGCAACAGATTAGTTTATTTTACATGAACAACATGACTGAACTGAATTTAATCAATTTTATGTTAATATTCTTAGCATGAAAGAAGTGTGTTTCACTACTAACAGCCTAAATCACCTTTTACAGGTTAAAAATCACCAAAACAAGATGGAAATAACATTTAATCTTATCGAGTGCACTAGCTCATATCTCAGCCTGAGGGCTCTCTCTCTGTCACTGATTAGAAATGCATCATTAAGACAATCTATGGAAAATGTCAGCACATATTTAAAGATATCCAAAAGCAGATTCAAAGAAGATCTACATGCCTTTAAGTTGTTTCAAATCCACATTGCAGGTGCCCCATATATTCCTTTCTAAGCAGATACTTCAAGAAGCCTATTTTGTGTTGTAAATACATCCTTATGGATGACTCTAGGCCATTTCGACATGTCAATCCAAATTTAAGCTTTTTTAGGGACCTCTAAATCTTATTTTTACAATGGCCCATGTTTTGAAATTGTATTGAAAGCAACACTCATGTTGCCTTTTACCAGAACACTTGTGACATCAGCCATTTCCAGGGCATATGTAGTCAATGTACAGCAGATTGTAGAGAACAGTTGTACAAGGTGTTCATTTGGCCGCATTTGGAGAATTGTGTACAGTTCCAATCACACACTATAAGAGAGAGAGTGCAGACAAGATTCATATGGATGTTTGGCTAAACACACGAAAAGCTGGAGGAACTCAGCAGGTGATGCAACATCTATGAAAATGAATAAACAGTCGATGTTTCGGGCCAGAAGGATGTTGTCTGAATTGGAAGGGTTTGGTTATTAGGAGAGATTGGATAGGCTTAGTCTGTTATCCCTGGAGCAAAAGAGGCAGAAAAATACGAGATTCTCCAGATGCTGGAAACCCAGGGTAACACACACTTCCTAATGAAAGGCCTTGGACCATGATGTCATCTGTTTATTCCTCCTGAGTTTCTCCAGCATTTTCTGTGGAAACTGAGGGATGATATGATAGAGGTCTATAAAGTATGGGAGACATGAATGAGGAAGATAGCTAGTGTCTCTTTCCTATGGCATGTGTGCCTAAAAGTAGAGGTCATCATAATTTTAAAGTGACGGGCAGGAAGGTTTAAAGGGAATTTGAAGGTCACATATAGATTACTTAGTATCTGAAATGATCTGCCAGAGTAGATGGTGGAGGCAGGAAATGCAATATCATTTAACAGGCACCTTGACAGGTATTTGAATGAGTAAGGCATTGCCAAATATGAAATTCATGCAGGTGTGTGGGATTAGTATAGGTAGACAAGGTGGTGTGATCGTGTGTGTATGTACATGTACATGCTGTAGGGGCCTCGAGCTATCTGGAGTTTGGGAGTTAATTGCTTCCTTAAGGGTTTACCTGAGTTACAGTCACCGTATCTGTTCCCAATAACCCTACTATCAAATATTATCATGGGGAGTCCAGCCCTCCGTTCCCTCAAAGTAAATGAAGCCTTTGGCTTCACCTCTCATGACTGAAAGTAACAAATTACAGCCAGGATGTGTAAAGCAGAGCAGAAACCAGCAAAGAGAAAGCGAGAATCAACTTTCTTGCCCCTCCACATTAAATCTGCATCTTTTACATCCTCCTCCATCTGAGCAAGGCCCCAGTTAATGGCACTTGCTGAGGTCAGCAGATAATTACTTATGTAGGACATCCACCCCATGAGCTCAGTAATATCACAGTATACTCTGAATAAGCACTGATAATAACAAGAACTATTAGAAGTTTCTGACCACTATGAGTTGCTGCAGCTCATAGATGAGAACTGAGAAGCTACAGGGCCCTAAGCTACAAAAACATGCTCTTCCCTACAGTAGCACCTGAGGCCTTTTCAATGAAACATAGAAACATAGAAAATAGGTGCAGGAGTAGGCCATTCGGCCCTTCGAGCCTGCACCGCCATTTATTATGATCATGGCTGATCATCCAACTCAGAACCCTGCACCAGCCTTCCCTCCATACCCCCTGATCCCCGTAGCCACAAGGGCCATATCTAACTCCCTCTTAAATATAGCCAATGTATTGGCCTCAACTGCTTCCTGTGGCAGAGAATTCCACAGATTCACCACTCTCTGTGTGAAGAAATTTTTCCTAATCTCGGTCCTAAAAGGCTTCCCCTTTATCCTCAAACTGTGACCCCTTGTTCTGGACTTCCCCAACATCGGGAACAATCTTCCTGCATCTAGCCTGTCCAATCCCTTTAGGATTTTATACGTTTCAATCAGATCCCCCCTCAATCTTCTAAATTCCAACGAGTACAAGCCCAGTTCATCCATTCTTTCTTCATATGAAAGTCCTGCCATCCCAGGAATCAATCTGGTGAACCTTCTTTGTACTCCATCTATGGCAAGGATGTCTTTCCTCAGATTAGGGGACCAAAACTGCACACAATACTCCAGGTGTGGTCTCACCAAGGCCTTGTACAACTGCAGTAGTACCTCCCTGCTCCTGTACTCAAATCCTCTCGCTATAAGTGCCAGCATACCATTCGCCTTTTTCACCACCTGCTGTACCTGCATGCCCACTTTCAATGACTGGTGTATAATGACACCCAGGTCTCGTTGCACCTCCCCTTTTCCTAATCGGCCACCATTCAGATAATAATCTGTATTCCTATTTTTGCTACCAAAGTGGATAACTTCACATTTATCCACATTAAATTGCATCTGCCATGAATTTGCCCACTCACCCAACCTATCCAAGTCACCCTGCATCCTCTTAGCATCCTCCTCACAGCTAACACTGCCACCCAGCTTTGTGTCATCCGCAAACTTGGAGATGCTGCGTTTAATTCCCTCATCCAAGTCATTAATATATATTGTAAACAACTGGGGTCCCAGCACTGAGCCTTGCGGTACCCCACTAGTCACCGCCTGCCATTCTGAAAAGGTCCCGTTTATTCCCACTCTTTGCTTCCTGTCTGCTAACCAATTCTCCATCCACATCAATACCTTACCCCCAATACCATGTGCTTTAAGCTTGCACACTAATCTCCTGTGTGGGACCTGTCAAAAGCCTTTTGAAAATCCAAATATACCACATTCACTGGTTCTCCCCTATCCACTCTACTAGTTACATCCTCAAAAAATTCAATGAGATTTGTCAGACATGATTTTCCCTTCACAAATCCATGTTGACTTTGTCCGATGATTTCACCGCTTTCCAAATGTGCTGTTATCACATCTTTGATAACTGACTCCAGCAGTTTCCCCACCACCGACATTAGGCTAACTGGTCTATAATTCCCCGGTTTCTCTCTCCCTCCTTTTTTAAAAGGTGGGGTTACATTAGCCACCCTCCAATCCTCAGGAACTAGTCCAGAATCTAACGAGTTTTGAAAAATTATCACTAAATATCATGAAGACACAGCCAAAATAATCATTAGCTCCCCTCTGTAATAATTATCCAGCACATAGAATTAGCAGACAGTAGGCTTTATAAATTACTGAATTAACAAGAACATTGAACATAGAATGTAGACCTGTGCTGTACAGTATGGGCCCTTTGACCACAGTGTTGTGTGACCTGTGTAAACCTGCTCCATGACCAATCTTACCCTTCCCTCCCACATAGTCTTCCATTTTCCTCACATCCGTGTGCCTATCTAAGAGCCTTTTAAATGTCCTAGTCTATCAGCCTATACCAACACCCTGGGCAGTGCATTCTATACAAGTTCAGGGATAATCCCAGGAATGAAATGGTTAATGTATAAGGAATGATTGATGGCTCTGAGCCTGCACTCACTGGAGTTCAGAACAATCACTAGAATCTCATTAAAGTTTATTGAATATTGATAGGCCTAGTTTGAGAGCACGTGGAGAAGACATTTCCAATAATGGGAGAGTCTAGGAACAGGGGGCACAGTATCAGAATAAAAGGACGTCCATATAGAACTGAGATATGGAGGAATATCTTTAACCAGTAGCCAAGTCCTTGGATATACTTAAAGCGGAGGTTGATAGGTTCTTGATTGGTAAGGGTGTCAAAGGTCATGGGGAGAGATGGGAAAATGGGTTGAAAGGGAAAATAAATCAGCAATGATCGAATGGTAGAGAAGATTCAATGGGCCAAATGACATCTTATTGTCTAAAAGATTGTGAACATACTATACATTAAAATATTCTATAAGCTGCTTCAAACATTTAATAATGGTCACGAATATACTTAACAACATTAATGCTACTTATAAAAATATTTTAATAAACCTGTACAGCATATATGAAGTATTATATAAGAATACTTGTAGATTGCTTTGATCATTTAAGCTTTCCATAAAGTGGTCAAACACAGATTTAGGGTGATTAATAATGTATCATAACTATTTCAATATGTATGAAGACTTGAGATTATTTTCAATATTTATTTGCCAAAAGGAAATCCCTGATGTTTGTTTAAAGATGAATGTTATGTAAGTCATTTAAAAAAGCGATTCCAAAATATTGTGGCGTGCATTCGGTCCATGATGACAGGCAGAAAAGCTCGTTTAACTCGACATCCGTTTTTATAGAGACAAGCACAAAAACAGACCAGGCAGTATGATCCAGGGAGAAAACTCACTCAGTCACATACAGACGGGGGAGGTGATTATTACACACCCCAGTTACAGTAAGGGTGATCCACAAACACACATGCAAAAAACTATAACCTAAGCTGACATGTAACAATAAATAAACTTGAACATCCCACAATAATCCTATGAAAGCATTTTAAAACAAGAACAATAAATAGCACTGGTCTCTAAGAATATTGGGGCAGGCTGTCAGGCACGTCCCCACATACCCTCCGCCCCCACCCCCCGAAGCACCACGGTGTCCCCACCTGAGGGGTCAGCCGTCCCCTGGGAACCCCAGAGCCCACAACAAAGTCCAAAACTCCCAGTACTGATCAGCTCCGCGGCCTGGCATGCTGTGGGGTATCTGCAGCTCCCCCACCCCCCCATGGGAGGCACTGTTGAGTGAGGCAAGAAGCAGGGAACCCAGAGTGTCACTTCTTTCCTCCAGCCTCGCTGGGTGGATGGTGGCTGAGGGCCGATATGGTGCCAACTGGTCCCGGTGAAGCACAACTGCCTTCCGCCATTCAGGCAACAGCATCCAGTATACCACATAGAAGATAAGGTCGAGCACCTCTTCCAGCCCCTTCCAGTGGCTTCCAGGCTTGGGGAATAGTCCCTTCTTCCAAGTGGGGCAGTAGACCCATACTGGGGCCCCTACCATGTACTGCTGCATTAGCACTCTAGACTGGCGGCCCAGCCCCTTCTAGAACTTGCTAGCGTCGCAGCAGTGCACGAACAACTCCACGTCCTGCCTGTACCCAGGCCAATAGAAGCATTCGTGCAGCTTGCCCAACATCTCTGCAACCCCGAAAAGGCTGGCCCCCACCAGCCCATGATCTCACAACAGCCGCAGGAAATGCCTGTTGTCACCAAAAGACGGCACCATGAAACAGCAACCCATCGCGCACCTCCAGCGTTTCCCACTGAACATAGAGTGTTGGTCTCTGGATCCCGGATGGAGGCCTCTGTTCACTCCGGCTGCCATCCCACGCTCAGACACCCCCTCCCCCAGGCAAGCACGGGATCGCTGACCTGCCCTCTGTGCAGCTGCTGGTCAGCGGTGGGGAGGTTGACCTCGCCGCCAGCTTCCACCCGAGGCCCTGCCACCACTACTTGCCCCTGGTTCCACGACGTTGAGATGGGCCACGGTGGGGCTGTCTGCACTGCGGTGGGCTGCCGGTGGCTGATGCTGCCCCTGCCGTGTCTGCTTTCTAGAGCTTCCCTGCTGGAGAGCTACAGCTCCAGCACCGAGACTTTGTTGACCCCTACACATCCACGCGGGACGCCCAGCAGGACTCCTGGATGTTGGCTTGCCACGCCTTGCTCTCCACTGTGCTTTTCCCCAGTGCAATGTGCAGCCACTTCTTCCCTCACATTGCTGCACAGTCACCGGTGACCGTAGCCAGTTGGGCCGCTGTCGTTGTCCACCCCGTGGGGGGGATGGCTGGTCCGTGTTGGGTAGCCCGGACAGATGATGGTGATGGTTGACCCCGTGTCCACCAACGCACAACACAGTGCAGTTCACATACTCCTCATCCAAATGGCCCACCCCAGAGAGGCAGCAATGGAGGGATTCTGCCGGAGGCCTCAGGCAGTGCCGCCCGCACTGTGTTCCCCTGCGTTGTGGTGTGGCGCTGTTGCGGGGCAGGTCCGGGCCACGTGGCCTGCCTCATCACACCGGTAGCGGAGATCATTCTGTGACACATGACGGGACCAACATGGCGCTAGTCGGACCGGGCCTACAGGCTCCTCCTCGGTGACACAAGCACGGGTTCACGGCATGCAGGGTGATGCAGGGAGCTAAAAATTCCTTCTGCCCTCTCCACCTCTGCCAGCGCCTTGGCCAGTGATGATGGTGCTGTCAGGCGAACATTCTGCCGAAGGCATTCCGGCGTCAGCGCCTCTACAAAGGCGTGGAGGGCAAGCTCTTCCTGGGCATAGCCATGTTGAGCACAGTGGTGGAGATCAGCTGCAGGAACGCCACCAGGCTTTCCGCTGCCCAGTTCTTGCCTCATTACTTTCTCCAATGGCCTCTGCCTAAAATGCCGATCCAGCAGCGCTGAAAGAGCCCTGTAGTCACGTTGCTCAGCCGGCATTAGGTCGAGGAGGGTCCACTTGGCATCTCCAGGACAAAGTGCACCGCCGTCTCCATCCATTGTGCCATACGGCAAGTTCAACCTGCACCAGGTCAGGCTCCAGGCGGCAGGCACCACTGTATCTGAGGAGCTTCGGGCTGGCCCTCATAGCATGAATTGCTGAGGCCCGCTGGTCTTCCTCTCGCTCCGGCAGTGTTGGTGATGCCTGCCGTGTTGTGCGTCCTCCCGTAACTGCGGTTTCTTGGGTTCCTTGGTGATAGCCACGAGGGAGTGGGGTGATGTGCTCCACTGTGTCCCCCAGGGTATGTACACTAGCCTCGTTGGGGTTCCCTGTGAAGGCATGATGATCAGTTGCCAGCTCGGTGTCCCATCTTCAGGAGCGCTGCCCGGAGATGCGGGGAAGGTATACCACTCGGTCCCTCGGCTAAATTCCCCGGGTCTTAAGGTGCTGCATCCGACATCGGGGCTCCTCAAATCTCGCCATTGATTTCCAATCCCACTCCTGACACCAATGTGGCGAGCACTCAGTCTATGATGACAGGCAAGAAAAGCTCAATTAATTCACAGCCATTTTTACTGTGACAAGCACAAAAACGGACGGGGGGAGGCGCTCTGATCCGGGGAGAAGACTACTCAGTCACGTACAGACGGGGGCTCTGATCCGGGGAGAAGACTACTCAGTCACGTACAGATGGGGGCTCTGATCCGGGGAGAAGACTACTCAGTCACATACAGACGGGGGGTGGGGGAGGACGCTCTGATCTGGGGAGAAAACCACTCAGTCACATACAGGTGGGGGTTGGGGGAGGGCGCTCTGATCCGGGGAGAAAACCACTCAGTCACATACAGACGGGGGCTCTGATCCGGGGAGAAAACCACTCAGTCACATACAGATGGGGGGGGTGGGGGGCGTGGGGGGTGATTATTACACACCCCGGTTACAATCAGACCCACAAACACTTATGCAAGTAACTGCATAACCCAAGCTAAGTCCCCCCAACCCCTCCGCCCAGAGCACTACAATATTAAATGACATTCACCAATATCTGAATACAAATGAAGGACCTCTAGTATTTTTCAAAAACATATTTGAAGATGTCCAGAGGTTGTATTATTGAATTCTGTAGAATATTTAAATTCTTTGACATATTTCAAATTTCTAATCTATTTGACGTGATCCTTATAGATTCCTGGAGCAAATTTCCAGAACAAATTGAAAGGTTAAGTTAAATGCTGCAAGTTTAAATCTCCTTTTGACAAAATCTACTGCAGTGATTTCATGTTATACTGGTCTTTCTTAAACAAAGGTACAAGTATCATTACATCTTAGGTTGGTTTTAATTGTTGGCACTTAAGAGTTGCCTTTGGACAAGAGGCAAGTTTTAAAGAGTTATGGTCAACTAAGAAGATTAATAGAGATATGAAATGGAGCAAACAGCATTCATTTTATCTGAGGCTTATAGTACAGGAGGCATATTGTAACTGACTGGATGGCATAAATTAAACATTACAAGGACTTAGTGAGGTATGACTTCTTAATCCATCTGTAGTGTCCATTCCATTTTAAAATGAATTAAAATATATAAATGCTGTAGTCATGGGTAATCAGCAAGAACAGCAAAATGCTTTAATGCCCTAAAATAAGTCAATGATGAATGAGAAGGTGTACATTTGTGATGAGTTTCAGCACACCAGGGACTGTTTTAGCATGACGTTAAGCCTACTGTTAAAATAGACCTTTGAGCTGGTTAGAAGATAGGTTAACATGTGTAATCATTATATATTATAATTCAACATAGCACTTTTCATTGTCACCCATCATTTTTTTTTATTTCAGAGGATTATCTCGAAGGTAGAACAAAGAAAGGTTACTTTCATAAGAAAAATTGGGCCAAGTTGTGCTAGCTTCTCAAAGAGAACCATGGGTGCACAGCCATTCCCAGCAAAGTCCTGGACCAACATGGATGGATCTGGCAGAATCAGCATATGTTGAGTTTCCATGCTAAGGACTGATGAATGGCCGTGACCCAAAACATTGACCATACCTTTTTGCTTCCACAGATGCTGTCTGATCCGCAGAGTTCCTCCAACAGCCTGTTATTTTTGCTCCAGTTTACAGCTACTGCATTTTCTTGTGCGTGCAAGGTTCTGAGGTGTAATTTTTACAGGGTGAATACTGTGGGGGTGTTCTATGGAAAGAGAGGGTATAGTTGCAGGGTGAGAGGCAGCAAATCAGACAGACACATGGAGGAATTACTTTCCTCAGAGTGCTGTTACTCTGTAGTGCTCTCTTTTCCAAAGAAATGTGGAGGATTGTATTGATATATTCAGGGCAGAGATTCACAGATATTTGTACCATAAAATAATCAAGGAAGTGGAAGTGAGCTGGAAAGAGGTGTTGAGCCCAAGGCTGAATCATCTATGATCTTTCTCAATGGCGGAGCAGGTCAACGGGGCTGATTTGCCAACTCCTGCATCTGGTGCTTATGCTCTTATTCCATTCCAGTCAGACCTGCCATAAGATAAGATCCTTCGTCAATTAGAATGGAGACTTTCAAACAAGGTGAAAAGGCAAAAGGTTACCTTTCTTTCTTTTAGGCCTTAGTGTTTTCATGTGATTTTATTTGGAGAATTTTCTTAAAAGATATTATTTTAAATTATTTAAAACTTTTAAATATATTTAAAATTCAAAGTTTCTTTTAAACTGTTGACAATATAGACAGAAGCTGAGGCTTGGCTCATAGTCTTTTCCTCTTTCAAAGGATGTCATGGCTTCCAAGAGCCTCCAAATATGCCAGCCTAGCCCAGTTTCCAGTGAGGGTTTGCACTGCCTCCCCACCCATCCTGGGAATTAGCTGTACCATCAGAATGTGGCCGGCAGGTCAAATCTGTCTCCATTCTGCTGTCTGTTTCAATTACTCATGTTACAGTTGTTGTACATCAATCATGGCATGCTTTCATTCCTAAACTTAATATTGCCAACAATGATAGACTTACTTTGAGACAATGCCCAGTTTTTCAGTTCAAAAAGACTTAGTATAGGCCAGTGGTTTTCTGTGGGATCATAGGCTATTGAAGTAAACAACAAATCATTCAAGTCATGAAGTCCATGGAATTTTCCCCACATGAACAACAAAATATCATCCAAATTGTCTGCTTGGTTTTTGTACCTTTAATATAGCAGATTTCTGAGTAATAAATTCCTTTTTAAAAATATTTATGAACATTGTTTTAACAACTAATTTGCTAAGTTCCATTAACCATTTTCATTCTTTTCCCTCTCTTATTTCCTCCCAATATTCTAATCTCCTTTCTACATGCTCCAAATATGTGTGCTTTCATCTATATTATTTACCATTCAAGCACTAAAAGATGTTAAAGTTAAAATTAAGTCTGATTCTTTTCCTTTTAATGATTTCCTTTTGTTAACTAAAACTTTGTTGCTAGTGACTAATGCTCAGTAAATGCTATGATATTGGAAACCCTTTATACTACTTTCACAAATGTAAGCCATTAAGAGTATAGATGATGGCTGAAATCACAACACCCATATAACAACTATGTTGTAATATGAATTTCTACCCCAGTTCTGTCTCTGATGATTCCTTCTAGATATGATTGGGCTTTGTCCAGACAAAGTCCCTTCTATCCAGCTATAACTTACATGCAAGCACTCTTGTTTTTGTCTTTGTTTTACTTTTCATCCTTGATTAATTAGTTAGTAAAGAAAAGCACCGTATTCTCAACTCTAAATCTGTCAATTTTGCAATCACGTTCTTCAATTGATATTAAGCAATCGCCACTGATCTAGGGAGTCCACTCCTCTCTAATATCATACAAACGATTCACCTTGTGAATCCACTCAACCAAAGCAAACCTTTTCATTCCTTAAATCCGACTGTAAGTCCTCTTCAATGCATCAATGATCTATTAGTTTCAATCATTCAGGTGCCTTGCCGTTTGGCGTGGGCGATCATGTCTCTCCATCCATCACCGTCCCTGACCCTCCGAATTGTAGTTGTTGCCTCTCCTGTTTCTAACCATGATGTTATTCCATCTATCATTTTCATTCTCTCTCTGCCTCTGCTTCTTTTTCCTTCCAGCTTTCCAGTTGTAACTAAATGTTCTAATGTCTCTCTTCGCATGATGTGTCCAAAGAATTTTGATTGCTAATTTCTCTTTTTTTATTGCTGTTTTCTGATTTTTTTTTAAGTAATGTACATTGTGTTTTTGTTCTCTGTAGAACTTCTTCACTGGTTATCCTAATCATATATGATATGCATAGCATTCTTCTGAGGAACCACATCTCTGCTGCATTGATACCTTTTTCCATTGCATTTGTGATGGTCCATGACTCGCAGCCATACATCAATATAGGAAGAATGTATGGCTTCCATTTATTTCCATTCATTTACTTCCATTTATTTCCAACTGTTCCGTCAGCTAAATCCAAGTGGAATTCGTTAAACCAGGACCAAAGATCAGGAGAATTTCAAATCTGGATAAGTTTGACCAAAAATAGTTTACGTATGTGCTTATATGTGTTTTAAGTTGGCTCAGGATCAATTTGTCCATATTTTGTCTGGGTCACAAAACCCATAAAAGACATTTGGAAATTTAGTAAGGTACACTGATTCAGGAATTCTTTCCAAATTGTACTCATCCTCTTTGCCACATGGACATCTGTCAACACAGTTTTAAATGGAGATACAAGAAACTGCAGATGCTGGGATCTGGAGCAACAATATCTTAGAGGGGCTCAGCAGGGGCAGAGCAGCAGATGTAGGGCAAAAGGAATTAGCCATTACTGTTCATCTCCCCTCCCTACTCAGTCCTGATGCAGGCTTTTACCCCAAAACATCAACAAATCCTTTCCCTTGTTGATGCTGCTTAACCCACTGACATCCTGCAGCAGATAATTCAATATAAAGAACTTTAAAAAGTCTTTCCATATTACTTAACTTACTATGAAATTAGCTTGTGTTTATGAATTGTTCTTATATTTTGTAACTTCAAAACATTAATCTAAATCAAAGGACGACACGAGAGTCCGGGACTACGGGTCTAACTTCGGGTTTACTTTAAGTAAGACGCGCCCATATCAATTTACATAATTATACTTATAACACGTAATGAATTATTGTAAGGAACAAGAATACTTAATCAAATGTATATACAAGATTACTCAACGATTACTGAGATATCAAATTCACATCAATTTGAAATCAGATTACTCACAGGTGGTGATCCCTCTAGTTTAAAAAGCTTCTACTTGTTATTAGACCCGTTCTTAGCTGTATTAATCAAACTACATTGTGAGGTAATACAAATATTTCAAAGACTATTTTATGAATGGAAAGAGAGAAAGGAAATGTCTATGTTTTTATTTCACTGGCTCATGGTAAACTTTATCTTTGTGATTGTCTAAATGAATTTTAGCAGAAACATCAAGCTTGATCTAAACAACTCAATCAGTCTCATGTGCATTTTGCGTAAAAGCTTGTTTCCTGAGTGAACCCAAAGCAAAAGCACTGTTCCAACATGGAAGTGATACAGGAAATCTAGCCCTGCTAGTGAGTTGTACAGAGTGAACCTTTGCAAAAACCAGA
Organism: Mobula birostris; assembly: GCF_030028105.1. NCBI lineage: Eukaryota > Metazoa > Chordata > Chondrichthyes > Myliobatiformes > Myliobatidae > Mobula > Mobula birostris. The sequence goes on along the minus strand of NC_092377.1, from coordinate 71,163,848 downwards.
AAATGTGAATGTCCTTGAATGCAACCCCGATTAGTGGTAACAGCTTTGCAATGACAGAAAACTTCAAATGACTTGTGAGTAATCCCTCATCTTATTCTACTTTTCCCCCTTTAGTGATAAATACCTGCTAACTGCTGTTCAGACGTAGCCACCACTCAGTCATTAAAAACTCGTATTGTAATCATACCGCACCAACTACAAATTCCAAACCAGAGTGGGCAGTGCTATTAAGTGGAAGTTGTCTGAAATACTGCATTCTAAATGGCTGTTGAATATGTGCCATAACCTTGTCATTGTTCTTCTGCCAACTGGAGGTACACAAAGTAGTTGCAAGGTGAAAGCAAAAGATCTAATGATCACATTGAGTGAGATACTTTGGACAAGCCCTGATTAACCCTTCTGGTTCTGGACATGAGATTATTCACAGTCACTCTATGACATGTAAAATCATACCACGGATGGAGTGTGATCACCCTCATTCTAACAAGCTGGTGATCTTACAATGGCTGGTGATCTCAGCTTTTGAGTGATTTGGTTTTGCAGCTTATGAGGTGAGTCTTTCTAAACTTGGTTGTCACCTAGAATCACCAGCCACTCTCTCCCCATAGCTTTTTACCTGGTTCAGATATGGAGGGTTTATCTTAATTGCCTGACTCACCCTGGACTCCTCTCACCTGGCCTCAGCGTTACTAGAATATCAATGGCACACTCAAGGAAGACCCTGCCATCCTATCACCAAAACACTCTTGACAGCTTTGATCATCTGGCAAAATGAACCCTAACCCCATCCACAACGTTGCCAATTACACCAACTGTGAGGTTTATTTAATAGAACTTGAACATCGCTGACATTCAAACATATGTAAAAACTTTTAGAAATACATATGTTAAATATATTACAAACACTAAAATTACTAAATAATTGAAAGCAAAAAGGATCCATTGTTTTCCTGGTGCATATGGCGAATAAACTCTTCTCAGGCTTCCAGCCAGGTACAGGTATTGATGATAACCAATGTTTTGATGATAAACTCTGCCATCTTCATCAGGGATGATACCAGGGCATGTCTAGTCCAGTGGTACTTATACACCCATCGTCTGTCCCTCCTGATTGGTTAGTCCTTATCCAATCAGGTTTCCGCTATCCCAACTTGTTTACAATCGAATTCCAGTTCTTACTTAGAGCAAGAACTTCATCTTTGTTAAAACTCTCTTCCTCTAGTTTTACTTCAGTGGCTTCTTTTAGCAGATGGTCCCAAAATCCATTGGTGCGGCACAGTAGTTTTGTGCCGTTGAAGTCAATCCCACGGCTATTGCGAATGCAGTGTTCTGCTACCGCCAGTTTCTCTGGGTAACCCAATCAGCACACCTGTACTCCTTGATGCGGGTTTCCGCCGTGTGTCCTGTCTGGCCAATATACGCTGATTCGCATTCACGGGGAAACTGAAAGTACATCAACATCCCCTCTGCTTCAGGAGGCTAAGGAAATTTGGCATGATCCCAATGATTCTTACCAATTTTGATAGAGGCACGATAAAAAGAATCCTATCCAGGTGATTCACAGGTGTGGAAACTGCCCTACTCAAAACAGCAAGAAATTGCAGAGAGATATGAATGCAGCCCAGTCAATTACACAAACCAGTTTCCCTTCCATTTACTCCATCTACAGCTCCCACTGCCTCAAGAAAGCAGCCAACGTAATCAAAGATCCCCTACCAACCCGCAATTTTGTCTTTTCTCATCCGTCACACCAGGCAGAAGTTACAAACGCTTCAGAACACATACCACCAACTTTTACCAAATAAATATGGAGGTGTCTCAAGCAGGATGAACTCTCTCTGTGGTTCAGTGATGGACGGAGCTGACACATTCAGCATTCCAAATCAGTAAGTTGAGAACCTTTCTGTTCAACAACCCATGCTCACAGATTCTGGGTTTGCCTGCATTAAAGTGAAGGGCTGGGGTGTTCTGTTCATGTTCGTCACTGCCTAAAATGAACGTTGTGTCCAAAATTTATGACTTCATTTTTTTAGTTTTAATATTGAACAGATTAGCCTCAAAGGTTAGTAAAAAGGTCAACTAAATGTTAAAGTTTTAAATATAAAACTGAGTCTACGAAACCAGATATGTTTTAATGTTTATTCTCAGCATGTAGTTGATATTGATAAGCTACCCATGTAATAGTGCTCTCGTGACTTTTCCTGTAAATTGAGAGTTTGAATATGTAATTCTTCAGCTTAAAAGTACAGAATATTCAGTTGATTATTTTAACACTTCTGATTTAACATTACGGTCCTAAAGTTACGTCTGTCCAAAGGGTAGCTTTATTACTATAATTACTGTGCTTCAAGCTTCAGGAGTTGAAAACCTACAACAACAGTTGTCTAAGAGAGGAATGCAAGAGCGTCTCTAAATGTAAAGGTTATAATGCCAATAGGTTTCATGACAGATTCATCTGTACATACTGGTAGCCATATTTGGTTACATCTTGTACCCATTAAACTTCCACACCAATTGTGCGGTTTTTCTTTAAGGTTAAACACACTGAACTCTACTGCTATTTTTTTGGAACTGGACAGAAAGTATTCAAAGTACTTTTTATTAAATTTAAGATGCAGTACAGTAACCAGCCCTGGGCCATCCAATTACATCCATGTGACTGATTAACCTACTAAACCGTATGCGTTCGGAATGTGGGAGGAAAGCCGAGCGCCCTGAGGAAACCCTTGTGATCACGTACAAACACCTCTCAAACAGCAGCAGAGTTGAACCCAGGTCACAGGCACTGTAATGGTGTTACATTAACTGCTACACTACCATTGTTTTATTTACAAACAGTCGAGAATAATACTCACCCCACTCAGCACCACTTAACTAGAGTGCTAAAGGCAAAATGAATCTGATCGGTGGACATATGTATGAACCTCCTATGTCATTTTCACAGTGAAATATTCCTTTAAAAGACCAAAGAAATACTTTTTGTACTCAGGGTAGGCTGTTTCCCACTCAGCTGTACTATATTTCCAAATATATTTCCCTGTTTTGTTTCCTTTCAGTAGACAGTCATCATTTACTCCTGCGTTTGCTCGACCATGCTCCCCCTTGTGCAGCCTGGAACATTCCAAGCATACAGATCATTTGTGATGGGTGGTACTCTAACCTACATTTTCCTCTCTCTTTCTCCCCAGTGCGCCATCTCCCTGGAAATAATATGTTGCTACACCAGTCACATTTCTGGTAAATGATTCCACTTATTGTTCTTTATTACTGTCCCCAAATCCATGGTATGTCTTCACATTAAGAAATGTGTTCACTGTTCATTTCCTTACATGCCCCGACCCCAGGCTTACCCCTTATCCATAGAAGCCGAAAATTAAACTATCTTAAAGTTCATTCAACTAACTGAAGGAGTACAATTGGATTTCAATAGCATTCAGTTGTAATTGTGGCTTCCAACTAATCCTCCGTTAAGGAAACATTCCACTGGCACAGCAAACTGTCAGTCTGAAGAATTGTGTAAACTTCTGTGTTGTTTAATAAGAAAAGTAAAGACAAAACTTCTTGTGGATAGATATATCACAGTTCTTTAGGAAAATGTAGTAACATATGCAGAGTAAGCAATGGCCAAGCCGAAGACCATGTATATTGGTCTGTTGTCAAAGGATTATTAATGTGCTAGAACACAGCACATTCATCTATTATCAAAACAAATATTAAAAAGGGCAAAATGTATGTAAGGTTAAAAAAAATTAATTATTCATAGAGTATATTCACAATCATAATATTATTTTTTATCATCTATGCATTATTAAGCACATTATATTATTACTGTATCATCATCAGTTAAATAACATTAATCATAACATTATTTTTATTATTCATACATTATTAATTATACTATGATGTATTATTATTGTAAGATCATCAGTTGCAGAATAGAGATTGCTTCGCTATTCCCTTCACTGTTGGGAACACTAAATGTCATCATTAGAGTTTATTGAGGGGGAAGAGGTGTTCACTGAGGATTTATCATCTGACATGTTTTCCCTACTGACAATTACCAATAATCATCCTCCTTTACAGTTGGGCAGAATCTTTTCTATATAGCCAGCCATGGCACAGCAGTCTGTGATCCTACTTTTGAGTAAACAAATTGTGGGGTTAAGACCCGGTCCATAAACTTGCCTAAAATTGCCTCTTGTCTTAGGTGCTCTCTTTTGGATGACATTTTAAACCGTAGTCAGTGGTGGGTGTAAATTATCCCTAGACACAGATTCCATGATGGATAGGAGGCTTATCCCTGATGTCCTGTCCATTATTTATCCCTCACTCAACATTTCTACAAAATATTAACTGGTCATCATTACATTAGTGTATGTTAGAACTTGCTGCATGCCAATTGGCTGCTGCATTTCTCACATTTTAATGATGACTATGCTTTAAAAATGCTTCATTAACTGTAAAATGATTTGTAAAATCCCAAAAGGGATGTGAAAGGTAATAGGTCTTTCTTTCTCTCACAGCATGTGAAATATGAAGGAACTGAATTATTGGTCAATAAGCCCATTACTTACAGAGGTCATATTAAAATGCAATGAGCAACTTCCTCAGTGGCCAGTTAACATGGTAATTAAGAATACAAATGAACAGACTAC